>NC_091092.1:117698699-118348460 GCF_032405125.1 Capricornis sumatraensis
TTACAGGAGTATTAGCAAGATCTTGGAAACTGGGGCCACATTCTTTAGATACATCAGCGTCCTGCCAAAAGTATTTAGCCTCTCAGCCATTCCCCAAACTCCCCACCATTTGGGATCAGATTTTACTGCCTTTACGTGATATACATTTTTTGTGCATTTTGTATTTGAGTAATGGCACACTGATAATATTCATTTGCGACCTTGAAATCAATATGCGTAGTGCTTTCACATTCATTGACAGATAGGTGCAAAGTGACCAAAAGGTTGAGTTATGCCCAACATGCAGGTTCCTAGCTGAGGTCAAACAAGGCAGCATTCAGAAATTTTGTCTCAGTTCTCACACTGTAAGCAAGTATCCCTTTTGAAGTCTACTTAAGTCACATTTTTGTGCTTTTTGTTGGTGATTTCACTTTTTTAAATGGTCCAAAGCAGAATGTTGAAGTGTGATCTAGTACTCCTAAGCACAGAAAGAATATGATATACCTTATGGAGAAAATTAAAAAGATAGATACATGTCTGTATAAATACACTTTTCTGTACACCTGAAGCTATCATAACACTGTTAATCAACTATACTCCAATATAAAGTAAAAAGTTAAAGAAATGTTTAAAAAAAGAAAATGCATGTATTAGATAAGCTTCATTCAGGCACGAGTTATAATGCTGTTAGCTGCTAGTTCAGTGTAATCGGGATCAAGTATATGTATATATATAAATATATAGACTCAACGCAGGTGGTGCTAGTGGTAGTGAATGCATCTGCCAATGCAAGAGGTGTAAGAGACACAGGTTCAGTCCCTGGGTTGAGAAGATTCCCTGGAGGAGGACATGGCAACCCATTCCAGTATTCTTGCCTGGAGAATCCCATGGACAGAGGAGCCTGGCAGGCTGTATAGTCCCTAGGGTCACAGAGAGTCTGACGACCAAAGTGACCTAGCACATGCATGCAAATATACGTGTGTGTGTGTGTTTATATTTATATACATATACATACATATATACATATATATGTAAAATAAGATGTCTTTAAATGGAAACATACGTAAAACTAGGTTATGTAGTCATCAGATGATGAAAATATTGTGACTGGAAGTTCATAGGAATCTAACCCTGATTTCCCCTTGGAATAATGATTCAATTTTCACTAATTCAATGTTTGTGGTAACTTTATAGAATATAACTACCACAAATAATGAGAATCAACTGTACTTCAAAACTTAGGATTGATTGAAGGTTGTGATTACTTCATTGCTTCTTTGGAAATATTTTATTTCTCTCTATTTGGGATGATTTCATGGAAGATAGTGGAAAATGGCTTCATTCTACGATTTTTAACCAGAAATATGTAATTTTATTTTGAAAGTCCTGTCCTAATTTTTTTTTTCCAAAGGATATTTCATTCTGCTATCAAATGACCCATGGCTATGTCTACAGAGGGGCAGTTTTGATGATCTATAATTTTAGTATGTGGTTTTCAAGTTAAGGTTTAGAAATTTGAGTTCCTTCACAATCATAGGACTCAATTTGTTGTTGTTCAGTTGCTAAGTCGTGCCCAACTCTTTGCAACCCCATGGACTGCAGAAAGCCAGGCTTCCCTGTCCTTCACCATCTCCCGGAATTTGTTCATACTCATGTCCAGTGAGTCAGTGATACCATCCAACCATCTTATCCTCTGTGATCCCCTTTTCTTCCTGCCCTCAATCTTTCTTAGCATCAAGGTCTTTTTGTTTGTAGTTTGGTACAATTTTTATTCCCCCCACCACTAAAAACTATCTTAATTCTAAGTAAATTTTTAAAAAATAAAATAACATGAGCCGAATTACAGTTTTCTATACAGGCATA
Source organism: Capricornis sumatraensis (assembly GCF_032405125.1). Taxonomy (NCBI): domain Eukaryota; kingdom Metazoa; phylum Chordata; class Mammalia; order Artiodactyla; family Bovidae; genus Capricornis; species Capricornis sumatraensis. The sequence continues at coordinate 117,700,542 of NC_091092.1, forward strand.
TGGTAAAGGCTTTCTCTTCCATTAAGTTTTAGAAAAAAATGTTCCTCATTTTGTTAAAATTTTTATTTTCCATATCTTGAATCTGATCTGTAGTGAATTGTGGGCAAAATAATGGCATTGCTTGGGAAAAAAAAATACAACAACAGTACAATATTCCCAACTTCAAAAACAGGTTAATTTTTTGAATTATTTAAAAAGTTAATGCTCATTTATTCTTTTCTTCTGTTATAATTTTGTGTAATTATTTAAAAAAAAAAAAGACATTCTACCTCTATAGTCTTCTTCCCTGAAGCCCATAATGCTGTTTAATCATGAGAAAAACATCAGATAAATCCCAATCTAGAGGCATTCTACAAAATGCTTGGCCAGTGCTCTTTAAAAATCTTAGTCATGAAAAACATGGAAAGTCTGAGAAACTGTCACAGCCAAGAGGAACCTAAAAAGATGAGAAAATTAAATGTACTGCAGTGTCCCAGATGGGGCCATAGAAAAAAAGAAAAAGGACATTAGAAATCCCTGGTGGTCTGGTGGTTAAGACTTGACACTTTTACTACAGTGGTCCAGGGTTGAATCCCTGGTTTGAAACTAAGATCCCACAAACTGTATATCATGGCCAAAAAACTAAAAATATACCTTAGTGGAAAGGAAAGAATTCTGCATAAAGTAGGGAATTTAGTTAATATATTAATATTGGTTCATTAATTGTGACAGATGTACCATACTTAATATAAGATGTTAATAATAAAGAATGTTGGATGTAAGGTATATGAGAACTGTATTGCCTAAACATTTTTCTATAAATCTAAAACTGTTTTTAACTTAAAAGGCTGTTTTTAACTTAAAAGGCTATTTTTAAAAATCATGATCACATAAAAAAGTTAAAGACAAGGTCTTCTTTTATTTTAAATTACAGCATCAAATGTTAAATTTGTGTCTTCCATCAAAATGCTATCATAACATTAAGATTATAAAATTTTGTTCTTCTAGTCTTTGTTTTTCATGTAAAAACACTGAATACTGCCCTAGTTGAACATATTCATGCTGTTAGTTCTTCTTCTTCTTTTTTTTTTTTTACTGTAGCATAACCAGGTTTATTCAGACTAATTTATGACAGAGGTTAAATTGGCTCCATTAGTCCAAATGAAGGCATGTTTGTTTGGCAAACATTTTAGTTGTTGCTGGGTTTTTTTTTTTTTTTTTAATTTTAAAATCTTTAATTCTTACATGTGTTCCCAAACATGAACCCCCCCTCCCACCTCCCTCCCCATAACATCTCTGTGGGTCATCCCCATGCACCAGCCCCAAGCATGCTGTATCCTGCGTCAGACATATGCTGTTAGTTCTTAACTGAGATTCTGCTAGCTAAGAAAGGAGATAAGAAAAATACTTTCCTTCACACAGAAAGTATTACGGAATCTTAACACTGCTCTACTTCTAAACTGGAAAAAAAAAATTCTTTTTGGCAGAGGTACTTAAGAGTTGGGCCACAAGTAAGAAGAAGGGTGTTTTCACCCATACTTTTATCCTCTGTACCATGCTATATTTGTATAATCAATGATCACTTTTATCCTAGTTTAAGCATTAACATAAATTTTTATTTCCAGTGCATATTTGAATAAATGTAATCCTTTCATGAGTATTACTTCCTAAAAGTCGTTCCAACCATGTTTAGATCTTCATTGTATTTTTTAGGTCACCTTGAGCAAATGTGTAAAACATCAACTTTCATGAGTTCTTATATTATTTACTTGCTGCTGCTGCTGCTAAGTCACTTCAGTCGTGTCCAACTCTGTGCGACCCCATAGATAGCAGCCCACCAGGCTCCCCCGTCCCTGGGATTCTCCAGGCAAGAACACTGGAGTGGGTTGCCATTTCCTTCTCCAATGCATGAAAGTTAAAAGTGAAAGTGAAGTTACTCAGTCGTGTCCGACTCGTAGTGACCCCATGGACTGCAGCCTACCAGGCTCCTCCATCCATGGGATTTTCCAGGCAAGAGTACTGGAGTGGGGTATTATTTACCTAGTTAGGTAAAAGTCATTCTAAAGTTTATAACTAGCCGGTACATGCTACAAAGTAGAAGAGGGTCTTGGAGAATATAGTGACAACCCAGATAAAAGTAATAGAAAATAAAATGCTATAGAAAAAGTTTAGCTGAAGATTTTTGAGTTAATCTACTTTTTACCAAAATATCCTTTATAAAAATAAGTTGTAGTCATTGTATGCTTGTCTTTTTGTCTCCCAAGTATGTCTGCTTTTCTTAGTCTGAGTTTGTCTCTGTCCGAGTCTGAGTCAGGAAGCATGTCTGGTCCCTATTTACTTGCTCAGTTGTGTCAGACCCTTTGTGACTCCGTGGACTGTAGCCACCAGACTCCTCTGTCCATGGAATTTCCCAGGCAAGAATACTGGAGTAGGTTGCCATTTCCTTCTTCAGGGGATCTTCCCAACCCAGGGACAGAACCCGAGTGTCCTGCATTGGGAGGCAGATTCTTTACCACTGCACCACTGGGGAAGCTTAAATGACCTGCAATTATTCCATAGTAATCCTGCATAGCCCAGGGGTTTCAAAACAGGGCTAATCCTGCCACACCATCCCCTAAAGGAATCCCTTAGTGTTTCCTAGAGAGTTCCTTCTCCCTGATCTCATTGATTTGCCCCATGAGAGTCTGTCTGAGACTGTTGACAGAACTGCAGGGGATGATCTTTCCTTTTCCTCTGTAAATATACATTGTAAATATCAGTATTTTCCTATCATGTCAAGACCTAATATGAGACTAAAGCCAGTGCAGGAAAGCAGATCTGAGAGATGGAAGAGCTAGTGACATTTTTGAACATCTATATTTAGCCAGGCCCAAGGAAGCTCTGTCAACCGGGCTTTCAATGAAGTGGACCAATTCATTCCTCTTATGTTTTTCTCAATCTAAACTGAAAATCATGGATAATACAGTTATTTTTCTGAATGTGGACTATGTGCTAGCAACCATTAAATGCTTTAACTATATGATCTCATTTAATTCCCACAGTAACTCTGTGACAGGGATACTATAATTAATCACTCCTGGTGGCTCAGATGGTAAAGCGTCTGCCTGCAATGTGGGAGACCCTGGGTTTGATTCCTGGGTTGGGAAGATCCCCTGGAGAAGGAAATGGCAATCCACTCCAGCACTCTTGCCTGGAAAATCCCATGGACGGAGGAGCCTGATAGGCTACAGTCCATGGGGTCACAAAGAGTCGGACACAACTGAGCAACTTCACTTTCACTTTCAAGGTAATAGTTAACCCTATAATTAAAAATAAAAGAATTTAAGTAACATGTCTAAACTCCTGATTTAATAGATGGAGATACAGAGTCAAAACAAGGTTAACACAAAGTCATAAAATGAAGTTTATCAATGTCAAGGCTGTTATGCTACATCTGTCAGCACAAAAATCAGCATGAGAAGATGAATAATTGCCTGACAGTCTAAACAGTTAAATTGACTTAACTAAAAATGTGAGTTCATTGACTAAATTCTACTTTTTATTTCCAAAGCAATTTATAAAAAGAGAGGGTGTTTTTTGTGTATATATGTGTATACGTGCTTGTGTCACTTCAGTTGTGTCTGACTCTTGGCGACCCTATGGACTGTAGCCCACCAGGCTCCTCTCTCCATGGAATTCTCCAGACGAGAATACTCAAGTGGGTGGCCATGTCCTCCTCCAGGGGATCTTCCTGCCCCACGGATTGAGCCCACATCTCTTATGTCTCCTGCACTGTCAGGTAGAACTTTACCGCTAGCACCACCTGGGAAGCCCCATATGTGTGCATAGGTATATTTTTTTCTTCTTTTCCACAAAACCAAAATAATTCAATGAATAGATAACACATTAACTATACGATGATCCATCAACAAAGTTTTTATTGACTTTTAAAAACATCAAAAAGCTTATGTGGATATAAGACCCAAAATATATTGGCCACATGATCTTATTCACAGAAATACTTAATAATCCTGCAGAAGATATATTTTTGTTCATATTTATGTTGCTTCTTTTTTCATACTATGAGAATACTCTGAACATTCCTAATTATTAGTCTTTCCTCAAAATAATTTTGAAAGAGTGTATCACAAAACTGTTTTCATAAAAAAAACCTATTAAGTTCTAAATTCCAGTTTTCAAAATTACCATTTATAAGAGAAAGGTTAGAGAACTAGTAAGTCTGTAAGGGAGCTGAATATTAAAGGCAAAATCTTTGATTTTAGGATTCATTTCTAAAAAGTAGTTGTCAATGCACTTAGAAATCTAGTAGTAATGGACATCATATGGTTATGTGCTCTTCTACTTTGTATGTCTTATAATCTAAGTAATGGATACTGGTACCATGGTGTGTATATATATATATTTTTTCACTTAGTTCTTAATATTAAATATATATGTTGAATAGATTTGGCAAAAAGCAGAAAACAAAAACCTACTCCCATATGCTAATTTATTTTTTGTTTTTAAATAATAACAAAATCAAAATGCATAAAAGATAAAAGAAATATAATTCTTGTCATATTTTAGAAATATATTTTAGTGCATGATTCCTATGAATTTATAATGATTAACAGTGTTTCCTGGAAACTAAATGTATATTTTGGAGGTAGTTTAAATTTTAATAACCGTTTCCAGCGGTCTTCTCATTTAAAGTAACTCAAGCATTTTTTTTTTTTTTAATTATTGTAAAAATTGGCATTATGGAGGGAAACCTTTTGCTTGTCCTCTTTTTCACTCTGGTTAATTGAGTTGTTCTTAATTTAACATCTTAAGTTCACTAAAGTAAAAACAGTTTAGCCAATCATTATCCATAAGCTATGTATGTATGTCCTTAGGTTTTAAGTACGGCTGCCCTGAAATTAGAACTAAAGATGGAAAGCACATGGCTATGAGCTCATCACGCCATAATGAGATGGGCTTCCGAGATTGCAAAGTGCTTCACTTCCACAATATGCAAATTGTGTACAATGCCAGATGCAGAAGCGCTGATCCAGTTGCCAAGTTCTGTGGAGGGCATGGTGATTCATTCACAAATTGTCACAAATTTAGATATTCAGGAACTTGCAGCCTGTTTAGGGCTGCCGACATGCATGGTTATGGTGGACTATTGTATGACATTCTGGCACCTGGAAGGAGACCTCAACCTTAAATTCCGTCAAAGTCTACCGTGATGTCAGACTCCGTTAACCCCAGGATATAACTCAGTATTTTTATGTGGCTGTGGATATTGGATCTGCCTGTCTCATGACAGAGAGAAACCAATTCACATCCAAGAATTGACCTCAATGTAAATTAGCACCTATTAACACCTCTTTCCATACTGAGATTTATAGATTTCTCCTTTGAAACAAATTATTTTATGCCTACATAGGTCAATGTTTAACTTATATGTTTATGAAATAACAAGTCTTAAATTCTATGTGACATATGATTATAGCTTTTTCACCATCTTAGAATAATATGTTCATTAACTCAGTGAATAATATTTAATGACTTACTGGAAGCCAGGAACTAAGTTAGATATCAAGAACAATATAACAAAATATGCCTTAAAGATATCAAAGTCTAGTGGAAATATAAATAAGTCATATATTCTTTGGTATTTGTGTGTGGCCAAAACTATTTATTTTTAAAAATATTTGATTTGTGTTTTGAGGGGCATTTGGGAGTGGAACAAAAATTTGATACTGAAGAAAATAAATCCTGGCCAGTTGCTGAGTTATTATCTACCCTTCACAATAAGAGTGCAGGCAGACTTTTGCAAGAATAAGTTGTTTTTTTCCCTCCATCAGTTTTCTGCAGGTTTATCCCGGAGGTCTACTATTTTGGCCTAATGACTCTTTTTTCAAGATATCAATCTTTTGAAAGAATGAAATACTGAGAGAGTAAAGGCTAGCAGATCTTTGAAAAATTGACTTTCTTAAGGGAAAGAAACTATATTTTTTTTTCCTCTGTGTGTAAAATGATGCAGACGCATGTGGTGTGTTATGTGTGATATCAGTGGGAAAATATGCATTCAGAATTCCAAACAGTTGATAATGAGGTCAGCAAACTATGGCCTATCAGACAAATCAGATCTACCACCTTTCTTTGTAAATAAAACTTTATTAGAACACCACCTTGCTTACTTATGTACATATAGCCTGTGACTGCCTGTACATTATAGCAGCAGAGTTGAGTAGTGATGTTAAAGACCCTATGGCCTGAAAAGCCTAAAATATTTACTACATGAACATTTATAGAACCCTGGTTTGTTTTTTTGCATTGTATTCCTGTAAAAATTAGTGTTTATTTAAAAAATCAGCTCATGTTTCCAAAGTGTTGCCCAAACAAAAAGTGCTAAATGATAATGCTTATGCTGGGTGATTTATATCAGATTTCACATAAAAATACAATATAGAATCAAAATAGTTCTTTTGTGTAGAAGCCATCCTATAGAATCTATTTAACAGAGAAATTAAAGAAACACAAGTACTGCCCAATAATATTTTCTACAAAAATTACTAAGTTTGGACCTATTTTTTTTTTCATGTGTATAAGGATACAATAAGGAAAGCAGAAATCACACTAAGTTTATTACAGAGTGCTAGTATAGGGAACTAAGTATAAAGACATTACAAGAACTAAAAGTAAGGGTGGTGAGCCAGTTCAAAGATTACCAACTGTGTGGGGTGACTACCATCAGTAGGGCTGAGAGTGTAAAAGGATACCAGTGGTGAGGTACTCCGGCTTCTGAGTAGAAGCTGGAATCACAGAAGTGCACCCCAATGGGAACTAGGACTGTGAAAGGGTACTGTGTTAGTTTTCTTGGCTTGCCATAACAACTTTGTCATGGTCTGTGCATAGATTGAAAAGGAATTTCCAGATATAATTCAGAGTGAGAGGAAAATAGAGTTTATTAAAGTGGGAGACACTGTTAGATAGTGGGCTGGCTCAAGAGGGAGCCTATGCTTTTGTGGGCTAGTAGCCAATTTTTATGGGTTTCCCTGATAGCTCAATTTGGTAAAGAATCCACCTGAAATGCAGGAGACCCCAGTTCGATTCCTGGGTCAGGAAGATCTGCTGGAGAAAGGATAGGCTACCTACTCCAGTATCCTTGGGCTTCCCTTGTGGCTCAGCTGGTAAAGAATCTGCCTGCAATGTGGGAAACCTGGGTTTGAAGCCTGAAGACAAAAAAACAATTCCTGCTGTAAAGGTTGCATTAGGTAATTGGTTAGCATTGCTATAGGGTGGGTAATAGAGTGGGTATTTTTACCTAATATGGGATCAAGGAGCTGGCTGGTTTAGTTTGGGGAGAGGACTCAGGGCAACAGCTGCTATGGGGCTCAGTCAGTTCTGAAAATGACCTTGGTGCCTAGCTCCATATCTGTGGCCTTCGTACAAGGCCCTGCATCTGTGACCTTGGTGGAGGGGTCCACACACTTATCATAAACTGCATAGCTTAAAATAGCAGAAGTTCATCCTCTTATAGTTCAAGGATCCTGAAGTCCAAAATCAAGTTGTCAGCAGGGCTGTGCTCCTTCTGAAGGCTCAAGGGAAGAAGTCTCCTTGCCTCTTTCTAGCTTCTAGTGATTGCCAGCAATCCTTGACATTCCTTGATATGTTGCTACATCCCTCCAATTTCTGCCTCCATTTTCACATGGCCATCTTCTGTGTGTCTGTCTATTTTGTGTCTTTAAATTTCTTTCTTTTTATGAAGACATCAATCATTAGATTTAGGGACAACCTTAGTCTACTATGACAATATCTGAAATGATTAAATCTGCAAAGACCCTATATCCCAATAAGGTTACATTCACAGGTTCCAAGTTGGCATGACTTTGGTGTCCAGCTCAATAGAACTGGGCTTCCCTGATATTACAGTTGGTAAAGAATCTGTCTGCAGTGCAGGAGACCCCAGTTCAATTCCTGGGTCAGGGCAATCTGCTGGGGAAGGGATAGGCTACCCACTCAGGTATTCTTGGGCTTCCCTTGTGGCTCAGCTGGTAAAGAATCCAGCTGCAATGTGGGAGACCTGGGTTTGATCCCCGGGTTGGGAAGATTCCCTGGAGAAGGAAAAGGCTATCCACTCCAGTATTCTGGCCTGGAGAATTCAGTCCATGGGGTGGCAAAGAGTCAGACACAACTGAGCGACTTTCACTTCACTTCAGTGGAACTGAACAACAGGTAAGAGGTAGATCCACTCAGTAAACTGTTGGAGATGTCACCTGAAGCATTCTCGATTCAATGCCTTTCATTTTCCAAACCTAACAAGAAACCAGTTGAATGGAGATTGAGAAATGTGGTTTGCAAAGGGCAGCTCTTTGGGACATGAAGCAGATCAGGGGCTTGCTAGGTGGGTCTGAGAGACAAGTAAGCAAACAAAGAAAAAAAAAAAAAAACCTACTCATTGCCTTTAAAATTCTTCAGCACCTCCTAATCTTTTAATCCACCCTAAAATTTTTTTTGAAGAACTTCTATGATGTTTGGAGTTTGCTTAACAATAATACAGAAAAGGGACAGAATGAGTTAGGATCTAGATCAAGATATTTCAATAGCAGCAACACTGATTTTTTACACTGGGTAATTTGTCATGGAAGTGAAGTGAAAGTCTCTCAGTCATGTCCAACTCTTTGTGACCCCATGGATTTTACAGGCCATGGAATTCTCCAGGCCAGAATACTGGAGTGGGTAGCCTTTTCCTTCTCCAGGGAATCTTCCCAACCCAGGGATCTGATCCAATCAAGGTCTCCCACATTGCGGGCAGATTGTTTACTAACTGAGCCACAAGGGAAGCCCTTTGTCATGGAAAGGCAAGAGTATATGCATTGTAGACTATTTACCAGTGTCTCTGACCTCTACCTACTAGATGCCAGTAGCTCCTCCCCCCACCCCGACAACTCCCTCCAATTGTGACAACCAAAAATGTGTCCAGACATTGACAAATGTATACTTGGGGGCAAAAGTGACCATTTTTGAAGATCACTGGTTTAGGTGAAACAATTCTGACTTTGAGTGAATAATCGTTGAAGCTGGAGGATGGGAACAATGTGGTTTGTTATGCTATTCTCTCTGCTTTGGTATTTTTTAGTATTTCCATAACAAATAATCTGCTTTAGAGAGTGTTCTGCTTCTGCTAAATTTAGTATTTGAATTAAGGTTCTTACTAAAGGTCACAAAAGTCAATACTTGAGTCAATTAGTAATGATGCTAATGAATTCTGAAGGTCAACTTCTGAAATGACTTTTCGCAGCGAGAAATTAAGTAATTTTACATGTTTTATATCATCATCATCAATATTCATGTATTAAGTGTATAAATGTATACAATACCCAATTAGATATTTATTTTTAAGATATATTTATACATATACAACCCAATTCTCCAAAAATCTTCAAATAAAGATAGTTCCTTTGCACATAAATTGTCTTACCTTACATTTGCAATGCAAATAGACAATCACATCATACCACACAATATAAGATAATGATGCTGAAACTTGGCCTCTGTGTGCCAGTGCTGAATAGAATCTCAGAGACAGTTTTGGGTGAATTAGAAAAGAATGGCTTTATTTCTTTGCCAGGCAAAGCGCTGGAGCGGGGAGAGGAGGTAGACGGCGGGCTACTGACCTGAAAAATTGTGTTTCAACCGGGGAGGATTTGGTGAAGAGTTTTATAGCAATGGTTGAAGGGTGAGGTTGCTGATAAGGATCAGGGTGTGTGTAGAACATGCACTCCTTTAATCTGGTCTCAGATGGTCTCCTAGAACTTTTCTGCTTCCTTTAATCAGGCTTCACATGGTCTTCTCTGGAATGAAGAATGCTAGCATCTTCCATTTGTTGGGTTTTGTAAAGAATTCAAAGATATTGTTATGTGTGTCCCTTGGAGCAAAACCAAGACCTTGCCCCAAGGCTGTACTATTGTTTCTTGACTGCTCCTCCCTTGTCTCTCAGTTCAGTCCGGTCACTCAGTCATGTCTGACTTTGCGACCCCATGGACTGCAACACGCCAGGCCTCCCTGTCCATCACAAATTCCCGGAGTTTACCCAAACTCATGTCCATTGAGTTGGTGATGCCATCCAACCGTCTCATCCTCTTTTGTCCCCTTCTCCTGCCTCAAGTCTTTCTCAGCATCAGGGTCTTTTCCAATGAGTCAGCTCTTCACATCAGGTGGCCAAAGTATTGGAGTTCAGCTTCAGTATCAGTCCTTCCAATGAACACCCAGGACTAATCTCCTTTAGAATGGACTGGTTGGATCTCCTTGCAGTCCAAGGGACTCTCAAGATTCTTCTCCAGCACCACAGTTCAAAAGCATCAATTCTTCAGCACTCAGCTTTCTTGTTTTTTTTAATTTAATTTTATTATTATTATTTTTTGCTTTCTTTATAGTCCAATTGTCACATCCATACATGACTACTGGAAAAACCATAGCCTTGATCAGACGGACCTTTGTGGGCAAAGTAATGTCTCTGCTTTTTAATATGCTGTCTAGATTGGTCTTAAATTTCCTTCCAAGGAGTAAGCGTCTTTTAATTTCATGGCTGCAGTCACCATCTGCAGTGATTTTGGAGCCCCCCCCCCCCCCCCGAAAAAAGTCAGCCACTGTTTCCATTGTTTCCCCATCTATTTGCCATGGAGTGTTGTGACCAGATGCCATGATCTTAGTTTTCTGTATGTTGAGTTTTAAGCCAACTTTTTGACTCTCCTCTTTCACTTTCATCAAGAGGCTCTTTAGTTCTTCTTCACTGTGTCTCTGCACTCCCTCTATTCCCTGATTAGCAACTGTTTGAAAGGCTTCCATGCCCTGGAGCCCCACAGGGGCCTACTTGGTTTCAGTCAGTCAGTTCAGTCACTCAGTCGTGTCTGACTCTTTGCAACCCCATGGACTGAAGCATGCCAGGCCTCCTTGTCCACCAATAGCTGCATCCTAAAGTGAACCAGAAGTGACTCTGATGAGTTTGAATTTCAGGTTTGCTATTATCCATATTCCTGTTTTGGACAGACGATCCCTAGACCTCAGTCTCATGAGGATAAAAGAATTCTGTATAAAATTTCTATCATGATCTTTCTAAATATATACCATAATCATTTCCTTCTTATATCTTTAAGGATAAAGAACAAAATCTTCAGTGTGGTATCTACATTCCTTAAAATCTAGTCTTTGCTTATCACTCTGGTTATGTCTTGCCATTTCTCACACCTCTATGCTTCATTCATGATAATCTGTCTGTAGTTCTGTGTATGTGTTATGGTTTATACTTTCTCTATACTTATCCACATTCCATAGATCAACACAGTTCTGTTTTACTGGTGTCTGAAAGGAAGAAATTTTCCTCTACCCTCTAGGTTTTTCTGGCTAGGCTAAGAATTCAAATGACATGAGATAGATTCACAGGAAAAAATCTCAACAAAAGTTATTAACATGTATACATAGGTGAGCTGAGTAACTCACCAAAATGGCCAAAACCCTCACCTTAAATACTACCTTAAGCTAAAGACAAAAGAATATGTTGAAGGTAGTGGTCTGGGACTTGAAAGGGAAGGAAGGCAATTCACATGGACCAGGCAGAGATAATGAAATCCAACCTGTAGTCTGACCTCTAGGCCCTGCAGTGTTTCCCCCATCATACCTAACCCATATTCTTTGCAAATATCTCTGATGATAGATCTGTTCCTGAAACAGGCCCTTTATCTAATTTATGTAGACAGTTAATAGGAAGGTAACAAAAAAAACTTCCTGAATCTTCCACTTCTTAAAAATGATCAGTTTAAATTAATCTTCATACCAGAGACACATTTGAAGTAGCAAGTTTTGTATCCCTGTACTGGCCTGACCAGTCTTCGCCTCTTTGTAAGACACAAGTTGTTGTTGTGGTTTAGTCGCTAAGTTGTGTCTGACTCTTTTGCGACCCCATGAACTGCAGCCCACCAGGCTCCTCTGCTCATGGAACTTCCCAGGAAAGAATACTGGATTCAGATGCCTTTTCCTTCTCCAGGGGATCTTCCTGACCCAGGGATTAAACCTGTGTTTCCTGCACTGCAGGTAAGTTCTTTACCACCAAGCCATCTGGGAAGCCTGACATTAGTCTAAATATCAAGCAAATGGTTGGAATTTGTAACATATGTTATTACAGAGTATTGCTAATGTTGATGAAAAATTAGTCAATCTAAAAAGAAATGGAAAATTATATTACAGCTAGATTTGAGGATTATAACCTGGATGAGTATCTCAAAAAGATCTGAGAACTGTTCTACCCATTAGAAGTCAAGGCATCAATTCAGTTCAGTTCAGTCGCTCAGTCGTGTCCGACTCTTTGCGACCCCATGAATCGCAGCACGCCAGGCCTCCCTGTCCATCACCATATCCCGGAGTTCACTCAGACTCATGTCCATCGAGTCCGTGATGCCATCCAGCCATCTCATCCTCGGTCATCCCCTTCTCCTCCTGCCGCCAATCCCTCCCAGCATCAGAGTCTTTTTCAGTGAGTCAACTCTTCTCATGAGGTGTCCAAAGTACTGGAGCTTCAGCCTTTAGCATCATTCCTTCCAGAGAAATCCCAGGGTTGATCTCCTTCAGAATGGACTGGTTGGATCTCCTTGCAGTCCAAGGGACTCTCAAGAGTCTTCTCCAACACCACAGTTCAAAAGCATCAATTCTTCGGTGCTCAGCCTTCTTCACAGTCCAACTCTCACATCCATACAAGACCACAGGAAAAACCATAGCCTTGACTAGACGGACCTTAGTCAGCAAAGTAATGTCTCTGCTTTTGAATATACTATCTAGGTTGGTCATCACTTTTCTTCTAAGGAGTAAGCGTCTTTTAATTTCATGGCTGCAATTACCATCTGCAGTGATTTTGGAGCCCTCCAAAAATAAAGTGTGACACTGTTTCCACTGTTTCCCCATCTATTTCCCATGAAGTGATGGGACCAGATGCCATGATCTTTGTTTTCTGAATGTTGGTTGACCTTTAAGCCAACTTTTTTGCTCTCCTCTTTCACTTTCATCAAGAGGCTTTTTAGTTCCTCTTCACTTTCTGCCATAAGGGTGGTGTCATCTGCATATCTGAGGTTACTGATATTTCTTCCGGCAATCTTGATTCCAGCTTGTGTTTCTTCCAGTCCAGCGTTTCTCATGATGTACTCTGCATAGAAGTTACATAAGCAGGGTGACAATATACAGCATTGACGTACTCCTTTTCCTATTTGGAACCAGTCTGTTGTTCCATGTCCAGTTCTAACTGTTGCTTCCTGACCTGCATACAGATTTCTCAAGAGGCAGGTCAGGTGGTCTGGTATTCCCATCTCTTGAAGAATTTTCCACAGTTTCTTGTGATTCACACAGTCAAAGGCTTTGGCATAGTCAATAAAGCAGAAGTAGATGTTTTTCTGGAACTCTCTTGCTTTTTCCATGATCCAGCGGATGTTGGCAATTTGATCTCTGGTTCCTCTGCCTTTTCTAAAACCAGCTTGAACATCAGGGAGTTCACCGTTCATGTATTGCTGAAGCCTGGCTTGGAGAATTTTGAGCATTACTTTACTAGCATGTGAGATGAGTGCAATTGTGCGGTAGTTTGAGCATTCTTTGGCATTGCCTTTCTTTGGGATTGGAATGAAAACTGACCTTTTCCAGTCCTGTGGCCCCTGCTGAGTTTTCCAGATGTGCTGGCATATTGAATGCAGCACTTTCACAGCATCATCTTTCAGGATTTGAAACAGCTCCACTGGAATTCCATCACCTCCACTAGCTTTGTTCATAGTGATGCTTTCTAAGGCCCACTTGACTTCACATTCCAAGATGGCTGGCTCTAGATTAGTGATCACATCATCATTATTATCTGGGTCAGGAAGATTTTTTTTGTACAGTTCTTCCATGTATTCTTGCCACCTCTTCTTAATATCTTCTGCTTCTGTTAGGTCCATACCATTTCTGTCCTTTATCAAGCCCATCTTTGCATGAAATGTTCCCTTGGTATCTCTCATTTTCTTGAAGAGATCTCTAGTCTTTCCCATTCTGTTGTTTTCCTCTATTTCTTTGCACTGATCGCTGAAGAAGGCTTTCTTATCTCTTCTTGCTGTTCTTTGGAACTCTGCATTCAGATGCTTATATCTTTCCCTTTCTCCTTTGCTTTTCACCTCTATTCTTTTCACAGCTATTTGTAAGGCCTCCCCAGACAGCCATTTTGCTGTTTTGCATTTCTTTTCCATGAGAACGGTCTTGATCCCTGTCTCCTGTACAATGTCACAAACCTCATTCCATAGTTCATCAGGCACTCTATCTATCAGATCTAGGCCCTTAAATCTATTTCTCACTTCCACTGTATTATCATAAGGGATTTGATTTAAGTCATACCTGAATGGTCTAGCAGTTTTCCCTACTTTCTTCAATTTGAGTCTGAATTTGGTAATAAGGAGTTCATGATCTGAGCCACAGTCAGCTCCTGGTCCTGTTGACTGTATAGAGCTTCTCCATCTTTGGCTGCAAAGAATATAATCATAGTTATATGTTTTTTAAAACAAAGGGCTGTACATCAAATAACTTATTGTTAATAGTTTACATAATCCAGAACTAAGGGGCCTCATGGTGGGTCATGTGACCCCTTACAAAATCAAGAAGTAATTATTATCATTTAAGGAGTCTATACTAGGACACTGTTGTTCTTTTCATTTGAGCAGGTTATTTCAGACAATAGGGGAGTCCTGGTTGATGCATAATGCAGATACCCAATGCACAGTGCAGGGAGAGAGGCAGCCAAAGGGCAGAGAAGATTTTTTGTTTGAATTTCTTTTGTCTTGTGATAAAAATATGACGTTCATCTCACACTAATGTATATTTGAATGTGTAACTATTATTGTTGTTGATCAGTTGCTCAGTTGTGTCCGACTGTTTGTGACCCCATGGACTGCAGCACACCAGGCTCCCCTGGCCTTCACCATCTCCAGGAGCTTGCTCAAACTCATGTCCATTGAGTCAGTGATCCCATCCAACCATCTTGTCCTCTGTTTTCCCCTTCTCCTGCCTTCAATTTTTCACGACATCAGGGTCTTTTCTAATGAGTCAGCTCTTTCCATCAGGTGGCCAAAGTATTGGAGCTTTGGCATCAGTCCTTCCAACGAATATTTAGTAACTATGCAATCTCTCTTTCTGTGTGTGTGGCAATTTTTAGTCATGATGATTTAAATGTCCAAAATTTCTAGCTACTCTCCATTTTATAGTGTTTCTCACTTTCCTTTCTCTATTCTTACTGCTTTTCAACAAAATACTTCTATCAGTAACCTTTCTTTTTAATGACTTCCTCTTCATGATTCATTTTTATTACTCATGAACTTCCCTTGGTGACTCTGAGATAAGATCCTGGCATCGCCACTCAACTCCACTTCCATATAAAAAACATTACTAGAACTAACAGGCTATAGACAAGACAACTTTCAGCTTGTTTTAATCTTCAGATAAACTTGGGATTTGCCTTCACCTACTTTAGAGGTATGTGCAATAATTTCCCATGGCAAACACAATAGTGTCAAACAACCCAATAGATCTATTTCCTTCAGCTTGAGAGGAAATGGTTACATTTTAGAAATGTATACAACACTATTTGAAAGCTTAGAGCAAATTTTTGCTTCAACCCACAACTAGGTTAGCATACTATTATTTGGAAACAGTGGTTAAGCAGTCTGATGGTTTCCTTGAAGCCCTTTCTGCATGTATTGGAGAAAGGTTACTGAGTAGTCAGTGATGGTTAAGTCAGCTAAGTTTCATGAAATATCTGATATTGATGCCAAAACCTTGTCCTCTGTGCACCGGTACTGAATCAGATCTCAGAGACAGAGTTTGGGGTGAAGGAGAAATGATTAGTTTTACTGCTTTCCCAGGCAAAGTAGGACGCAGCAGTTTCATGCCTCAAAAATCATATGACCCAACCCAGGAGGATTTGGTGAACAGTTTTATAGCAAAAGGGCTTCCCTTGTGGCTCAGGTGGTAAAGAAACCACCTGCAATGAGGGAGACCTGGGTTCAATCCCCAGGTTGGGAAGATCCCCTGGAGAATGGAAAGGCTACCCATTCCAGTATTCTGGCCTGGAGAATTTCTTGGCTGTACCTTCCTTGTCTCTGCATCCCCTTCCTTCCCTGACTAGCAACTGTTCGAATATGCCATTTGGAACTCAGGGAAGGTCATGGAGGCTGGAGTCTATTCTCTACAAATGAGAAATGGGGGACACAGAAAGGCTCCCATGCCCAGGATCCTCACAGGGTTCTGCTCATTTTCAGTATCAGTAAGGTATCTGGAAAATCACATTCTGGGTTTGAAAGTCAGCATCATTCTAGGTATGGAAAAAAAAAAAGGATAATCCAAGAAGATCTCTACATCTTATATTAATTTACATTATTTTAATTTTTATAAATTATGTAATTATTACACATATATCAAAAGAAAATATTTATAAAAATGGTATAGTCAGACTCTACAGCTATTGCATAAACATACAACTTATTCCCATTCTGTATGCATACCTCTATAAAAAAACAAAGTAAAACTTTTCAAAATGTATGAGCATATATTGTTGTTGTTATTATTTAGTTGCTCAGTCATGTCCTACTCATCTGTGGTCCCATGGACTATTGCCCAACAGGATCCTCCATCCATGGGATTTTCTAGACTAGAATACTGAAGTGGGTTGCCACTTCCTTCCCCAAGGGATCTTCTCAACCCAGGGATCGAACCCATGACTCCTGCATTGCAGGTGGATTCTTTGACACTGAACCACCAGGGAAGCTATGAGCATAGGTATTTTTTAGTAAATATTTTTATATCTTTGTGCATTTTTTTGTAATATTTATCTAAAATGTGAAAATTTCCCCTAAGTATTGGTCTATAAATGTTTGGTATAAAGGTATATTTAATAAGCCCAAATAATTTCTCTTTCCCACTTGGGTTTATTAAATATTATAAATTACACAGATATAAAGTGATCATTGTTAGAAAAGTATGATCTTTCAGATTCCTCTCCCAGTTACACTCTAATGTCAAAATTTAACAATCCTTTTAACAGGAAACCCAAATAACACTTACTTTTTATAAATTGTTTAAAGTAGCAATTTTTAATAACATATTTCATTATTTACATTTGCTCCTGAGCAGCAGTGTGCTTTAGCATAAATCAAACAAGAGATTTACTTGTGAACTGGAAGCCAAAGCATTAGGTTGGTCTGAAATCTTTCCTGGTAAAGGGATGTTTAAATGGCAGATCATTTACTGTCAAACTCTAAATAATACTACATTAAAAATGCCTCAGGGTATCTTAAAACAAATCATCCCTTTTTCTCATTTCACAATTTAAAAGAAAGGAGGACTTCTAAGCATCAGTTCAGTTCAGTCGCTCAGTTGTGTCCGACTTTTTGCAACCCCATGAATAGCAGCATGCCAGGCCTCCCTGTCCATCACCAACTCCCAGAGTCCACCCAAACCCATGTCCATTGTGTTGGTGATGCCATCCAACCATCTCATCCTGTCATCTCCTTCTCCTCTGGCCCTCAATCTTTCCCAGCATCAGGGTCTTTTCAAATGAGTCAGCTCTCTGAATCAGGTGGCCAAAGTATTGGAGTTTCAGCTTCAACATCAGTCCCTCCAATGAACACCCAGGACTGGTCTCCTTTAGGATGGACTGGTTGGATCTCCTTGCAGTCCAAGGGACTCTCAAGAGTCTTCCCCAACACCACAGTTAAAAAGAATCAATTCTTCAGTGCTCAGCTTTCTTCACAGTCCAACTCACACATCCATCCATGACTACTGGAAAAACCATAGCCTTGACTAGACAGACCTTTGTTGGCAAAGTAATGTCTCTGCTTTTTAATATGCTGTCTAGGTTGGTCATAACTTTCCTTCCAAGGAGCAAGCGTCTTTTAATTTCAGGGCTGCAATCACCTTCCGCAGTGATTTTGGAGCCCAGAAAAATAAAGTCAGCCACTGTTTCCACTGTTTCCCCATATAGTTGCCATGAAGTGATGGGACTGGATGCCATGATCTTAGTTTTCTGAATGTTGAGCTTTAAGCCAACTTTTTTACTCTCCTCCTTCACTGTTATCAAGAGGCTTTTTAGTTCCTCTTCACTTTCTGCCATAAGGGTGGTGTCATCTGCATATCCGAGGTTATTGTTATTGATATTTCTTCTGGCAATCTTGATTCCAGCTTGTGCTTCTTCCAGTCCAACATTTCTCATGATGTCCTCTGCATATAAGTTAAATAAGCAGGGTGACAATATACAGCCTTGATGTAATCCTTTTCCTATTTGGAAACAGTGTGTTGTTCCATATCCAGTTCTAACTGTTGCTTCCTGGCCTGCATATAGGTTTCTCAAGAGGCAGGTCAGGTGGTCTGGTATTCCCATCTCTTTCAGAATTTTCCACAGTTTATTGGAATTTTCCACAGTCAAAGGCTTTGGCATAGTCAATAAAGCAGAAATAGATGTTTTTCTGGAACTCTCTTGCTTTTTCCATGTTCCAGCAGATGTTGGCAATTTGATCTCTGGTTCCTCTGCCTTTTCTAAAACCAGCTTGAACATCTGGAATTTCACGGTTCACATATTGCTGAAGCCTGGCTTGGAGAATTTTGAGCATTACTTTACTAGTGTGTGAGATGAGTGCAATTGTGTGGTAGTTTGAGCATTCTTTGGCCCTGCCTTTCTTTGGGATTGGAACGAAAACTGACCTTTTCCAGTCCTGTGGCCACTGCTGAGTTTTCCAGATGTGCTGGCATATTGAGTGCAGCACTTTCACAGCATCATCTTTTAGGATTTGAAGTAGCTCCACTGGAATTCCATCACCTCCATTAGCTTTGTTCGTAGTGATGCTTCCTAAGGCCCACTTGACTTCACATTCCAGGATGTCTGGCTCTAGGTGAGTAATTATCTGGGTCATGAAGACCTTTTTTGTATAGTTCTTCCGTGTATTCTTGCCACCTCTTCTTAATATCTTCTGCTTCTGTTAGGTCCATTTCTGTCCTTTATTGTGCCCATGTTTGCATGTTCCCCATGTTCCCTTGGTATCTTTAATTTTCTTGAAGAGATCTCTAGCAGAGAGACTTCTAAGCCTACTTCATTCCAGAAATATAAGCATGTCTGGAGTTCTGAACCTGGCAGTAATCAGTGGCCTTGTGTTAAAGTATGCCCCCAGTTGCATACCTGGGATGACAGAGATGGCTGGCTTGGTGAGTCACTCAACCCTAGAGGACATTTTTGCAAATAGAGGCAAAATGTAAAGATCTTTCTCAAAAATTAAATCAGCAAGCTTCCTAGTTATCCTCCTGATTCAAGTAGAGGGAGTAAATTCCTTTTCCCTGAAGCATCTTGTAAGAGCAGAGATGCCTTTAGCATGAATGGGAGCTGGAAAAGAATAGCCTTTTCAGAATATAAAGCAGGAAAAATTTTCTCTTCCCATAAACCTATATGTAATACTTTTATAAAAAGTAATTACTCTGTACGATTGATGCATAGGAGTTTCACTAGTGCACTCTAAGCAAGGTCAGAATTTTAAGGAAGAGTTTCAGTTACTTATAATGTGCTTTTTATAAAGATGTATGAATCTCTTTTTCCATGGGTATCTATTTCAGATACTACAATCTATCTTCCTATATCTGTTTTAAATGTGCCTTTGCCCAGATGACTTTAAACACAAGCAGGGCCATACTCTCAGCAGTGCTTTCCAATAGTACTTTGTACTGGGATAAAAATGTTCTCGATCTCTTGGGTTGGCCAGAAAGTTCATTTGTGTTTTTCCATACCAGCTTACAGAAACCCTGAATGAACTTTTTTTTTAGCCAACCCAATGCATTGTCCAGTACAGTAACCTCTAGCTACATTTGACTAGAGGCTGGTGAGATTGAAGGTCTGAAATTTTAATTTTTAAATTGTAATGAACTTGAAATAACCACATGTGGCCAGTAGCTACTCTACTGGTATTGGGCAGCACAGCTGTAGAACAAGTCTTTTGAGCTCTAATAAGCACGAGGGGATCTTGTTGAAAGGAAAAGTCAGATGCACTGTGTCTGGGGTGAGACCTGAGATTGTGCACTTCCAACAAACTCCCAGGTGATGTCAATGCTACCCATCACAGACTATGCTTCAAGTAGCAAGGCTTTACAAGAATGATTTTCAAACTTTGGTGAATACTAAAATAGCCCAGGGAGCATTACAACCCATGGCCCAGGCTGAACTCAATACCAAACAAATAAGGAATTCTCTTGGTGAGACACAAGTCATCGCTGTTATGTTTTCATTCGTTTGTTTTTTTAACATCTCTCCAGGTGATTCCCAATGTCTAGCCAAGTTTGAGAACTAGTGCTTATTATACTTCAGAGTCCATGGGAATCATCTGGATATATTGTTTAAACACAGATTTTGAGTCAGTGTGGGGTGAGGGTTGAGATCTTAACATTGCTAGTAAGGTTCTGGGTGCTTCCAAGGTTACTGATCTGCTCTAGACATCTCTCTGTCAGGTATTGTTGTAGCCACACATTACGAGAAACAAACTCACTCAGAAGGACAATGCAGATAGTGGACTCCAGTTTATTACACCGGTGGGCCCAAGGCAGTCTCCTCTTAGCCAAGGACCCCGACAAGTTTCTGTGAAAACCTTATATACCCTAAGTGTACATGTCCAAACCCACCTCCCCAAATTCCTTGAAACTAGTCTGAACAAAGGCAAAGAAAGATACAGTCAAAGTTAACCCATGATTCATACACCTTAAGCCTAGGTAGTTAACAGTGGACAATTATCAATAGGCCTTTGGTCATACCCCAATAAACATAATAGAATTTATGATTCTATTCAGTTACACAGATAATTAAGGTATTCTTTTGGGCAATGGAGAGTCTAGGTACGAGCCCTGGGGCTCTTCCATCCGGGGCGGTGGGTGGTGGGGGGGTGGTGGTCTGGTTTTCCAGTTGGTATGTCGTTTCCATAGACACTAGGCATATAGCTCAAAGTCCACAGTCTGGCCCAAGATGGAATCCTGCTTTCAAGATGGAGCCTCTTCTGTCTGTTTCCTCCTTCAGGATCAGCATAATTAACATCACCAGAGAGCATTTTAGAAGTGCAGGATCTTGGATTCTACCCTAGAATCAATAAATCAGAAGCTGTTTTTGAATAGCATTCACAGGCAATTTTGCATGTACATTATAGTTTAAGGTTCACTCTCCTGAAATCTTAACCATTTTTTGTTAAAAATGTAATCCCAAGGAAGAGTACCATCAGATAGATGCTCTGTTAATATTTGTTGAATGGTTATTTAAGAATAAAATATATAATATGCAGAATTTTTAGCATCTTCCAGGATGATCTTGTAAAATGCAAACTTGACCATTTTATTTCTTCAGTAAAATCCTTTAATGCCTTACCAGTTCTATAAGGATGAATCAAAAACTCCTTAAGTTCATCTGCAGGATCTGGCCACATTCTAATCCACTAACACCACTCAGAATCCCCCCACCCACCCAGCTCTTCAAAATACAATTATTCCAGCCTTCCATCACTTTTATCTTTGAAGCATACAACTTCCAACTTCAGGACCTTTGCTTGTTCAGATTTTCCTCTGCATGTCTGTCTCACTGCCTAGTTAATGACTTTTCACTCTGGAAAACATGTCCCATATTCCTTTGAAAAGAATTCTTCCTGAATAAGTCCACCTCTTATGTTTTCTTATAGCTCTTTGTATTTCCCTTTAGTTTGCACATATTAATATGTATCCATTTATTTGTTTAAAGTCTATCTCTGATTCCATATTATAACCTCCTCAAAATCAGAGACTAGCTAGGAATTCTACACCCAGTGACTAGCACATAGTAGCACTGTATATCTGTTGAATGAACAAAATAATTCATAATGAAACAGATGAGGTAGTTTTAGTACCTCATCTGTCTTAGCTCTTTTGCTCCCCATCTCTACCCATTTTACAAGTTAGAAAATTGAATAACTGAACTTTACCCAGAAATATTTAACTAGGTATCCTCAAAAAGTTTACCTGATATATTTTCTTTATGTAAGTTCAAAATGCCTAGCTCATAATTTTCTGAGAGGCAATAGTCTAATTGGAATTGTTTTCTTTGTTGTTTTTTGAAATTAATTTGTAGATTTTTTACAACTTTTTATTTTTTCCAAAACAGATCTATAACTAATTTACTGCCTGTTCCATGCTTTTAATAGATCAAAGTAGATCAATAAGAATTCAGAGTTAAATGTATTTTTTTCATGTTTTTAGTTTCTCTGTGTTAGATTCCTAGGGCTGCCCTAATGAATTACCACAAACCTGGAGACTTAAAACAACAGAAATTCTATTCTCTTTTCTCACTGTTCTGGACTCCAGGAATTTGAAATGAGGATGTTGCAGGGTTGGTTGCTTCTTGGAGGATCAGAAGGAGAATCTGTTTTATATCTCTCTCATAGCTTCAGGTGGTTGCTGGCTACTCTTGTGGCTTGTGGCCACATAACTCCAATCTCTGCCTCCATCTTCACAGGGTCATCTTTCTTCTGTGTGTGTCCAAAGTTTCATCTTACAAGGATACCAGTCACAAGGGCTTCCCAGGTGTCTCGATGGTAAAGAATCCACCTGCCAATGCAGGAGACACAGGTTCAATCTCTGGGTCAGGAAGATCCTCTGGAGGAGGAAATGGCAACCCACTCCAGCATTCTTGCCTGGAGAATTCCCTGGACAGAGGAGCCTGGCAGGCTACAGTCCATGGGGTCACAAAGAGTAGGACGTGACTGAACACACACGCACCCTAATCCATACAGTCTCGTCTTTACTTGATCATATCTACACACAAGTTGTGTCTGACTCTTTGTGACCCCATGAACTGTAGCCTACCAGGTTGCTCTGTCCATGGAATTCTCCAGGCAAAATTACTGGAGTGGGTTGCCATTTCCTTCTCCAGGTGATCTTCCCAACCCCGGAATCAAACCCTGGTCTCCCACATTGCAGGCAGACACTTTACCATCTGAGCCACCAGGTAAGCCCCCAAATAAGGTCACATCCTGAGATTCTGGGTGGACATGAATTTGGGGCAGGAGACACTATTCAATTCAGGAGAAGCCTTGTCCCTAACAAGGAGGAATGATTTAGTTAAAAGCAGGCATTATAATTTATTAGTTATTTACTTATTCATTTAGTCTATCTCATATAATTTACCCCATAACATTGTGAAGTATGTGAAAATGAAAGCGAAGTCGCTCAGTCGTGTCCGACTCTTCGAGACCCCATGGACTGCAGCCTACCAGGCTCCTCTGTCCATGGGATTTGCCAGGCAAGAGTACTGCAGTGGGGTGCCATTGCCTTCTCCATAAAAAAATGTGAAGTATGAGGTACTACTAGCTCTATTTGACAAATGAAAGCCTAAGATTAAAAGAGAGTAAGTAAATTGTCTAACAACATATAGTCAATTTGTATTAGAACCAGAATTGAATTGAAATCAGATTTGAATTTTAACCAAAGCCTATATGGCTCCCCACTCCAGTACTCTTGCCTGGAAAATCCCATGGACGGAGGAGCCTGGTAGGCTGCAGTCCATGGGGTCGCTAAGAGTCGGACACGACTGAGCGACTTCACTTTCACTTTTCACTTTCATGCATTGGAGAAGGAAATGGCAACCCACTCCAGTGTTCTTGTCTGGAGAATCCCAGGGACGGGGGAGCCTGGTGGGCTGCCGTCTATGGGGTCGCACAGAGTCAGACATGACTGAAATGACTTAGCAGCAGCATACTCTTTCTACTTCACCATGATCCATACTGGTCCATACCTGGCCTTCCTACCCTACCTCATTCCATAAAGAAGAATGATATAGTTTAATAGTATAAACTCAATATTTATTCACAGTATTATTAAAATGTTACAAAGACAATATACTTACTCTTTGCATTTTACATATACTCATTGCCTAAACTCCCAGACCTAAAGTTTTACCAATTCTGCCTCTTGATCATCTTGACAACCTACCATCTGATGTAATGGGCAGGGATGTAGTAAAACATAGCATTTGTCAAAGGTAAATCCTGTGCCCTTTGGACTTATGTAAGATCATTCTCCCCTTTCATCTCCTATCTATATATTCTAACTGGACTATTGAGGTTGTAGGTTATGCCCAGACAAGTCATATATGTTCTTTTGTTTCTTTTTAGAAACTAATAAACCGATTTTAACTACTGCCATCAGAATGTACCATTATTTTCAACAACATCCTAAGCATTCTCTGTTTTCTATTAGCAGTCTGATGTCATTTTATTACTGGCGTATATAATAACGTGCAAAGTAATTTTTTAAGTATGTGCTCTTGATAATTTTCAGATAATTTTTATAAGGAGTATAAGGAACATATAATTCTATACATGCAATTTTTGTTTGTTTGTTTGGTTTTTTCATTGGAGTGTGGTTGATTTACAATGTTGTGTTAGTTTCAGGTGTACAGCAAAATGAATCAGTTATACGTATACATATATCCACTCTTTTTTGGATTCTTTACCCATGTAGGTCGTTATAAATATTGAGTAGAGTTCCCTATGCTGTACAGTAGGTTCTTATTAGTTATTTATTTTGTATATGGTAGTGTATATATGTCAATCCCAATCTTGCAATTTATCCATTCCTTCCCCTCCTTCCCCCTGGTAACTATTAGTTTGTTTTCTACATTTGTGATTCTATTTCTGTTTTGTAAATAAGTTCACTTACAACATTTGAAGAAAAAAAAAGAAAAAAATACTAAGTTCACGTATGCATGTAATTTTATTAGACTAGAAATATAAAATTTTTTAAAATTAGCATGAATCCTAAACATCATTTTAATCAAGTAAATATTATAAATAAAATATTTGAGTCATTTATAGAGAGAGGGATACAAACAGCACCTGAAGATAATTCTGAATTAATTTGTGTGTGTATAGCTTTCCTGTTTTTATTTATCTGATGCTGTGTTATAAATACTATGTCACCATTGTCTCTAAAAGAGACTAAAGATATCAATTAGAGCTTTAACAAAATTAATTAGATAAACTAGGTTATTCTGCAGTAAAAACAAACTCCAAAATTTGACAGCTTAGAAAACAAAAGTTTATTTCTCACTGATATATGTGTTTGGTAAATGGGCAGGGAACTCTGCTACTCATCTCAACTCAGGACCAGTTCTGATGCAACCATTGTGAATCTCCAACTTCAAAAAATATATAATATTTAAAATATTTTCCAGCTTTATTGCAATATAATTGACATATCCCATTGTGTAAGCTTAATACGTATGATCTGTTCATTTCATGCACATATATGTATGTATATATATGTATTTATATAGCAAAATGATTATCACCATAGCCTTACCTAACACATTCATGATGTCACATAATTACCAGTTCTTTTCTGTGGTGAGAACATTTAAGATTTACTTCCTTAATACCTTTTGGGGGTATAATACATCATTGTTATCTATAATCACGATTCTATGCATTAATTTATTCATCTTCTAACTGGAAGTTTGTGCCTTTTAACCAACATCTCCTACTCCATTTAAAGCTTCTTAAGACTTCTGATTGAGAGCAGCACATATCACTTCCACTCACATTTTATTAGCTAAAGCAATTAACATGGTTTCAATTTCAAGCAGGCAGATAAATGCAGTCTTAACAAGTACCTAGCAAGAGAACAAGCAATACTATTGAAGAGCATTAATGACTATCACAGTCTCTCCTGATGGTAATAAGCCAAAGGTTTGGTTTATTTTTGCATAAAAAATGCACACATCACCCTGACACCTTTTCAAAGTATAAAATCTAGAAAGATCCTGTCTTATTATTATTTGGCTGAAATTTCAGAATTTCTGAGCGATGTATAAGAATCTTTACATCAGATCCAAACGTGACCAGTCTTAATCCAGATACCTATGAACTAATAAAACGAGTAAATAAATGATATGTTCCATAGCAATATTTTTTTCATACATACATACATACTAGGAAACAAGGATGAAAGCTAGAGGGGATGTGAGCAGGTACAATGTACTTTGACTAGATCTTGATTATGCTACAGGAAAAGTGTGTTCAGTTCATTACTTTCTGTGGTCTCCAGCCACAAACTTTGAAAATGTTTTCTTTTCCATTATCCTCCTTGCAAACATTTGAAATAAGCATTGGAGAATAATATCTTTCCTTGGCGGTCTTTGCAGTTTTCTCAATCTGCTGCCCCTGGAAAAGTTGAGATGCCAAAGATCAGTTTGAGTCTTAGTCATAAAATATCTGTTTCTTTTTCAGTAACATTCTCTTAAGAAACTCAGTAGGTTTATCATGTATTTATTAATAATTCTAGCCAATTCCATGCTATAAAAGCCATGTATGTGGTCCATTTTTGTACTTGCTTATTAGATTTATTCTATTTCTTGACTTTCTCATCCCCATGTCTTCCTCTTTCAAATTAATTGCTTATTTCTTGGGCTTATCAACTTCTGGTAGGTGAGCCATAAATTTATTCTATTTTTCTTGAGCCATTTTACTAGGCAAACCTTAATTGGGGCTTTTCTCTGAAAGATCTTAATTTCTTCAGAGTTTGTAATCGTACATATGGAAGGAATACCCTTATTTGAGTTCTGTCACAAGACTAGGTTTTAATCGGCCTTGTCCCTCAAAGCACTTCTCAGAGGTATATTTTACCACTTAGTGTTAAAAAGCAGTTTCTTCTTCTAATCCTGCAATTCTCCAACTTTTTGGATTCTCACTCTTTCCTTTTATTTCTGCTTGCAAACCAGCCAATCCTTTTCAGAGCCAGTCTAGTCTCTTTATTGTAGTACTTTATCAAAGGTAGCAACAAACAACTGACATATATATTTGCATTCTTTTTTTTTTTAAAAAAACTTTATTTCTTAATCTACAAACTCACAAGGTATATAGTTTGTCTTCTAGATTATCTGTCAACAATTTTGTCAAATGATTAGATACCATGTAACTATAATTTTTATAGATAAGTTGAATAAATTTATTCTTTAATTCATGTAATGTAATTTGGCTGCGTTGAGTCTTAGTTATGGCACATGGGATCTTCATTGTGGCATTAGACTCTCTAGTTGTGGTGTGCTGGCTCAGTAGTTGCAGTACATGGGCTGAGTTACTCTGCAGCGTGTGGCATCTTAGTTTCCCAATCAGAGATCAAGCCCGTGTCCCCTGCATTGCAAAGTGAATTCTTAATCACTGGGCCACCAGGAAAGTCCCATTACTATAATCCTTATAGCCTCTGATAAGAATTTCCTCACATCCACTTCCCAGTCTTTATTTTAAGGTTTTGTTATGGCAGTGCTACATTTCTAGTTATACATTTCTGTAGTAATAAAGATAGATGAGATTATTCTGCAGGTTAAAAATTATTAGTGACATAATCATCAAGATATACTTCTTGCTCCTGCCACATGGAATAGCTAGAGGCTGTCCCTATTCTAGGGTTGAGGCAATGGTACAGGGACATAGAAAGGATGGTGATTTAGCCTGGAAAGAACACATCATGTTCCACTCACATTTTTTCAGTTAAAGGAACTCGCATGTATGATTACAAACTCAGTGATGGGGAGATACAAACTCCCCACATGCCTGGGAAGATAAACAAAAATTTACTTTGTAAATTGTAGCAGTGACTGTCCTATCAAATAATAAATGAATCGATTTGGCTGTCAGAAATATTGGAAAGAAATATGGCATGAATCTGTAATTTTACTAATATTCCAAAATCATTAAAAATATATATACTTTCTACTATATATATATATATATATTTAGTATATCATGTATGGATGTGAGAGTTGGACTCTAAAGAAAGTTGAGCACTGAAGAATTGATGCTTTTGAACTGTGGTGTTGGAGAAGACTCTTGAGAGTCCGTTGGGCTGCAAGGAGATCCAACCAGTCCATCCTAAAGGAAATCAGTCCTGAATATTCATTGGAAGGACTGATGCTGAAGCTGAAGCTCCAATACGTTGGCCACCTGATGCAAAGAACTGACTCATTTGAAAATTCCCTGATACTGGGAAAGATTGAAGACAGGAGGAAAAGGGGATGACAGAGGATGAGATGGTTGGATGGCCTCACCAACTCTATGGACATGAGTTTGAGCAGGCTCCGGGAGTTGGTGATGGACAGGGAAGCCTGGCATGCTGCAGTCCATGGGGTCAGAGTCAAACACGACTGAGAGACTGAACTGAAACTGAGTATATCATATAATACTTATATTACATATATCTTCCTAAATATTTTTGTTTTGTACAGTAATAAAAATAGTCTCAGCACTTTCTACATGGTAATTCATTTTATTCTTACAATCACCCTGTGAATACATGTTATTATTCCTATTTGACAGATGTTGAAACATCAGTATTAAATAATCATGCCCAAGAAGTGCACTCATCACTTGGTATAAGTGAAGATGGACAAGATTGGTATTTCTGGTCAGTTTCTGGAGAGGTCACCTGATTGTTCTATGGGTGCTCCAAGATTAACAAATTCTTAACAACAACAGCAGTAGTAGTAGTAGTAGTAATAGTACTACTACTATAAGAGAGCAACTATCACCTCTAACCAAAAAGTTTTAAAATTGTCTTTATTGTGGATAATGTATCAGTACCACTGAGGTTAGGTCATTCAGCTTTGCTTTTTACTCTTTTCCATTGTCACTCCTCAGCACACCAAAGTTCTTCTACTAATTTTATCTTTTTAATTATTCTTAAATATTCTCAAAATGACTCAGGCTGTGAGATGAGTTCACCTTGGTATATTCTAATATGTAGACTTATTATAATATTTGTATTCTAATAAATAGAAGCAACATAGGTATTTAATAATTTAAAAACATTTATAATATAGAAAGGGAATTTCTATCCCTAATGGTGTTTGTGTTTATTAAATGTGCTCTGAGCTAATATGTTATGGAAAGCTTTCAAAGATACAATGGTCAATAAATTAAACTACAAACTGCTTTCAAATCTAGGATTCTGTTACTCTAATGTGGCTGCAGGCCTACTTACTTCTTCCTTTCATATTTCTAAATCTTCTCTTTTTTTTAATTTTTATTTTTACTTTATTTTACTTTACAATACTGTATTGGTTTTGCCATACATTGACATGAATCTGCCACGGGTGTACATGAGTTCCCAATCCTGAACCCCTCTCCCACCTCCCACCCCATATCATCTCTCTGGATCATCCCCATGCAACAGCCCCAAGCATCCTGTATCCTGTATCGAACATAGACTGGCGATTCATTTCTTACATGATAGTATACGTGTCTCAGTGCCATTCTCCCAAATCATCCCACCCTCTCCCTCTCCCTCAGAGTCCAAAAGTCTGTTCTATACATCTGTGTCTCTTTTGCTGTCTCTCATAGAGGGTTATCATTACCATCTTTCTAAATTCCATATATATGTGTTAGTATACTGTATTGGTGTTTTTCTTTCTGGCTTACTTCACTCTGTATAATCGGCTTGGCAAAACACATGTCTTTATACTTTTGTTTTGTAGAATGATTACTTAGTGTGTAGTTTTCTAAATCTTCTTTATGTACACCTACACACCAGTTTTCATTTTGCCTCCATGTTTCCTAACTTAAATTTTGTAATCTCTGAAGTCATTCTTGTATCCGTCAAATTCTGTCACTCTCGTGACTGACCTCACAGTGCTCTCTACTAGCAGGCTCTTCCCTTCTTGCTATTTTGCCCACCTTTTTCATTTCTTATTTCTCATTCTACCAATCTAAGTTGCAATGGTTCAGGCATGTCGCTGCATTCCTATTAGCTTCTTAGCTATAAACCACAGTGTCATCCTAATAGGTGTTGAAAAATCCGTTGATGAAGTCCCATACTTATTTATGATGAAAAATATGCAGCACACTAGGAAGTTATTTTAGGCCACTTCCTGACTCTGACAAAGGACATCAGCGAAGAATTCTACAGCCAAAATTATATTACTTGTGAAATACTAAATTTTTACTCAAAAAAATCATGAACAAAAGATGTTCACTCCTACTACTTCTATTCAACAATTTAGTGGGGAAATCTAGCCACTAAGAAGACAAAGAAAAGCAACAGAAGTCACAAGGATTAGAAATAAAGAAGTAAAACTGTTGTAAATGTAAACAATATGAATGTGCATGTAAAAAATTTTAACAGTCCTAGAATATCCAAAAAAGTATTAGAACTATTAAGTAAATTAAGCAAGTTTACAGGATACAAGATCACATGCAAAATTCAGTTGTATTTTTATAAACCAACAATTGAAAATTGCATCCTAAAACATGAGATGCTTAGCTAAAGTCTAAAAATATGGGTGTACAATTTCTATATTAAAAACTATAATGCTTAGAGGAAATACTTACATAGAGAAAATTTTTTTTAAAAAAAACTAAATAATTTCAGAGTGTACCATGTTCATAGGTTTGAAGAATCAGTCTTATTAATATGCTGATTCTGCCTAAATTCATCTATAGATTCAATGAAATTTTACTTAAAGCCACAGCAGGGTGACTATTTGTAGGAACTGACAGGCTAATTACAAAATTTACATAGAAATGCAAGAAACTCACACAGCCAAAAATCATTCGAAAAACAAAGTTTGAAGACTTACACTAACTGTGAATCAACTGTGATATGAAAACTAACTATAAATCAACAGTAATCAAAACAGCATGATATTGCCATAAGAGTAGACATATAAGTCAATGGAATGGGATATGGTCAGTTGATTTTCATCTAATATTCCGTGGTGTTTCAATGTAGAAAGGACAAACTTTCAACCAATGGTGCTAGAAAAATTGAATAACCATCTAGAAATAAATGAACTTTGACCCTTTCCTTGTACTCTAGTAACTAACTTGAAATAGATTATACACATGGACATAAAACTATAAAGCTTCTGGAAGTAACCATAGTAGAATACCTTTGCAGCCTTAAACTAAGCAAAATGTCTTGGACATAATATGTCATTAAAAATAATTTTTGTTGTGATAAAATATGCATAATTTAAAATTTGGAATTGTATGTATTTTAATGTATAGTTCAGTGGCATTAGGCACATTCACCACGAAAACTCTCTAGAAATTTTTCATCATTGCAAACTGAAACTCTACTCATTAAACACTAATTCCTTGTTTACTTCTCTCTGCCCCACCCCACCCCCATCACCCAGCCCCTGATAACTACTATTCTACTTTCTAGCCCTATGAATTTGACAATCACGCATACCTCATTTAAGTTAAAACATCCAACATTTGTCCTTTATGTCTGGCTTATTTCACTTAGCATCATGTTTTCATGATGTATCCACATTGTAGCATAGATCAGAATTTCATTCCTTCTAAAAATTGAATAATAATTCCATTATATGTTTTTATCACATGTTAGTTATCAACGGATATTAGTTATCAATGGATATTTGGGTCATTTCCACCTTTGACTATTGTGAGAAATGCTGCTCTAAATATCACTGTACAAATGTCTGTTTGAGTCCCTGCTTTCAGTCATTTGGGGTATGCATCTAGATGTGGAAAAGATTGCTTCTGTTGGCCTAGAAGATTTAGGGGAATTTGTGGGTGTAATCTCGCATATGTTCCCTTTCCAGATTCCATCAGAATCCTAACTTTGTCATCAGGTACCGTGGACAGCATACATCCCATCTGTTTTATAGCTCTGCTAATTTGCAATCAAATCCTAAGCCTGATGTGTTTAAGTAATGATGCTGTGGACATTTTCAAATATTTATAGAGGTAGATATAATAGTAAGATGAACACACATGTACCTATCACCCAGCTTCAACAATTATCAATGGATAACAAATCCTGTTTTAAATATACCCTCACTTTCACCACCCAGTCATTTTCTAGCAATTCTTTGACATCAGTATTTTATTTGAAAATGTTTCACTATCTTTTTGATACAAGCAATGTATTTTTATAACACCAAAAAGGAATAATAATTTTTTTAAATCATCAAATATCCAATCAGTGTTTACCATATTATCTATGCATGCATGCATGCTAACTGACACATGCATTTGTCTGACTCTTTGCAACCCTATGGACTGTAGCCCCCCAAAGCTCCTCTGTCCATGGGATTCTCCAGGCAAGAATACTGGAGTGGGTTGCCATGCCCTCCTCCAGGGGATCTTCTCGACTCAGGGATCAAACTCGTGTCTCTTATGTCTCCTTGCATTGGCAGATAGGTTTTTTTTTTGTTTGTTTGTTTGTTTTACCACTAGCACCACCATAATAACTTTTATTTATATAAGTGTGTGTGTGTGTGTCTGTGTGTGTAATTGTTTGTAATGAGATCTGGGCCTGTCTGCCTTGCAGTTGTTGGGAATGAAAGGCCTTCTGGCTTTTACAGCATGCCATCCATTGTCAATTGGCTTTTCTGAGATTTTCATTTCATTTTTGCTAGGGTTTCAGTGCTATTAACAGAAACCAGCCTCCTCTAAAATCATTCTAAATTAGTTTTGGCCTCATACAGTTAAATTGCTATAGCAACCATATATTCCAAAATCTCACCATCAACCTGCATTTCATCCCAATTAACCAGAGGTTTGAAAAAAACCTTTTTAACTGTAGTGCTATTACATAGCATGTGTTATCACCATGTCACCTGTCACCAGAAATGGCATCCCTATTGGCAGTGATCTGGTGAGCAAGCCAAGTCCAAAAATCCATCCCAAATAGATGGGAAAGGTCTGTTTTCTAGGGCAACTCATGATATAAACTACCAGGCTGGATTCGCTACAAAACCTGAGGGATATCTTTTTTTTTCCTAAAGTTCTTCTCCTTCACTTTTTTATAGATTTACTTAATTTATTTTTAAATTTATTTATTTATGGCTGTGCTGGGTCTCCATGGCTGTGCACAGGCTTTCTCTAGTTGCAGCAAACAGGGGCTACTCTTGTTGTGCTGGGTGGGCTTCTCATTGCAGTGGCTTCTCTTGTTGCAGAGCACAGGCTCTAGGCACGTGGGCTCAGGATTTGTGGCATGGGCTTAGTTGCTCTGCAGCCTGTGGGGTCTTTTGGGACCAGGGATCCAATATGCATCCCATGTAATAGCAGGCAGATTCTTTACCCCCTGGACCATGTGGGAAGTCTGAGAAATCACATGTGCTGGTTTATTAGGGAGTACAGTCCCAGAAAAGCAAGAGCGAGGTAAATGAAGACAGAGTCAGGGGGAGAGCAGTATGAGGAAGGGTTAGCAAACCGGCCTCTGCTAGGCATCAGGTTTGAGTTATTATTCAGTGTCAGTGGACTTTCTTGTGAGAAGCTTTATGAACTCATGAGTCTCAGGAAAAGTTGGATGAGGGAAGAGGAGGGAAAACTGTATTCACTGGCTTCCAGTCCCATTAGTTTAAGCTTCTTTCCATGGGTTTCCCCTACTTCCCACTTCTAGGTTACACTTTGGTCTCATACCTCAGTGGCAACAGGCAAATTTCAGGTGGGAGGCTAAAACCATAATGCTTTAAAAAAAAAAGTGAGATTATGTTGTGTGGTACATGGAAGTAGTCACATGACATTGATAACTTCTACAGTGGTTAGTGTGTACAGTGGAGGGGATATTGAAAGCAGTGGACAAGGGCTTAGAGACGAGTGGGATCAAGAGACTCTATAGTGGCTCAGAAGTTGTATCTGATCCAATGCACTGTCCTAAATTAACCTGACCTCACTTGGCCCTTCATTTCCCACATAGACTGCATCTTGTCAAGTTAAAGAGAAGTAACATAAATGACTAGTCAAAATTATTTAACAGTGAAATTCTATACTGTGGAAAGGAAATTGTTAAACCAAAATGAGCTATGCCTGTTAAGTTCAAAGATGCCTTTTGAAGTAGAGAAGGGCAATATGCCCCTTTCATAAAATATTAATAGTAACAAGAATAGGTGACAGTGGTAGCTGGCTACAGAATTGAAAATTCCGTATTTGTTACATATCATATTGAGTATCAAAGGGACATAGATGTGTTTTTCTACTTGATGAACACAAAACTCAAAACATGGGTAAGGACAAATTTGGGCCACTAAAGGGGAAAATGTGAGACAGATGAGTTTTTGAGTCATCCTTTTGTGGCAATGTCCATGGTAATCAGAGAACACATGTCACTGGGGAAATTACAACTACTTCAGTCAGACTGGAAGACTGGAGGAGTAAACATCAGACTAGCTCCTAGATGAGACAGGATGAAATGGGAACGAGCCAATAATACTTTGCTAAAAGACTCAGGGATGTCTCTAAATGTCTTGAAACTATTATTGTACAACTAAAGTAGATGTGAATTCATTGCTGCGAGTTCTGCTAAGTACTTCCATGCCTTGTGCAAATGTCACTGAAATTATTGATACTGTCAGCAGCATGCTACTTTCTGTGCTGGAGAAAATTTTCAGATGACTCCAGTCACTTGGTGAGAAACTTGAGAACAAATCTGGGCCCAGTGATTTGAATCGGTAACAGCAAAAGACACTCAGGTCCAAAATCTGGAGACTTTTCAGAGTTGCAAGTAGCTTCATTTAGAGTGCACAGACTTCATCTCTCTAGAATTTAAGGTGCTTGTCATGATGCTCACTTCAGCGACTACACACAGACTTAGTTCACCAGGGACCAGAAAGTATCCATCATTGTGTCATTCTGGGTGAAACACCGTTCACTACATGGCTTCAGTGGAGAACTTGGAAAAGAACCTAGCTCTCAAGAATGTAGAGGGACTAAATTTCCCCTTTTAATCCACAATAAAATAAAAAACACCCAAGAAGAGAAAATCAACCACATTTCACTATTTTTTTTTTACACAAATTGCCACTGAACAGAAGAAACTTTATAGACAATCTGTAGAATTAAGAGCGTGCCTATAATCCCATCAGGATTTACACTGTTGTCTTTCTCTTATTTCATAATGTTCTTTTAGGGATGCACAAAGGAATTAGGGGCTTTCCAGGTGGTGCTAGTGGTGAAGAAACCCACCTGCCAGTGCAGGAGACATAACAGACTTGGGTTCAATCCCTGGGTTGGGAAGATCCCCTGTAGGAGGGCATGGCAGCCCACTCCAGTATTCTTGTCTAGAGAATCTGATGGACAGAGGAGCCTGGTGGGCTCGCTTTTTATTGTATAAATTGGAATTCAAGTTTAATTATACCATATGGTAAAAACACTTTGATTTCCTCTCAGAAGGTTCATGTGGGAAGAATATAAAAGGAGAGTTGGAATCTGTCCTGGAATATCTTCTGATATAATAGTGATAAATAGGTTGATATAAGTGTCCATAGGGTCACAAAGAATTGGACAACACTGAAACAACTTAGCACAATGGAGGTGAAATATCTGAGAAGTTCACTCCAGAATTTAGCTAATCTTAAATATACTTTGTAGGAAGTAAGTTGACTAGTGTACATGTCGCTCAATCCTAGAATAGGAAGTGATACATGGCAGAATCTTCCAGTATTGATGCAACAGTGAGTAGCAGTGAAATGACCAATACTTATAATCTGCCTTCTGTTTCAAGAGAAGGAGGGTAGGCTTATGACTTATTTGCATATCAAAAAGGAAGTGAATGTGGTTAGGGAAATTTAAGATGATTCATCAAAAAACTTTTTGTTTACATGGGAATTTAATGGAGGAATTGCCCCCATTTTCTAATGCAGAGGGACCCTGTCAGAATAAAATTTTATCCAGCTGAAATAAGGATTCCTCACCTTAATTTACAAGGGTACTAAGAAGAAAGGTGGGGCAGTCATTCAGATTGGAAAAATAGGGGTGATAATACCATGGCCCCAGTACCTCAAAATTGTTATTAAACAAAGATGTGGCTCGCTTTTTATTGTATAAATTGTAATTCAAGTTTAATTGTACCATTTGGTAAAAACACTTTGATTTCCTCTCAGAAAGTTCATGTGGGAAGAATGTAAAAGGAGAATTGGAATCTGTCCTGGAATATCTTCTGATATAATAGTGATAAATATTTTGATATAAGTGTCAGAAATTTCTCCAGAAGTGAGTCTATAATTGAATCTTTTTTCCTTTTTATTGCTCATCATTAAATTGCCTCTTGCAATCTGAATATATATAATTCTTTCATCAGACTTTAAAAAATCTTCTCTATATTTTTTCGTATTTCTTTCCCTTTCCTTGGTTCTTTGTTATCTCTCTACAAAGATTTGAATGGATGTGTTGAGCTAAATTAACAAAGAAATTTACAGATAGTTCTCGAGCAACGATGGATTTATTTGAGATCAATTTGAGGTCTGCAGGCATGGTGAGCCACATGTAAGTCTGTACAAAGCAAAGGCAGAGGATGATTTTAGGGAGAGGAAAAGGAAGTTGGGGGAGTGGGGTGGTTCTAGTAAACAAAGAGCCCAGGGCTTTTCATTGACTGAGTCCTTGCAGGAAGAAGAGGAGTCTTTCTTCCTCCTGTTGGGCTTTGCTATCTTTGCAAAACTCTAGAGCTTTCCCTTTCAGTCTCCTGATTATTTAATTGAGGTTTCTGCTTATTAATTTTTTACAGATGGGTTCTGGTGTGTCTAGTTTTATCCTCCCTGTTACTTCACATTTTTCTCATATTTGTCATCCCTTTATTCTTTTCTGTTGAATTTTGAAATATTCCCAGCTCACAAATTTGATTGTCTTAGCCTGATTTGTACCACAGTCTTCTGCAACCCAGGATTTTAGAGACCCCTGCTCTAGGAAACAGTTATCAGTTTAAGAAATCATTGGCCCCTTGCCAGCACATCACACAGGGAAGAGACAGGTAGTGATTTAGTCCCCCAGCACTACTGCCCCTTCTTCCAGCTCCTGCTGCTTGTTGTTCAGTTACTCAGTCATGTCTGACTCTTTATGACCCCATGGAATTGCAGCACGCCAGGCTTCCCTTTCCTTCACCTTCTCCTGGAGTTTGCTCAAACTCATGTTCATTGAGTTGGTGATGCCATTCAACCATCTCATCTTCTATTGTCCCCTTCTCCTCCTGCCTTCAGTCTTCAGCATCAAGGTCTTTTCCAGTGAGTCAACTCTTCACATCAGGTGGCCAAAGTATTGGAGTTTCAGGTTCAGCATCAGTCCTTCCAATGAATAGTCAGGGTTGATTTCCTTCAGGATGGACTGATTTGATCTCCTTGTTCTACAGTAACACAATGAATAACTCCTAGTCATAGAAATCAGTCTCTTAGGTTTGTTTTGTATTGTGTAGTACTTCATTAAAGATCTACATATGTGATATACAGTCTTGATGAAGCTAAAGTAATTTGCTAACTATCTTGATTCTTTGGAGAGAACTATTAATAAAAATATGAAAGGGTAAAAAAAAACCTCATCCTTTCTACAATTTAATATATAATTTTGAGAACTTTAGAAATAATTATTTAAATTTGAATTATGTTTCATCATTTCATCCTTAAAATCTTTTATTTTGAATATGATATCTGCTGGTATCACTTGGAAAATATGTATTATATTGTACTTGAAATATTTTCTGTTTTAGCTCTCTTTCATTGTGAGTTTGATTATTTTGTTGACTTTGGTACCTCTCTTTCATGCTCTTATTTTTCCTCAAATGTTTGGTGATACTTACTTTTCTCTTCCTACTATAGAAGAGGTTCTTGATTTAGCAACATCTATGGCTTGCCTATGTCTCTAACTCAAGTGAAAAATCTTAATTCTAGCATTGGTTAAGAACTCTTAAGCATAGGAACCCTGATTCTAGAAGATTCATGGTAGAAGGGCATATAAATGGACTATTATTTATTCATTTAGGATATTTAAGCAATTTAAATTCCAAAAGTCACAACTCACCTTCCCTTGTGACACCTGTAAGTCACCAGAACACTTTCTATTTATACTGCCCTTATGACTACTATGACATAACCCAGGGCCACAAAGACCTGCCTTAGAAAACTGTATGCTACCAACTACATCAAAAGCAGGATCTTTGTAAATGTCATGCATGTATTAGTTACCATGAAATATTTGCCATGAAATTGAATCTAATCTAGAATTGTCACTTACAATTCAAAATATGAAATCATTTTATCATCCAATTATTTTAATTTAATTACTTTTTATCCATATTAGTGTACTGTAGCAGTATGGGCAGGTGATATATGCTTTTGATAAAGAGTGAATAACATAGATGGAGTTCCTACCCTCTCATGGCTTATAACCTGGTAGGAGAGCATATAACACATTGCAAAATAGCACAACTGCTGCTGTAGTAGAAGTCTTATTTAACACCAGATAGAACATAGCAGGAGTGATGTAAAGGAAGACTTCCTGGGAGGAATGAAATTTAAGCTGGGAGGGATATGAAAGATAACTAGAAATTATCCAATTGAATTTGAGAGAAAAAGTGTTCCAGGTATTAAAAAAAAAAAAAAAAGCAGCTATAATGGCCCAGAAGCAAGATAAAATGTGGCACCTTCAACGATCTAAAAGGAATTTGAGTTTGGCTCAGACCATAGGCTTCCCTGGTAGCTCAGAGATGGTAAAGAATCTGCCTGCAATGCAGGAGACCTGGGTTTGATCCCTGGGTTGGAAAGATCCCTTAGAGAAGGGAATGGCTACCCACTCTAGTAGTCTTGCCTAGAAAATTCCATGGACAGAGGAGCCTGGCCATGAGATTGCAAAGAATTGGACATGACTGAATGGCTAACACTTTCACTTTCAGAGCGTGGGATACAGTGTAGGAAGTGGAAAGAGGTAAAACTGGAAAGATAAACAGCTTCAGATACCAGATAATCAGATATGCCTTATTTAAGGACTGAGCCTTTAGATATATAGTTAAAGAGTGTTGAGGAAAAGACTAATGTAATCGGATTTTCACTTCGGAAAATTGAACCTGGTTGCACTGTGAAAAATAGAACATTGGAATGGAAAGCTGGAGGGAAGGATAGTGATCAGAAGAGATGTTAATGGCCTTGACATGAGCTTAGTAAGTACTATCAAACTTGGTTATGGTTGGACTTTTAAAGACTGGACAAGAGGTGAAGACAAATTCTCAGGTTCATGGCACTGGGAACTTGGTAAAAGTTGTGTTGAATTCCTAGAAGTACAGGAAGAAGAGCTATCATTGGCAGATGATTTGGGGGCAGTGAAGATGACCTTAGTTTTGGCAGTTCTATATCAGAATCCTGCAAAAAAGTAACAGACATATCCAACACGTACAATTAGAGAGATTTTTAAGAAAAGACTGTTAGAAGATGTAGCTAAGATTTAAGGAAACCACAAAGGAGAGTGAAACACTTGAGACTAGCAAGAGCATAAGACAACAGGACAAGAGATGTAGCCTTTAGTGAAATAGCAAAACCATGACAAAACCATATTACGTCAATGAAGGAGCCAGTGGAGTAGGTAGCTTGACATTTCTTTCCACTCCCCCTTGTTTTTCCCACTAGTGCCTCCACTTGAGATAATCCAATTAAAAGCAAAGAGCAAGGAAGCCCACTCCAAAGAGCTCAGCGTTTCTGTAGAGATAAATGGGTAGTAGGCATAAAGGGAGGATATCCAACACAAGATCTAAATCTATTACCTGGCCTAGAAGATGGGATTTTTAAAGAGCTATCCACTAAACAGACATTAATTTCATTGTGTGTTTGTGATAGAGAAGGATGAACTCATTCAAAAAAGTTGTATAGTGAAAACAGAACACACATCAGAGCTCTGCATCCGAGATTGGCAAACTTTTTCTGTCAAGGGCCAGATAAAAAACATTTTAGACATTGTGGACTACTTGATCTGTGGAGAGTAAAGCACTTGAGGCTAGCAAGAAAACAAGTGTTACATCTACTTGTGCAGTAAAATTCCTTTTTGATGACAAGACAAAAAATAAAACAAGAAATCTCCTCTGCCCTTTGACCTCCTGTCTCCCCTAAGCCCCACTGTGCATTGTATATCTGCATCATGCATCACCCAACCCCCATCCCCCCCTCAGCAGAAATACCTGCTCAACCATAAAGAGCAACATTCTCTTAACATCAATAACTCCTTAAAAGTAGCATTCCTTCTTGACAAGGGGTCACATGATATTTAGATATGGTTTGTGTAAACTGTCCATAATATGTCATTTAATATACAGCCCTCTGTCTCAGAAAAAAAAAACCTTACATAAATATAACTTTTATATATATATATATATATATATATATATATATATATATATATATATATAGACTGTATATCCTTTATATTGTAAATCAGCTGATTAACTTTTCGTCAACTTTCTCAACTCAGTCATTCATCAATGGCCAGAGCTTTAGACAATAGTCAAAGCTATGGTTTTTCCAGTAGTCATGTATGGATAGGTTCAGTTCAGTTCAGTTCAGTTCAGTCGCTCAGTCGTGTCCGACTCTTTGCGACCCCATGAATCGCAGCACGCCAGGCCTCCCTGTTCATCACCATCTCCCGGAGTTCACTCACACTCACATCCATTGAGTCCGTGATGCCATCCAGCCATCTCATCCTCTGTCGTCCCCTTCTCCTCCTGCCCCCAATCCCTCCCAGCATCAGAGTCTCCTCCCAGCATCAGAGTCTTTTCCAATGAGTCAACTCTTCTCATGAGGTGGCCAAAGTACTGGAGTTTCAGCCTTAGCATCATTCCTTCCAAAGAAATCCCAGGGTTGATCTCCTTCAGAATAGACTGGTTGGATCTCCTTGCAGTCCAAGGGACTCTCAAGAGTCTTCTCCAACACCACAGTACAAAAGCATCATTTTTTCAGCACTCAGCCCTCTTCACAGTCCAACTCTCACATCCATACATGACCACAGGAAAAACCATAGCCTTGACTAGACGGTTAGTTAGACTATAAAGAAAGCTGAGCGCTGAAGAATTGACGCTTTTGAACTGTGGTGTTGGAGAAGACTCTTGAGAGTCTCTTGGGCTGCAAGGAGATCAAACCAGTCAATCCTAAAGGAAATCAGTCCTGAATATTCATTGGAAGGACTGATGCTGAAGCTGAAGCTCCAACACTTTGGCCACTTGATGTGAAGAACTGACTTACTGAAACAGACCCTGATACTGGGAAAGACTGAAGGCAGGAGAAGGGGCCAACAGAGGATGGGATGGTTGGATGGCATCACCGACTTGATGCACATGAGTTTGAGCAGGCTCCAGGGGTTGGTGATGGACAGGGAAGCCTGGTGTGTTGCAGTCCATGGGGTCACAAAGAGTCAGACAGGACTATGGACTGAACTGAACTGAACTTAGACAATACACCAATGAATGAGAGTCTCTGATCTAATAAAAGATTATTTATAAAAGCAGGTGGAGGTCAGGATTTGGCCTATGGGTCATAATTTGCTGATGATGGGCCTTAAGGAAATAAGAGTGAACAGAATAAAATAAATGATCAAAGGATACCAAATCAGACAGAACACTTAGAGTACAAGGAGTATTAAGCGTTACAAAGCCAAAGGTACAGGGTGTTTAAAGGACAAGGAATGACCCATAATATCAAGAGATAAGGGAAAATTCAGTCAGAAAAAGACTAAGAAATTTCTGTTGGATTTAGGGATAGCGAGATAATCTGTTTTACTGGTGCTCCAGAAGTGAGATTTTAGTGCATTGAAATAAAGTGTGAGTAAAATTACTGATTGTAAACAACTCTTTAAAACTGGGCTGTAAAGAGAAGTGATCTGCTACTAATAGGAGGTGATAGCTTTTAAAAGATAGTTTAAGATAAGACAGATTAAAAGATATTTAAATATGAAAAGGAAAGAGCTAACAGGAAATAGTAGAAGATGCATGATATACATAATAAAGAAAGTGTACTTGACCTAAGAAAGGTCCCTTGAGAATGTAAGAGAATGGGCAAAGATGGAAATTCAATCTTAGGAAAAGGAATATCATTCTCATTATAACTAAATGGAAGCAGACAGTGGCATTTTGAGTCTTGGTTTCATTATTCATCCTTGCATATCAAACTGCCCCTCAAAATCAATAAGGCTTTATTATTCTTCTACTTTATTTATATTGACTGAGATCACTCATACAATAGCAGTTATCCAGAGACTTACCTGGGACTGGCTGACTTAAAATGGCTTCGCTTCCCTATAGCTCAAACGATAAAGAATCTGCTTATGATGCAGGAGATGAGAATTCGATCCCTGGGTTGGGAAGTTCCTCTGGAGAAGGGAATGTCAATCTACTCCAGTATTCTTGCCTGGAGAATTCTATAGACAGAGAAGCCTGGTGGGCTACATTCCATGGGGTTGCAGAGTTGGACACGACTGAGCAACTGACACACACACACATGCCTAATGATTGATGCAGCTAAAGAAACAACTCTGTTCTCTGTGAGTCTGTTTTGTTTCATAGATATGCTGATTTGTATTGTATTTTAGATTCCAGGGAGAGGGCAGGTAGGGGAGGGAAGGAATGGGAATTTTGGAATTAGCAGAAGCAAACTAGATGGATCAAAACAAGGTCCTACCACACAGCACAGGGAACTATATTCAATATCCTGTGATAATCCATATGGGAAAAGAATATGAGAAAGAATATGTATATATATATAACTGAGTCACTTCACCATACAGAAGAAATTAACACAACATTGTAAATCAGTTGTGCATGTGTGTGCTCAGTCGTGTCTGACTCTTTGCAACACTGCTGCTGCTGCTGCTGCTGCTGCTGCTAAGTCGCTTCAGTCGTGTCTGATTCTTAGCAACCCCATGGACTGCAGTCTACCAGGCTCCTCTGTCCATGGGATTTTCCAGGCGAGAGTACTAGAGTGGGTTGCCATTGCCTTCTCCATTGCAACACTATACTTCAATAAAATTAAAACAAAACAAAACCCCTTGTTTCATGTTGCTCTCCAGCAGTGTAGTCATGGCTCATCAGAATTTATGAGGGTGAAAATTGAAGGGATAAGACCTCTTAAGCCCCAGAGTTTTCAGAATATCTCTTCTGCTACCTTCTGTTTGTCAAAGTCACAGGACCTGCCCAGATTCAAGGGGAGAGCAAAGAAGCACTGCCTCCTAATAGAAGGAAAGGAAAGTCCTGTTGCCTTAGGGCTTATTGGGATGAGCAAGGTTGTTTCCAGCATCTTTGTGAACCACCTCCCATAAGCCTTCATAAACCCATTCATTTGCCCATTTCTCTTCCTTTTCTCAACAAAACAGACTAATTAGACCTCAAGTTTCGAAGGTATTGTAAGCCATAATAACTAATGGGTAGACTGAGGAAGAATCTTGGTTTATTTAGATCTTCCGGTAATATAGCAATATTGAACAAAAGCAGCTGGAATACTTTTGATTCCATAATCCTTGGCAGATGGAAAAAATATGAAAATGCTTCTTTATGGTTGCTTCTAGCAC
Source organism: Capricornis sumatraensis (assembly GCF_032405125.1). Taxonomy (NCBI): domain Eukaryota; kingdom Metazoa; phylum Chordata; class Mammalia; order Artiodactyla; family Bovidae; genus Capricornis; species Capricornis sumatraensis. The sequence continues at coordinate 117,743,858 of NC_091092.1, forward strand.
TAAAATCCAAAATATAATATGACAACTCCATTTATTTTTGACTTCAGGCTTTTGTTTATAACTTGCTTTCTACTTTCTGCAAAAGTGATTAAAACTTGGTCCCACTGAAACCGAGATTCAAAGGCTTGAGAGAGGACCAAAAGGCTTTGGAATTATTTGGTATATTCAGTTGATTTCTGGAAATATGATTGAAAAGTGGCACATGCAGTTCTTAACCATCAGAATTTAGATTGATCCTTTTATCTGAATAGAGTCTCAGTGGGTGAAAATCACAGAAATTGTAGAATATCTGAAACAACTTCAATCCATCACACTGCAAAATATCATCAGTGTGCTGAAAGGAATACAAAATAATGTTTACTTGCCTATTTTTGGTTCAAAAGTTTTCACTCTAAAAACTAATAAGTAGCTCAAGGTTTCCTAGTTGACATCTTTCTTAAAAAACTACCTTTATAAAATTTCTGCTCTATTCAACAATTCTGAAGTGCTGAATTCAGTATTGACGACTTTTGAGACTGCACTTATTCTCTTACTTTCTCTTGTTTGGTCTCTCTTTCAGTCCTTCCCTTCCTCCCTTCCTCTGTTTCTTGTTTCCCTCTTTTCTGTCCATAAATTGAAAGGAAGATATGAATGTTTGAGAGCCCTAATTTGCAAATGCATCAATCTGAGATTTTATGCATAAACCCATTTTAGTTCAATTTTAGATTAATTTAGGAGAGGTTACTCTTAACCCTGGCTGGAAATTGAGCCATTCCCAGATAGATCTGAAGAGGGGCTCAGTTGAATATCACTAGAGGACAGTCCGTATGCTGAGTTCCAGGCTAAAAGAGAACAAGGAAAAACTTGTGTGTCAATGTTTAAAGGGAAATTGGAGGCCAAACAAGGAGGGGGAGAGAAAATTCTGGCCAGTCTCAGTTACTGTCTAACCATTCCGGTTCCATCAACTTCTATGAGAGCAAGAGGCAGGCATGTCGTTTGCACCATATCATGGCAGTGGGGAGGTGCCATCTTCAAGTGGCTTCTATTGCTGTCACCATCAACAAAACAGTCCCAAGAAGACTGTGAACCACCTGAGACACCTCTAGGGACTGCCAAACTGAGTAAGACTTTAGAGGCCTAGGTAACCTGCTTAGGCAAGTAAGGAAGAAAGAGTGAAATGTAATCCATCATATCAATATCCACTATATTTTATATACTTGGTCTGGTTAGGTTTCAGAGACAGGCTATATTTTGCAAGGGAGTATTTAGAAATTTGGTTGCAAAGCAATTTCTGATATATCCAGGACTTGATACTGAGCCTGTTAAGATGTGTTGGCTATACATAATGCCTCGATAGATTTTTGCTTTGCTAACTTTTAAAGGTAATACTAAACAAGAATAAATAGCTGCTTATTTGGGCTAAAGTTTGTGTCATTTCCCTATTGCTAGTCACAGATAATTGACTAAATTATACAAATCATTGTCTATAGTTTGGTTTGGGCCATCAGGTTATTAGGAATTTTGGAATAATTGATCACAGCTGCTACTGGGTAAATTTACATTTGTTGGCAGTACAAACACCCACACATGAGCAGAGTTATCACACTTTGGGAGTGAAGCTTCCTATTGGTTATCTTTAAGAAATATTCTTAAATTAGGGCAGCCATACTGGCATGGATTATTTATGTCCCTGTTACTCTCTGCATTAATGCAGATGTGCAATGCAAATTAGCTTTTATATATATATATACACACACACACATATATTATTGTTCGAATATTTGGCATACACATGGCTAAATATTCATTTTAAAAACTGTCATTAAGATTTTCTTCTGCACATCCTTGGCCTTCCTTTTCTAGTTTTTATTTTCTTTTCGCTTTTGATCCTATTTTCTCACCAAAATCTAATTTTCATTTTTTCAGTTGATTATGGCCTTTTTAAAATGTTTCAATATGCAGCTTTTTTTTTCTTTTAAGTGAGTTTCAGTGTGCCCCTCCTACCAACAGTTAAAGTCATCTTCAGTGATGAAATTAAGGACTTTGCCTTTCACAAAAGAGCCTGGTTGGTAAGAAAGAAAGTCTGCAGAATTGCTTTCACACAGGAAATCTCTGTATTGAGCCTCACACTGGGACCGAGGTCAGGGCTTTTACAGATGAATGATATTTTTAGAAGAAGTTTAGTCCAGTTTGAGGTGTAAATCAAGCTTTAACAATTAAATATATTTATACATTTAGTCATGAAAATTGAGGTGAAAGACTAATTGCCTTTGTATCCCTGAACAGCAATGTAAAACTCCTATGGATAACATGCTGTGAGGAAATTCAGGCCATATGGAAAATCCCATGTCAGTGCCCTGGCTCCCATCCCCAGTTTAGATCTCAACCCATAACCAGCATCAACTGCTGGACAAGTGAGTGAAGATGCCTCCAGAGGATTCCAGCTCCCTGCCACCACGTTGTCTTTACTTAGACAAAAGCTGTCCTCACTCTACTGTGTATCTGTAAACATAATAAAAATATTGCTTCATGCTACTAGGTTTCAGGGTGGTTTCTTTGTAGCAGGAGTGAAAACAACATGTGGAGAAAGGCTTTTCTCCAAGTTTGAGGCCATATGAAAGGGAGAAATTCAAAGAGAATCATTTGCAGAGATGAAAATGTAGCAAAAAGAAGACACTGCCTTTTCATTCATCATTTTGATGTCTGCTAATGGATCAGATTCAATAATCTGCCTGAATGTTTATCTAAGTATAGAATAAAATGAACGAGAAGCAGTTACCCGTTTTGCATGGTAAGTGAACATCACGTCAAGTATTTGGGCTCAAGCCATCTTGGCCGGCTTCTCAAATGGCTCTGAGGTAAAGAATCACCTGCAACGCAGGAGACAAAGGAGATGCAAGTTCAATCTCTGGGTCGGGAAGATCCCCTGAAAGAGAAAATAGCAACCCATTCTGGTATTCTTGCCTGGGACAGAGGAGCCTGGAGGGCTACAGTCCATGGCATCACCAATAGTTGAACACAACTGAGCAATTGAGCATGCATACATTTTGATGGTATGTTTCCCAAGATGACCAAAAGGTTACCAGTCTAGGCAATCTGAGCACCCCTGGGGAATGCCTTTGTGGCAGAAGCTGGAATTTTGGGGTGGAGTAAATACAGGTGATTGAAGAGCAGAACAGGAGCCAGATCATTAAGAGGTACTTGTGAGAACTATTGAGGTTACAAGTCCAAGATAGGGACTGTAGCCAATTAAAACAGTTTTTCTATTCAAGATTAATGGAAGAACATATGTCTGAATAAAGTCCACAATAGCAATCACAGAGACAAATTTAGGAAATCAAAAAGAAAACTGAAAACTACAGACAAAAAGGATGGAAACTAACTGGTATAGGATAACAAGGCACAGGACCACTTGGGGACAGGCACACTGTAGTGGACTTCCAGAATTGGTCCCAAAGTAATGAGTTCAGAGCTTTCTTTCTATAGTTGTTTGGAGAGTAGTAGTTGTTTGGCCTGACAAATTTCAGTAAGGTAGTATATATTAATCCAATCTGAACCAAAAAATAGGGAGCCAGGGAACAGTGGATCAGGAGTACCCCTAAGGATACATCTCACAGTATTTTTGCATGCCTGCCATGGATATGTGTCAGCATTAGCCAAAGATGCCCCGATAATAAAGAGGGGGGTGTGGCGGTATATTATAGCCAAGACTAGTTTTTTTTTTTGCTTTCTCTTTTCATCCTGCTCACGCCAACTCTTTGTCCTTTGAAAAGAGTCGTAAGTAGAAGATGTCTAGCAACTGATCTTGTTTCCCTCAGCCCCCACAGGCAGTCAAAGTTGCAGATCAGGCTTGCACTGGGAAAGAAGAGAGAGGTTGAACTGAAATTGCCTAAAAATGTCATTAAGGGAACAAGATATACTTAATGTGTGTGTGTGTGTGTGTGTGTGTGTGTGTGTGTGTTTGACAGGCAGTAGCTTATATATTCCTTTTTGTTAAAGATTCTTCAGTAAACAAGTCACTTGAATAATCTAGCTTTATATCCTGAGCCTTGGGTAGGTCTTATAGAGTACTGGGGTACTAAGAGTACTGGCTCTGTAGGGTTATCAATTAATTAACTTCAAAGGTCCTAAAAACATGAACAAGCAAAGCAGGATCTCAGAATGTAACAGTATTATCAATGTTTTCCTCCTTCCATGCAAGGAAGGACCAGAAGACCATTTTGGATTTCAAATGTTTAAACAGAATTATAATAAACTGCTCTGAGCTGCAAGCTTGAGAGAGAATTTCTAAGGATTTCTATTTATTATCTATGAAAAGAATACTGATATTTTAACAGAATATTAAAGTTTTTAGATATCTTTATCATGTATTATCTTTTTTGACTTTCACAGTGCCCTTGTAAAAGAGAAGTTTAATCTTAGCCATTTCATTTTATAGATGAAAATAAAGCACAAATCTTTCAAGACTTGCTCAAAGTCATAAAATTAGACTAATATGGTATATAGTGGTGACTCTAAATTCCCGGCCCTTTCTTCTTATTTAGTGACTGCCCAAATTTTGTGTTTGTCTTTAGACCTCTGAAAATGCACACATAAATGTGATATGAATACACAGGTAGACACTTTGTGACAATGAAATCATATAACAGATTACCATAAAGCACACTGGAAAGTTAATGATTTTAAGCCAGAACATATTTTGTTGAACTCTCCCAAGAGACTTAAAACGTTAAAATACATAAATGTAGAAAATGTGACTTTATCCAGTTTGGGTATTGATATAGGATAAATAGCCCAAAGTGAAATGTTTTTAAAAAATCACCTTTTTTCCTATGAAAAAATAAAGAAAATATGTCAACATTATATATGAAATTTACAATTCCTATTAAGAATTGCTGATCTAAGAGGTAAAATTAGATTATGCATAATTTTCATTAATTTCTTGCTCCCGGAATACCTTTTTTTTTTTTTTCTTAACCATTAAAGACACTAATTTAACTAAGCACCACATACCAAAGATAACCTGAGTCTGAGTATTCTAGTGGTCATTGCATTTTGGACTGGACCATGGAATAATCAGAATGTTAGTCTGTGATTCTTTTTCTCCTCTTCTTCAGCTTGGTGATCCCAGTTAAAATGACTATATGATTGATTCTTGCTTTGGCTTCTTGTTTGTTTGTTTGTTTTTTCCAATGCATATTTTCTCCAGCAGTCAGTGAGAATAAGGGAATGTATTATATATGCCAGCAAATACTCAAGATTATATTGCTTCAGCAAAATGTAATATTCATAAGAGAGAGCCTTGGGACATTCATTCTTCTGTGTGTGTGTGTGTGTGTAACTAGCTAGCTGGTAAGTAGGAGGAGAGGTTTCAGACTCCAAAGACAGCAAAAAGGCTTTTTATAATAAGACAGTGTACCTCATTGCGCTTTTTTGTGTTTTTTGTTTTTTTTTTTTTGTCCCCAGTTGGTGCTAAGCCTCCATTCCTCTTTGTTTGTAGCTGCAATCTTGCTGTTTGATTTCTTGCTGCAACTGTTGATTTGAGTGTGAGATAAATGTTGTTGTTTTAACATTTAACATGGACAGCAATAGATAACTGGAATAGATTTTTTCTAACCTGAAATTGTGGTGCTTCTGTAACAAAATATCAAGCATATGACTTTGGGATAAAGCAATGTACAGGGAGGGAGAAGAATTTTTTTCTTTTAATTGATGTATAGTCAAGGTACAATATTGTATGTTACAGGTGTACAAGAGTGATTCACGATTTTTAAAGGTTATACTTCATTTATAGTTATTATAAAATGTTGACTGTATTTCCCCATGCTGTATAGTATATCCTTATAGCTAATTTTATACATAATAATTCATACCTCTTAGTCCCCTATGTTGCCCCTCCACACTTTCCTCTCCCTGCTGGTAACCACTAATTTGTTTTCTCTGGGTCTGTTTCTTTTTTGTTATATTCACAAGTTTGTTTCATTTTTAGATTTCATATATAAATGATATCATACAGTGTCTTTCTCTGTCTGACTTATTTCACTAAAGCATAATACCCTCCAAGTCCATCCATGTTCTTGCAAATGGCAGAATTTCATTTTTTTATGACTGAGTAGTATACCATAGTGTATACACACACACACACACACACACACACACACACACACCACAACTTCTTTATTCATTTATTTGTTGTTAGACACTTAGGTTGCTTCCATATCTTGGTAGTTGTCAGTAATGCTGCCATGAACATTGAGGTACATATGTATTTTCAAATTAGTGTTTTCATTTTCTCTGGATATATACTCAGGAATGGAATTTCTGGGTCATATGATAGTTCTATTTTTAGTTTTTTGAGAAAATCCTGAGTTCACTCCTTGGTTTGGGAAGATCCCCTCGAGAAGGGCATGGCTACCCACTCCAGTATTCTTGCCTGGAGAATCCCATGGATGGAGGAGCCTGGTGGGCTACAGTCCATAGGGTCGCAAAGACTCGGACACAACTGAGCAACTTTGCACAGCACAGCACATACTCTTTTCCACAATGGCTGCACCAATTTACATTCCTATCAACAGTGTATGAGGGTTCCCTTTTCTCCACGTCCTCACTAATACTTGTTATTTGTGTTCTTTTTGATGATAGCCATTCTGACGGGTGTGAGGTAAATATCCCACAGTGGTTTCAGTTCACATTTCCTGATAATTAGCTGATATTGACTATTTTTTCAAGTGCCTATTGGCCATCTGCATGTCCTCTTTGGAAAAATGTGTGTTTAGGTCCTCTACCCATATTTTAATTGGATTTTTTTTTAATGTTGAGTTGTATGAGTTGTTTATATATTTTGGATATTAATCCCTCATTGGTCATATCATTTACAAATATTTTATCTCATTTCATAGGTTGTCTTTTCATTTTGTCAATGGTTTCCTTTGCTGTGCAAAAGCTTTTAAATATAATTATTTGTTTATTTTTGTTTTTCTTTCCATTACTTTAGGAGATGGATCAAAAAAAAAGCCTCTCTGATTTATATCAAAGAGTATCCTCTTTATGTTTCCTTCTAGGAGTTTTATGGTATCCAGTTTACGTTTAGGTCAATAATCCATTTTGATTTTATTTTTGTATATAGTGTTAGAGAATATTCAATCTCATTCATTTTTTAAAAAATTTCATTCTTTTACATGTAGCTGTCCAGTTTTCCCAGCACCACTTATTGAAGAGACTGTCCTTTTTCCGTTGTCCATTCTTGCCTCCTTTGTCATAGATTGGCTGTAAGTATTTGGGTTTGTTTCTGTTTTGTCCCATTGATCTAGGTGCCAGTATCAGACTGCGTTTATTACTGTAGCTTTGTAGCATAAGTCTGAACTTAAGGAACATAATTCCTCCAGCTCCATTCTTCTTTCTCAAGATTGTTTTTGGCTATTTGGAGTCTTTTTTGTTAACATACAAAATTTTAAACTATTTGTTCTAGTTCTATAAAAAATGCCATTGGTATTTTGATAGAGATTGCATTGAATCTGTAGATTGCGTTAGGTTGTAAGGTCACTCTATTAATTCTTCCAGTCCAATAACACAGTTTATACTGGTTTATTTGTCTTCGTTCTCTGTCATCAGTGTCCTATAGTTTCCTGAATATATGTCTTTTACCTCCTTAGGTAGGTTTATTCCTAGGTATTTTATTGTGTTTTGGTGCAATTATAAATGAGATAGTTTCCTTAATTTCTCTTTCTGATAGTTTGTTGTTATTGTATAGGAATGCAATAGATTTCTGTATATTAATTTTGGTATCCTGCAACTTTACTAGATTCAATGATGAACTCTAGTAGTTTTCTGATAGCATCTTTAGGATTTTCTATATAGTATCATGTCATCTGCAAAAAAAGGATAGTTTTATTTCTTACTTTCCAATTTGGATTCCTTTTATTTATTTTTTTATTCTCTTATTGCTGTGGCTAGGACTTCCAACAGCATATTGAATAAAAGTGGCAAGAGTAGTCATCCTTGTCTTGTTCTTGATTTTAGAGGAAATGGTTTCAGATTTTCACCACTGAATATGATGTTAGCTGTAGGTTTGTCACATATGGCCTTTATTATGTTGAGATATATTCCCTCTGCATTCACTTTCTGGAGGGTTTTTATCATAAATGGGTGTTGAATTTTGTCAAAAGCTTTTTCTGCATCTTTTAAAATGATCATATGCTTTATATTCTTCAGTGTGTTACTGTAGTATGTAAACAAATTGAATATTGCAAATATTGAAAAATCTTTGCATCCCTGGTATTAATCCCACTTGATTATGGTATATGATCCTTTTTAAATATTATTGGATTCTATTTGCTAATAATTTGCTGAGAATTTTTACATCTATGTTCATCAGTGATATTGACCTGTAATTTTCTCTTTTTATGGTATTTTGTCTGGTTTTGGTATCATCGTGAAGCTAACCTCATAGAGTGAGTTTGGAAATATTCCTTCCTTGGCAATTTTTTTGGAATTTGAAAATGATAGATGTTTACTCTTCTCTAAATATTTTGGAACAATTCACCTGTGAAGATTTTGGAACTATTCACCTGTGAAGAACTAACATCTCATCCTAGACTTTTGTTTGTTGGGTGTTTTTAAATTACTGATGTCAATTGGTCTGTTTGTAATTTCTCTTTCTTTCTGGTTCAATCTTCGGAGATTGTACATTTCTAAGAATTTGTTCATTTCTTCTAGGCTATCCATTTTATTGACATACAGTTGTTTGTAGTAGTCTCTTATGATCTTTTGTATTTCTGTAGTATCAGTTTTAACTTCTCCTTTTTCATTTGTGATTTCATTGACTTGGGCCCTCTGAGGGTGGAGAATCTTGACCAAAGTGCTAGTAAAAGACCAAAGAACTCAAATATTCCAGAAGGAAATGAAAATAATCTAGAGTATCTTGCTTTGAAATTTGGCCTCAAATAATTTCTACTTATAAAGTTTCAAGAAATATAAAGTCACCTTAAAAAAAAATCTCAAAATATATGAAGAAAGTAATCATCATGAGCATAAGTTAAAAGAAACAACAGCAGAATGAGACCAACTAATACAGTAAACATTAGAATTACTGGTAATATAATATGAATAACTTAATAACTTTAGAGAAATCAAAGGAGACACTGAGAATAAAAGTCAAAAGGGAGTCAGTAAACATTACAAAACTTGTATTTAAAAAAACCCAAGAAGTTCTGTTTCCAGTAATGGTAGACTAGTTAATTTGGATCAACTCTCCTGCATAGAATAACACAAATTTGTAACATTAAAAATTTTTATTGGTTTGAAAGTGTAGAAGAACTAACATGGGCATATAGCAATAAAGTAAATCACATGAATCTTGGGGTTTCCCAGTGCATATAAAATTTATGTTTATACTATAGTCTATTTAGTGTGCAACAGTATTATGTCTCAGAGAAGGCGATGGCACCCCCCTCCAGTACTCTTGCCTGGAAAATCCCATGGACGGAGGGGCCTGGTAGGCTGCAGTCCATGGGGTCGCGAAGAGTCGGACATGACTGAGCGACTTCACTTTCACTTTTCACTTTCATGCATTGGAGAAGGAAATGGCAACCCACTCCAGTGTTCTTGCCTGGAGAATCCCAGGGACGGGGGAGCCTGGTGGGCTGCCATCTATGGGGTCGCACAGAGTCAGACACGACTGAAGCGACTTAGCAGCAGCAATATTATGTCTAAGCAGTATACTTTTATTAAAACATAGTTTATAGCCAAAAAATGAAAAATAATTACAATGGTAACATCAATGATCACAGATCACCATAACAAATATAATAATAAGGAAAAAGTTTGAATTATTGCAAGAATTATCTAAGTGTGAGAGACATAAAGTGAGCAAATGCTGTCGGAGAAATGATGCACATAGTCTTGGTCGATACAGGCTTGTTACAAACCTTCAATTTACTTTTTTAAAAAAAGGCAGTCTCTGCAAAGTACAGTTAAATGAAGCTCAAGAAAATGAGGCATGCCTGTGCCAAGAGGAAAGTTTTATAGCTGAGTACATTTTAAAAGAAGAAAGATATTGAATTAACACACTAAACTTACACCTTAAGGTACTAGAAAAAGAAGAATATACTAAACCAAAAACTAGCAAAAGGAATAAAATAATAAAGACTAGAACAAAGATTAATGAAATAGAGAATAGGAAAACAATTTTAAAATATCGACTAAATTGTTTTTTTACAAGATCAACAAAACTGATAAATACTAATTTTAATTAAGGAAAAAATCTGAAAGACATATATAAGTAATATCAGAAATTAAAGAGGAGATATAACAGCTGATACCACAGAAACTAAAAGGAATATAAGACAATACTACAAAAGATACAATACTATAAGTAATTTACCAATAATTTGGATAACCTTTGAAGAAATTGATATATTCTTAGAAACACACAACTTACCAAGACTGAATCATGAAAGAACAAAAATCTGAATATACGTGTAACTAGTTAGAAGATCAGAGAAGGCAATGGCACCCCACTCCAGTACTCTTGCCTGGAAAATCCCAGGGACAGGGGAGCCTGGTGGGCTGCTGTCTGTGGGGTCTCACAGAGTCGGACACGACTGAGCAACTTTACTTTCACTTTTAACTTTCACGCATTGGAGAAGGAAACGGCAACCCACTCCAGTGTTCTTGCCTGGAGAATCCCAGGGACGGGGGAGCCTGGTGGGCTGCCGTCTATAGGGTCACACAGAGTCGGATACGACTGAAGCGACTTAGCAGCAGCAGCAGCAGTAAGAAGATAATGTCAGTAATCAAAAGCCTCCCAATAAAGAAAAGCTCAGTGTCACTGATGAACTCCACCAAACATTTAAAGAAAAATTAACCTCAGTTACTTCCCAGACTCTTGCAGAAAGTTGAAGAGAAAAGGAACTTCCAAACTCATTTCATGAAGCCAGCAAACACATCCAAGAAGAGTTTATCTGAATAATTGCAAAAAAATCAGTCTGTTTAATAAAGTTCCAGCAATGGAACCCCGGGACCCAGGTAGTTTTATACTACTTTGTTGTGGTTGATTTATAAACTTGCCAAGCTGGCACTCAAATTTATGTAGAAGAGCCAATTGCCAAGACTACATAAGATGTTCCTTGAGGAAAACATGGTAAGGGGTTATTTTATCAAATATTTATTATTATTTTAAAGCAATCATTAATTACGATAACAGGATATTTGTGCAGAGATGGCCCAATGGAAGAGAAAAAAAAAAATTAAGCCTCCACATGAGAATTACCTTATATGAAAACTTAATTTATGTAAGAACTCAAAGATTTCAATAAATGAAATGGAGTGCCTAATTAGGCATTGATTGCTTTAAGTTTTTTCAATTGCTGAAAGAACTCAACAGGACTTAATCAGTTTTATTACAGTTTTATTATTAGAGTAAAAGACACATTACAGCTACAGCAGGTGAAGCATATGCACTGAGGGGTCCAGAGACAGCAGAAGCAGGCTTCTTTATCTACTCATCACTGGGTTGCAGAGGACATGTTTGCCTGCAAATCTCAAACCACTACTGCTCTGAATGCAAATGGAGACCAGCCACAAACATCAAAATCCCCCAGGATACACTGGAGACAGATACAAAGAAAAAATTGAATCATTGTATAGCCACTGAAGAAAATATTATGGAGGTTCATCAAAAAATGAAAAATAGCACTAACGTATCGTTGTTCAGTTGCCAGGTCTTCCTTGCGGCACGCAGGGTCTTTAGCTGCGGCGTGCGAACTCTTAGTCGCACCGTGTGGGATCTAGTTCCCTGACCAGGGATCAAACCCGGGCCCCCTGCACTGGGACAGCAAAGTCTTAGTCACTGGACCACCAGGGAAGTCTCCCTTATCTGACTTTATTCTTCATCATATCTCCAGTATCCTCCAAGGTGCCAGACACATAGTAGGCTCTCGATTTATTTTTGTTTAACATTAGCAGGAAGGAAGGATGGAAGGAAGGAAATAAGGAAGAAAAGAAGTCATTCCCCACCCCCATCAGATACCCAGAGTATTAGGAACACAAAGCTGAGACAGAAAGCCTTTGACATATTAATTGTCCAAGTGAGAGATCAGAGCACAATCACAGCCCCAAGCAGGACTACTCATGAATGAACTGTAGCCCCAGTAGTGGAAAATTGCAGAATTGGGAGCAGAGAAGTATTGTTATAGCAAATAGGGAACCCAGGTAGGAACATTTGAAAAAGGCCAGTGGCCCATTGATTAGAACTAGAGAAACGAAAGTGAACATCAAAGTAAATTCTAACAGCAAGAACTATTATTCAGAATCGATCAACGATCAGGGATATTATGATGCTCCCAGCTAATAGCTCATGGCTCTGCCTTTTCAACTCTGAGGTTGTTGTCATAGGAGGGAGCTGCTAATTGTAATAGACTACATTTTAAAATAACTGTATATTTTCTTATTTACTTACCCTTCCATGCTTTTCACACTTTGCACCTTTTGATGGTTTACTACTTAAATATAGTCTTTTAAGAATTGCAAAGTATAAAAAAGTCATTCAGAGAAATGTAGAACAAGAGTTGAAAAATGTTGAAAAAGTTGTGAGTTTTCATGTGGTTAGATTTCCTGACAATAAATAACAGTTTTGAGGCCATGGACTAGGCCTTTTGCTCTAAGACTTTTCTATATAATCCTCTCCAACACCTTAGCCCCTCTCCCCAAAATAGGCATTATTCCTATTTTGAAGATAAGGGAAATAAGTCTGATAAAGTCTTAAGAGTTCTATAGCTTTAAGCATGTTAGACCAAGGTTCAGGATATTAACATGGGGATATCAGTTCAGTTCAGTTCAGTTCAGTCACTCAGTCGTGTCCGACTCTGTGACCCCATGAACTGCAGCACACCAGGCCTCCAACTTTTGGAGCTTACTCAAACTCATGTCCATTGAGTCAGCGATGCCATCCAACCATCTCATCCTCTGTCATCCCCTTCTCCTCACACCTTCAATCTTTCCCAGCATCAAGGTCTTTTCAAATGAGTCAGTTCTTCACATCAGGTGGCCAAAGTATTAGAGTTTCAACTTTAGCATTAGTCCTTCCAATGAACACCCAGGACTGATCTCGTTTAGAATGGACGGACTGGTTGGATCTCCTTCCAGTCCAAGGGACTCTCAAGAGTCTTCTCCAACACCACAGTTCAAAAGCATCAATTCTTTGGCGCTCAGCTTTCTTCACAGTCCAACTCTCACATCCATACATGACTACTGGAAAAACCATAGCCTTGACTAGATGGACTTTGTTGGCAAAGTAATGTCTCTGCTTTTGAATATTCTATCTAGGTTGGTCATGACTTTCCTTCCAAGGAGTAAGCGTCTTTTAATTTCATGGCTGCAATCACCATCTGCAGTGATTTTGGAGCCCCCAAAAATAAAGTCTGACACAGTTTCCACTCTTTCCCCATCTATTTCCCACGAAGTGATGGGACCAGATGCCATGATCTTGGTTTTCTGAATGTTGAGCTTTAAGCCAACTTTTTCACTGTCCTCTTTCACTTTCATCAAGAGGCTTTTTAGTTCCTCTTCACTTTCTGCCATAAGGGTGGTGTCATCTGCATATGTGAGGTTATTGATATTTCTCCTGGAAATCTTGATTCCAGCTTGTGCTTCCTCCAGCCCAGCGTTTCTCATGATGTACTCTGCATATAAGTTAAATAAGCAGAGTGACAATATACAGCCTTGATGTACTCCTTTTCCTATTTGGAACCAGTCTGTTGTTCCATGTCCAGTTCTAACTGGACTTCTTGACCTGCATACAGATTTCTTAGGAGGCAGGTCAGGTGGTCTGGTGTTGCCATCTCTTTCAGAATTTTCCAGTTTGTTGTGATCTACACAGTCAAAGGCTTTGGCATAGTCAATAAAGCAGAAGTAGATGTTTTTTTTGGAACTCTCTTGCTTTTTCGATGATCCAACAGATGTTGGCAATTTGATCTCTGGTTCCTCTGCCTTTTCTAAACCCAGCTTAAACATCAGGAAGTTCACACTTCACGTACTGTTGAAGCCTGGCTTAGGGAATTTTGAGCATTACTTTACTAGTGTGTGAGATGAGTGCAATTGTGTAGTAGTTTGAACATTCTTTGGGATTGGCATGAAAACTAACCTTTTCCAGTCCTGTGGCCACTGCTGAGTTTTCCAAATTTGCTGGCATATTGAGTGCAGCTCTTTCATAGCATCATCTTTTAGAACTTGAAATAGCTCAACTGGAATTCCATCACCTCCACTAGCTTTGTTTGCAGTGATGCTTCCTAAAGCCCACTTGATTTCACATTCCTGGATGTCTGGTTCTAGGTGAGTGATCACACCATCATGGTTATCTGGGTCATGAAGATCTTTTCTGTATAGTTCTTCTGTGTATTCTTAGAACCTCTTCTTCATGTCTTCTGCTTCTGTTAGGTCCATACCATTTCTGTCCTTTATTTTGCCCATCTTTGCATGAAATGTTCCCTTAGTATCTCTAATTTTCTTGAAGAGATATCTAGTCTTTCCCATTCTATTTTTTTCCTCTATTTCTTTGCATTGATTGCTGAGGAAGGCTTTCTTATCTCTCCTTGCTATTCTTTGGAACTCTGCATTCAAATGGGTATATCTTTCCTTTTTCTCCTTTGCCTTTTGCCTAAGAAACTACCTTAGCAAGTCTATAGAAAAGATCTTTCTTAAGGATGGATTTTAAGAGAGCTAGAATTGTATTTTGCAAACTTGAACGGACTTTTTTCAAATAAGATCTTACCCCCTGACAATATTAAATAAATGAAAGAAGAGCTGCCCGGGCAGAATTGAGGGTGGAGGAGCCTCTTGGATCCTGAATTCCCTTCCATGGTAGCTGAGGTGTCCTGGGGCAGCTCTGGAAAAAAACCATAGCCCTAAGATTTAGAACTCATAATTCAGAGGGAAAGGAAGATAGGCTGATGGAGGTGGTGGTGGGGAAGGGGGGTTGGGTTGTGGAGGACATCAAAGGAGAAATAAAACAGAGCCTTCTCCTCATCATTTTATAAATACAGTTGAAAATCATTTAAACATTCCTACTTTAGTCATTCTTTACCATTATTTTTTTCCATATTACTTCCATATATATATATATATATATATATATATATATATATATATATATATATAGTGTGTGTATGTGTATGTATATATAGTATGTGTATATATATTATATTCATATATATATACATGTAGTCTGGACATTTCTTTAGCTGTCTCAAAAGTAACTGAATCCCAGCTGGTGAATTTCCAGTGCTGTGGTTTTCTCCTCTTAGGGCACTACTTGACCTATGCATCTTGAGAGTTTAGTGTGGGACAGGGGTGCCGTTGCTCCCCTTGCATTATTTATACAACCACAGCATTCAAAGTCACATCACAGCAGAGGCCTACATACTGTTGCCTGATACGCACTTTTTTAGCCAACTGTACTAATTTCTGATTGCCATTCAACTCTATATGTGCTTCTATATTTAACGAATTTAGCACATTTCCCTTTTATTCTTCCTTATGGTATCTTGGTTTCTTTCTCATATGTCCAGAATTTGTAAAAAATGGTAGCTACTTTACCTATTAATTACATATTTATATAATAATTATCAAACTACTCATGGAAAATGTGCTTATAACCTTCATTACTCATTAGAAATGATAATAAGCCCTATGTGAAAGGCTTTATTTTTCTTAGTATTCATATCTTATTATGGTACTATAGGGTGTGTTCTCTCTCCATTTTGTAGATGAGATCATTTGTTTAGTGTTTTAGTCATATTAGTGTGGCTTTATTTGGTATTTAAATAGACAGAGGATATTAATTCTGGTTTTGCCTCCCTGGGATATCAGATAAAAGACTTACTTCTGCCATTATCATGTGAAGGAAAATGGATCTCTTTTTCAATAGATCAATATTGAAATGGCATAATTTGCCTCAGTTAATGAATGTTCTTAAAGAATACAGTGTTGTGTAATGATGCTGTCCAAAATAAAGGAAGAAGAATCATGGATTACAGGAAAGCTCTTAATATTAATACTTGATTCTAATTTAGAGAAGTCTCCAGTATTTATACAACTTTTAATAAGATTTAGCCTCATAATTTTAGAGTAATACCCGCTTGTGTAGTGATAAGGGCCCATGCACTCATATTTAAAATTATAGATTTTCACATAATCAGAAATTGACATTTCTAAACTAAATGTCCCACTTTTTCTACTCAAAACTAACAAAAATCCCACCAAATATAGTTCTACCTTATATTTATTTCTACATAAGTTATTCAACATCTGTACCCCATACCTGTAAAACAAAATAAGCTAAGCATTTAATTTATTGCTGTCATTCCTAGATAGTGCCATGATGGGATCAAAACCGTTTTTTTTTCAACTGAATTAAGAAAACATTTAGTGAGTACATTTCTCTAAATACCCCAAAATTTACATGAGTAAATGCAGTCTTGGTCCTTTGAGTTGTTTCTAACAGAATACGAGTGAATATGAGGTTCTAGTTGCTTTCAATTAATTCTGTTTATTTATTTATTTTTGGCTGTGTTGAGTCTTTGTTGCTACACATGGGCTTTCTCTGGGGTCCACTCTGTAGCTGCAGTGTGTGAGCTTCTCATTGTGGTGGCTTCTCTTGGTGGGGAGCATGGTCTCTAGAGCAAAGGTTCGATAGTTGTGGAGCACAGGCTTACTTGCCCCGCGGCAAGTGGAGTCTTCCCAGACCAGGGATCAAGCCTGTGTCCCTTGCATTGGCAGGCAGATTCTTTACCACTGGAACACCAGGGAAGTCCTTGAGGTTCTACTTTCTAATGTTTAGTTTGTTCCCACATCACTAGGGCTTCAGTCATTTATACCTTAACTCATTCAACAAATATTAAGAATCTACTGTGCTAAGGTGTCCTGCTAGCCACTGACTCATTATATGATTGACATAATGTATGTCCTCATACATTTAATGGTGAAGATAAGAAGCTAAACAGGCAAAAAATAAAATGCAATAAGAGAAATGGTGAGTGGTAAGGCCATACATTGCAGGAACATGAGGAGCTTGGGAAGACATCAAATTCCTGTGTCACATTCACTAGCTTTTTCCTTTTTCTCCTCTAGCAGATGTGATGATGCTCCTCCTATATTCCCATGTTACTCACAATTTTGATAAAATCTTACACCATGCCGCTGGAAGCACCTGCAACCCCCAGATCACGTGTGAGACAGGCTAGAACTCCTGGTGAGTTGATGCCCCTAAAGAGGAGCCCTTATCCAACAACAGATGGGATTTGGAGGTTAATATCTAAGTTTCCTTAGTCCTCAGGTGGGAAATCTCTGCAAGTTTCCCAGAGTTCCTCAGTGGGACTGCGCCTCACTTGATAGAGGACTAACTCCATCAGTAACATACAGTTTTTTGGCTTCCTTTCCTGACCTGTGCCACATCTCCCCTCCCAAAGAGGGGTTTCCATAGTCACCTTTCAAATAAACTACTTGGACCAAATCCTTGTGTCAGGGTTTACGCTAGAGGGAACACAACCTATTATATTAACCTACAGAAACTTTTATAAAAAATTTTGATGCTCCAGTGCTTGTCAATTCATATGACATCTTTGACTTAACCCCTTGAGAAGAAAGAGATAAAGACTGTCAAATTTTATCACCAAAGCCAAAACTAATAGACAGGTTTTCTGAATCTAAAACC
This sequence comes from Capricornis sumatraensis, assembly GCF_032405125.1. Lineage (NCBI taxonomy): Eukaryota > Metazoa > Chordata > Mammalia > Artiodactyla > Bovidae > Capricornis > Capricornis sumatraensis. The sequence goes on from NC_091092.1 coordinate 117,761,544, forward strand.
ATTGATGTTTCTATAAAATCATGATGGTACCTCTCTAGTCATCCAGTTGATCTCATGGGGATAAATATCATGTCAGATAAAATCATTTTTAATTATCTAGTAAATATTTTCTCAGTTAAGTAATAAAAATTGAAACACCAATCTTCAGAACTAAAAAGACAAGACTCTTGCCATCATGCCTGGACAAGGCACATCCATTCAGCCATATAAATAAATAACTTGATGTCTGAATTCTTATATAGAACTTTGCCATGCAAAGTGAAAATTAAAGATAGCAAACTTCAAGACCCATATTCTTAAAATCAAAAGCATATATACAGGAAAGATAAACATGTATGTTACTAGATTAAAAGCACCTACAATATTGTTTAGAATAGAATATAACTAATGGCAATCACAAGCATATAAATGACTTTCTTGTATCAATATTTGGCATGTTGAACTATACAGAAATTATCAGAATAAGAGAGAACTTAGTATAGTTTACCCTAAGATATTTTCCTTGGGCACAGAAAATGCCATTTTCTGTATGTCTTTCTGGTCTTGAAATGTGTATTTGATCATTTTTAGAAATTGCAGGTAACTATATCTTAAACCATTTGCAGTATAACTAGAAACTGATATTTTTCTGTTCTTTGGTATTGAAGATAGGTTTTCATATACCTTCTATAAAAGTATACTTCTGAATATCTACTCTGTGCAATGATGCTTTTTCTAAAATGTTTTGATAAATACTCAGGACTGGACTCTGGCACTAGAGTGCTTTCGGTTGATAGGAGGCACAAATTAAATGTAGAATAAATGCATCAAGTAATTGATAGAGAGATATTGGCTTTATATATTCATGTATTTTCATTCTGCTTTATTCCAAAAAGAGAGACTTGATAAATATTGTTACTGAAGGAACGTTTAAAATACACATTTCAGACATCAAGGCAAAGGGAAAAGAACTACAGAAAAAGAATAGAGTTGAGAATAAAAGTAGTGTGTACTAAGAACTACATAAATGTAGACGACCATAGATTTTATGGAGGATTCCAAATTTATTCCTAAGAACTCTTTGCTAGGCATCTTTCATTCAGTCCTATAGTGCAATTCTCTATCCTTCTATATTTTGAACTCTCCCTCATGTCATCTGACCTGCATGGACTGTGTCAACAAGCTTCCTAGCACTCTGGTTTCCAGTTGAGTTCCACTGTGGGTATACCCAGTAGGAAATTGTAGAGAAGCGAAAGGTCAGGATATTTATTTCTTTTGCTCTCACCTCATCTGATTGAGGTGGCTCACCTCACCTGGTTGTATCTTTCAAATGAGAGTCACTGTTTCTTTGAAGGAAGTCCTCTATGCACAATAGGTTCTGGGTTTTCATCATCACTTTATTCTTTCATAACTTTCTGGCCTATGATTGATAGAATCTTTGCTGTTACAACCATAAGATTCCTGTACTATCCCGAGTGACTTCCCTACAGACTGCTCACACCTTTGCAAATAGTCCCTTCATTAGACTTTCTTTGAAATTTTCTATCTAAGCATGGTATTTATTTTCCTTTGAAACCTCCTTAACTGATACAACCCCAGTTTCTAAAATGAAGAAGTAATCTAGATGAAAATCAAGGTGCATAATGTTTATCAGATTAAAAACAATAGCAATTCATGAATCTATTTCAGTGAGTATATAATGTATAGTTTTCCTAAAGGGAAGTTCATAGAAAATGCATTATCATGGGTATACATAGATATTATAAATGTATAATATCTTCAATAGCAGTTCAGCAACAGGGTAAAAAGTATATGGCTGTTTTTTCATCTTTGTAATTTATTTTTCATTGAAGAATAATTGTTTTACAGTATTGTATTGTTTCTACCAAACATCAACATATATAGCTATTTTTAATAGCATCCTTCATGTAACTAATAAGCATTATGTCCAACATACAGATTTCATGTGATTTAATCAGGAAACAAGTATTTCTCTCCCACTGCCCCTCAAATGTGTTTGATAGGACTGCATTTCCCTTGCCTCCGGATGAAACTGATGGCAAGAATCAGTGTGTTGGGTTTTATCTAATCAGTAGGTAAGATATTCATTTCAGTGTAATAGTCAAAAATGTTTCCTTCGTGCAATGATGAGAATGTGAGGTCCCATTTGTCTCTTGGTCTTTTGCTTCCATCTGTCCTTCTACATCTCTTACTGTGAGCATGTCCCTTTCCAAGTGCAGCAGATGAAGTGGTAAGGATCAGAGGGAGGGAGATGAGGTAAAGAGAGCAGGGACGTTCTTACTTGATTGGTGCTGCAGTGGTGCTTTCGTGTTCTGAAGTTGGAGAGTGTTTAGTGTTGGCCATTTGTTTCAGGGAGCACTTTTGTAGGTTCTTCAGATTCTTCCCTTTATTTTCCAACCTTCAGACCTGGGGTTTCCTCACCTATATTTCCCTGGATGTAGAAGAATTGTTCTCTAGTCAGTTCTTCCCATTGTCACTTCATTACATCCTAGGCATCTTGGTGGCACTTTCTAGTTTATTAATTGATAAAGTCCGTTTGCTTCTCTAAAAGAACCTTTAGACACAACACAAGGCAATTCCATGCATGTCCTTTCACACAGAGTCCCAAGGACATTCACACGTTCAGACCTCTGGGAAGCACTGGGAGAAGTGCCACTATTGATTGATACATACTAAAACACAGTCCTCAGTTCTGGTACCACAGGCAGTTCAGACTGCCTCTTGTCTATGTTTTCATGCCACCCATCCGATTCCCAGATGTTCCTTCGTACATCCTAAAATTAAAAAACACCTGCAGGTGACACATACCCAGTTCTCAGAGTCTTTAGCAGGTCGTCTCCCTTGAATCGACACTGAGAGGAAAGTGATAAGAAGCCCGTTCTTTTGACAACACAATATTGTTTTGTATCTTCAGTATCAGTGACCTCATACCTCATTTGGGAATATACCTCAGCTGACAATTCCATTTTGGTAGTTTATTGTAAAACCCTGATGGTCTAATGCATAAGGATATATGAAGTCAAAATAATGTCATTGTTCCACCATAAGATCTCTAGGAATCCACTTGCATCCTGACCCAGAGGACTCACTCATCTTACTTTTCTTTACAATGAAAACATGTGCCTATGTCTGATAAAGGTAAAACCGATCCATTTGTCTCCTGTGACCCTCTCCAGTCCTGAACTTTGATCTTACAATGATCTTTTCTCTGTCCCATACAGCCAAAATGCTTTCAGAGAGAAGCATCTGCATTCAAAGACAATCTAGTAATACACATTGTTAAAACACTCTTTGTAACTTGTTATCCTCATTGGGGGCTTGAAGGGTCACCTAGTAATTCATACTGCTTTTTTCTAAGATCTCTACTAGTTGAGAAAGAAAATATAACGTATAAGGCATATTAAATCAGCTTTACTAACCTGTCATATTGGCACTTTTTGATATCAACATTACAGGAGCTTTAACATGTCCTTGTGATAGCAGGGATAGTCTCTTCACTAAAATACGCAGTAGCAAAAAAAAAAAAGTGGTTATGATCTAATGTCCATCACTAAGCAATTAAACCAGGTGCAAAATCATAATGTATCTTAACTGTGAATGATATGCATTAACTAAAACTGATGATAAAGATGCATACAAGCTGACTTAGAAAAATCTCCAATATATAGTTAAGATAAAAAAGGAAGTTGCAGAATGACACATATATTATGCTATTGTTTATACAAATAAATTGCGAAATATCACTATACTTTTCTATTTTCTGGGCTGTGCTTAGTCTCTCAGTTGTGTCCAACTCTTTGCAACCCCATGAGCTGCAGCCTGCCAGTCTCCTCTGTCCATGGGAATTCTTCAGGCAGGGATACTGGAGTGGGTTGCCATGCCCTCCTCCAGGGGATCTTCCCAACGCAGGGATCAAAACCCAGGTCTCCTGCACCGCAGGTAGATTCTTTACCATCTGAGCCACCAGGGAAGCCCACTTTTCTATTTGGTTGCACATTAATGTATAGAAAGTTTCTGTAAGTATAGCATCCAGAAAGGAAATAACAGTGAATTCAGGGATTGTGATAGATTACAAGTAGCCACAAATTCTTTGCAACTCCTCTAATTAAGAGGGGGAGTTTATTTCCCAACTCATGGAGTCTGGATTGGCCTTGGGACTTGCATTGTCACATTGTTCAAGTTCAAAGCCTAGTTTTCAAAAGGTCTTGTAGCTTCTGACCTAGCTATCTTGGAACTCTGAGACCACTTACTTGAGAACTGAGATGTCACATGGAGAGAGAAGCCCAACCATCCTGGCTGTCACAGTTGAGGCACACGAATGTGAGTGAACTCAACTGATACCCAGTGGAGCAGAAACAGGACTTAGCTGATTCTAGCCCAAGTTACTGATCCACAGAATAGTGAAAAGACAAATGCCTTTTTTTCAGTGCAGAAAAAAAGATAATACAGTGCTGTTCTTCAAAATGCCTTTTAGTTTTATGTGACCGGGCTTCCCAGATGGCAAAGTGGTAAAGAATCCACCTGCCAAAGCAAGACACACAAGAGACACATATTTGATCCCTGTATCGGGAAGGTCCCCTGGAAATGGGAATGGCAACCCACTCCAGGATTCTTGCCTGGAGAATTCCATGGACAGAGAAGGATGCAAACAGTCGGACATAACTGAGCGGCACACACGTGCACATGTGCACACACACACAGACACACACACACAAACACATACCCCTTTCCCCCGCCCCCCCCCCTACTCTCTCTCTCCCTGGCAATGACCAGCTTCACTATTGTCTTAAGATGTGATCTCTGGAAGTCAGACTGCTTTAATACTTGATAAACTCTACCCTCTACCCATATGCTCTTGGGCGAGTTACCAACCCCTCTAGGCTTCAGTTTTCTTCTCTATAGAATGAGTTTAAAATAATAATACTTCATAGAGTTGTTATGAGAATTGACATATAGAAAACATTTCAAGTTTTTGACACAAAGTGCAATACAAATGTTAGCTGTGAAGATGTTTGTCATTATTATTTTCTGTCATCAGGAATTACCACCCGATTCTTAGTCACATATCTTGCCCAAGTTTGCCATGTTGAGAGTTTGGATTCACTCTTTTTTCCTACTTTTTATTGTAGAACAGTATATATAACACAATTACCATTTTAACCATTTTTAACTGCACAATTCAGCAATGTTAAATTTATTTACATTGTATACTCATCACCACTATCCACCACCATGATTCTTTTTTTGTCTTATAAAAATGAAACTCATACCTGTTAAACAATAGCTTCTCATACACCCCTCCCCTTAGTCCCTGGCAACCACCATTATTCTTTCTTACTTTAGTATTTTGACTGCTCTATATCTCATATGGGTGAATTATATAATATTTATCTTTTTGTGACTGACTTATTTCACTTAGCATGATCTCCTCAAGCTTCAACCATGCTGTAACATTGCAGAATTTCCTTTTCTAAGGCTGAATAATATTCCATTGTCTGTGTAGTCTACATTTTGCTTATCCTATCATCCATCAATGGACGCTTGAATTGCTTCCATGTTTTAGCTATTGTGAATAGTGCTGCTGAGAACATGGGTGTACAGATATCTCTTCGAAACCTTGCTTTCAGTTCTTTTTAGTTGTATACCCAGAAGTAGGATTGCTGGATTGTATGGTAGTTCTATTTTTAACTTTTTGAGGAACTGCCATTATATTTTCCAAAGTGGTACACCAACAGTGTATGAGGGTTCTAGTTTCTCCACATCCTTTCGTGTTCTTTTCTGTCTTCTTGATAGTAGCTATATTAATGGCTATGAGGTGGTATCTCAGTGTAGTTTTCATTTGCATTTCCCTAATGATTGGTGATGTTGAACATCTTTTCATGTGTGTTTTGGCCATTCGTATATCTTTTCTGGAAAGATGTCTATTCAAACCCTTTGCCCATTTTTGAACTGGGTTTGTTTGTTTATTTGCTGTTAACTTTCAAGAGTTATCTATATATTCTGGATATTAATCCCTTATCAGATACATTATTTGCATATATTTTCTCCCATTCTGTGGATTGCCTTTTTACTCTGAATATCTTTTTACTCTAGAGCATCTTTTGATTGGGAGAAAGGGGTCTTTAACCCTGGCTCCTGAAGCCTACATGAAAGTTACTCCAGGAACATGTACACAACTGCCTGTTATAAGGCTGGGGATTGGGATGGGTAGCTATTACTGTGCTAAGAGCCAAAACTGACCAAAATTAACAACTTTCAGTCCCTCACCCCCTGGAAATTGTAAGCCTTTAACAGACTCCAGAGTTCCAAGTAGTTACATCAAGCAGATTCTGTTGTGCAACTGTTGCCTAGGTGAAAATGCAGACTCCTCATGCATTCTACTCTACCATCTTCCCAGAATCCTCTTTAGGTTCATTTGATAGGTTTGTTATTTTTAATGGTCAGCTCATTAAAGTTAGGACTTATTTCTAATTAGATCAACTGTATTACTTTCTCAGTAAATCTAATTTATAAAACACTAAAGACGTATTTTGCAATTAGAGTGTACAAAAGGATTTCTAATCTATTTACTCAGAATAATACTTTTATTTTCTTATAAAAGTTATCGGTCTGTTTCATTTTGGAGTTAAGTATAAAATTTTAACAACCCAACATTAAATAGTTTCCTTCTAGGTCCCCAAATTAAATGCAAAATCTTGAGCTTCTTGCACAGTGAAATAACAAATGTTTCATGGAAGATTTTACAACCTCAATATGGAAATCAAGACTGCACAAGAGCTTACACATTACAGAGGGCAGTGAGAAGGAAATGTAGAATTTACTATAACTTAAAACTTGGGTTGTGCAAAAAATAGAAAACAAACTTATGGTTCCAAAGGGGAAAGAGTGAGAAATAAATTAGGAATTTGGGATTAGCATATATAGACAACTATATCTAATATAGGTAAACAGCAAGGTTCTACTATATAGCACTGCTGCTGCTGCTGCTGCTAAGTCGCTTCAGTCGTGTCCGATCCTGTGCCACCCCATAGACGGCAGCCCACCAGACTCCCCCATCCCTGGGATTCTCCAGGCAAGAACACTGGAATGGGTTGCCATTTCCTTCTCCAATGCATGAAAGTGAAAAGTGATAGCGAAGTTGCTCAGCAGTGCCCGACTATTAGCGACCCCATGGACTGCAGCCCACCAGGCTCCTCTGTCTGTGGGATTTTCCAGGCAAGAGTACTGGAGTGGGGTGCTACTGACTTCTCCGACTATATAGCACAGGAAACTATATTCAATATCTTGTTATAAACTATAATAGAAAAGAAACTAACACTGTAAATCAACTATACTTCAATTAAAAACCAAATGAAACTCGGGTTGTGGACCAACACACACACACACACACACACACACACACACACACACTCTCTCTCTCTCTCTCTCTCTCTCTCTCTCTCTCTCTTTCTCTCTCACTCACTAACAGTAACATCTCTCTCACTAATAGTAATAGCTGGACTGAGCATTTTTTTCTATTTAATTTTGTATCCATATGAAATGATGGTTGTTCACTAAACTTATTGTAATGATCATTTCATGATGTATTAAGTGAAATCATTATGCTGTACGTATTAGACCTTAGACATATACAGGATTGTATGTCAATTCTCTCAATAAAACTAGAAGAAGACAGATTATGTACAGGGTATTTATTGCAAAAGTATTTCTAATCATATAAAGGCAAAAACATCCTAACTGTGTAACCCAGAGCTGGTACTTGTTCTCTGCTCCATGTACTACAACAAATGCTAGGAGATCATGGTAGGTTCCCAAAATGGACACATCTTTCACTCTTCCTTCTTCTTTTTTTTTTTTTCCTTCAATTTTTATTAGGGTATAGTTGCTTTACAATGTTGTATTCGTTTGTGATATACTGCAAAGTGAATCAGCTATACATATGCATACATATATATTCTCTCTTTTTTGGATTTCCTTTTCATTTAGGTCACTGCAGAGCAGTGAAGAGTTCCTTGTGCTATTCAGTAGGTTTTTATTAGTTATCTGTTTTTTATATAGTAGTGTGTATGTCAATTCAAATATCCTGTTCCATACCACCCCTCTTCCCCCCACTTCCCCACCCCCAGTGTCCACACATTTGTCCTGTATGTCTGTATCTCTATTTCTGCTTTGCAAACAGGTTCATCTTTACCACTTTTCTAGATTCCATATATATGCATTGATATACAGTATTTGTTTTTCTTATTTCTACCTTACTTCACTCTGTAAGCTTCTTTGCTTATATGAGTATTAGAGGATAACAAGTCTTCTAATTTCTCATTTGGCATGTAAGCTTAGAAGTCACCACTACACTGCAAGAAATTTGGTGTTTTCTTACAAAACTACCCTAACTCTTATCACATGATCCACTTTCCTTGATGTTTATCCAAAGGATCTGAAAACTATGTCCACACAAAAACCTACACATGGACATTTATAGCAGGTTTATTGATGACTGCCAGAACTTGGAAATAAAAAATATGTCATTATATTTCAGTATCTTTAATTTGTGGAAGTTCATTATTTTATCCATACTCATACAAGCAAATACACATACCCACATATAGATACACGACTTTATCTTAAGTGGGATCTTACTTCTCTGCAGGCTTCTTCTTTGTCACCCCCACTTTAATACAGTAATCATTTTACAATCTCATTTAGCATCATCTTCTACATTTTAGTTTTAATGATCAGACACTATTGCATCAGTTTGCCGGTTAACCTTTCGATTACTGTTGTTCAGTCACTCAGTCATGTCCGACTCTTTGTGATCACATGGACTGCAGACCACCAGGCTCCTCTGTCCGTGGGGTTCTTCAGGCAAGAATACTAGAGTGGGTTACCATTTCTTTCTCCAGGTTTTTGATTACTAGTATTATTCTAATATTTACCATCTTTAATACCATAGCCATGAGCTTCCTTCGCTATAAATCTTTGCATGCACGTATAATAAGTTTCTATGAGTAAACTGGGCTTCCCTGATAGCTCAGTTGGTAAAGAATCTGTCTGCAATGCAGGAGACCCCAGTTCAATTCCTGGGTCGGGAAGATCCACTGGAGAAGGGATAGGCTACCCACTCCAGGATTCTTGGGTTTCCCTTGTGGCTCAGCTGGTAAAGAATCTGCCTGCAATGTGGGAGATCTGGGTTTGATTCCTGGGTTGGGAAGATCCCCTGGAGAAGGGAAAGGTTACCACTCCAGTATTCTGGCCTGGAGAATTCCATGGACTGTGTAGTCCATGAGGTCACAAAGAGTTGGACATGACTGAGCGACTTTCACTTTCCTACTGATGAGTAAATTATTAATAGTCAAGGGGTCTATACACTTTAAAATTTTTGAATGTTTGTCTCAAACAAAATCGTATCGTTGTGATCTCTCCTCAGTTGTATACAAAAAGGCCCCTTTGCCAAAATACTGGACTCACTGGGGATAACAGCATTGGTTTTCATGGCCGGTTTCATACTTGGCATATTTTGTTCTTAATTCAATATGCATTCATTGGATTACTAGTATTTTCTCACAGTTTACACATGATTATGAATCGTTTAGTAATTTTGAATAGTCTATGAAGTGTGTTTGCTTTTCATGTTTGGTTAATTGGGCTATAATGTCAATTGTATTGTTACTATATATGGAAACATTAGGTATGTTGGAGAAAGAGTCTAGGCTGTACCATGGTTGAGGTATTTTTCTTTGGACTGAAAGTTCTTGATTTTGTATCATTGTACACAGCTATACTTACAAGCTACTTTCTTCTGATCTAAACATGTAGAAATTATTGAGAAAATATATGCATATGTATGAGGTGTCGGGGAGGACATCCATATTAGCAGTGAGGATGGGTATGTAACTACTATCAGTAGTTAAAGATCCAAAGGACCGAACAGTGGCATGGAACGAAGCCAGTCCCCCTGACTAAATCCAGGGCCAATGCTGTGAACCCCCAAACTAGTAGCTTGCTTGTGGCAAGAGGTAAACAACTATACTAGGAAGATTGACGAATGTTCTATTAAAAAAAAAAAAAAAATCAGTGTCCAGGCAGAGTGGAGCACAAAAAAAAAAGGGGGGGGGCACAAAAAGTTAAAAGATAAAGATGGCCTGGGAGAAGTTATTTGAATATATATCAAACACAGTATCAGAATTCACTGAAAGTGTTAGTCGCTCAGTCCTGTCCAACTCTTTGTGACCCCATGGACTATAGCCCACCAGGCTCCTCTGTCCAGGAGATTTGAGTTGTCATTCCCTTCTCTAGGGGATCTTCCTGACCCAGGGATTGTACCTGGCTGGGTCTCCTGAATTGCAGGCAGTTTCTTTACTATCTGAACCACCAGGGAGACCTTCAGAACTCAAAGTATATAACAAACTATTGCAAATAAATAAGGCTCAGGTAAACTGTTCAATAGAAAATTGGATACAGAGTTGGAACAGTAGTTTCACAGAGGTAAAACCTCAATCGCTTGAAAATACATGGAAACAGTTTCAACCATACAAATAATGACAGTCTAGAGAAGGGAAAGGCTACCCACTCCAGTATTCTGGCCTGGAGAGCACCGTGGACTAGTCCATTGGGTCACAAAGAGTCGGACACGACTGAGAGACTTTCACTTTTTCATATGTGGTATACATAATGTTCAATAACTCCTATTGGAAAATTTGAATGTCTTTTTTGCTCTCCCTGCTGCTTTTAAACTGTGTATCTTCCTCCTCCTTCAAAACTCCAGATCTTCTGAACTCTATGCCATGAATCTTCAGTAACTGATACATCTCTTCATATTTCCATCTACCAACCAATGAAGTCACTTCTTATTTACCTTGTATTCAGCAGCTGGCTTACTCCAGTCCTTTCTCCCACTTCCTGTGCCATCACAGACTTAGATAATGCAGTACCCATAAGGATGGCCTCTCCCAGATTTTGTGCTCATGGTTCCTAAACACCTTGCTGCAATTTTCATTTTCTCCATCAGCCAGTCTCTGACCCTCGTGCCCTTATTATTACTAGTAATTGCATGACTCCAAAATCTCTGCTACTGCCCCACACTCTAGCCAAGATTTCCCATCTTTCCAGTTTATCCAGTCTAGAATTTTATTTTCTATAATTTTTCAACCTAAGACCTCCAGTGATTTGGTTTGCCATTTGTTTTTATTAGATATTAACCACACAGCTTCACACATACATCTTTCATTATCCTACTTGGGCACTGTGTTCCATAATTGTAGTGGCTCATTTCAGTTTTATTGCCTTTGTCTCCAACCATAGTACACCACTGGCCAAGGTCCAATCTTGGCTATCACTGGCTGAGTTTCTACTGAATCGTTTTTCCTTAAGTGGATAAATGCTGACTGGAGAATAGAGCACATTGTTGTTGGTATCTTTCCCATTAACGACTATTAATAATAAAAAGGCACTCTCTGCTGGTCAGAGTTTTCACAAAACTTCTCTAGTATATTTACATTTCTATTCTTCCAGAAGATTATTTCACACAGTATAATTGTCTTCCAATCCCCATATGTGTCTTCCTGTACACACTGTAATGAAAGAAAAAAATTTAAAGAAAACAGTAATTTCCTCATGTCTCACCAATAATTTTACCAAACTGTCTGCATCAGTATGCACATTCACTCCCTCATTTCGTGTTGTAAATGAAATAAATTGCCTGCATCAAAGCCACTTCCTCTGGATCCTGCCATCTCTCAACATCTCAAAGGCTGAATTTCTATAGTTATCACATTCTCTCTGTCTCTTTCTCTTGTCTCATCTATTAATCTCACTCTACTGGATCATTCCCATCAACATACAGATGTATTCTTCTCAAAGAAGCATTTAATTAGTCAAAATTTTAGAGCAATTTCAGTTTTTAAAATGAAAAAGAAAAATAAATTCATATATAAGATACTTGTAAGTTACTAAAAAGGATGAAATAGTTCTATAGAGCTAATATGGAATGTCTCTAAGAAAAAGGAATCTATACATTATATAGATATATACATACATATATGCTTATGTTTGTATACATATTTTAAGTTTATGCATTTGTGCATGAAATATGTGGAAGTTACATACCATATTTTTTTTATAATAGTTACTCCTAAGAGGATGGGTGGGGTGAAAATTGAATGAAGTCTAAAGGCACAAAATTCTAGTTATTAGACAAATAATACTAGGGATGTAATGTACAACATGATAAATACAATTAACACTGCTGGATGTGAGAGTTGATCCACAAAGAAGTCTGAGCACCAAAGATTTGATGCTTTTGAATTGTGGTGATGGAGAAGACTCTATAAAGTCCCTTGAATTACAAGGAGATCAAGCCTAAAGGAAATTGACCCTGAATACTCATTGAAAGGACTGATGCTGAAGCTGAAGCTCCAATACTTTGGCCACCTCATGCAAAGAGCTGACTCATTGGAAAAGACCCTGATCCTAGGAAAGACTGAAGACAGGAGAAGGGGATGACAGAGGATGAGATGGTTGGATGGCATCACCGACTCAATGGACATGAATTTGAGCAAACTTCAGGAGCTAGTAAAGGACAGGGAACCTTGGTGTGCTGCAGTTCATGGGGTCACCGAGAGTTGGAGATGACTTAGCTACCGAACAACAGTGTTATATGTGAAAGCTGTTAAGAGAGTAAACCCTCAGAGTTCTCATCATAAGGAAAAAATTTTTTTCCTATTTTTTAAATTTTTGTATCTATATGAGATGATGGATGCTCACTAAACTTATTGTTGAAATCATTTAATGATGCATGAAAGTCAAATTATTATGTTGTACACGTTAGAATTATACAGTGCTGTGTCAAATACATCTCAATAAAGCTAGAGGGGGAAATAATAACATATAAAGAGTATTGGAAAAGAAACATGTGCCCAAACTTGAGAAAGCATAGTGTTTAAGCACATCATCAGCTCCTGACTGCCCCTTACAGGACCTCAGATCATCTCACCTATAAAATGGGGATAATAAAGTGTTACATAAAATCAAAAAAGTCACATGTAAAAAACTAATAAAAATACTCTTATAATGGGGAAAAGTAATAGTTAACCCTAGAAAGGAAGGATTTTGTTGTCAAAGTGAGATTTATAACATTTTAATTTTGTATGTCTGTATTGCTTGAAGAAGTGTAATTTTGTAAACTTAATCTGACAGTAATGGAGTAACAGTGGAAAGAAAGGATAGTTTATTTACAGATTCAAATAGTTATTATTATAATAATAATCCAAGCTTCAGAAGAAGCTAACAAATAAATATTTCTTTTTTTATTGATGTGTAGTTGATTTGCAGTGTTTAAAGTTTACAGCATAGTGATTTAGCTATACATACATATATATAGGTTTTCTTTTTAAAATTATTTTCCCTTATAGGTTATTACAAGACATTTAATATAGTTCCCTATGCTATATAATAGGTCCTTGATGTTTATATGTAGTAGTTTGTATCTGCTGATCCCAAACTCCTAATTTGTCCTTCTCTACCTCTTTCCTCTTTGGTAACCATAAATTTGTTTTTTATGTCTGTGAGTCTATTTCTGTTTTGTAAAAAGGTTCATTTGTATCATTTTTTTAGATTCTGCATAAAAGTGATATCATATGATACTTGTCTTTCTCTTTCAGACTTACTTTACTTAATGTGAAAATCTCTACGTCCTCCCATGTGGCTGTAAACGGCATTATTTCATTCTTTTTTTGTGTGGCTGTGTGATATTCCATTGTATATATAGACCACATCTTCTTTATCCATTTCTCTATCGATGGGCATTTAGGTTGCTTCCATGTCTTGGCTATTGTAAAGAGTGCTGCTATGAACACTCTGGTTCATGTATCGTTTCGAGTTAGTTTTCATATTTTCCGGAACTATGCCCAGAAGTGAGATTGCTGGATTATGTGGTAGTTGTGTTTTTCAATTTTTAAGGAACCTCCATACTATTCTCCATAGTAGCTGCACCAATGTGTATTCCCACTGACAGTGTAGGAAGATTCCTGGGAAATGAATATTTCTTGAGCACCCAGTACCTCCTGTGCTTGACTCACATATTTAGCATCTTATTTATTCACCTAATGTTTATATGTAGCTAGTAATGTAATGCCTTTGACAGAAAGGATAATTCATGCTCCTATCTGGTTTAGGGAAGGTTTAAGTGTTTTCTTTGAAGACTTTTCCCCCTCTCCTTGATTTAGGGTTAATCCATGTTAGAAAGAAACAATGAAGTCCCACCTAATGATTAAACAGGAGGAGACAACAAATTAGAGTGAATTCTAAGAACTCAATTCTTAGTGTATTCTCAATTCTTAGAATTCTTAGTGTATTCTAAGAACTCAATATTTATTTGTTTAATTAATGGATAGATGAATCTTGATCATTTCACTTTATGCTTATATAAGAAAATACAAAATTATTAGTGAGGCACCTGATTATAATTTGCCAAAATAGATATTGAATCTTCTGTGAAATAAAGGCTGTGTAGAATTACACAAACCTCAAATTAATCATTTTTTCAATCATTCAGAAATATCTTTTCCACAGAAATAATAGCTTTCCAATTATAACCATAGCTTTATCCGTGTGGTCTTCTCTGTGATTAGGCAATTCATTATTATTCTATTAATTAGTGCAGTGATTTTCAACCTCAGCTGCACATTAGAATCACTTGGGGAGCTTTTAAAAATCCCATGCCCAGGGAAGCTGAACTCCACACCAATTACCTCAGAATCTCTAGAGGGGGTGACCCAGGCATCATTCCTTGTAAAAGCTCCCCTGGTGGTTTCACTGTGCAGCAATTTTGAGAATCACAAGTTTAATGGAAGTTGCATGATTTGCCCTCATAACAAAAGATGTGAATTCTCTCTGAAAGCTGCAGCATGCCAAGTAAGCAGCAACATCAGGTGTTCCTTTTTTTTTTTTTTTAAAGAAAGTTATCATTTAAAATGTAGAACAGAAACGAAACAGAAGGCTCACCTGTTAAAATGTAATCTTGGATCTTCATTTAGGCACAGAGCCTGAGAACGTGGTAGTAAATTTATTTACTCAGGCAAGGCTGGCATCTGATGAGGAGCTTCAGCTAAAGTAGGGATTTGCCTAGGGCAAGAGTACAGTTAATGAAGACAGAGCAGTGTTAAATCACAAGGCCAGTGATTGGTGTTTTGATTGACTTCACGGAATTGTGAGAGCTACATTTTCAGTCTGATCCTCACCGGCTTTCTGTAATCAATTACAGCCTAAAATAATCATTTCTGCTTATTAAATCTGAACTTGGGAATGCATATACATGTATGTGAATACAGATTAGAATTTGAAAATAAATGGAAACTAATGCTTCCTGTATATCTGATTTCTCCTTCCAGCAGAAAGAGTAACTCAATTGCATGTTTAATTTTCCTTCATTAATTGTACATTATACTTTTAGATGTTCCTTTAATATCTATGACTCAGGATGTTATACATTATTATTCTACATAAGCATAATCTTCAGAGATTTTGCATGATTTCCTGGGGCATCAGAATAAATTTTTCATGTAGTTTCCAATTCATAATGTTTCAGAATTTATAAAATTATATTTATTACTTAAATTGTTCCTTAATTTGTTAATTGTTTCTATTCTCTTCAACAAGCATATTTTATAATAAACCATATCTCAATATTATGGTCATGCTATAGAGTATTTAACAAAAATATACCATTGGTATTGCTCTAAAGGATGTTAAAATAGTGTGAGTCAGCATATGAAATATATGAGGGCACAGAACTATATAAAAAATAAAATCAAATTTAGTCATCCTACAGGCTAGGAATTTTGTTTGCCTTTGAGGTGAGTTATATCAACAAGATATAAAGACAGATGTCTTCATAGGCTTTACTGGCGTGCGCGTGTGTGTGTATGTATGTGGGAACAAAAATATTATATATGTACATTCACAGAAAGTTGATCTTAATGGAAGTAAATGCACACACTATAAGAATATTTTGCAAGAGGAACTAACCCTGACCTGTTCTAGGGCTTGGGAAAATTAAGTCCAAATAAAACTACCATACAGTATTTGTGGTAGAGATCCAAGTGAGAATGGGCTGGGTATAGCCTGATAAAGTGTACATTTCTCCCCAAAGGGAGTAGGTATATTGCCTTTAGTATGATAAAAGATACTCAAATAAATGTTAGGAATCTGGAGGCAAGGTAACCAAGGTGAGGCTGAAGAGGGAGACAGGAGAATAGTAAAGCTGAGCCAAAACGAACCAAGTATTGGGTTGGCCAAAAAGTTCGTTTAGGTTTTTCTATAAGATCTGCTGGAAAAACCTGAACAGACTTTTTGGCCAACCCAATATTACATTTGGGCTGTGAGTGCCCCACACCTTTATTATCTCAGAGGCAGAACCCTGGCACCTGAGTTGGGCTGTTGGAAGGAAGGAGCTCCAAATACCTTCAGGTCCCACCACGCTCCCTCTTTATAGGAAAGCACTCTTCATTCCCTACGAACACACTCTCCCCTCCTGCGCATCATGGGTC
Source organism: Capricornis sumatraensis (assembly GCF_032405125.1). NCBI lineage: Eukaryota > Metazoa > Chordata > Mammalia > Artiodactyla > Bovidae > Capricornis > Capricornis sumatraensis. The sequence goes on from NC_091092.1 coordinate 117,778,085, forward strand.
AGCAAGTGTGTGTGGAGAGGGGTCAAGCAGCATCAAGTGACCAAGGCATGTCTGCTCTGGTATCCAGGGGCTGGTCATTGTTGTTGTTGTTCACTTGCTCAGTCATGTCCAACTCTTTGTGATCCCATGGACTGCAACATGCCAGGGTTCCCCGGCCTTCACCATCTCCCAGAGTTTGCTCAAACTCATGTCCATTGAGTGGGTGATGCTATCCAACCGTCTCATCCTCTGTTGTCCCCTTCTCCTCCTGCCTTCAATCTTTTCCAGCATCAGGATCCTTTCCAATGAAAAGACTGGGGCTAGAAGAATAGGTCAAGTCCTTCCTATAGCAAAAAGGGATGGATATGGGCTTCACTCCCTGGAAGACCATTCCACTGCTCTGAGTTTGAACCCCATGAATGTTTCCTGTTCCAAAACACATGGGTTTCCTCCCACCTCCAAGTTTACAACTACTCCAAAATTACCATCACTGCTTAGCTGACTGCCTTTCAATGCTCAAGGGGGAAAGTTATGGCAAAGAGAGGCCCTGGGGCATCATTGTTTGTGTGCTCAGTTGCTCAGTTGTGTCTGGCTCTTTTGGATCATCATTACATTGACAGTTTTAACTAGTGATAACTCTGTCCATGTGCAAAATTTGGAAAGGCCTTGTATGTATATTGAAGACTTTGAACCAGATTCTACACATCCGGTAAGTGGACTTTGGAGAATTTTAAACACAGGCATCATATGATTGATTTGTATTACAATAAAATATAATTTTAGCTACAATGTAGAATACTAATTAGAGGTGCAAACTGAAGATGTCATGTAGGAATATACTTCTCTCTCCTACTTCAGATGTCTAGAAATAACTGAAAAGCAATGTGTCTTATAATCCATAACCAAGACAGTTCAGTTCAGTTCAGTCGCTCAGTCGTGTCCGAATCTTTGTGACCCCATGAATCACAGCACACCAGACCTCCCTGTCCATCACCATCTCCCGGAGTTCACTCAGACTCGTGTTCATTGAGTCTGTGATGCCATCCAGCCATCTCATCCTCGGTCGTCCCCTTCTTCTCCTGCCCCCAACCCGTCCCAGCATCAGAGTCTTTTCCAATGAGTCAACTCTTCGCATGAGGTGGCCAAAGTACTGGAGCTTCAGCCTTTAGCATCATTCCTTCCAAAGAAATCCCAGGGCTGATCTCCTTCAGAATGGACTGGTTGGATCTCCTTGCAGTCCAGTTGGATCTCCTTCTCCAACACCACAGTTCAAAAGCATCAATTCTTCGGCACTCAGCCTTCTTCACAGTCCAACTCTCACATCCATACATGACCACTGGAAAAACCATAGCCTTGACTAGATGGACCTTAGTCAGCAAAGTAATGTTTCTGCTTTTGAATATACTATCTAGGTTGGTCATAACTTTTCTGCCAAGGAGTAAGCATCTTTTAATTTCATGGCTGCAGTCACCATCTGCAGTGATTTTGGAGCCCAAAAAAATAAAGTCTGACACTGTTTCCACCGTTTCCCCATCTATTTCCCATGAAGTGATGGGACCAGATGCCATGATCTTCATTTTCTGAATGTTGAGCTTTAAGCCAACTTTTTCACTGTCCTCTTTCACTTTCATCAAGATGCTTTTTAGTTCCTCTTCACTTTCTGCCATAAGGGTGGTATCATCTGCATATCTGAGGTTATTGATATTTCTCCCGGCAATCTTGGTTACAGCTTGTGTTTCTTCCAGCCCAGCATTTCTCATGATGTACTCTGCATAGAAGTTAAATAAGCAGGGTGACAATATACAGCCTTGACGTACTCCTTTTTCTATTTGGAACCAGTCTGTTGTTCCATGTCCAGTTCTAACTTGCTTCCCGACCTGCATACAGATTTTTCAAGAGGCAGGTTAGGTGGTCTGGTATTCCCATCTCTTACAGAATTTCCCACAGTTTATTGTGATCCACACAGTCAAAGGCTTTGGCATAGTCAATAAAGCAGAAATAGATGTTTTTCTGGAACTCTCTTGCTTTTTCCATGATCCAGCGGATGTTGGCAATTTGATCTCTGGTTCCTCTACCTTTTCTAAAACCAGCTTGAACATCAGGGAGTTCACCGTTCACGTATTGCTGAAGCCTGGCTTGGAGAATTTTGAGCATTACTTAACTAGCATGTGAGATGAGTGCAATTGTGTCGGTAGTTTGAGCATTCTTTGGCATTGCCTTTCTTTGGGATTGGAATGAAAACTGACCTTTTCCAGTCCTGTGGCCACTGCTGAGTTTCCCAAATTTGTTGGCATACTGAGTGCAGCACTTTCACAGCATCATCTTTCAGGATTTGAAGTAGCTCAACTGGAATTCCATCACCTCCACTAGCTTTGTTCATAGTGATGCTTTCTAAGGCCCACTTGACTTCACATTCCAAGAAATCTGGCTCTAGATTAGTGATCACATCATCATGATTATCTGGGTCGTGAAGATCTTTTTTGTACAGTTCTTCCATGTATTCTTGCCACCTCTTCTTAATATCTTCTGATTCTGTTAGGTCCATACCATTTCTGTACTTTATCTAGCCCATCTTTGCATGAAATATTCCCCTGGTCTCTCTAATTTTCTTGAAGAGATCTCTAGTCTTTCCCATTCTGTTGTTTTCCTCTATTTCTTTGCATTGATCACTGAAGAAGGCTTTCTTATCTCTTCTTTCTATTCTTTGGAACTCTGCACTCAGATGCTTATATCTTTCCTTTTCTCCTTTGCTTTTCACCTCTCTTCTTTTCACAGCTAATTGTAAGGCCTCCCCAGACAGCCATTTAGCTTTTTTGCATTTCTTTTCCATGGGGATGGCCTTGATCCCTGTCTCCTGTACAGTGTCACGAACCTCATTCCATAGTTTATCAGGCACTCTATCAGATCTAGACCCTTAAATCTATTTCTCACTTCCATGTATAATCATAAGGGATTTGATTTAGGTCACACCTGAATGGTCTAGTGGTTTTCCCCACTTTCTTCAATTTAAGTCTGAATTTGGCAATAAGCAGTTCATGATCTGAGCCACAGTCAGCTCCTGGTCTTCAAGACAGGATGTGAAAAAAAGAAATAATGAGGAAAATCTAAAAACTGAAAAGCAGAGGGGAATGTTTCACACCCTATGAAGGACTAGATTAACCTGAAGGAACTTCTGCTCTGAAACAGCTAGAAATTTTGGAATAAATATTCAACAAAGTCTTAAATGAGGAACAGATTTTGAAATAAATGAAAGTAAATCTCCAAAGAATCTTTTCTTAAAAAAATGCATAGGAAAGGACAGCCACAGTGATGTTAAAAGATAAAATGAGGAACATAATAATTTTCTAGAGTTTATTTGAGTATGCAATGATTCAGATTGGGCAACACCAAATCAAAAGTGGAGAGCAGCACCCCACCAAGGGGAGCTAGGAGAGAGATTTTTATAGAGAAGACTCAGAAACAGAACAAGGAAATGATTTGATTGGTTACAGTTAAGTGGTTACCTTATTTGAGAAAGCCTAGTGGGCATCCCCTTGTCTCAGCAGTAAAAAAATCTACCTGCAATGCAGGAGCACCAGGAGACACATGTTCGATCCCTGGGTTGGGAAGATTCCCTGGAGGAAAAAATGGCAATCCGCTCCAGTATTCTTGCCTGGAAAATCCAGTGGAAAGAGGACCTTGGTGGGCTACAGTCCATAGGGTCGCAAAGAGTTAGACATGACTGAAGTGACTTAGCACAGCACAGTGGGCTGTTTGTTATTGGTTGTTCAGAAGTTCCATTTTCTAGGATTCCAGTGCACCACTCCAGCTTAGATTTTGGTTTGCTTATGTAGGCCACCAAGGCATTATGGCTACCTCAATCTGATGACCCCCTTTTTAAATTACTTTGAAAGTGAAAGTGAAGTAGCTCAGTCGTGTCTGACTCTTTGCGACCCCATGGACTGTAGCCTACCAGGCTCCTCCATCCATGGGATTTTCCAGGCAAGAATACTGGAGTGGGTTGCCATTAAGCAGGGGTAAATGGGTATAGAATCTCTGATTGCCCTAAAAGAATTTCCTGGCTTCATTAACCAAATATTTGAGTTGTAATGGCTATGAAAAGTGAAAGCATTAGTCATTCAGTTATGTCCAACTCTTTGGGATCCCACAGACTGTAGCCCCCTTCATGCTCCTCTGTTCATGGAATTCTCTTCTCCAGGGGATAGCCATTCCCTTCACCAGGGGATCTTCCTGACCCAGGGATTGAACCCAGGTCTCCTGCATTGCAGGCAGCCACCTGCCTGACCTGCACTGTTTGAGCCACCAGCTATACACAGATAGAATTTCAAAGTAAATGCATACATGAAACCGCTGAAAGTTGGAGAGGGGAGGAGAGGGTGAGATGTATGGAAAGAGTAACATGGAAACTTACATTACCATATGTAAAGTAGATAGCCAATGGGAATTTCCTGTATGGATCAGGAAACTCAAACAGGGGCTCTGTATCAGCCTAGAGGGGTGGGATGGGGAGGGAGATAGGAAAGAGGTTCAAAAGGGAGGGATTATATGTATACCTATGGCTGATTGACTCATTGGAAAAGACTCTGATGCTGGGAGGGATTGGGGGCAGGAGAAGAAGGGGACGACCGAGGATGAGATGGCTGGATGGCATCACAGACTCAATGAACACGAGTCTGAGTGAACTCCGGGAGCTGGTGATGGACAGGGAGGCTTGGCATGCTGCAATTCATGGGGTCGCAAAGAGTTGGACACGACTCAGCGGCTGAACTGAACTGAACTGATGGCTGATTCATGAGGTTTGACAGAAAACAGCAAAATTCTGTAAAGCAATTATCCTTCAATTAAAAAAAATTTTTTTAAGCTGCAATGTCCCAGGGAAAAAAAAAAAATTCACATCTGCTTAAATATATATCATTTGAGATTTCCAAACTCATTTGACACTGGAACCTAAAAGAAAAAAAACAAAAAATGGTTGTCCAAGAAAGACTACACTGTCCACGGAATACAAAGTAACATTAAGCTATTGGCAAGCAAATGGAGATGAAACCAAAGTTTGTATTTACCAACCTGGACTTTGGGTAAAAAAACAGTGACCTAGGACCAGTTCTGTCATTCCAGTTCCAGTGCTCTAATTTGATATTTAACTGGTTTATAATATGAAGAACTGATTTATTTTCTCTCTCTCTCTTTTTTTTTTTTTGCAGAGGAGATTCATAATATACTTTAAATTTATTAGTAGAGACTGAGAATGCCCCTGTTTTTGCCAATATTGTTTGCATCAGCACTCACTTTGGACACTATATATGTGGAAATACTCTGAGCTCCCTGTGGGAGATTTATTGGATTTAATATCAGTGAAAATACCACACTGTTATAAACCTGGCTCCATGACAAAGTCTAGAGGAAAAAGCTCCAGGGATCTATCTCACCATCCATGTAAAATCATAACATTTTAGAACAGGAAGAGTCTTTAGTGATGATGCGATTCAATGATCTGATTCAAATGATTAAATTACAGCCTACCCAAACTAACTAGAGCCCAATGCCTTCTTTAGGGAATAATTTAGCATTGTGGAGGGAAAAAAGGACCTTTCTCAATCACCTATTAAAGAATTAAATGTGGATCCAATTACATGCAGGTGTGTTTTAGATTAATTCAGACAACTAGTACTCTTTCCTATAATTCCCATCTCACTAGTCCTTGAAATATGATGTCTTCACTCCTATCAGGAAAAAGGTAAAGGACAGTCAGTATTAATTGATACAAGTCACTGAAGGAAAACCAAGCAATGATGAACTATATCTATTGCCAGATACAGCTTACTTGCTTAGTTGTCTCATCCAATATTCTTTAGGAAGAATGTTGAGCTTTACTATTCACTCTATAATATGTGAAAAAAATCTTCTGGCAGTGTATGAGTTTTGTGGGTTATCTTGAGTGACCACAAAATGTTGGCTTAACGCTCAACATTCAGAAAATGAAGATCATGGCATCCGGTCCCATCACTTCATGGGAAATAGATGGGGAAACAGTGGAAACAGTGTCAGACGTTATATTTTGGGGCTCCAAAATCACTGCAGATGGTGATTGCAGCCATGAAATTAAAAGATGCTTACTCCTTGGAAGAAAAGTTATGACCAACCTAGATAGCATATTCAAAAGCAGAGACATTACTTTGCCAACAAAGGTCCATCTAGTCAAGGCTATGGTTTTTCCAGTGGTAATATATGGATGTGAGTTGGACTGTGAAGAAAGCTGAGCACTGAAGAATTGATGCTTTTGAACTGTGGTGTTGGAGAAGACTCTTGAGAGTCCCTTGGACTGCAAGGAGATCCAACCAGTCCATTCTCAAGGAGATCAACCCTGGGATTTCTTTGGAAGGAATGATGCTAAAGCTGAAACTCCAGTACTTTGGCCACCTCATGCTAAGAGTTGACTCATTGGAAAAGACTCTGATGCTGGGAGGGATTGGGGGCAGGAGGAGAAGGGGACGAGCGAGGATGAGATGGCTGGATGGCATCACAGACTCGATGGACGTGAGTCTGAGTGAACTCCGGGAGTTGGTGATGGACAGGGAGGCCTGGCGTGCTGCGATTCATGGGGTCGCAGAGTTGGACACGACTGAGCGACTGAACTGAACTTGGGTGACCAAAATATTCATTTCCAACAGTCACAAATTAACTATATATAGAATCCTCAAAATTTGCAGTATATTATCACCATTCCAGAGTCACTCAAGGAAAAATAAAGGGAGATAAATGATGAAGCACAATATAATTTCTCTCCTCCCCCTATGCTACCACTATATTGTGATCATTATATATTGTAATACCATATCAAAACAGCATACTTTTTTATGGGAAAAATTCAATTTGCATTTTTGAGGTCCATGACTTTCCATATGTATGAATCTAAACATAAATGTTTATATTAAAGAACATAATGTATACATGTGTCCTCTAACCTATTTCCCTTCAGTTTTTCTCTGTAAATCAATAGTTTTAGCTAACACTCAAGAACAAACATGACATATTTAGTAGTGCCAAGTCATGTGTCCCAAAGGATAGAGAATTTGTGTGATGAATTGATAAATAATGATTAATGGTGATTATGAAGATTAAGAATAAATGATAGGTTCCAGATATTTGGGGGTTCTCACCCCTCCCATTTGTATAACAGATAACAAATGCAACCTATGGCTGCATTGCAATTAAATGTTTTTTTTTTTTCCTTTGTAGAATTAGAACCCTTTTTGATACTATGTAATATGCTGGGTCTATAAGGCAACTATACACACAACTCATCCAATCTGTACGATTAATGATTTAACCAAAATGATGGAAAATGATACTGGTCTAAATAATTCACAGAATCACAGAAGATATTCATGTAATGTGGGTAAGTGCTTAAAAGTAACAAAAATATGATCCAAATTTATTTAAACCATTAAATTTTACAGAAAAGAAAAATGTATCTTGTCAGAATTGGACAGATAGATTATTCCCTTTTCATGTAAGGCAATTATAAAAAGCGGAAATGCCAATTTTTGGCATGGATGCTCTCTTGGAATTAGTTCTGTCAACACCCCTACAGGTGACACAAGAGAAACAGATTGAGAAGTTTGTTGATAATACGGGGTCATTCCAAAATCGCATTTTGGCTGTTCTCTTCAGTATCATTTAAAGTCCATGGATCTGACCCATAACATCTTTTTGATTTGGAAAATAATTTTTCTGTATCCTGCCATAAAAATAAAGCTGCTATTTTGTAACAAAAGTATCTGTTAAATGTCAAAAATTTGCCATGTGTTTAGCAGAGCTGAAATACTCCCATTGCTTCAATCAAGAAGAAGGTGCCAGCTGTAGCTTAGATGACTCACAAGATAGGTAATGATCATGGTATATATATTGTTTTTGTTTCCACTCTCAGACTGAGTACTGGGATGTAGACCAGAAAATAGTCCTAATACAAATTCAGCTCACTTCTTGAAGGTTTTTGAAATAACTTATTTTTTTAATCACATTCAGTTTTTCACATTTATTGTTTTGCTAACATAATTGTCTCTTAAACTTGTCATGGATTGAGACCATGAATTAATGAATTTCATCTTGCTTGCTTTTAAATCCTTGGTACTTATCACATGGCAAATAGTATGCACTAAATATATGCTTACTGTCTGATAAGAGAGTAAATTATTCTATTAACACTGCTAACTCATTTATTTCATGATGAATAATAATAATAGCACTTTTAATACATTTTCCATGTTGCTATTAGTAGTTAATAAAAGCTCCATAATTAGTAGTATCTGCCCAATTGGGATATTGAAATACGAATAGCACAGTAAAAGCTACTAATTTGAAAATCTCAGCCATCTACCTAATTTAATTTCCCTCTGACTCTATATTAGTTGTAAAGAAAAATCTACATAAACCATGATAAACAATTCAGGCATCATAATTAAAACTGACCTTCTCTATCCTTTGTCATGTGATTCTTTTTTGCAAAAAAAAAAAAAAAAATTTACCAAAGCTTTTGTTTATCACATTGACTGAAATGTCAAGGTCTCTGATGATTATGACTCTCAGAGAAAAGCCTTATCAGAAGTATGTAGCACTTTGAAATACTGTGAAATAAAACAATAATATTATATAAAAGTTTTTATTTTGAGCTCTGCAGTATTTTAACATTACAACAATTTCTTTTTTCCCCTCGACATTGCAGAAATTAAATAGACACAGGTATAACAGTAACGCAGGTTTCTCAATGGGAAACAAAGAAACAAACAAAAAAGCAAAACAGTTGTAATAGGATAAATGAAAACAGCATCTAGGATTAAAGTATCAGCCTTCACCAATGTGAATCCAATGATCAGCCAGTTGTTTGTGAGACAGTCTGGTGCGGGTGAGGAAGGGTGGGAGGAGGATAATTAATCCTATAAAATATAAGGCAAAAGAGCAGAGGAGATCAGAAATTACAAAAGGATCAGACCTCTGGAAAACCCTAAAGGATGAATTTCAAGGTCTAGCCAGATTGAAACCTGTGTAAAATTTCCTAAATAACTATGCAAACAAAACTAATGAGCAATAAGTGAAAACTGTCATATATTATTAGTATAGTTGGGTCTATGCAAACACGAGGACAAAGAACTTTCAGTGTAGTATATTACACTCTACATGACTTGATCCCTGTCCATATTTCCAACTTAATCTCTCAGCAGCCACCTCACTGTATATGTTCCTATCACAAGGAACTCTTTTCAGTTTGACCGAACACCCTTGATGTTTCTCAGTTTTGGATTATTTTTCAGACTGTGTCTTTTCTGTTTAGAATACTTTGCTCTGCCCCCCACTCCCAGTTCTTACTTTCTTGGGTGACTCCTGTTCACAATCTGTGACTCAACTAAGAAATCACTTTGAAAAGACTTGACTGACTCCTGTTCACAATCTGTGACTCAACTAAGAAATCACTTTGAAAAGACTTGACTGATTCCACTAAACCTGTGTTGTGTATCCCTTCCATGATCCCATAGATCAATCCAGAGTTTATCATCAGTTCAGTTCAGTTCAGTTCAGTCACTCAGTCGTGTCTGACTCTTTGCAACCCCATGAACCACAGCACGCCAGGCCTCCCTGTCCATCACCGACTCCTGGAGTTCACCCAAAGTCATGTCCATCAAGTCAGTGATGCCATCCAACCATCTCATTCTCTGTTGTCCCCTTCTCTTCCTGCCCCCAATCCCTCCCAGCATCAGGGTCTTTTCAAATGAGTCAGTTCTTCCCATCAGGTGGCCAAAGGATTGGAGTTTCAGCTTCAGCATCAGTCCTTCCAGTGAACACCCAGGGCTGATCTCCTTTAGGATGGACTGGTTGGATCTCCTTGCAGTCCAAGGGACTCTCAAGAGTCTTCTCCAACACCACGGTTCAAAAACATGAATTCTTAGGCACTCAGCTTTCTTCACAGTCCAACTCTCACATCCATACATGACCACTGGAAAAACCATAGCCTTGACTAGACGGACCTTTGTTGACAAAGTAATGTGTCTGCTTTTTAATATGCTGTCTAGGTTGGTCATAACTTTCCTTCCAAGGAGTAAGCATCTTTTAATTTCATAGCTATAATCAACATCTACAGTGATTTTGAAGCCCAAAAGAATAAAGTCAGCCACTGTTTCCACTGTCTCCCCATCTATTTGCTATGAAGTGATGGGACTGGATGCCATGATCTTTGTTTTCTGAGCCAACATTTTCACTCTCCTCTTTCACTTTCTTCAAGAGGCTCTTTAGTTCTTCTTCACTTTCTGCCATAAGGGTGGTGTCATCTGCATATCTGAGGTTATTGATATTTCTCCCAGCAATCTTGATTCCAGCTTGTGCTTCTTCCAGACCACCGTTTCTCATGATGTACTCTGCATATGCATATAAGCAAGGTGACAATATACAGCCTTGACGTACTCCTTTTCCTATTTGGAACCAGTCTGTTGTTCCATGTCCAGTTCTAAGTGTTGCTTCCTGACCTGCATACAGGTTTCTCAAGAGACAGGTCAGGTGGTCTGGTACTACCATCTCTTACTAGATTGTAATCTAAGATATACTCTCAACTGTAATAATAATGCCTCTTAAAGTTCTGTGAAGGTAGGAGATACATCCAGTAACAATATCTCCTTTTTGATCATTATATGCCTAATTCCTTGCACACTGTCTGTTTCATAGGAAATGCATCTGTTGGTTTAAATCAAAATTGGATGGTGAAGAAAGATGGCTCTTCATTAAGCATTCATTCAGTACTTACTATAGAGCCCAAGTAATTCAGAAGAATAAAAAGCTAATACTAGGCAAGCGGATAGAAACCAAGGTTAAATTCAGTTCCAAGGGGTTCAGGAATTCAGACCAACACTTAGACAGGAGGACAGTTATATTACAGCTCCCAGATGGGAGAGACTGGGCATTTTGAGGCAAGAGGGAGATCCAGAATATATAGCAGATAGAATTGAGGAAAACCTCAGCTTTAGACAGAAAATATTTGTGCTGTTATTCTCAGGACAAAAACTGATCTTTATCAAAGTTGGAGAGAGAATAACGTTTAGCATTTGCCCTGTGATTTAAAGTCTATTTTTAATTTGGTCAGTGGTATTGAAATATAATTCACATATAGAAAAAATGCCTCCTTTTCAGAGTGCAGTTCTGGGAGTTTTAACACATGTATACAGTCATATAATCATCACCATAAGCGCAGTATAGACCAGGTCCACTGCTCCATCACTTTATTTTGCCTTTTTGTAGTTTTCCCTCACCCTCACCCTCGCCTCCACCCCTAGCAACCAATCATCCTTCTGTCCCCATTATTGTGCTTTTTCCAAACTGTCATATAAATGAAATGATAAATTTTGTGGCCTTTTGAAACTGGCTTCCCATAATGGTGACTCAGATGGTAAAGAATCTGCCTGCAATGCAGGAAACCCTAGGTTCTATCCCTGGGTTGAGAAGGTCTCCTGGAGGAGGGCATGGCAACCCACTCCAGTATTCTTGCCTGGAGAATCCATGGACAGAGGAGCCTGGCGGACTACGGTCCACGGGGTCGCAAAGAGTCAGACACAACTGAGGGACTAATTTTCACTTTCCCATAATTAGTGTAATACATTTGTACTTCATTTGTGTTTTTATGTGTGCATATTAGATGTTTGGGTTTTTTGTATTTTTTTTAACCCCTTAAGTGCAAATTGTGCAATGAAGTTTCTCAAACATGGTGAAACTACAGGGAGTCAGCACATGTGCAGTGCTATGGGCAAGCCTTGGCTTGGGAAAACCAACTTTGTGATCATACTATCTCCCTGGTCAAGTAAGTATTTATTAGATTATCTTTTGTTGCTGAGTAATATTCCACTGCTAGATATACCACAGGTTATTCATCCATTCTCCCATTGAAACCTGTTTAGCTTACTTCTAGTCTTTGGCCATTATGAATAAAGGCACCATAAATACTCATGTACAAGTTTCTTTTGTGAAGATAAGATTTTTTTCCCTTCAGGTAAAATAAAAATTTGACTTTAGCAAATGGGCCAGACTTTTTCCCAAATTGCTGCAACATCCTTGTAAGCCTCTTGAGATTTTCAGGTTGTATAACTGAGTGTTCTGTTTTGGTTTTCATTTTATTTTTGTTTTAGCATTTCTAATCAATCTATAGTGATATCTCATGGTGGGGTAATGATACTGAACACAATATATGTCCCTCAACTTATAAAAGTCTTCTTTGATTACCATTATCAGTGTTTTATACTTTTTAGTGTACCAATCTTGCATTTTGGGATCAGATTTATATCTAAGTACTTCAGTGATTCTGATGTAAATTTAAATGCTATTTTTTTCCATAAACTTTAAAAATTATAGAATAAACTTAGATTAAAAGAGAATTTTTATAATACAGAGCTCCTATATACCCCTCATCCTTTTTCCTCCATTGTTAACAACTAAGGAACTGACATTTTTGTATAACAAAACTTCATACTTTATTAGTATTCCATTAATATCTTTTTTCTGTTCCTGGATCCTATCAAGGATACCACATTACATTTAGTTGTCATGGCTCCTTAGGCCCTTCTTGTCTGTGACAGTTTCTCACCCTTTCCTTGTTTTTGGTGATACTGACAGTTTTGAGGAGCATGAGTTAGATATTTTTAGAATTTTTCTCAGTTCAGATTTGTCTGGCATTTTTATCATGATTAGACTGTAACATGTATAAATATATACATGTTTTTATTTTTATATCTGTGTAATATATGCATGTATCTTTATAATTTACAACTTAAGAAATGTGTACATATTTATATGCTTAGTATAAATGTATGAACTGTATAAGGTGACACTGACAACTGATGACTCTAGTAGAGCTCAAACAGTGCTTAGCAAACTTCTCATCACATCATTCTGTCAACACAACCAATTCTTCCGAGTGGGCAAATGAGATCATACATATCCTCCCCAATAAAGTATTGTATTTTTCTTCACTGTCAGCTGTCGAGGAAGCCCCTGCTAAAACAATGGCCATTATCCTGCCAGATGGGGACCCATCAGCTGTCTCAGAAGAATCAGACCTCTTATTCTAACAATAGTCTTCTAAGGAAGGTCACAACCCCAGAATATAAAGTGATTTTCTATATGTGACATGATCAGCCCTGTTGGTCATTACTAAAAACAGACAGAAAACCTAATTGCTCAAACACAGCTTCTAGTCAGGCACCCCATGACACAGTCCCTCCTGAAAGTTATTCCTCTTACCTCTGCAAAGAATAACTAAAGAAATCAGGAAGTTTCCAATGCTGCTCTAGAGTTGTTTCCCAAACAATAAATTTACTCAGTTAAACAGTCGTTCACCTTCTGTGTGACACTTTCATCAGGCATTATGGTGTTCTTCTTGGTCATCCTGAGTATAGGATAAATTTCATGACTCCATTTCAGGTTTATCTCCTGGGAATGCTTTCTTTTTTTCCCAGATTCTCAGTCTTTCTTAATCACTAGATATGAAGAATGCTTCTGCATAGGTGTTTATATGCACAAGGAAGTCCCCAAATTCATGTGACTTGCTTTATTTTGGTGGTCTGGAACTGAACTTGCAATATCTCTGAGATACGCCTGTATTTTTACTACATGCATATATTTTCTTAAGCATTGTATAGACTATTCTTGTGCAAATTTAATCTTCATACACATGGTATTTTATTACATGATCTGTTGGCAAACTGTCATTTTTTATGCAATATTGGTTTTTAGTGATTCATCTATATTGAGACAAGGTACTCTAAATCATTTCATTCATTCTGAGCTATTTCCAGTTGTTTGTGCCACAAACAATATAGCTATAGATATTCTTGTCTCTTATGTACCTATGAGTGAAAATGCTGGGTTATAGCATATGCAGAGTATCAAATTGTTTATCAAAAGTCACCAGTACATGTTTTTTTGCACAATTGTACAAACTTTCTTGAGATTTGCTGAGCTCAAAATATAGCAATGGAGATGTGCTTCCCTTTATAGTTTTGCTTTGGTAAAGTCAATATGTAGGTTGCCTCACCTTAGCACTTGATATGAAATAATAGTATCGATTAATATTAATATGTTAGTAAAATATATTAAATAATATCTCAGAATTAGAAATAGTTTAATATGTAAATAATATATTTACTATGTTAAATTATATATTTATTAAAATTAAATATATATATTTAATTAATATATATATTTAATTTAATATAAATTAAAATTATATATTTATTAAATATGCTATATACTATATTTATTTGTATAGCTAAGGAGAATACTGATTCAGACTGTGGGAGTAAAATCAGAAGTGATTAAAATTCACCTCTTATGAAGAAAATTTGGCTTTCTGGAAACCACAGGTCATTCCTTTTACTTTTTCTCCTCCTTTTTACTTTTAAAATTCACAACCAAAAGTAAAAATGAAAATTTAAAACCAGCTTATTGTTTTTTCTTAAATCAGAAGATTAATTTTTTCTCCCATGCCTGCCTCTCTGTCTTTTGATGCAATTCTGATATTTTATATAACACTGGCTTCTATGATTCCTCTGTAACTTAGTCTCTTTCTGCAAGACATAACTCTAAGGAACACAATTAAACAGAACACAAGAGGGTTTTAAAGTAGAGATAAAAAGTTATTTCTCCCCAATAATGATGGAATGGATTTATACATGTTGCCCTATTGGTAGTTCCCAATCCACCACCAGAATTCAACAGCAAAATATCTATACACTAGCAGTTTGAATTGTTCCCCGGAGTGCCATATTTGTAAATATGTAATGGAAAAGAAAAAACAAACTCTAAATTGGGTTTCACATTTGCCTTGATAACATCCTCTTCACACAGAAAGCAGAACCTGAGCTACGGATGTTACCAATTTAGGTTTCTTGTAGCAGGAAAAAATATCTATGTGGAGAAAGCGTTTCTTGTCTCCAAACATTTTCCCTTGTCTCATATTGTTTTAGTGAGAATGTGTGCATGATGAGTAGCTTAGTCGTGTCTGACACTGTGCCACCCTATGGATTGCAGCCCATTCGGCTCTTCTGTGCATGGGATTCTCCAGGCAAGAATACTGGAGTGGGTTGCCATGACCTCCTCCAGGGGAGCTTCCCGACACAGGGAATGACCCTGCATCTCTTACATCTCCTGCATTGGCAGGTGGGTTCTTTACCACTAATGTCACCTGGGAAGCCCTGCTCCAGGGAGAATACTCTCTCAAATTCAGTAGAAACTCTATCTAACGGTAATACTTTGTATAACTTAATTTCGAACATCATTTCAATAGTCCCTCTTTTGTGTCATCTAAAGTTTAAATCAAATTTTAAAACAGAGTCGTGCTTTCAGAGATTTATATTCACACGAGAGTGGTGTATTCAATTCTTGATGATCATTAGTTTGAAACTAATTATAACTCCACTCCAAACCTGAAGAATGAGAGGAGACACAGTTTGCATTTTTAAGTATCTAGCATGTAAATCGGACTTCCTTGGTGGCTTAGATGGTAAAAGCGTCTGTCTACAATGTGGGAGACCCGGATTCATTCCCTGGGTCAGGAAGATCTCCTGGAGAAGGAAATAGCAACCCACTCCAGTGTTCTTGCCTGGAAAATTCCATGGACAGAGGAGCCTAGTAGGCTACAGTGCATGGGGTTGCAAAAAGTCAGACACGACTAAGCAACTTCACTTTAGTTTTTAGCTTTTTAGTGTGTAAATCTCCTTTACTTTATTATATATAATTTGTTTTTGTTTTAATCTTATAGTATTTTTCCTCAATTTTCTTCAATTTGTAATTGCAACCCAAATGAAATCATAATTACTAGCACTAATTAAGGTGTCATTAAATGCTTACCATAAGCCATATAATTGTGTTGTTTTACAACATTTTATTCTCTCAATCAATTTATGAATCAATAATGCCCCATTTTACATATGAGGAAACAGGCATATAAAGACTTTCACTTATTATTTGTATTTATAAGAAAATCTGTCAATGTGTTTATTCAGTTTCAGACATTTGAAACAAAATAAAACTGAGAATAAACAAACTCAACAGTTAAGAACATTATTTACAAATTATTCAACTAAAATCAACAGAAATATAAAGAAACATAGTAAATTAATTACATGAAAATTCTCTTTAAATAAGCTCATTCAACCCCAAATCAATATGAAATTGAGACAAAACTGTCCTCTAAAATATTTTATCTACCTTTATTTAATGAAAGTATCTCCATTCATACTTTATTTCATTCCCTGTATGAATTGTAGAAAACTATTTATAATTAAAAATAGACCTTTACATACTTTATAGACTTTCAGAATGGTATTTTTTATTCCAGTCATTGTTGAAATCATTGAATTTGGGATTATGATCCCAACAAATCACTTTCTGTTCTCTTTGGTTTGTCATGGAATTCCTGATATTTTCCTTTAGAGATCTATCTTCCCTTAACTGAACAATCAGGTTTATGATGTCAACAGATAAGATTTTGCTTTGAATTCTACTATATTTATCTCTTAGATTTCTGTTTCTTAAAAATGAATGAAATGAGGAAGGATGCAATTGTGCAGTTTTTTGTTTTCTTTTATGCTTACTAATATTTAGTAAATAACAGAAGGAAATAGAAAATTTCCTGGAATACCTAAACAAATAATGCCACAATTAGTTTATCTTTTTATTAAAAAAAGATGATTGCATATAATTGTGTGTTAGTTACTGAAGTAACATTTTAAAATAAGAAATGTCTTTTTATATTGAGCTATTTATTTTGCCTTTTGATAAATTGTTGAGATTTATACTTAGTACTGGGTCAAAAGAGAGTTTCCCCTGCCCTTCTAGGTTCTTCTGGCTGGTCTGAGAATTAAATTAATAGGAGACAGATTAATAGGAGAAAATCAAACCAAAGCATGTATACATGGGAGAGACTCAGACTGAGAAACTTACAAAACTGGCTGGAACTTTCACCTTAAATAGCATCTTTAAATGGCAACCCACTCCAGTACTCTTGCCTGGAAAATCCCATGGACTGAGGATCCTGGTAGGCTACAGTCCATGGGATCGCAAAGAGTCGGACACGACTGAGCGACTTCACTTCACTCAGCTAAAGATAAGAGGTTATAGGGGGTGGTGATTTGAGACTTCAAAGGGGAGGAAGGTAATTCACATGGAAATGGAAAAGCCAAATGTTTGCTGGTCCGGGCAGAGACAATGGGACACAGAGTGGACTCTGATCTCTAGGCCCTGCCAAGTTTCCCTCCACCACACCTCACCCATATACTTTGTAGAAGTCTCTAGTGACAAGGTAGCAGGTCCTGTATCTAAATTATTTTAGGCAGTTAAGTGGGGAGGTATCAAGAAAATCTTCCTGATCTTTCTGCTTCTTCAAAATATTCAGTGTAAATTAATCTTCATGTCAAAGGGACATATTTTGGCGGTGGCAAATCTTGCTCCTCTACACTAGAATATAAAATCAATTAATTTGTACCTCTAGGAATAATCGAATCAGAGTTATATGTTCTATACTGAATTATGTTTTCTCCTTTATAACATGTATCATTTTTTATTAGCTTCCTCCGTGTGTAGAATTTGAGGCATATTTTTTAATATTACATTTCAATGCAATGAAAGTAACAATGACAGAAGGAAAATATCTGAATTTTATATTGTCATGCATGTTCAATTTTAAGGAAATAAGCATTCTTATAAGAATTTGAAGATTTTACAAGATGAAATAGCTTTTAAATGTTACTGTATCACTGTCATTCTAAGGAGGTTCTTTAAGTGCTTATTTGTTTGATGGATTTAGAGTCCACATGGAATTCACTCATTCGTTTATTCATCAGATATTTATTAAGTGCCTGTCAGGCACCACAATTTGCACTGATCTCAGGTGGCCTCAGCCTGTAGCAGCTTGAAGTGGGATTTCGGTTCCTGGTCAGAGACTGAAGTCTGACCATGGGAGTGAAAATCCTAGCCACTAGACCACCAGGGACCAGGCCCTGGCCTGCTAGTCATATAGAAATGATTTTTCACATAGAGATGCAAAGTAGTGAAACAAGCAGAGTGTTTATGAGGGGGAGTAAGAGTACATTTGGATAGACTCACATGGGTGAACTCAGAGCATTGCACCCTCATGATAATTTAAATCACTTTTATGAGGCATATCTTCTGGTTTCCTTTAGATCAGCCGTCTTGCTTTGCCTGGTTCTGAGTCCGTATTTGGGATATCTCAGGGTCCTCCCATGTATGTATGTGCTCATCTCTTAGCCAAGATGAATCCTAGTGAAGGGGCTTACTGGTAGGCTGACATCATTTACTATGAGGTGACGCTCCCTCCTTTTTGACTGCTAAGAAGCCTTTCTGCACATGCGTAGTCTGGGAGGTCTCCTTGACTTCAAGACAGAGGACTATGTGATCTTTTACCTCTTATCTGGGCAGGGCTCGGCTTCTCGTCTCTCTTGCTATTTTGGAGTATCTGTCCACAGGGAACATCTGTCTCCTTCCTCAGTACTATCCTCAGTGCAGGATATGGCTTAAAGAGCCTACAACAGTCAGAAAAGAAAATGAACTAATAGTTTAATTTAAAAAGCAAAATGGAAATGTTTATGTCTGTTTCCAGAAGTAAGGAATTTTCTTATGATGAGAGAAATAATAATAAGCAATGATGAAATGTATGTTTATGTACTCGCTACCATTAAAGTGACTTCACTTTCACTTTCACCGTTAAAATAGTAAGGACCTCAAGTAAAGAAGTCAAGTCTTATTTTTGTCTCTTATTTAAAGTGAAATGTCTGTTATAACCAACAACCACTAGATCTCAGTGGCTTATCAAACAGAGGTATGTCTCTTCTTTTGTCACAGGTAAATTGGCTATCTGGTGGAAAGCTTTGCAGA
Organism: Capricornis sumatraensis; assembly: GCF_032405125.1. Lineage (NCBI taxonomy): Eukaryota > Metazoa > Chordata > Mammalia > Artiodactyla > Bovidae > Capricornis > Capricornis sumatraensis. The sequence goes on from NC_091092.1 coordinate 117,796,991, forward strand.
AGAGAGATTCAATTTCATTCAAGATCCGCCACTTCTAGAGCCTTGGAGACCTCCTATGAACTGTCTGCAGCAAGCCTAGAGACAAAAGGTATCAGACACAGAGGATGGCAAGTAGTCCTAGTAGTCACGACTGGAAGCGCCATATATATTATATCTGCTCACACTCGATAGGCCAGAACTTCATTGTGTGACTCAGACTTAACTCTAAGGGGTTTCTGGAAAAAAGAGAACTTGGATTATTTTTTAACAACTTGCCAAACTCTACCAAACCAGCCCTGTGCCTGAGACATTTGCTATTAATAAATGTTTGTTGAACTCTTAGTTTGTATGAAACAGAACTTGAGCAAAGTAAACATACTTCTACAGCCCCTAAAATAATCTGTTTTGGATTTTCATTTTATAGGCTTAATCTTTACTCAAAACTAATTGTATGCACTCTGGTAAGCAACTGGATATACAATATCCTTGAATCCCTATAACAGTAAACCTTTTTTTTTTTTTTTTCATTTTTCTCACAAGGAAAACAAGGATTCTCAAAAATTAAATTACCCACCCAAATCATATAAGGCAGCCAGTCTGACTTCACTGAGTTTTGTTATTTGGCTGTGATTTTTATAATTTTCAGTTTTTTAACATTATTGTTGGGCGTGCAGTTTTGGTCATCATGAACTTAAGCAAAAGAACTTTGTGACTTAAATAAGAAATATATATTTGGTCTTCGTCCCTGTTTCTGACACAGAGCATCTGAAACCCTTGGAATTTCCTAAATGGTGAGAGCAGCTGAGGTGTCCTTTGCTGTTGTTGTTAATGAAGTGACTTCTGGATCCACCCCCCACTAAGGTTGGGGGCTGGTTTCCAAAGGAACCAACCAAGTGATTATATGGTTGAAACTTTGTCTCACTCTCCCATCCTTCTGGGAGTGGAGAGGGTACCTGGAGGTTGAATCAGTTGCATATGGTCAGTGGTTTAGCCTATCATGCCTAAGTAATGAAACTTCCACCAAAACCGAAAAGGACTGGCTTTGGAGAGTTCTCCCTGTACAGATTGGGGTTGGAGAGGAGGTGGCATACTGGAGAGGACCTGGGAGCTCTTCACCCTGTCCCTATATCTTGCCCTATGCATCTCTTCCATCTATATAGAAAAGACAATAAACCAATTGATGCCGAAAGCTCAGCTTCTCTGTACACTGGTGTTGAATCGAATCTTGGAGACAGGGTTTGGGGTGAACTAGAAAAGGATAGCTTTATTGCTTTGCCGGGCAAAGCAGGACACAGAAGGCTCCTGCCTCGAAAAACTGTGTGTCCCAACCCAGGAGGCAATAAGAAGTCTGGTGACAATATTTCCCAAGGGAGGGCTTGCTGACAATATTAGGCTGTGTTCAGGGTAGTCAGGTCTCCTAATCTTGATGAGCTTTTCTGGTCCCTTTAATCTTGCCTCCAGTGGTTTCTTGACTGCTCCTCCCTTGATTAGCAACATTTGAATCTGCCCTTAGGAACTCAGGGGAGGTCATAGAGACTGGAGTCTTGCCTACAAGAAATGGGGAACACAAAAAGAGGCTTCCATGTCCCACAGAGCCTCACTCAGTTTCACAATGACCTAGTAAAGTAAGATGTTTCTCTGAGTTCTATGAATTGCTCTAGCAAATTAATTGAATCCCACGAGAGGATCTGGGGAACCTCTCTGATTTATAGCCAGTCAGTCAGAAGTATGGATAGTAACCTGGCCTTGTGACTGATGTTGAAACTCAGCCCTGGTGGTGACAAGGTGGTGTGGGTGGGCAGGGTGGTGCTGTGGTGTCTTCTCAGACTGAATCCTTAACCTATGGAATTGGATGTTATTTCCAGGTAAATAGTATTTGAACTGAGTTGAATTGTAGGCCACCCAGCTAATGTCCCAAGAGTTGCTTGTTGTTTTGTATTAGTCCCTGACATTGAAATTGGTACCAGAACCTAGTCAAACTTTTATCTCTTCCCTTTTCATCCATCTTCACTGTGTGTTCAGTAGTGTCTGATTCTTTTGTGACCCCATGGACTGTAGCCCGCCAGGCTCCTCTGTCTGTGGGTTTCCTCAGGCAAGAAGACTGGAGTGGGTTGCCATTTCCTCCTCCAGGGGATCTTTGCGACCCAGGGTTGGAATTTGTGACTCCTGTGGCTCCTGCATTGGCCAGCAGGTTCTTTACTGCTGAGCTAGTCTCTTAGGTGGAGACAATGTTAGGACACAAGAAGAGATTTAGAGCAGGTTGAATAATGGCAATGTACTCTACATGTGGGTACATAAGCAAACTCAGTGGCATTGACTTTAAATATACTTTACCAATGATCTACATTTTCTGAAATAGCCCAAATGGTGTTTTATAACCCTGGCTACTGCCTAGGTGTTAATATAGGTGTTCTGTCAGTCATGGAGGTATGGGTCAAAAATGTTTGTTATAAGTAGTGCACCAGAATGTTTTAAAATGAAAGGTAAGTATTCCGAATGTTCATCATTAAATAATCTTATATCAATACCTAAAAGAAGACATTTAAAAATATTTTTATTTATTTATTTGGTTGTACTAGGTCTTAGTTGTGGCGTGTGGGATCTAGTTCCTTGAGCAGGGATTGAATCCGGTCTTCCTGCATTGGGAGCACAGACTCCCAGTCACTGGACCAGGAGGGAAGTCTCAAGGACATTTTTAGTATAGCCTCTCTCCAGTGCTGTGAGACATTGGATATCATTAAATCAGATTCTAGGGATTAGTATGATATAACATTGAGCTACAAGACTGGCCTAGTAATAATCACAGTTTATAGGATTGTTATGTCTTCTTGGAAAATTGTCCCCTTTATCATTCTGTGATGCTCCTCTTTATTCCATATATGATTTTTCATGCATTGAAGTTAGCTTTATTTGAAATTAACATCTATTCTATCTTTCTTTTGATTAGTGTCTGCATGGTACATATTTCTCCATCCCTGTACTTCTAATCAATCTGTGTCTTTACATTTATAGTAACTTTCTTGTGAAAAATGTATAGTTGGGTCTTATATTTCTATCCACTCAGATAGTCTCTTTTAATTGGTGTAGTTAGAACATTTATATTTAAATTAATTATTGATAGAGTTGGATTCATATCAGTGACATTTTAACTGTTTTTGTATTTGTTGCCCTTTGCTTTGCTTTTCTCTGTTTATTTTTGCCTTCTTTTCTTTTTCTTCCTTCTCTGGTTTTAACTGAGCATTTTGCATAATTTCATTTTCTCTCCTCTTAGCATGTCAATTGTACTTAATTTTTTGCATTTGCCCTGTAGTTGACAATATACATTTACAACTGATACATGAATAGTGTAATATAACAATAATGTCCCCAATTCCTCTCATCCTTAAAACATTACTGTCTCTCATTTCACTTATCTGTAGCCTGTAGTCACTGAATACATTGTTGCTATTATTATTTTGAGCAAACTATTATCTATTAGATCAATTAAAATAAAATATTTCATTTTACTTTTATTTATTCCTTCTCCAATGCTCTAAGTCTCTGACATATATCACTTTCCTTCTCTCTGAAGAACTTCTTTAAACATTTTTTTTTTGTAAGGCAAGATTACTGGAAACAAAATTTCTCTTAATTTATGTTTGTCAGTGAAAGCCTTTCCTAATCCTTCATTGTTTTTCTTAATTGTAGTAAAATATAAAGAATGAAAGATTGTGATTTTTAAACCATTTTTAGTTTACTGTTCAGTGACATTAATTATATCACTCCTATCTCAAAAATTTTCCATCATCCCAAACAGAAACTCTGTTCCTTTTTTTCTGCTTCTTCTGGTATTACCATTCCAGGTATGTTAAACCCTTTGTGACTGTCATGAAATTCTTGGATATTTATTCCTTTTTTTTTTCTTCTTCTCTTTGTTTTTCAGTTTAGGAAGTTTTTATTGACTTCCCCTCAAGCTCATTGTTTCTTTCTTCAGCTGTATTCAGTTTACTGATCAACCTATCAAAAGCATTCAATTTTATTTAAGTGGTTTTGATTTCTAGCATTTCCTTTTGATTCTTTCTTTGAGTTTCTGTTGCAGGAAGGTGGGGCATCTTCCAGTCTACTCAAGAGTAGACTTTCGTCTAACGCTTAGAAATGAATTGTCCAAGGACACATACATGCTGACAAAGCAAAAAAACTTTACTTAGGAGGAGGACTCAGGCAGAGAGCAGCAAGATAAGGAAACTCAGGAGGACTGCTCTGCCATGTGGCTCACAGTCTTGGGTTTTATGGTAATGAGCATAGTTTCTTGGTTGTCTCTGGCCAGTAATTCTGTATCAGGGTCTTCCTGGTGGCGTACACATCTCTAGACAAAATGGATGTCAGTGAAAAGGATTTGGGGAGGTTGGTAGGATATATGGACTGATATCTACTCTCTCCTTTCTACCTTTTCTAAATTATTCTAGTTGATGGTAGTATTTTGTTCCATGTTCCCAACCAGGACCTCCTGTTGTAAAATAACTCTTGCTTGTGGTTATGATTGTGCCTGACCAGGGCGGGCAGTTTCAGTCAGCCATTCCCTAAGATTTCCATCTCTCTGCTTATATTACCCATTTTTGCATGTTGTCCATTTTGTTTCACGAGAGACTCTAATATATTCATTAGTCTTCTGTTCAGTTTAGATGCTCAGTCGTGTCCGACTCTTTGCGACCCCATAAACTGCAGCACGCCAAGCCTACCTGTCCATCACTAACTCCCGGAGTTCACTCAAACTCATGTCCATCTAGTCAGTGATGCCATCCAGCCATCTCATCCTCTATTGTTCCCTTCTCCTCCTGCCCCAATCCCTCCCAGCATCAGGGTCTTTTCTAATGAGTCAACTCGTCACACGAGGTGGCCAAACTATTGGAGTTTCAGCTTTAGCATCATTCCTTCCAAAGAACAACCAGGACCGATCTCCTTTAGGATGGACTGGTGGGATCTCCTTCCAGTCCAGGGACTCTCAAGAGTCTTCTCCAACACCACAGTTCAAAAGCATCAATTCTTAGGCACTCAGCTTTCTTCACAGTCCAAATCTTACATCCATACATGACAACTGGAAAAACCACAGCCTTGACTAGACGGACCTTTGGCAAAGTAATGTCTCTGCTTTTCAATATACTATCTAGGTTGGTCATAACTTTCCTTCCAAGGAGTAAGCGTCTTTTAATTTCATGGCTGCAGTCACCATCTGCAGTGATTTTGGAGCCCAAAAAACCAAAGTCTGACACTATTTCCAAAGTTTCCCCATCTATTTCAAATGAAGTGATGGGACCAGATGCCATGACCTTCGTTTTCTGAATGTTGAGCTTTAAACCAACTTTTTCACTCTCCTCTTTCACTTTCATCAAGAGGCTTTTTAGTTCCTCTTCACTTTCTGCCATAAGGGTGGTGTCATCTGCATATCTGAGGTTATTGACATTTCTCCCGGCAATCTTGATTCCAGCTTGTGCTTCCTCCAGCCCAGCGTTTCTCATGATGTACTCTGCATAGAAGTTAAATAAGCAGGGTGACAATATACAGCCTTGACGTACTCCTTTTCCTATTTGGAACTAGTCTATTGTTCCATGTCCAGTTCTAACTGTTGCTTCCTGACCTGCATATAGGTTTCTCAAGAGGCAGGTCAGGTGGTCTGGTATTCCCATCGCTTTCAGAATTTTCCACAGTTTACTGTGATCCACATAGTCAAAGGCTTTGGCATAGTCCATAATGCAGAAATAGATGTTTCTCTGGAATTCTGTTGCTTTTTCCATGATCCAGTGGATGTTAGCAATTTGATCTCTGGTTCCTCTACCTTTTCTAAAACCAGCTTGAACATCTGGAAGTTCACTGTTCACATATTGCTGAAGCCTGGGTTGGAGAATTTTGAACATTACTTTACTAGTGTGTGAGATGTGTGCAATTGTGTGGTAGTTTGAGCATTTTTTGGCATTGCCTTTCTTTGGGATTGGAATGAAAACTGACCTTTTCCAGTCCTGTGGCCATTGCTGAGTTTTCCAAATTTGCTGGCATATTGAGGGCAGCACTTTCACAGCATCATCTTCCAGGATTTGAAATAGCTCAACTGGAATTCCATCACCTCCACTAGCTTTGTTCGTAGTGATGCTTTCTAAGGCACACTTGACTTCACATTCCAGGATGTCTGGCTCTAGGTGAGTGATCACATCATCATGATTATCTGGATCGTGAAGATCTTTTTTGTACAGTTCTTCCATGTATTCTTGCCACCTCTTCTTAATATCTTCTGATTCTGTTAGGTCCATACCATTTCTGTCCTTTATAGAGCCCATCTTTGCATGAAATGTTCCCTTGGTATCTCTAATTTTCTTGAAGAGATCTCTAGTCTTTCCCATTCTGTTGTTTTCCTCTATTTCTTTGTATTGATCACTGAGGAAGGCTTTCTTATCTCTCCTTGCTATTCTTTGGAAGTCTGCATTCAGATGCTTATATCTTTCCTTTCCTCCTTTGCTTTTTGCTTCTCTTCTTTTCTCAGCTATTTGTAAGACCTTCTCAGACAGCCATTTTGCTTTTTTGCATTTCTTTTCCATGGGGATGGTCTTGATCCCTGTCTCCTGTACAATGTCACAAACCTCCGTCCATAGTTCATCAGGCACTCTATCAGATCTAGTCTCTTATATCTATTTCTCATTTCCACTGTATAATCATAAGGGATTCGGTTTAGGTCATACCTGAATGGTCTAGTGGTTTTCCCCACTTTCTTCAATTTAAGTCTGAATTTGGCAATAAAGTGTTCATGATCTGAGCCACAGTCAGCTCCTGGTCTTTTTTTGCTGACTGCATAGAGCTTCTCCATCTTTGGCTGCAAGCAATATAATCAATCTGATTTTAGTGTTGACCATCTGGTGATGTCCATGTGTAAAGTCTTCTCTTGTGTTGTTGCAATAGGGTGTTTGCTATGACCAGTGTGTTCTCTTGGCAAAACTCTATTAGCCTTCCTAGAATGTCGACATTCACTCTTGCTATCTCCTGTTTGACCACTTCCAATTTTCTTTGGACCCCATTCTGTCAGTATGAAAAGGAAAAATAATAAGATACTGAAAGAGGAACTCCCCAGATTGGTAGGTGCCCAATATGCTACTGGAGATCAGTGGAGAAATAACTCCAGAAAGAATGAAGGGATGGAGCCAAAGCAAAAGCAATACCCAGCTGTGGATGTGACTGGTGATAGAAGCAAGGTCTGATGTTGTAAAGAGCAATATTACATAGGAACCTGGAATGTTAGGTCCATGAATTAAGACAAATTGAAAGTGGTCAAACAGGAAATGGCAAGAGTGAATGTCGACATTCTAGGAATCAGCGAACTTAAATGGATTGGAATGGGTGAATTTAACTCAAATGACCATTATATCTACTACTGTGGGCAGGAATCCCTTAGAAGAAATGGAGTAGCCATCATGGTCAACAAAAGAGTCCAAAATGCAGTACTTGGATGCAATCTCAAAAAGGACAGAATGATCTCTGTTTCCAAGGCAAACCGTTCAATATCACAGTAATCCAAACCTATGCCCCAACCAGTAATGCTGAAGAAGCTGAAGTTGAAGGGTTATATGAAGGCCTACAAGACCTTTTAGTACTGACACCCAAAAAAGATGTCCTTTTCATTATAGGGGACTAGAATGCAAAAGTAGGAATTCAAGAAACACCTGGAGTGACAGGCAAACTTGGCCTTGGAGTATGGAATGAAGCAGGGCAAAGGCTAATAGAGGTTTGCCAAGAGAATATACTGGTCATAGCAAACACCCTATTGCAACAACACAAGAGAAGACTTTACACATGGACATCACCAGATGGTCAACACCAAAATCAGATTGATTATATTGCTTGCAGCCAAAGATGGAGAAGCTCTATGCAGTCAGCAAAAACAAGACCGGGAGCTGACTGTGGCTCAGATCATGAACACTTTATTGCCAAATTCAGACTTAAATTGAAGAAAGTGGGGAAAACCACTAGACCATTCAGGTATGACCTAAACCGAATCCCTTATGATTATACAGTGGAAATGAGAAATAGATATAAGAGACTAGATCTGATAGAGTGCCTGATGAACTATGGACGGAGGTTTGTGACATTGTACAGGAGACAGGGATCAAGACCATCCCCATGGAAAAGAAATGCAAAAAAGCAAAATGGCTGTCTGAGAAGGTCTTACAAATAGCTGAGAAAAGAAGAGAAGCAAAAAGCAAAGGAGGAAAGGAAAGATATAAGCATCTGAATGCAGACTTCCAAAGAATAGCAAGGAGAGATAAGAAAGCCTTCCTCAGTGATCAATACAAAGAAATAGAGGAAAACAACAGAATGGGAAAGACTAGAGATCTCTTCAAGAAAATTAGAGATACCAAGGGAACATTTCATGCAAAGATGGGCTCTATAAAGGACAGAAATGGTATGGACCTAACAGAAGCAAAAGATATTAAGAAGGGGTGGCAAGTATACATGGAGGAACCGTACAAAAAAGATCTTCATGACCCAGATAACCACGATGATGTGATCACTCACCTAGAGCCAGACATCCTGGAATGTGAAGTCAAGTGTGCCTTAGAAAGCATCACTACGAACAAAGCTAGTGGAGGTGATGGAATTCCAGTTGAGCTATTTCAAATCCTGGAAGATGATGCTGTGAAAGTGCTGCCCTCAATATGCCAGCAAATTTGGAAAACTCAGCAATGGCCACAGGACTGGAAAAGGTCAGTTTTCATTCCAATCCCAAAGAAAGGCAATGCCAAAATGCTTAAACTACCTCACAGTTACACGCATCTCACACACTAGTAAAGTAATGTTCAAAATTCTCCAACCCAGGCTTCAGCAATATGTGAACAGTGAACTTCCAGATGTTCAAGCTGGTTTTAGAAAAGGTAGAGGAACCAGAGATCAAATTACCAACATCCACTGGATCATGGAAAAAGCAAGAGAGTTCTAGAAAAAACATCTATTTCTGCTTTATTGACTATGCCAAAGCCTTTGACTGTGTGGATCACAGTAAACTGTGGAAAATTCTGAAAGCGATGGGAATACCAGACCACCTGACCTGCCTCTTGAGAAACCTATATGCAGGTCAGGAAGCAACAGTTAGAACTGGACATAGAACAACACACTGATTCCAAATAGGAAAAGGAGTATGTCACGGCTGTATATTATCACCCTGCTTATTTAATTTATATGCAGAGTACATCATGAGAAACGCTGGGCTGGAGGAAGCACAAGCTGGAATCAAGATTGCCGGGAGAAATGTCAATAACCTCAGATATGCAGATGACACCACCCTTATGGCAGAAAGTGAAGAGGAACTAAAAAGCCTCTTGATGAAAGTGAAAGAGGAGAGTGAAAAAGTTGGCTTAAAGCTCAACATTCAGAAAACTAACATCATGGCATCTGGTCCCATCACTTCATTTGAAATAGATGGGGAAACAGTGGAAACAGTGTTAGACTTTGTTTTGGGGGGCTCCAAAATCACTGCAGATGGTGACTGCAGCCATGAAATTAAAAGACGCTTACTCCTTGGAAGGAAAGTCATGACCAACCTAGATAGTATATTGAAAAGCAGAGACATTACTTTGCCAACAAAGGTCCATCTAGTCAAGGCTATGGTTTTTCCAGTGGTCATGTATGGATGTGAGAGTTGGATAATGAAGAAAGCTGAGTGCCAGAGAATTGATGCTTTTGAACTGTGGTGTTGGAGAAGACTCTTGAGAGTCCCTTGGACTGCAAGGAGATCCAACCAGTCCATTCTCAAGGAGATCGGTCCTGGTTGTTCTTTGGAAGGAATGATGCTAAAGCTGAAACTCCAATGCTTTGGCCACCTCATGCGAAGAGCTGACTCATTGGAAAAGACTCTGATGCTCGGAAGGATTGTGGGCAGGAGGAGAAGGGGACGACAGAGGATGAGATGGCTGGATAGCATCACTGACTAGATGGACATGAGTTTGAGTGAACTCTGGGAGTTGGTGATGGACAGGGAGGCCTGGTGTGCTGCAGTTCATGGGGTGCAATGAGTCGGACACAACTGAGCAACTCAACTGAACTGAACTGAATTTGCCTTGATTCATGGACCTAACATTCCAGGTTCCTATGTAATATTGCTCTTTACAGCATCAGACCTTGCTTCTATCACCAGTCACATCCACAAGTGGGTATTGTTTTTGCTTTGGCTCTATCCCTTCATTCTTTCTAGAGTTATTTCTCCCCTGATTTCTAGTAGCATATTGGGCATCTACCAACCCAGGGAGTTCCTCTTTCAGTATCCTATCATTTTGCCTTTTCATACTGTTTATGGGGTTCTCAACACAAGAATACTGAAGTGGTTTGCCATTCCGTTCTCCAGTGGACCACATTCTGTCAGACCTCTCCACCATGACCCTCCCATCTTGGGTGGCCCCACACGGCATGACCTAGTTTTGGTGAGTTAGACAAGGCTGTGGTCCCTGTGGTCAGATTGGCTAGTTTTCTGTGATTATGGTTTCAGTGTGTTTTCCCTCTGATGCCGTCAAGCAACACCTATCATCTTACTTGGGTTTCTCTTACCTTGGACGTGGATATCTCTTCACGGCTGCTCCAGCAAAGCGCAGCCACTGCTCCTTAACTTGGATGAGGGGTATCTCCTCACGGCCACCCCTCCTGACCTTGAACGTGGAATAGCTCTTCTCCGCCCTCCTGCGCCCCTGCAGCCACTGCTCCTTGGACGTGGGGTTGCTCCTCTTGGCCGCTCTGACCTCAAGCGTAGGGTAGCTCCTCCCGGCCGCCCACCCCTGACCTGGGATGTAGGGTAGCTCGTCTCAGCCGCCGCCTTGACCTTGGACGTGGAGTAGCTCGTCTCGGCCACTACCCCTGACCTCGGACATGTGGTAGCTCCTCTCGGCCGCTCCAGTGCCGATGCATTAATTAGTCTTAGGTATTGTAAATTTCCAGTCTGATAATTCCAACATCTCTGCTATATCTTGGTCTGGTTCTGATTCTTGGTTTGTTTCTTCACACCATGTTTTTCACCTATTGCCATACTTCCTATTTGCTGAAAGATGCAATGTGTTGGGCAAAAAGAATATAGGTAAATAAGTCTTTTGTGTGAGATTTTACATTCATCTGGCTGTGTGTTAGGCTGTATTTACTGGTTGCTAGAGTGTGAGTGTCAGAGGAAAAGATTCCTTCTGGTGTCTGTGTTTTGGTATCCTCTGTTGTATTTAGGTTTTCCTAGAGACATAAATAGAGTCTGAGCCTGGGAATTCTTTGGAATAATAACAGTCGCAGTATCCTGCTATTGTTCAGGACCCCTGTTGATGTAGTAATAAATAAGGGGGCAGAGGGTTCTGTAGTTCTATGATTAGGTCTCAGTGTTTTAGGGAGTCTGTGGCCCTGGACTATGACCTTCACAAGTGCTTCTCAGCTTTTTCAAACATTATGCAATGGCTAAGATGGACTGGGTTTGGGTTTTCACCTTTCCCCACCTGGAAGGCTAGAAAAACCTCAAGCTGGACATGTCTCTTCTCCCACCCAACACCCACGTTGGTTAGGCTCTGGTAAAATAGTTTCCCTTGAGGACAGTCTTTTGTTAAAGAGAATAAACCCTATGGGTGTTTTTGAAAGTGGTTTGCTTTCCCCTTCCTACTGATGGATCCATGAAATTTTTATTTAATCTTCATTCTGAAAACCAAGTGGTAAAATTCAATACCTGCTGGTAAAAGTGTAGAGGCCCCCACTAAGTATGGGCCTGCAGGAATCTTTATCTCTCAAATGAGTACACACTCCATCTATAGGAATTCAATTACCCTTGAAATATTCCAACGACTGTGGTTTTTGCTCCTGGAGGCTCAGATCCTCTGTACTCATCTCTCTTTATTTTTGGACCAGCAGATTGCCCTGTAATCTCAGTTCTCTGATGGATCTTAGATAAGTTATCAATTTCCAGTTTGTTCAACTTTTTGTGAAGATGGAGGTTTATGACTTCTGAGCTATTTACATGTCTGGTAACCAGAAGTCACCATAATTTGTGGGAACAGCTTACTGTTAAAGTCTATTTCCTTTAAAAGTTTCCTGCTGAATAGCAAGGAGTTCTAAATATTTTGGAAAGAAATTTGTCTTGGAAAATATATATATGATTTCTTAATAATTAGCAAACTTCTTAAAGAGTAAGTGTTAGTCGCTCAGTCGTATCTGACTCTTTGCAACCCCATGGACTCTAGCCTGACAGACTCCTCTGTCCATGGGATTCTCTGGGCAAGAATACTGGAATTGGTTGCCATTCCTCTTTCCAGGGGATCTTCCCGACCCAGGAATCAAATTCGGGTCTCCTGCATGGTAGGTGGATTCTTTAACATCTGAGCCACTAGGGAGGCCCTTGTAAAGAGTAAACCCAACAACACTTAAATATATGATAGTTGTTGGGCAAAATATTTCAAAATCATCACTTCAATTCACATAACCTACAATCCCTCATTTTTGTCTTTGAATTACCAGTGTGGACTACAGATTAGAGGTTCCCCAATTACTCATTTATTAGAGTTTAGCTGTGCTAGTTTTTTTTTTTTTTTTAACAGTTTGACTACATTGTTACATAGTACTTGAATCAAAGCAATCTGACAATTTTTTACATAAGACATCAGTTGAAGTCTTTGCTCAAGTTATTTTTAGAAAATATCTGTCTTGTCATTTGCAGAGAACTTCTGACATTTAAAAACGCCTGTACCATTATTTACAGGTACTCAGCTGCAGTGTGGAGATTTTAAAAACAAGTTGTGTTACTCAGACAGCAAATTGTGAATAGATGTGTCATAGCTTGGGTTTCCTGGGAAGCCAACTCTGAAACAGTGTAATTTGCAGCAGATTTTTTTGTGCTGGAGTGTCATTGGGATCCAAAGCTGTGGAAGGGAGGAAAATAAAGCAGGAACAGGAGAGAGCAGTCCAGTGTTGAGGCAGGCCCATCAAGAGTTTCTGTCCATCCCTTGGAGGAAGCTCTGGAATTAGACTGGTCCTTCACCATCTGTTTGTGTCATCTTTGATTTCTTTCATCAGTGTTTTATAGTTTTCTGAGTAGAGGTCTTTTGCCTCCTTAAGTAGGTTTATTTCTAAGGATTTTATTCTTTTTGTGGCACTGGTAAATGGGATTATTTCCTTAATTTCTCTTTCTTATCTTTTGTTGTTAGTGTATAAGAATGCAAGAAGTTTCTGTGCATTAATTTTGTATCCTACAACTTTACCAAATCCATTGATGAACTCTAGGATTTTTCTGGTGGCATCTTTCAGATTTTCTGGGTTTAGTATCATGTCATCTGCAAACAGTGACAATTCTACTTCTTCCTTTCCAATTTAGATTGTTTTTTCTTCTCTAAACTGTATTGCGTGGTAGTGGTGAGAGTGAGTGTCCTTGTCTTGTTTCTGATCTTTGAGGAAATGCTTTCAGTTTTTCACCATTGAGAATGACATTTGCTGTGGGTTTGTCATATATGGCCTTTGTTATGTTGAGGTAGGTTCCCTCTGGGCTACTCTGGTGGCTCAGATGGTAAAGAATCAACCTGCAATGCAGGAGACCTGGATTTGATCCCTGAATTGGGAGGATTCCCTGGAGGAGAGCATGGCAACCTACTCCAGTATTCTTGCCTGGAGAATCCCATGGTCAGAGGAGCCTGGCAGGCTATAGTTTGTGGGGTCACAAAGATCGACATGACTGAGTGACTAAGCACACACAGCACAGGTGCCCTCTATGGGCTTCCCAGGTGGCACAGTGGTAAAGAATTCATCTGTCAGTGCAGAAGACACAGGAGACGGGGGTTTGCTCCATGGGGTGGGAAGATCCCCTGCAGGAGGAAATGGCAACCTACTCTAATATTCTTGCTTGGAAAATCCCATGGATAGAGGACCCGGGAGGTCTGCAGTCCATAGGGTTGCAAAGAGTCAGACACGACTGAGCACATGGCACAGGCGAGTTCCCTCTATGCCCATTTTCTGGAGAGTTTTTATCATAAATGGGTGTTGAATTTTGTCAAAAGCTTTTCCTGCATCTACTGAGATGATCTTTTTTAAAAAAATTGGAGGATAACTGCTTTACAATATTGTGTTAATTTGATTGTATGGTTTTTATTCTTTAATTTGTTAATATGGTGTATCACATTGATTGATTTGCATATATTGAAGAATCCTTGCATCCCTGAGATAAATCCCACTTCTTCATGGTGTATGATCCTTTTAATGTATTGCTGGATTCTGTTTGCTAGTATTTTGTGGAGGATTTTTTGCATCATGTTCATCAATAATACTGGTCTATAATTTTCTTTTTTTGTGATATCTTTGTCTGGTTTGGGTATCAGAGTGATGGTGGCCTCATAGAATGAGTTTGGGAGTGTTCCTCCCCCTGCAATTTAGGATCAAAAAGCTAGGCCTTTCTACTCCTATATTAAGCAGTCTTTGGATCTGGGTTGTTAGCGAGTTGTGATGTTGAGTAAGGCAACTGAAACGACATGTAAAAGAGCTGAGAGTAAATAAGGCAACAAGTCTTTCTTTGAAGACAAACTGTGTTGCATCTCTGTTCATCATAGCATGATAGTTGGACAAAAAGCACATTTCAATACCTTCTTCATTTAAACATGATTTGAGGTTAAACAAAAGTCAAGGAATTGAGAATTCCTGGAAAACAACAGTCAAGGAATTTATTTTATCACCTCAACAGATATTTATCTGTATGTGAGACTGAAAGTGTTAGTTGCTCAGTCCTTATCATTATCAATCATGTCTGACTCTGTGACCCCATGGACTATAGCCCACCAGGCTCCTCTGTCCAAGGGAATTCTCCAGGCAAGAATACTAGAGTGGGTAGCCATTCCCTTCTCCAGGGGATCTTCCCAACCTAGGGATTGAACGTGGGTCTCCTGCACTGCAGGCAGATTCTTTATTACCTGAACCACCAGGGAAGCCCCTATATGTGAGATTAGCTAATATAAAAAGCAGATATTCCTTTTATGGGAAATTTTTACAAAAGAATGTATTACAAACAAGAAATAAGTCAGACACTTAAAACACTATATGATCCCAGTAAAAGTTGCTCTTATAGAGTGGTATCCTTTTTATTTTAGTAAAATTGAAATTAAGATGGCATCTTGCTAAAATGTATTACATGTGCTATTGTTTTTATAGTCAAATGAGATGAATATTATTTGAATTTTTAAAAAATGATCTGTGATCAACATTTTGATTTACATGTTATATTATGTTAAATTATATTAACTATATTATATTTAAAGTTGGTGTGTACCCAAGAACTCCCCAAGAGGGTGGGTCTAGTTGGATTGGGAAAGTGACTATGGGGACAGTATTTGTTTTTTTTTTTTTAATTTAAATTTATTTATTTTAATTGGAGGCTAATTACTTTACGATATTGTATTTGTTTTGCCATACATCAACAATTTGAAGAATTCCATGCTGAGCTAAAAACAAACAGCAGTGTAGTTGAGAAAGACCAGATGTTCACTGAGACGAAAGTTAAATCAAGTTTTGCCAGCTGTTTAAGGCCAGAATGTTGAAGAACATAGAAAGAAAATGTGGGAGAACAGGATTGAGAATATTAGAAAGACAGGTGGAGAACATCCTTAAAAATAATCATCTAGGCGGAAAATTTGTGATAATGCATTGAGTTTGTACGATATACAACAGAATATTCCACATGAATATTATGTAATCAAAATTCCTTCACTCTGCTTGCTTCATGTTCACTACTTCATTCAACATATACTTCTTGCTTTCCCATTGTGAACTGTTATGAAATTTTTGAATCTTAATTTTTCATCCTGCAATGAAATGTACATAGAAGTCAGTAAAAAATTCAATTTGTAATTTATAATTTCCCATTTATTTACCATACCCTTAAACTTATTTGATCTAAAGATAACCATATTTTTTCCTCCCTTAGTTCCTTTTACATTTATGAAAATAATTAAGAAATTATGCTTAATTATAATTAAGCATATGACTTAAGGAAATAGCAACCCACTCCAATATTCTTGCCTGGAAGATCCCATGGACAGAGGAGCCTGGTAGGCTACAGTCCATGGGGTTGCAAAGAGTCAGACACGATTGAGTGACTTCACTTTCACTTTCTTTCTAAGTCATAATTAATAAGATGCGACACTTCTGGTAAGATATATATCTTTACCATTGGCTTGTGTAACAAACAATTAAGAATAAACATTACTGAGAATTCCATAATACACCTTCTTAATTTTATTTTATAAAGAGCTTAAATTTATAAAGCTTTCAACACTAAACCTTAAAGATTTTAGTGAGGGAGCAAGGACACAATTTACTTCTAATTTGCACTTTATTAATTCTTAGGTTTTTATAGTGCTATTAAAGCAATTTAAGTTCATCTGTGGAAACTTAACTGTTTCACACTGCAACTATAACAAATAGATGTAATTCAAAAATATTTTGTAGCAGTAGAGATAAAGAAAACAGAACAGATGTCTATATAATCTTCTCATGCTCTGGGTTGAAGGTGAAGATTAATTATAAGGATGAGGTGTTAGATCACAGAGAATGTGACTTTTGTTGGGAGAATTTTCATGAAGTTCTAAATCAGCACTTCTAAAGTATTACTATCTACTGATTTTTCTGAAGTGGACTGGATAAACAAATAACTACTTTTAGGATTTAGGGCAAGGAAGTAATATATTTTTTTCTACACATTTTGAACTCCCTTCCCCAAACAAAAAAATGATTGAAATATCTTCATTAATTATAAGTATCAAAAGTTCAGGAAAATATCTTTTTGAAATTAGCATGCAGTAATTTACACTTCCTTAGGGAGTCAGACTTTGCCTTTCCAAAGTATAATATGTAATTTTTATTTCTTATTCTTGGTTGTGTAAGGTAGCACAATATCTTAAAATGAGCTTAATAGATTTTAGTTGTTGACTTAGTTTGGGTAAACATTTCAAATTTTCATTAGGAAGAAAATATGAGCTTTTTCACTGGAAGATGTATAAGAGATAATATGCAGAATATTACTTGGTGTATGAATATGCTAGATGTGTTTAGTTTTGTTCGCAAAATATTGGGGCAAAATGAATACTACTGTCATCCTGATAGTATTGATTTCAATTGTGTTATTGTGAAGTACAACCATTTCAGTAAATTAGGCATATCACAATTTCTGTCAAAAGCAAGCCTTTGTTTTTAAAAAAGAAATTGAAAGGTGACTTTAGTCAAAGATGTAGAATTCAGTTAAGTAAACAGTAACAGTGTTTCCATTTAGATATAACCTCACTAAGGAGTGCTAGAAAATTCTACATTCATTTAGAGTTTGAATATCCTAATCTGTGGACCGTGAAGAGAACATATACCTTTCCTAGGCATAAGTGCTTTGTAACCATTTTGGAAGCAAGGAACTTAAAAGATTGCTTTCAGTCTGTAACCTGCATGCTTCCAAGCCTTACTCATATCTTGAATTTTAGTTGTTCCCAATATGCTGGCATGGTGACTTTATTTTAGCTCTTGATCTTAAAGACAGCAGAGGAGAAATTTAATGTACTTTATGGAAGCATAGATATTATTTTAAAATTATTAAAGTTCAGAATCACTATGCCCATTCCCCTAAATAAACTGCGTGCATCTTGTTCTTCTGCTTCTCTTTAAGCTTGATTACATCTCTGCTCAATTACAGAAATGAGCTTTTAATTGGACTTCCTTAATTGGAAGCTTGGCGGTTGCAGAGCACAACTGCTCACTTATTCCTTAAGCATCAGTTAGATCTGATCTATGTGGATGCAATAGAAAAAATGACAAAGATGGGTGCGGTCTCTGCAAATATAATGGGATTCCTAATGCAGGCTCCTAAATGACAAACAATACACATTGATTAGCCATATCCAACACTGTCGTTTTATTTATATCTTCTTGGTGTCTGATAGTCCTTATAAGACATTTGTAAATGTAAATGTTTTAAATTACCTTCACTAAACAATAATGGCAGTATGGTTTATTAAGACTTCCCTGGTGGCTCAGATGGTAAAGCGTCTGCCTACAATGTGGGAGACCCAGGTTTGATCCTTGGGTTGGGAAGATGGTTTATTAAAAATTGAAAACATGCTTGTTTGTAAAGATTCAGATACTCAAAAATTCTACCCATTTTGCAAAAAATAGAATCATATTCTATATGCTCTTTTTTAAATTCCTAAGTAATTCACTTTCATGAAAGCAAAATACACTGAAGGGTAATAGAATAGTGGCACTTCAGATAAATGTGTGTTTGAAAAATCTAAGTGACATGGCTAAATTAAAAAATAAGCTTTCGAAAACATAAAGAATTTGGAGCCATTTTGGTATTAGTGCACCATTATGTTCTGAATCTACATGGCACATTTTGACACCTTTCTGGGAAATTTAAGAAAAATGGCACTCAGCCACGGACTTATTCCAACTTTACCTTCTCCATCCTCAGTTTTTATTCACTTATAATACTTTCACTATTGTCAAGTTTTATAACACTTATGTACTCTTTTTGAACTCTAAACTTACAATAGGATCAATTCTGTAAATTTTAATTGATTCATTGCTTATCATTGAGTTTACGCCATTCTTGATTTATTTTAAATCACACAACTGAGTAGTTGTATTTCACGATCAAGTAGTATTTATTTGTGAATTTAATTTATAAGAAGGAAGCTGTAGTTTTGGGATATTATATGCCTTAGAGTCCTCTTTTTTGCTGCCAAAAGCTTTATCGTTTACATTTGGTCCAAGGCTTGGGAGAGAGCTCCAGGGGTGGTTAACAAGCTGCCCAGGGACTGCAGAGAGGGAGTTAAGCTTAAAAACTGGTGTTGTTGGTCCTGGTTCTGAAGGTTGAGACTGGAAAAAAGGTTTGAGGGTGGTTGGAGGGCTGGAACAGTGGTGTCCCTGGGTCTCTTCCATCCAAACACTGTTATAGCAAGAGACAGATCCATGGGACCACCCAGTGCACTGCCTGCCTCAAGTAATACCTTATTTTTATGTGTTTTTTTTTTTTTCCTTTGGCTGCACCACACGGCTTGTGGGATCTTAGTTCCCTGAACGGGGATTGAACCTAGGGCCATGGTGCCTGCCTTAGAGTATTTGCCTTTTCACTTGAAGAAAAATTTAGCTGGCTATAAAATTCTTTAAACGTGGTTTCTCCCTCACTACAGTGATGTAGCCTTGCTGCACAATCTTCTTGAGTTGAATGTTGATTTGTAGAAGGCTGAAGTCAATGTACAGCGGACCATTACCAACATGAGTTTGAACCGCATGGGACCACTTACATGCAGATTGCTTTCAATAAATACAGTAGTACCCCATCTTCTGGAGAAGGAAATGGCAGCCCACTCCAGTATTCTTGCCTGGACAATCCCATGGACAGAGAAGCCTGGCAGGCTGCAGTTCATGGGGTCACAGAGAGTCGGACACGACTGAGTGACTTCACTTTCACCCCATCTGCAGTTGGTGGAATCCAAGAATGCAGAACGAGTATATGGAGGGCTGATTGTGAAGTTATAGGTGGATTTTTGACCAAAGAGTAGGGCTACATGAGAGGAGGCTGCCCCTAACCCCACCCCACCACCACATTGTTCTAGAGTCAACTGTACTTTCCATCACCTTGTGCGTGACTTGCTTTGCCTCTGCCAGTGTGCAATTATATAGTTTTAAAAAACTTAAAGTTCAGTGGTATATCACCATATGCCTTGGCATTAAGCATTTCATTTCAGTTTCTCTAGAGATTATGTACCCTTTTGTTGTTGTTCAGTCACTAAGTTGTGTCTGACTCTTTGTGACCCCATGAACTATAGCATGCTAGACTTCCCTGTCCTTCACTATATCCCAGAGCTTGCTTAAACTCACGTCCATTGAGTCAGTGATGCCATCCAACCATCTCATCATCTGTCATCCCTTTCTCCTCCTGCCCTCAAACTTTCCCAGCATCTGGTGACCAAAGTTTGGGAGCTTCAGCTTCAGCATCAATCCTTCCAATGAATATTCAGGGTTGATTTCCTTTAGGATTAACTGGTTTGATCTCCTTGCCATCTAAGACTCTCAAGAGTCTTCTCTAATTCTTCAATGCTCAACCTTCGTTATGGTCCAACTCTCACATTCATACATGACTACTAGGAAAACCATAGCTTTGACTATACAGACCTTTGTCGGCAAAGGGATGTCTCTGCTTTTTAATATGCTGACTAGGTTTGTCATAATTTTCCTTCCAAGGAGCAAGCGTCTTTTAATTTCATGGCTGCAGTCACCACCCGCAGTGATTTCTGAGCCCAGGAAAATGAAATCTGTCACTGTTTCCACTTTTTCCCCATCTATTTGCCATGATGCCATGATCTCAGTTTTTTGAATGTTGAGTTTTAAGCCAGCTTTTTCACTCTCCTCTTTCACCCTCATCAAGAGGCTTTTTAGTTCCTTTTCACTTTTTTGCCATTAGGGTGGTATCATCTGCATATCTGAGATTGTTGATATTTCTCCTGGCAATCTTAACTTCAGCTTGTGAGTCATCCAGCCCAGCATTTCACATCATGTACTCTGCATAAAAGTTAAATAAACAGAGTGACAATATGTAGCCTTGACGTACTCCTTTCCCATATTTGGACTAGTCCATTGTTTCGTGTTCAGTTCTGTTTCTTGCATCTGTATAATAAGTCCATTATATCAAAGACTCACAATTCTTTCCCATGTATTCATCATACACAAATTTTTACTATGATAATAAAACTTATTACTATATATATGTGAAAAATGTCAACATTGAAGACTTCTGTTTCTTTATTAATTTCATACATGTGCAATTCTGCCTGTGAGTAGAGAAATGCTAGTAGATCCCAACGAGAAACAGTACAATGTCAGATCAACCACAGTTGCTGAGTCTGGCCAAGACACAGGCTGTAACGTTATCTTTGAAAGGGTTTCACATCTAAGCCAAAATTTATGGGCTGAGTCCCTCATAGAGTTAAAATTCATTGCTAATTCAATTGGAATTTCCAAATCCACACCTGATTTCAGATTGTGTGTGCTTGGTGCTTACATGCCCATCAAGTTTTGATCTGGGAGTTTTCTTCCTCAGTTTAAAAGTTACTTCATAAACCTTATAGAAATTTATTGTTAGACATTAGGTTATCTAAATGCATCTGTTCCAAGAAAAGCACATACTGTGTCTGTGTGATCAGTTCCTGTCTCTGGATTTTCAGCTAATCTGTCATGTTGCAGCTCATCACTGTAATCTAATTTGTCAGGTCATTGTGTCTGAACACCAGTGCTGCTTATTTGTCCTGATTTTATACAGTGCCAAACCTCAGAGAATTATGTCGCTTTCTTACAGTTCCTTATGGCCAGTTTTCCTTACTTAAAGGAGATGCGAGTCTATATAACAACCTGTAACTCAAATGAAAAGAAAATTAAAGAAATGAGAAATTCTGGATAAGTTGTCATTGCATTTAAGCATATTCTTCTGTTGGTCATCTTCTTTTATATTTATAATTAACTTTTGTACATTTTAAATTAACTTTTCCATTTGCAAGTATCATTATGGACCCAAGGCTTTTCACAGATAAAATAAGTTCCAAATAATTATAATTATTATTCTCTTTTTGATTTTTCATTTTGTTACAAGTTGGCCAGTGGGAGCTTTTATAGGGCACAGCTTTGATCTTTTAACCTTACTGTTGATCTGTTTTAAAGACATCTTTCTTTTCTGGCAACAAAGTCTTCCAGTTCATTATTTATTTTTTCCTGCCTCAAGAAATTAAATCAGTTACTCACTCCAACGTACAATAATTTCAAATTAGGAAAGACTTTTTAGAACTGTAGCAATTGGAACCATATTCAGGTGCTGGTAACAAGCTCCAGGAATGACATTTATTTAAACACGTTAAGGGTTTATTTTTCTTACTTTCAGGAAAAATTTCAGAAACCAGCAGTTCAATGTTAATTATGATATAAAATTCTTTGCCTTCTTGTCACCCTCGGGTCCTTTTTTGACATATGTTTTGGAAAGAATCCCTGAGCAAAAATATGCCTAGAAAAGTATGTTTTAAAATAGACTAATTATAGCAACAATCATTCAATATTTTTCTAAGTCCACATATTTCTTCTTAATCTAAAATGTTGCTTAACAGTTTCAATGCATGAATCCTCATCGAGTGACTTTTCCCCCTACCATTATTGAGATGTAATTTAAGTATTATGTAAGTTTAAGTTGCACAGTGTGATGATTTGATACACATATATATTATGAAATGATTGCCTCAATGAGGTTAGTCAACAGATTCATCACCTCACAGAATTACAATGTATTTTCTGTATGATGAGAACATACAAGAGCTACTCTTTTAGCAGCTTTCAAGTAGTTAATACACCATAGTTACCACACTATCCTCAGAACTTAAAACTATTTTATAATTGGAAGTTTGTATACTTTGACCACTTTCAATTTCCTCCACCTCACAGCACCTGGCAACCACCATTCTACTTTCTATTTCTTTGCATTTGACAGTTGTTTTTCTTTTGTTTAATTTCACATTTGAGTGTTGGTCTTTCTGTCTGCCTTATTTCTTTTAGCATAATGATGTTCAGGTCCATTCATGTTATTAATATCACTGATGACAAGAATTTTTCTTTTTTAAGCTGAATGATATTCCATTGTGTATATGTATGCATGTATATGTGTGTTTATTATATGTGTGTGCATATATATATATATATATATATATATATGATTTTCTTCATCGATTCTTCCATTCATGATAACTTAGGTTGTTTACACATCTTGGAATAATGCTGCACTGAACATGAAGGTACAGATATCTCTTTGAGATACTGATTTTATTTCCTTCAGATATATACCCAGAAGTAGGATTGTCAGATCTTATGGTAGTTCCCTTTTTAATTTTTTAAGGAACCTCTGTACTATTTTCCATAGTTGCTACACCAATGTACATCCCCACCAACAGCGCCGGAGGGTTCCTTTTTCTCCACATTCTTGCCAGCACTCATTATTTATTGTCTTTTTGCTAATAGTCATTCTGACAGGTATGAACTCATATCTGTTTGTGATTTTGGTTTGTATTTCCCTGCTTAGTGATAGTGAACATCTTTTCATGTACCTTTTGGCCATCTGTACATCTTTTTTGGAAAAATGTCTATCAGGTCCTCTGCCCAGTTTTTAATTGGATTGTTTGTTTTTCCCTTTTTGAGTTGTAAGAGTTTGTTAATGAATTGTGTATTTGGATATTAACTCTTAATCAGATATGTGATTTGCATATGTTTTGCATATAACAGAATTTTCTCCCATTCGGTAGACTGTGTTTCATTTTGTTGCTGATTTCCTTTGCAAAAACACTTTGGTTTGCTGTAGTCCAAAAAAGAAAAAAAAATAATCACCTTGACCTATGTCAAGGGAATTTTCTCTCATCTTTTCAAAGTCCTTATTTATTATTATCTGTTTAGATTTCTAAGGGTCCTGGTAGGTTATATGTTTCTGAGAACTTTTCCATTTCTTCTAGGTTATCCAATTTATTGGCATAAAATAGTTCATAGTAACCACTTACAGTTTTTTGTATCAGTATTTCTGTGATGTTAGTTGGATAAATGTCTCCTCTTTCATTTAGAATTTAGACTTGTTTTTTAGTCCTTTCTTTTTTCTTGGTTAGCTTAGCTAAAGTTCAGTGAGTTCTGTTTATCTTTCAAAAGACAAAAATAAACAAGAAAAGAAACTCAGTGTCTTTGATTATTTTCTTTCTAGTCTCTATTTCATTTAATTCTGCTCTCATATTTATTATTTCTGTCCTTCTACTAACTTTGGACTTTAGTTCTTTTTCTCATTCCATGAGGTATAAGCTTGGGTTGTTTATTTCAGATTTTCCCTTTTTTTTTAATTTATTTTTTACTGAAGAATAATTACTTTACAGAATTTTGCGGTTTTCTGTCAAATCTCAGCATGAATCAGCCATAGGTACACATATATCCTCTCCCTTTTGAACCTCCCTCCCATCTCCCTCCCCATCCCACCCCTCTAGGTTGATACAGAGCCCCTGTTTGAATTTCCTGAGCCACACAGCAAATTCCTGTTGGCTATCTATTTTACATATGGTAATGTAAGTTTCCATGTTACTCTTTCCATACATCTCACCTTCTCCCCTCTCCCCATGTCCATAAGTCTATTCTCTATGTCTGTTTCTCCATTGCTGCCGTTTAAATAAATTCTTCAGTACCATTTTTCTGGATTCCGTATATGTGCAATAGAATACAATATTTATCTTTCTCTTTCTGACTCACTTCACTGTGTGTAATAGTTTCTAGGTTCATCCACCTCATCAGAACTGACTCAAATGTGTTCCTTTTTATGGCTGAGTATATTCCATTGTGTATATGTACCACAAATTCTTTATCCAGTCATCTGTTGATGAACATCTAGATTGCTTCCATGTTCTAGCTATGGTAAATAGTGCTGAAATGAACAATGGGATACATGTGTCTTTTTCAATTTTGGTTTCTTCAGGGTATATGCCTAGGAGTGGGATTGCCAGGTCATATGGTGGTTTTATTCCTAGTTTTTAAAGGAATTGCCATACTGTCTTCCATAGTGGCTGTATCAGTTTACATTCCCACCAACAGTGCAAGAGTGTTCCCTTTCCTCCCTACCCTCTCCAGCATTTATTTATTTATTTATTTTCTCTCATTGTGCCTAGGTGTTTTTTTTTTAATTAATTTATTTTAATTGAAGGCTAATTACTTTACAATATGGTAGTGGTTTTTGCCATACATTGACATGAATCAGCCATGGGTGTACATGTGTTCCCCATCCTGAACCCCCCTCCCACTTCCCTCCCCATCCCACACCTCAGGGTCATCCCAGTGCACCAGCCCTGGGCACCCTGTCTCACGCATCCAACCTAGACTGGCGATCTGTTTCACATATGGTAATATACATGTTTCAACAATATTTATTGTTTGTAGACTTTTTGGTGATGGCCATTCTGACTGGTGTGAGGTGACATCTTATTGTAGCTTTGATTTGCATTTTCTCTAATAATGAGCAATGCTGAGCATCTTTCCATGTGTTTGTTAGCCATCAGTGTCTTCTTTGGATAAATGTCTGTTTAGGTCTTTGTCCCACCTTTTGATTAGGTGGTTTGTTTTTCTGGCATTGAGTTGTATGAGCTGCTTGTATATTTTGGAAAGTAATCCTTTGTCAGTTGTTTCATTTGCAATTATTTTCTCCCATTCTGAGTGTTGTCTTTTCACCTTGCTTATAGTTTCCTTTTCTGTACAAAAACTTTTAAGTTTAGTCATGTCCCACTTGTTTATTTTGTTTTTATTTCCGTTACAATAGGAGGTGGATATTAGAGGATCTTCCTTTGATTTATGTCATCGAGTATTCTGCTTATGTTTTCCTCTAAGAGTTTTATGTTTTCTGGTCTTACATTTAGGTCTTTCATCCATTTTGAGTTTATCTTTGTGTATGGTATTAGGAAGTTTTCTAATTTCATTCTTTTACATGTAGTTGTCCAGTTTCCTAGCACCATTTCTTGAAGAGGCTGTTTTCGCCCCATTGTATATTCTTGCCTCCTTTGTCAAACCCATAGGTGCATGGGTTTATTTCTGGGCTTTCTGTCTTGTTCCATTGGTCTATTTTTCTATTTTTGTGCCAGTACCATACTGTCTTCATAACTGTAGCTTTGTAGTATAATCTGGTGGGCAAAGTTGATTCCTCCAGCTCCATTCTTTTTTCTCAAGACTGCTTTGGCTATTTGGAGTCTTTTGTGTTTCCATATGAATTGCACAATTTTTGTTCTAGTTCTGTGAAAAATGCCATTGGTAATATGATAGGGATCACATTGAATCTGTAGATTGTGTTTGATAGTATAGTCATTTTCACAATATTGATTCTTCCTACCCAGGAGCATGGACTATCTTAGCTTCTGTTCACGTCATTTTTAATTTCTTTCATTAGTATCTTATAATTTTCTGTATACAGTTCTTTTGTCTCCTTAGGTAACTTTATTCCTAGATACTTAATTCTTTCTGTTGCAATGGTGAATGGGATTTATTCCTTAATTTCTCTTTCTGATTTTTCATTGTTAGTATATAGAAATGCAAGTGATTTCTGTGTATTGATTTTGTATCCTGTATCCTTTACTAAATTCGCTGATTAGTTCTAGTAATTTTCTCATGCTATCTTTAAAGGGTTTCTATGTACAGTATCATGTCATCTGCAAAGAGTGAGAGCTTTACTTCTTTTCTGTTCTGCATTCCTTTTATTTCTTTTTCTTCTGTGATTCCTGTAGCTAGGACTTTCAGAATATGTTGAATAATAGTGGTGACAGTGGACACCCTTGGCTTGTTCCTGATCTTAGGGGAAATGCTTTCAGTTTTTCACCATTGACAGTAATGTTTGCTGTAGGCTTATCATATATGGCATTTACTATATTGAGGTAGGTTCCTTCTATGCCCATGTTTTAAAGAGTTTTAATCATAACTGCATGCTGAATTTTGTCAAAGGCTTTTCCTGCATCTATTGAGATGATCATATGGTTTTTATCTTTCAATTTGTTAATATGGTATATCATATTGACTGATTTGCATATACTGAAGAATTCTTGCATTCCTGGAATAAACCCAACTTGATCATGGCATATGAGCTTTTTGATGTGTTGCTGAATTCTATCTGCTAAAATTTTGTTGAGGATTTTTGCATCTATGTTCATCAGTGATATTGGCCTGTAGTTTTCTTTTTGTGTGTGTTGTCTTTGTCTGGTTTTGGTATCAGGGAGATGGTGGCTTCATAGAATGACTTTGGAAGTGTTCCTTCCTCTACAGCTTTTTGAAAGAGTTTTAGAAGGATAGGCATTAGCTCTTCACTAAATGTTTGATAGAATTCTCCTGTGAAGCTATCTGGTCCTGGACTTTTGTTTTTTCAGAGATTTTTGATCACAGCTTCAATTTCAGTGCTTGTAAATGGGTTGTTTATAATTTCTATTTCTTCCTGGTTTAGTCTTGGAAGATTGAACTTTTCTAAGAATCTGTCCATTTCTTCCAGGTTATCCATTTTATTGCCATATAGTTGTCAATAACGGTCTCTTATAATCTGTTGTATTTCTGCATTATCTGTTGTAACCTCTCCTTTCTAATTTCTAATTTTGTTGATTTGATTCTTTTTTTTCTTGATGAGTCTGGCTAAAGGTTTGCCAATTTTGTTTATCTTTTCAAAGAAACAGCTTTTTAGTTTTTATTAATCTTTACTATTGTTTCTTTCATTTCTTTTTAATTTATTTCTGCTCAGATCTTTATGATTTCTTTCCTTCTATTAATTTTGGGATTTTTTTTCTTCTTATTCCTGTTCTTTCAGGTGTAAAGTTAGGTTTTTTATTTGATGTTTTTCTTGTTTATTGAGTTAGGATTATACTGCTGTAAACTTCCCTCTTAGAACTGCTTTTGCTATATCCCATAGGTTTTGAGTTGTCATCTTTTCATAGTCATTTGTTCCTAGAAATTTTTTGATTTCCCCTTTGATTTCTTCAGTAACCTGTTGGTTATTTAGAAACCAAAACTGTTGTTTAATCTCCATGTGTTTGTTTCTTACATTTTTTTTCTTGAAATTGATATCTAGTCTCATAGCATTGTGGTTGAAGAAGATGGTTGATATGATTTAAATTTTCTAAAATTTACTGAGGCTTAATTTGTGACCCAAGATGTGGTCTATCCTGGAGAATGTGCCATGTGCACTTGAGAAGAAGGTGTATTCTTCTGCATTTGGATGGAATGTCCTGAAGATATCAATGAGATCCATTTCATCTGAACTATTTAAGACGTGTGTTTCCTTATTAATTTTCTGTTTTGGTGATCTGTCCATTGGAGTGAGTGGGGTGTTAAAGTCTCCTCCTATTATTGTGTTACTGTCAATTTCTCCTTTTATGTCTGTTAGTTTTTGCCTTATGTATTGAGTTGCTCCTATGTTGGATGCATAGATATTTACAATTGTTATGTCTTCCTCTTGGATTGATCCCTTGATCAGTATGTAGTGTCCTTCCTTATCTCTTGTAATATTCTTTTTCTTAATTTAAATTTATTTATTTTAATTGTAGGCTAATTACTTTACAATATGCTATTGGTTCTGCCAGGTCTATTTTGTCTGATATGAGGATTGCTACTCCAGCTTTCTTTTGCTTCCCATTTGCATGGAATGTATTTTTCCATCCTCTCATTTTCAGTCTATATGTGTCTTGATGTCTAAAGTGGGTTTCTTGTAGACAGCATATATATGGGTCTTGTATTTGTATCCATTCAGCCAGTCTGTGTCATTTGGTTGGAGCATTTAATGCATTTACATTTAAAGTAATTTTATATATATATACATACATACATATATATATATACATATACATATGCATATATATATATATATATATATATATATATATATATATATATATTCTTATTGCCGTTTTCTTGATTTACTCTTTTTCCCAATTTGGAAACAGACTATTGTTCCATGTCCAGTTCTAGCTGTAGCTTCCTGACCTTCATACAGATTTCTCAGGAAGTAGGTCAGCTGGTCTGGTATTCCCATCTCTTGAAGAATTTTCCAAAGTTTATTGTGATCTACACATTCAAAAGCTTTGGTATAATCAATAAAGCAGAAGTAGATGTTTTTTTCTGGAATTCTCTTGCTTTTGCTATGATCCAGCAGATGTTGGCAATTTGATCTCTGGTTCCTCTGCCTTTTCTAAATCCAGCTTGAACATCTGGAAGTTCATGGTTCATGTACTGCTGAAGCCTAGGTTGGAGCATTTTAAGCATTACTTTGCTAGCATTTGATGAGTGAGATTGTGTGGTAGTTTGAGCACGCTTTGGCATTGCCTTTCTTTGGGATTGGAATGAAAACTGACCTTTTCTAGTCTTGTGGCCATTGCTGAGTTTTGCAAATTTGCTGGGATACATTGATTGCAGCACTTTCACAGCATCATCTTTTAGGATTTGAAATAGCTCAACTGGAATTCCATCACCTCCACTAGCTTTGTTCGTAGTGATGCTTCTGAAGGCCCACTTGATGTCACATTCCAGGATGTCTGGTTCTAGGTGAGTGATCACACCATCATGGTTATCTGGGTCATGAAGATCTTTTTTGTATAGTTATTTCATGTATTCTTGCCAGCTCTTTTTAATATCTTCTGCTTCTGTTAGGTCCATACCATTTCCATCCTTTATTGTGCCCATCTTTGCATGAAATGTTCCCTTGGTATCTCTAAGAGATCTCTAGTCTTTCCCATTCTATTGTTTTCCTTTATTTCTTTGCACTGATCGCTGAGGCAGGCTTTCTTATGTCTCCTTGCTATTCTTTGGAATGCTGCATTCAAATGGGTATATCTTTCCTTTTTCCCTTTGCCTTTCACTTCTCTTCTTTTCTCAGCTATTTGTAAGGCCTCCTTAGACAACCATTTTTACTTATTGCATTTCTTTTTCTTGGGGATGGTCTTGATCCTTGCATATTGTACAATGTCACAAACATCTGTCCATAGATTTTCAGGCTCTCTGTCTATCAAATCGAATCCCTTGAATCTATTTGTCACTTCCACTGTATAATCGTAAGGGATTTGTTTTAGGCCATACATGAATGGTCTACTGGTTTTCCCTACTTTCTTCAACTTAAGTCTGAATTTGGCAATAAGGAGTTCATGATCTGAACCACAGTCAGCTCCTGGTCTTGTTTTTGATAATTGTATAGAGCTTCTCCATCTTTGGCTACAAATATAATCAATCTGATTTCTGTATTGACCATCTGCTTTCAAACTGGGAAAGGAATACGTCAAGGCTCTATATTGTCATCCTGCTTATTTAACTTATATGTAGAGTACATCATGAGAAATGCTGGGCTGGATTAAGCACAAGCTGGAATCAAGATTTCTGAGAGAAATATCAATAAACTCAAATATGCAGATGACACCACCCTTATGGCAGAAAGTGAAGAACTAAAGAACCTCTGATGAAAGTGAAAGAAGAAGTAAAGTTGCTCAGTTGTGAGGGGAGTGCAAAATTTGGCTTAAAACTCAACATTCAGAAAATGAAGATCATGGCATCTGGTCCCATCACATCTTGGCAAATAGATGGGGAAACAATGGAAACAGTGACAGACTTTATTTTGGGGGGGCTCCAAAATCACTGCAGATGGTGACTGCAGCCCTGAAATTAAAACACGTTTGCTCCTTGGAAGAAAAGTTATGACCAACCTAGACAGCATATTAAAAAGCAGAGACATTACTTTGCCACGAAAGGTCCATCTAGTCAAAGCTCTGGTTTTTCCAGTAGTCATGTATGGATGTGAGAATTGGACTATAAAGAAAGCTGAGTGCCGAAGAATTGATGCTTTTGAACTGTGGTGTTAAAGAAGACTCTTGAGAGTCCCTTGGATAGCAAGGACATCCAACCAGTCCATCCTAAAGGAAATCAGTCCTGACTAGTCATTGGAAGGACTGATGTTGAATCTGAAACTCCAATACTTTGGCCACCTGATGCGAAGAACTGACTCATTTGAAAAGACCCTGATGCTGGGAAATATTGAACGCAGGAGAAGGGGATGACAGTGGATGAGATGGTTGGATGGCATCACTGAGTCAATGGACATAAGCTTGAGTAATCTCCAAGAGTTGGTAATGGACAGGGAAGCCTGGCATGTTGCATTCCATGGCATCGCCAAGAGTTGGACATGAATGAGCAACTGAACTGATTGCCATTTTCATAATTATTTGGGATTGATCTTATAGACCTTTTTTCTTCTCTTGTATTTCTTGACTATATAAGTCCCTTTAACATTTGTTGTAAAGCTGGTTTGGTGGTACTGAATTGTCTTAACTTTTGCTTATCTGAAAAGCTTTTGATTTCTCCAGCAATTTTGAATGAGATCCTTTTCTGGTACAATAATCTTGGTTGTAGATTTTTCCCTTTCAGTACTTTAAATATATCATGCCATTCCCTTCTGGCATGCAGAGTTTCTACTGAAAGATTGGCTGTTAAGCATATGGGGTTTCCCTTGTATGTTACTTGTTGCTTCTCCCTTGCTGCTTTTAATATTCTTACTTTGTGTATAGTCTTTGTTAGTTTGATTAGTATGTGTCATGGTCTGTTTCTCCTTGGGTTTATCCTGTATGGGACTCTTTGGGCCTCTTGGATTTGATTGACTATTTCCTTCCCCAACTTCTTTTGGGGAAATTTTTAACTCTAATCTCTTCAAAATTTTTCTCATACCCTTTGTTTTTCTCTTCTTCTTCTGGGACCCCTATAATTTAAGTGTTAGTGTGTTTGATATTGTCCCAGAGGTCTGTGGGACTATCCTCAGTTCTTTTCATGCTTTTTACTTTATTCTGCTCTTCAGAACTTATTTCCACCATTTTATCTTCCAACTTACTTATTCGTTCTTCTCCTTCAGGTATTCTGCTGTTGATTCCTTCTAGAGTATTTTTAATTTCAGTAATTGTATTGTTTGTCTCTGTATGTTTATTCTTTAATTCTTCTAGATCTTTATTAATTGATGCTTGCATTTTCTCCATTTTGTTTTCAAGGTTTTTGATCATCTTACTATCATTCTGAATTCTTTTTCAGGTAGTTTGCCTATTTCCTGTTCATGTATTTGGACTTCAGTGTTTCTACTTTGTTCCTTCATTTACATAGTATTTCTCTGCCTTTTCATTATTATTATTATTAATTTTTTTACTTATTGTGTTTGAGCTCTCCTTTTTCCAGGCTTCAAGTTTTAACTCTTCCTTCCTTTTGATTTCTGCCCTCCTAAGGTTGGTCCAGTGGTTTGTGTAAGCTTCTTATAGGGTGAAATTTGTGCTGAATTTTTATTTGTTTTTCCTCTTATGGGCAAGACTCAGTGAGGTGGTAATCCTGTCTGCTGATGATTGGGTTTCTGTTTTTGTGTTGTTTGTTTTTTAGATGGGGTGTCCTGCATGGGGTGCTACTGGTGGTTGGGTGATGCCAGGTCTTATATTCTGGTGGTTTCCTTTGTGTGAGGTCTCACTATCTGATACTCCCTAGTGTTAGTTCTCTGGTAGTCTAGGGTCTTGGAGTCAGTGCTCCCACTCCAAAGTCTCAGGGCTTGATCTCTGGTCAGGAATGATGATTCTACAAGTGGCTTGTTACGGCATTAAGTGAGATTGAAACAAATATCCAAAGATGAACCCCAGACAAATGGCAGTTACAAAATCAGGCAAATAATAATTAAAATAATGGAATATACACACATACATATACAGCCATGAGCAAAGTCGAAACAGTCCAATGAAAATAAAGTACGATAAATTGACCTGGCAAACAAAGGAAATCAAAAGTTATATTTACCAGTTAAGAACAAAACTAACTAAAGCAGAAACTGGAAAACAAAACTAAAGCAAGGTGCCAAGTGGGGAATAAAACAATGAAACAAAACTAACAAAAATGTTGAGAGGAAATGAAAGAAAGAAAGAATAGATATGCAAAGTTAAATAGAGGTAGATGAAGAAGTGGAAAAGGAAATGGCAACCCTCTCCAGTATTCTTGCCTAGAGAATCCTGTGAACAGAGGAGCCTGGTGGGCTGCTGTTCATAGGGTCACACAGAACTGGACACAACTGAAGCAACTTAGCATGCATGCATGCATTGGAGAAGGAAATGGCAACCCACTCCAGTGTTCTTGCCTGGAGAATCCCAGGGACAGAGGAGCCTGGTGGGCTGCTGTCCATGGGGTTGCGCAGAGTCAGACACAACTGAAGCGACTTAGCAGCAGCAGCACAGATGTAGAAGATTTATATACATTAAAGATTAACTGCAAGGGGAAAAACAGTAGGAAAAGCAAACAAAGGAATCAGTTCAGTTCAGTTCAGTCAGTCGTGTCCAACTCTTTGTGACAAAATGAACCACAGCACACCAGGCCTCCCTGTCCATCATCAACTCCTGGAGTTTACCCAAACTCATGGAATAAATGTAGAAAAATATAATAAGTTTAAAAAATTAAAAGTTAAAATTGTAAAAAAGAGAAAAGAAAAAAAAGGAAGAAGAAAGAAAAATGGAAAAAATAAAGGAAAATTCCACTGAACTGCAAACGTCCAATGCAGATGCAGAGGTTTATAACAAGAATAAAAACTGTGACTGAATATAGACATATACATATACACCCATAAGCAAAATCAAAACAGTCCAATGAAAGTAAGGTACAATAGATTGACCTGGCAAACAAAGGAAACCAAAAATTATGTCTTCCAGAACAAAACTAACAAAAGCACCAACTGGAAAACAAAACTAAAGCAAAGTGCCAGTTGGGGAATAAAGCATGAAAATAAAACTAAAAATATGTTGAGAGGAAAGAAAAGAAAGAATAGATATGCAAAGTTAAATAAAGGTAGATAAAGAAGATTTATATACATTAAAGGTTAACTGCAAGGGGAAAAGATCAGTAGGAAAAGCAAACAAAGGAATAAATGTAGAAAAATAATAATAGATTTAAAAAAGAGAAAAAAAGGAAAAGTAAATAAAACTCCCAAGAACTGCAGAGGTTTATAGCAACAATAAAAAATGTGACTGTGAAAAGAAAAAAAAAAAGCTCAAAACCTTAATTTGATTTCATTATGCCACTAAAATTGACAACTACAACAGAGTGGAGGGAAAGGAAAAAGAGAAAAAAAAATCCAAAAGAATCTACAGAACACATCAAAAAATAAGAATAATAAATGTTTTCTTGAGTCACTGCTGTCAGAGTCCTTTCCCTCACTGAGAGCCACAAGTCCACCTCACCTCCCTAGGATGCCCTCCAACACTGTGCTGATCTCTGAACCTGTTGTGGGGGCAGCTCAGATTCTAATCTGTTCCTACTATTCTCTATTTTTGCCTCCAGTGTCCACAGCTATCAGAACTAGTACATTTTATTTTGTGGGAGCTCTCAATAAGCTTTTATATATTCCATAGGCACAGAGTCTGCCTAGTTGATCATGTGGATTTCATCTGCAGCTTGTACAGCTGGTGGGAAGTTTTGCATCTTCTTCCTTAGTTACACTGCCCCTGGGTTTCAATTGTGGTTTTATTTCCACCTCTGCATGTGGGTCGTCCACTGGGGTTTACTCCTGAGGGCACCCTGGAAGACCTGGGTTTGCCCCTGTGAGGGCCAGGTGTGGAGGTGGTGCAACTGCTTGGCTTGTGGGGACCCTGGTGGCACCAAGTGTGCAGGGACACAGACTGTCTTCACCACAGGAGTTATGGCCCCATCAGAGTCTTTTTTCGAACCTCTTGTAGTTGGCGATCAGAAGGCCTCTTTGGCCAGTCTTTCTCTGTAGCTCCTCCCATTCAGATACTTAGAGGGGTCTCTTGACTGGGGTCCTTCTCTGTTGTTTGGCACGTCAGGCACATAGAGGGCCCCCCTTGGCTGGGGTCCTACTCTGTAGATCAGCACATTAGGCACTTAAAGGGGCACCCTGGGTGGGGTCCTATTCTGTAGTTCAGCACATCAGTCACTTAAAGGAGCACCCTGGGTATGGTCCTACTCTGTAGTTCAGTGCATCAGGCATTTGATGGGCCAACTTCTCTATTGTTCAGCTGCCGATACTGGCATGTGGGGGGAGAGAGGCTGTGGTGACAGCTCCACCCCCTATGCATGACTCAGCAGTATTGCCTTGATTCCATGGCTGCCTGGTTTTCCTCCACAGGCATTTCCCACTACAATCTCCTCCCTCACCTCCTCTTCATCTGCGTCTCTGCAGTAAACAGCAGCCCTCGCCCTGGGATCACTCCACACTCCAGCTCCCAGCCGCTGTGCCTTCCAGGGGAACCTGCATCCCTATTCAGGGTATGTGTGGCTGCAGCAAGGACTGTCTGATTCTTATTCCATTTAGGCTGCCACAGATCAGCTGTTTCACTCTCAGCCTTTAATGTTTCTCCTCTGACTCAGACAGTTGCCCCGCTGTGAGGATCAGACCCCAGCTTCAGTGCCCCCACCCACTAAGGGCAGGCCCAGTCCTACTAACACTCCCATTTTCCCCCTAGTTCCTTCCTCTACCAAGTTTTGCGTGTGTCTATATATTCTTTTCTGCTGGTCAGGTACTCCTGTCCACTCTCAGCTGGTGTTCTGCATGCACTTCTGTGTCTGAAGGTGTATTCCTGATGTATCCGTGGAGAGAGATGTACTCAATGTTCACCTACTCTTTCACTATCTTGTTCTCCCCAGATTTTCTTTTTATTAATGTGGGAATTTATTACTGTAGACCTCCTTCTTGGAACTGCTTTTGCTGTATCCCTTAAGTCTTGCTATGTTGTATTTTAATTTTTGTTGGTCTCAAGATACTTTCTGATTTTCTTTCTGATTTCTTCTTTCTGCCATTGGTTGTTTAAGAGTGTATCCTTTAATTTTCACATGTTTGTGAATTTTTCAGTTTCTCTCCTCTTATTGAGGGTTTTCTTTCCAGTTGTAAAATGTCTGATAAAGCACATGAAAATATATAATAATAATTGGCTTCTAAACACTGATTCATAAAATTGTTGATTAAAAAAGTTTTTTTATAATCTGTGATCTCATTGGTCTTGACTAAAAATGAGAAACTTAACCATATGAGATATATAAATAATTTGTTTTTCTTTTTTTAAATTTATTTTTACTTTATTTTATTTTACAATACTGTATTGGTTTTGCCATACATTGACACGAATCCACCATGGGTGTATACAAGCTCCCAATCCTGAATCCCCCTCCCACCTCCCACCCAACATCATCTCTCTGGATCATCCCCATGCACCAGCCCCAAGCATCCTGTATCCTGTATCGAACATAGACTGGCACTTCGTTTCTAACACCACACACAAAAATAAACTCAAATGGATTAAAGATCTAAACATAAGACCAGAAACTATAAAACTCCTAGAGGAGAACATAGGCAAAACACTCTCCAACATAAATCACAGCAGGATCCTCTATGATCCACCTCCCAGAATACTGGAAATAAAAGCAAAAATAAACAAATGGGATCTAATTAAAATTAAAAGCTTCTGAACAACAAAGGAAACTATAAATAAGGTGAAAAGACAGCCTTCGGAATGGGAGAAAACAATAGCAAATGAAGCAACTGACAAACAACTAATCTCAAAAATATGCAAGCAACTTATGCAGCTCAACTCCAGAAAAACAAAATGACCCAATCAAAAAATGGGCCAAAGAACTAAATAGGCATTTCTCCAAAGAAGACATATGGATGGCTAACAAACACATGAAAAGATGCTCAACATCACTCATTATCAGAGAAACGCAAATCAAGACCACAATGAGGTACCATTTCACACCTGTCAGAATGGCTGTGATCCAAAAGTCTACAAGCAATAAATGCTGGAGAGGATGTGGAGAAAAGGGAACCCTCTTACACTGTTGGTGGGAATGCAAACTAGTACAGCCACTATGGAAACAGTGTGGAGATTCCTTAAAAAATTGCAAATAGAGCTACCTTTATGACCCAGCAATCCCACTGCTGGGCATACACACCGAGGAAACCAGAATTTGTTTTTAAATTGCTTGATACCTCTGAGTTATATGCTGGTAATTTAGTTTAAGAAGAAAAAAGCTGTCAGGTAGATTTACTTTTGGACTTGCTTTATGCAAGAGTTATACTATGTTAGTCATTGTAATTCCTTGATATGTGTTAAGCAGAATAATGTTCCCCCAAAATAACCAAATCCTAATCTCTGGAACCTATTAAATGTGAACTTAAATGGCAAGAGGGATTTTGCAGATGTAATTTAGTTAAAGATCTTCAGATGAAGAGGTTATAACCATATTCTCTGAGTGGGCCAATATAATCACAAGACTCCTAAATGAAAAATGAGAGCAGTAGAGTCAGTGTCAGAGAGAGATTTGAAGATGTTAAGTTGCTGAGTTTGAGAATGGAGGAAGGGGCATTGAGCCAAGAAATGCAGATAACCTCTAGCAGCTGGAAAAGGCAAGGGAATGATTCTTTCCTAGAGTTCCCAGAAGGAAAGCGGCCTGGGTGATATCCTGATGTTAAACCCATTTTGCACTTCTGTAATAGTTCTAGGTTAACAGCGGAGGGGCTCAGCCACACATATACATGTATCCATTCTCCTCCAAACCCCCCTCCCCTCCAGGCTGCCACAGCACTGAGCAGAGTTCTTTGTGCTATACAGTAGGCCTTTGTTGGTTATCTATTTTAAATATAGCAGTGTATACATGTCCATCCCAAACTCTCTGACTAACCTGTTCCCCTCATCCTTACCCCTGGTGACCATGAGTTCATTTTCTAAGTCTGTGAGTCTGTTTCTGTTTTGTAAGATTATTTGTATCTTTTCTTTTTAGATTCCACATATAAGGGATGTCATACACTATTTCTCCTCCTCTGTCTGACTTACTTCACTCAGACATTTGTGTTGTTTCAAGCCACTAACTTTGTGGTACTTTGTTACAACAAGAGTAGGAAGCTAATATACAATAGTATATAAACAGAATTTCTGATTAAGTTCACGGTATATTTTTAGTGGAGTTAGAGAAGGACTCAACAATCTTTACATTACTTACTTTTTAAAGAAAGCCTATTAACACTATCTGGGCTTCCTTTGTGGCTCAGCTGGTAAGGAATCTGCCTGCAATGAGGGAGACCTGGGTTCGATCCCTGGGTTGGGAAGATCCCCTGGAGGAGGGAAAGGCAATCCACTCCAGTATTCTGGCCTGGAGAATTCCATGGACTGTATACTCCATGGAGTCTCAAAGAGTCGGACACAACTGAGAGACTTTCACTTTAACACTATCGAAATTGGTTTTATATAAAGCTAATATAGATAAGATTATGGGACACAAATCAATCACTTTGACTCTTTTACTGCACTTAACTGTCCCAAAGCAACTAACCTAGAGGGAAAATACCTTTACCAGTTTTCTAATCAAATAACTTAATCAGCCAAAGACTTATAATCTAGTTAATAATAATAGCAAAGCTACAAATAATGTATTTACTCACCTTAATGAAAGTAAGTTGCTAAGTATTAACTGGTGCTATAATTTTTTCACATTTTCCAACTAAGACACCTTAAAATAGTTTTAGTTTTAAGTAAACATAGTGTATTATTAATTTTAAGTGAATATATAACATTTCCAAGTACTTTATTAACAATGTATCAACATTCTAAGTCACTTTACACTCTGTACTAGGTTACATATATAAGAAAATTAGAGTTGTGTAACAGAGAAGAAAGTAGCTTTGCTGCATATTATGAATTTTCTAAGATTCTACTTTTCAAACATTTTTGAAACTTCTTTTGGATCCCACATCTATGTCTAAAAAGTCATATTATGCATTACTCCTCTTCTCTGCAGTTTTTCTTCAATTGGCTCCATTAATTTAGATTTATGCTTAGAACTGGTATTCAGCTGGTATTAGCCTATATGATCACACAGGTATCCATAATGACTGATTATTGCCTGTGTCGCACTGGCTGTTAAATATTTTGAATATCACTGTTCTTCAGGTTGTATAATAAATACACAAAAACTGATTATGTGTTAGGCAGAATAATGTTCCCCAAAGACAACCAAATCCTAATCTCTGGAACCTATTAAATGTGACCTTAAATGGCAAGAGGGATTTTGGTGCATCCATCCTTGGTGCATTCATTCTTGCATTGTGGAAATAAGGAGAGTCCAAAATGTTGGGTTTAATACTTGATTGAACAAGGCGAGATACTGTGAATTATTATCACATTTGGGTAGTGACTTGACCCCAACCAAGGCAAAGAATGTCTCAGTTTGCTTCTCAAATTTAGGGTACGGGAATCATATTAACTGCAATGATGAAATGAAGCATACCACAATTCTGCTATTCTCTAAAACTGTCAAAAAAAAGCAACTAGGACCTGAAGAATATATCATCCTCAGCTACTCCAGCTATGGGATGTTGCATTAGCAATAGTTGTTATTCTTATCAGGTTGAGCTAGTTCATGGGGAAAATTGTACAGAAACAGAACTATGCAATGTTTGGGGGGTAAAACTGGGGGGATGAGGTCACACTATTGTATAATTGGACCATCAGAAGCAATGACAGTGGTTTACATTTTTGTTTATGTACAGCAAACTGACTTCCATCAATTTCCTTAAAACTTAGTTACAAAATTATGCTGATGTTTAGAGTTGTCAAAGGTTTGTAAGTAGCACATCATATAGATGTAAAAATGAAACTACAGTGAATTCACTAGAGTGATAATGGTTTTTTGTTGTTGTTGGGGTATAGTTGCTTTACAATGTTCTGTTGGTTTCTGCTGTACAATTAAATGAATCACCTGTAAGTATACATGTAGCTCCTCCCTCTTGAGCCTTCTTTCCACCCTCCTCCCACCCCCACCCCTCTAGGTCATCACAGAGCACCAAGCTGAGCTCCCTATGCTTTATAGCAGCTTCCCACTAGCTATTTGTTTTGCACATGGTAGTGTATATCTCTGAATCCCATTCTTTATTTGTACCCTGATGAAGGGAAATGAGCCTGAGTCATTTAGCCCAAAATGTCTACTCAACATAGCAAAATGAAATGGGTTTCTTAGAGTTCAGTGAAATGTGACATGTCAAAATATTCTCACTAAAGTAAAGAATAAACTTAGGCATTTTGCTTCTTTGATCAAAGTCAGCAAATGAAGCACAAGGCTGGTGGGACATTCTAAATTATGGCATCAACATAATCTTACCTGAGACTATTGGTTGGCCTACATCTAAAGACTTTGAAGGTGTTGCTATCCTTCTTGGTGTCTGGCCTGGGCACAGGTCTTCCAACAATTGCAAGAAACCCTTCCTTTAGTCCCATAAGCCCTAATAGAACTAGAGGTCCTTCTACTAGTTCAAGAAGTGATTTGTGACCTTTCTGAAATTAACACAGGGTTGTTATAATCTTTTGAACATTTTGAATGTCTGAGTTAAAATGATTATTATTGGTGTGTCATTGTGTATTGGCATCTGCAGAGATCATCAATTAAATTTGAAGTAAGAGGGTAGTCTGAAAGGTGGCCTACCACTACAGTTGCCAGAAAGTGATAAGCTGATTATGAGAAGCAATAATTAAAACTCAGTGGTACAAAATGTGGCATTATAAAGAAATTTTATTTCCTTTGTAATGACAAAGGAAAATCACATAAAATATGCAAAACCTTTCCACAAACTATCATGAAAAGCAATAATTATAACCCAGTGGAAAAAAGAGTTTAATGTCTCTGATGATGCTGAAAGAAGAAATTTGACAGAGAGCGTACCAAAGATAGTTTCAAAATAAATTTCCAATTATTTTACCAATAAAGTTTTATAGGAATCTTATTTTTAAATGTTGGCCTAAATGCAGGTTACCAATCCAAAATTTTGTTTCCCTGTAGTTTTATATGACTATCTATTAAAGTCTTCATTAGAGGTTCAGAGTTTATATAGCATTTGACTGGCTGTGAATAGTATCTGATTCTTTTCAGATGAGAAAACCTACTGAGCCTCTTTGAAATGCTTAGTAAGGAGTGCACGTGACATACATTCTTCTCTCATCTGTAGACAGACACACGCATCACTGATGTACATACAGAGACACATGCACAGACTCACAGTAAAGCTTAGTGTTTGTTCTTGTAAATTCTTAAGATGTAACATATAATACATTTTGTCAACTGAAGGAATGGTGTTACTTTTCCTTTTTTGAAAAGAGTTATTAGAGAAAAGTATCAGTTCAGTTCAGTTCAGTCGCCCAGTCATGTCCAACTCTTTGTGACCCCATGGACTGCAGCACACCAGGCTTCCCTGTCCACCACCAACTCCTGGAGCTTCCTCAAACTCATGTCCATCAAATCAGTGATGCCATCCAACCATCTCATCCTGTCGTCCGCTTCTCCTCCCGCCATCAACCTTTCCCAGCATGAGGGTCTTTTCTAGTGAGTCAGTTCTTCGCATCAGGTGGCCAAAGTATTGTAGTGTCAGATTCAGCATTAGTACTTGCAATGACTATTCAGGACTGATCTCCTTTAGGACAGACTGTTTGGATCTCCTTGCAGTCCAAGGGACTCTCAAGAGACTTCTCCAACACCACAGTTCAAAAGCATTAGTTCTTTGGCGCTCAGCTTTTTTTATAGTCCAACTCTCACATCCATACATGACTACTGGAAAAACGAGAGCTTTGACTAGATGGACCTTTCTTGGAAAAGTAATGTGTCAGCTTTTTAATATGCTGTCTAGGTTGATCATAGATTTTCTTCCAAGGAGCAAGTGTCTTTTCATTTCATGGCTGCAATCACAATATGAAGTGATTTGGGACCCCCAAAAATAAAGTTGCTGTTTCCATTGTTTCACCATCTGTTTGCCATGAAGTGATGGGACTGGATGTCACGATCTTAGTTTTCTGAATGTTGAGTTTTAAGCACTTTTGCACTCTCCTCTTTCACTTTCATCAAGAAGCCCTTTAGTTTTTCTTCACTTTCTGCCATAAGTGTGGTGTCATTGCATATCTGAGGTTATTGATATTTCTCTCGGCAATCTTGTTTCCAGCTTGCACTTCATACAGCCCTGCATTTTGCATGATGTACTCTCCATATAAGTTAAATGAGCAGGGTGACAATATGCATCCATGATGTACTCCTTTCCCAATCTGGAACCAGTCTGTTGTTCCATGTCCAGTTCTAACTGTTGCTTCTTAACCTGCATACAGATTTCTCAGGAGGCAGGTCATATGGTCTGGTATTCCCATCTTTCAGAATTTGCCATGGTTGGTGATCCAGAGTTAAAGGCTTTGGCATAGTCAATAATGCAGATTTGGCCTTGGAGTACAGAATGAAGCAGGGCAAAGGCTAATAGAGTTTTGCCAAGAAAACCCACTGGCCATAGCAAACACCCTCTTCCAACAACACAAGAGATGACTCTGCGCATGGACATCACCAGATAGTCAATACCGAAATCAGATTGATCATATTCTTTGCAGCCAAAGATGGAGAGGCTCTATACAGTCAGGAAAACGAAGACTGGCAGCTGACTGTGGCTCAGATAATAAACCCCTTATTGCCAAATTCAGACTTAAATTGAAGAAAGTAGGGAAAACCACTAGACCATTTAGGTATGACCTAAATCAAATCCCTTATGATTATACATTGAAAGTGAGAAATAGATTCAAGGGATTAGATCTGATAGAGTGCCTGAAGAACTATGGACGGCCTCACAATGAACAAAGGTAGCAGAGGTTATGGAATTCCAGTTGAGCTATTTCAAATCCTAAAAGATGATGCTGTGAAAGTGCTGTACTCAATATGCCAGCAAATGTGGAAAGTACAGAAGTGGTCACAGGACTGGATAAGTCAGTTTTCATTCCAATTCCAAAGAAAGGCAATGCCAAAGAATGTTCAAACTACTGCACATTTGCAGTCATCTCACACGCTAGTAAAGTAATGCTCAAAATTCTTCAAGCCAGGTTTCAACAGTACATGAACCGTGAACTTCCAACATTCAAGCTGGATTTAGAAAAGGCAGCAGAACCAGAGATCAAATTGCCAAAATCCACTGGATCATTGAAAAAGCAAGAGAGTTCCAGGAAAACATCTATTTCTGCTTATTGGCTATGCCAAAGCCTTTGACTGTGTGGATCACAACAAACTGTGGAAAATTCTTCAAGAGATGGGAATACCAGACCACCTGATCTGCCTCTTGAGAAATCTGTATGTAGGTCAGGCAGCAACGTTTGGAAATGGACATGTAGCAAAAGACTGATTCCAAATAGGGAATGGAGTATGTCAAGGCTATATTGTGACCCTGCCTATTTAACTTATATGCAGAGTACATCATGAGAAACACTGGGCTGGATAAATCACAAGCTAAAATCAAGGTTCCTGGGGAAAATATCAATAACCTAGATATGCACATGACACAACCCTTATGGCAGAAAGGGATGAAGAACTAAAGAGCCTCTTGATGAAAGTGAAAGAGGAGAGTGCAAAAGTTGGCTTAAAGCTCAACATTCAGAAAACTAAGATCGTGGCATCCAGTCCCATCACTTCATCGCAAATAGATGGGGAAACAATGGAGACAGTGACCAACTTTATCTTTCTGGGCTCCAAAATCACTTCAGATTGTGACTGCAGCCATGAAATGAAAAGATGCTTTCTCCTTGGAAGAAAAGCAATGATCAACCTAGACAGCATATTAAAAAGCAGACACATTACTTTTCCAAGAAAGGCCCATCTAG
Source organism: Capricornis sumatraensis (assembly GCF_032405125.1). Lineage (NCBI taxonomy): Eukaryota > Metazoa > Chordata > Mammalia > Artiodactyla > Bovidae > Capricornis > Capricornis sumatraensis. The sequence goes on from NC_091092.1 coordinate 117,840,187, forward strand.
TCAAAGCTCTGGTTTTTCCAGTAGTCATGTATAGATGTGAGAGTTGGACTATAAAGAAAGCTGAGCACCATAGAATTGATGCTTTTGAATTGTGGTATTGGAAAAGACTCTTGAGAGTCCCTTGGACTGCAGATCCAACCAGTCCATCCTAAAGGAAATCAGTCCTGAATAGTCATTGGAAGGACTGATGCTGAATCTGAAACTCCAATACTTTGGCCACCTGATGCAAAGAACTGACTCATTTGAAAAGATTCTGATGTTGGAAAAGATTGAAGGCAGGAGGAGAAGGGGATGACAGAGGATAAGATGGTTGGATGGCATCCCTAACTTGATGGACATGAGTTTGAGTAAACTCTGGAGGTTGGTGGTGGACAGGGAGGCCTGGCACGCTGCAGTCCATGGGTTGTAAAGAGTAGGACACGATTGAGTGACTGAACTGAACTGAGCTGAGATGTTTTACTGGAACTCTCTTGCTTTTTTGAAGATATAAGAGATGTTGGTATTTTGATCTCTGGTTCCTCTGGTTTTTCCAAATCTAGCTTGAACATCTAGAATTTCAAGGTTCAGGTACTGTTGAAACCTGACTTGGAGAATTTTGAGCATTACTTTGTTAGCATGTGAGATGAGTGCAGTTGTGTAGTAGTTTGAATATTCTTCGGAATTGCCAAAGAGATAAGTATCAGTTAATGATGAATTACTGGATTTTATTGTTCTCTTCTACTATACTCGTTTTAGTCTAAATTCCCTTTTATCTTGTGGAATACAACATGGATCAAATTTAAAAAATAGACCCAAAATGTAACTGACATTAAATTATCAGTATCAAAATGTTGACACATGAACATTTTCCCAAAGTGGAATATAAGTGTTCACAGACTGTTTCAGTCAACCCCACCACCAAAGTTCAGATTCATTCAGTTGCTTTGCTACTGTTTATTCCCCAGGAGACCACTAGAAAACTTGTTAATTAAAGAAACAAGCTTAATTGGATTTACTTCAGTGAAGGAGGACAGTACTTTGACAGAGTCTTAACATTACATCAGAATAGGGTGTCGGGAGAGAATATTTATAGACCCATGGGGTCTGGAATCAAGTGGTTCAAGATGGGTCTTCCAAGACCCAAAACTGATGGAGACTGGCAAATGTGCCTATAATAAGTTACAGTTGGTGAACACTGCTGGGTAGGCATCTTGACATGAGTCTTGATGAGTCAGCTCTTATTTGATAGGTGAGCTATTGGCTGATGTGATTGAGATTCCTTATCTTCAAAGGAGATCTGTTTGCCCTCATGAATAAACTGTCTGTCTGGCCAAATTGGCTTGTAAAAATTTCTTGAAGCAAAAAGTGCTGCTATGTATTGATTTAAAAGTTTTATCTTCTAAGGCAAGAAGTCCCAGAGAACAGGTTGTTCTCATGTTGACAAAGTTGGCCTTGGTTCTCAGTCTTAATTGTTGAACTATGTTGATGCAGGTGGTCCCAATTCTTACTAAAAGTTCATCATAGCAAATATCTACAGTCTCCTGTTGTGCAATACCAGTGTCCCAGGACTAAGCAAAGCTTTCCAGCACTGCTAAGAATCTCATTCTGGGCCATTTAATAGGTAAGTACTGATTGAAATCAGAGCAAATTTGTCTTTGGAAGGAGGCAGAGATCAACATACTTGAGAATGTGGTATGAATTTATATTCAAGGAAAGAATCAGTGATTCACAGGTGAAGAATTAGCTTCTACATAGGTATTATTTATTAAACTTTGCTCCATGAGATAGTCCATTTATTTCTACTTGTTCATATCTTCTCAGAGAATCCCATTGCCTTTTCTGTAGCTTTCGCAGAATCAACAACTGACTCAGCTGAGGTTCTCTGAATAATAATTTTCAAAAGAGAATCATAGGCAATATAACTACAATGCCCACATTCTGATACACTATGACTAGATTCTGTTAGGTTGATATATTACTTCTTCATGAATCTTCAATTAGCTTTATTTTGAATATAGTAAACTTTGAAAAAAATCTTGATTCTCCATGTATCATAAATTTATGTGACAGGTCGAGAAATTTCCTGTTGAAACAATGAGTCTAAATTTATTGAAGGTAATCCATTTTATTGACATTTTACAGGGAAGTTGAGCAGAAGAAATATTGATACTCATTCTTAACAATCTATAATAGACCATAGCTATTCACTTGAATTAGACAAAATAATAGATCTGAAAATATTATTTGTGATCCTAAAAAAAATTGCAGTGGATGACCTTTACTAAACCATGGCAATTCTACCTTCTAAGTGGTTCTCACTCCTCACTGTGAGATGATAAGAGTATATACATTTATTTCCCCACCCACCTCGAGCTCTGGTTCCCAAGTTCTAGAACTAAATCAAGCTATTTCCTACTATGTTAGTTTTCTGCTGTTGCAAAACAGATTACCACAAAGACAGTGGCTTAAATCAGCACACTTTTATTATCTCACAGTTTCTGGGGGCCAAGTGTCTGGGCATGACTTGGCAGAGTCCTCTACCCAGGCTGCAGTCAAATATTGGCTGACTAGAGTCTTATTGGACGCTTGACTAGAGAAGAAGCTGCTTTTGAGCTTATTCAGGCTGTTGACAGAATTAATTCTCTTATGGCTGTCTGACTGAGGTCCCTGGCTGCCTACAGGCTGTTGGCTGGAGAACAGCCACAGTTCCCTGCCACATGGCCCCATTCACAGGCAGTTCACAGCATGGCTCTGTGCTTCTTCAAAGCCACCAGGAGAATCTCTGTCTCTGTCTGTCTGTCTCTCATCTGCTGGACAGATTCATATGTAACAAAACACTATCATGGGAGTGACATCCTGTTACCTTTGTCATATTCTGTCAGTCAGAATCAAGTCACAGGTTCTACCTGTACTCGGGAGGCTGATGTATGCGTGTCACTCACCGGGGCTTACCTCAGAGTGTGTTGGCCGTATGTCTCATCCCAAAAATCAACACTAAAGACACTGTAGAGATGAAAAGGTCTCATTGATTCAAGGAAAAATAACAATAACAAAAAATGGGAACCCCTTGGGGAGTCATAGGCCCCCTTGAATGGCCTGTGCATTTACCAGATGTGCTGTAGCTTGGGGCAGAGAGCAGCCTGAGACAGCAATACAAGCAAATAATGGAAGGAACGTATTAACTTTCATTTTCACCTCTCTCTTTTACCTTGAGACAACAGCCACCAGCCTTTCAGCAAAGAATTCTGTAGCAACAGAATAGACTGCCAGTGTAGAAAATAAGAATGTAGAACAAAAGTCCTGTGAGGATGAGTTCAAAGCAACAGATGTGGGCTAACCAGACACTTGAGAGAGTTCTTTCTCTGTGACTTCACGCTCCAAACCTAAAGGCCAGTTAATGATAATATAGAGAGACCATCTCCAGCCAGGGCTGCTTTTTCTGCAGAGCGTAAAGTGAAATCCTGGCCAGAGGGGTTATTTTGTTGAGTGGCAGCAATTGGGAATGACATGCGGTGCATCTGGGGTTACCAGATATTCTGCCTCTCTTTTAATTCACCCTGAGGAACTGTCCCAGACCTTGACTTTGACTTTATTCCAATACCAAACAGAATGGCTGACACTACCAGGGAACATACACTCTCAGACCAGTTACATTAGACACTCAAAATACAGTCATCTCAAAAGTAAAGCAACAAACTAAACAGATACTATATGTAGCAGAACAGGAATACCAAAAATTTAAGTCTAGTTAAATAGTTGAGATGATGTATGTAATAAAAATAATTAATCACGAGCCTCCAGTTAGAACCAAGTAGAAATATTTGATAAAGAATTCACAGTATTTAGGGCTCCCCTGGTAGCTCAGCTGGTAAAGAATCCACCTGCAATGCAGGAGACCCTGGTTCAATTCCTGGGTCGGGAAGATCCTCTGGAGAAGGGATAGGCTACCCACTCCAGTATTCTTGGGCTTCCGTGGTGGCTCAACTGATAAAGAATCTGCCCGCAATGTGGGAGACCTGGGTTCAACCCCTGGGTTAGGAAGATTCCCTAGAGAAAGGAATGGCTACCCACTCCACTATTCTGGCCTAAAGTATTCCATGGACTGTATAGTCCATAAGGTCAAAGAGTTGGACACAACTGAACGACTTTCACTTCACTTCCACTTTTTTACAATATTTAAAATAAGAGTATAATAGTTTAATAAATAGTAGGATAGACATATCCGAAAAATTTCTTAGTGAGTTGAAAGATGAGGTTGATAACACTTAGATGGCAACCTGAAAGGGAAAATAAATCAAAATATAAAAACTAAAGCTAAGAGTGAAGTAGGATAATATTGTGAGTCTCAAAAGAAAACTAAAAGAAAAAGAGGAAAGTTAATTTTTGAAGAAATAATGTTAAAAAATGTCCCAGAATTGAAAAAAAATAAAAAAAAAACAGAGACCAGAACTTTAGATTTATAGTATTTCTTGAAAGCTAAGGGGGGAAAAATCCACACCTGGACACATAATAACATTCACTAACACCAATAACAGACACCAATTTTAAATTATCATAGAGTAAGAAGAAAATAATCTACAAGAGAATAAGGATGAACCATTATATCAGAATTATCAGCAGCAAAATTGAGCACAAAAATGAAAGAATATTATAAATTAAATAAAAATATATTTAGATCAAGAATGTAATATTGAGCCTCATTCTCATTCAAATGTGAGGGCATAATAAAAAATAATTTTCAAAATGATGTCAGAATGTTTGCCAAAAAAGAAAGACACTACACACTTGGAAGCATTATAGGAGAAACAAACCCAGTAATACACTTTAATATGTAAGTGATGTAAGAATGTTATAATCCTTTAGTAGACTTTGTATTCTTAAAAATAAAATCTAATTCCTCAAAGGGATAAAAATGATGTCTATAGTATCAACCTAGAAATAAGAATCCAGACATATAACAGAAAATTTCCAGGGCAAGTCTACAAGGGATGTATTTAAATACCTGCCTGTTAAATACTTGATTGTTAAGGGATAAAAAATTATAGGTTTAAAACTTCAAAATGAAAAGGCTTTCATTTTGATTCAAGTTTTGGGTGTAGAAAGCCACACAAGAGTATTGCCCTTACCCTAAGAACCAGAAACTAAAATGAACTTAAGAAACTTATATGAACCAAGTTCCAGAGAATGAAAAGCTTTTCTTAGCTGAAAAGAGACTTATGGCTGTTCTCATACCTGGGGGAAAGGAGGAAGAGGTGTGGTGAGGAGAAAACTAAGTGAATTTTAATGTTGGGTGATCAGACAAATTTGAGTATGAAGATTCCTCAGCCATAGAGGAACTCTTTCTGTGAGGTGTTCCCTGATTGCTCAGTGGTAGTGCACTATACACTAATGCAATCTAGAAAATATACATTGATCAATTTCTAGAAAAACATATACTCAGAGATTGATGGCTTGATCTCTACTGTACAGCTTTAGAAAGTGAAACTGATTGATTTTTTTGTAATCCCAGTGATCTGAATCAGAGAATATAATCAATGTTTTTAAATACCCCTGTGGATCCTTCCTCTCTGGAAAAAACTACTATCCAAAATTATCCATGGTTCATTTGTTTTATTTCACACTTTTATAAGATGTCCTGATTTTTCCAAGTTTTTAACCTTTATTCGGATGGAGTCATATAATTCATTTTCTGTAAGCTTCTTTTAAATTCAATAATATATTCACTGTTTTTAATTCATTAGTGTTTCTCATTCATTTTCACATAGTATTCAAGCCAGTGAATATACAACAGCATGCTTATCCATTCTCCTGGTGTTGATCATCTGGACTGTTGTAGGTTGCCTGCTATTACAAACAATGCTACTATGAACATGTTTACTTTTTCCTTTGTGCAAATGGGCAAACATTTATCTAGGTTACAGATGTAGAAAATTGGAATAGCAGATATTTAAACAGTTTCAAGGGCAGGTATACCAATTGGTGAGAGTTTCTGATGAACAATATTTTTGACAATGCAAGATACTGCCAAATTTTTATTAAGGCTTTACAGTCTTGTAAGATTGTATCTTATAGTAGTTTTTTAGAAGTTTTCATTACTTGATTACTAACAGCATTGAACATATTTTCATATACTTACTGGTCATGTTTTCTAGGAAATTTCTGCTAAAACTTTTTGTTACATTTTTCCTAGAGATGCATTGTTTTAATTCTTATTGTTTGGCAGGAATTCATCATATGTCCTGGATTAAAATGATATTTCTTTATGTGTGTTAGGATTATCTTTTCCCATTTTAGCCTTGTTTTTAAACTTTTCAGACTTATTCTTTTAATTATCATGCTAAAAACATATAACATTAAATTTACAGTCTTAGTCATTTTTAAGTATTTATTTCAGTAGTGTTCAGTTCAGTTCAGTCACTCAGTCATGTCCAACTCTTTGTGACCCCATGGACTGCAGCACGCCAGGCCTCCCTGTCCATCACCAACTCCCAGAGTTTACTCAAACTCATGTCCATTGAGTTGATGATGCCATCCAACTATCTCATCCTCTGTTGTCCCCTTCTCCTGCCTTCAATCTTTCCCAGCATCAGGGTCTTTTCAAATGAGTCAGTTCTTCGCATCAGGTGGCCAGAGTATTGGAGTTTCAGCTTCAGCATCAGTCCTTCCAATGACTATTCAGGACTGATTTCCTTTAGGATGGACTGGTAATATTAAGTATATTCAAAATGTTATACAGTAGATTCCTAGAACTTTTTCATCTTTCAAAACTGAAACTTTATACCTACCCATCAAACATTAACTTCCTGTTCCCTCAGCTCTTGGTGACCACCTTTCTACTTTCTTTTTTGTATGATTTAGCTACTTTTTTTTTTTTTTTGTAGTTAAGGGACAGATTTTATTTCATAGCTTTTCTGCAAGCAAACTTGCTTGGATACAAAATTGGTACAGGTGCTACTGTCCACTCAAGCAAAAGAAAACCTCACATTTAGATGAATGCATTTTATGATTTAGCTACTTTAGACAATGTGATTAGAATCATGTCATATCTGTCCTTTTGTGACTGGCTTATTTATCTTAGCATAGTATCCTTGGAGTTCATCCGTATTTTAGAATATAACAGAATTTCCTTTTTAAGGCCACATAATATTCCATTATATATATATATATATATATTTAAGAGATACATTGACATGATATATACATATCACATTATCCATTCTTCTTTTAATGGGCATTTGTGTTGTTTTCATCTCTTGATTATTGTGAATAATCCTGCATTGAATGTTGTTGTACAAATAATTGAGATACTACTTTGAGTTCTTTTAAATAAATATCAAAAGTAGAATTGCTGGATCACATAGTAATTCTATTATTAATATTTTGAGGACCCCCATTGTGGTTTTCACAATGGCTGCAGCATTTTACACTCACATCAACAGTATACAAAGATTCCAACTACTCTGCATCCTTGTCAACATTATGTTCTGTTCTTTTGATAGTGGCCATCCTACTGTGTATGAACAGATACCTCATAGTGATTCTGATTGGCATTTCTTTTGTAATTAGTGATGTTGAACATTATATATATCTTCTTTGGAGAGCTTTGACATATTTTAAAATCATGGGTTTTTTTTTTTTGTTGTTATTATTGTTGAATTGCTTTAGTTTCTTATATATTCTGGATATTTATCACTTATCAGATCTGTGATTAAAGCCAGGATTTTTCTCCCAATATGCAAGTTGCCTTTTTACCCTGTTGATCATTTTCTTCGATTAATAGAAGTTTTTAAGTTTGATTTAGTCCCACTTGTCTATTTTTGCTTTCGTAGCACCTGCTTTGGTGTCATATCTAAGAAATCATTACCAATCCAGTGTTCTGAAGTTTTTCCTTATATTCTCTCCTAGAAACTTTATATATTTGTCTGTATGCCTATATGACATTCATTTGGTTATTGTAGTTTTGTAATGTATTTTAAAAATTAGGAAGTGTAAGGCCTTCAACTTTAGTTTTCTCTCTCAAGATTTTTTTAACTAATCAGAGAACCTTGGGATTCCATATGAATTTTAGGATTTTTCATTCCTTTTACTGTTTCTGCAAAAAATATGATTGGCATTTTGATACAGATTACATTGAATCAGTAGCTTGCCTTGGGTAGTTTGAATAATATGGATTTTTAACAATATTATCTTATAACTGATGAATATGGGATATTTGCTCATTTATTCATATGTTCTTTGATTTCATTTAGCAAAGCTTTATAGTTGTCATATAGTTATCATTTCATACAAATCCTCTGCCTCCTTAGTTAAATTTGTTTCTAAGATTATTTTGATTCTCTTTGATGCTATTGTAAATTATAAATGAAACTGTTTATTTTTTTCAGCTTGTTCATTCTTAGTGTATAGACATGAGACTAGTTTTTATGTTGATTTTGTTTCCGTAAACTACTGAAAATATTTATTAGTTAAATGGTTTTCTGGTGCAATCTTTCTAGGGCTTTTTAGATATAAGATCATGTCATCTGCAAACAGAGATCAATTTACTTCTTTTCCAAGCTTTGGGTGCTTTTTTCTTTTCTTTTCTAATTGCTCTGACTAGGATTAGATGTAATGAGAGTGGATATCCTTGTCTTTTTCCTAATCTAGAACAAAAGTTTTCACCACTGAATATGATGTTAATTGTAGGCTATTCTTGTATAGCTTTTATTATTTTGATATAGTTTATTTCTGCCCTGCTTTGTTAAGAGGTTTTATGATGAAAAGGTATTGAATTTTGTTGAGTTCTTTTCTGCATCAGTTGAGATGACCATGTTTATTTTGTCCTTGACTTTGTTAATATGGTATATTACATTGGTTGACTCACATATATTGAACTAATCTTGTGTCTCAGATATAGACCCCACTTAACCATAGTGTATGATTCTCTTAATGTGTTTCTGAATTTGGTTTGCTGGATTTTGTTTGTTTGTTTTGAGGATTTTTGAGTCAGTATTAATCAGGGGTATTAGTCTGTGTTTTTCCTTTCTTAGTGTGTCTTTGATTTTCATATCAGGGTAATGCTAGTCTTATAGAACAAGTTCAGTTCAATTCTTTGGAAGGGTTTGAGGAGAATTAGTGTTAATTCTTCCTTAAATGTTAGTAGAAATCTCCAGTGAAGCCATGTGATCCTGGGCTTTTCTTTGTTGGATGTTTTGATTACTAGTTCAGTCGTCTTAGTAGTTATAGATTTGTTCAGATTTTTTATTTTTTTGTCATTCAGTCTTGGTAGATTCTATGTTTCTAGGAATTTGTCCATTTCTTCCAGGTTATCCAAATTTTGGTATTTAAATATTCATTGTATCTTAGTCTCCATTGTGTTTCTGTGGTATCTGATGTAATTTCCCCTCTTTCAGTTCTAATTTTACTTATTTGGCTTTTTGTCTTTTTTTCTTTGTTGTTCTGTTTAAGGCTTAGCCAGAATAAGATCAATTGTATTGATCTTTAAAAAAAGATCATTCAGTTTTTTTATTATGTTCATAGATTCTATTTTACCTCTACTCTAATATTTATTATTTCCTTCCTTCTGCTAACTTTGGAAACTTTTTCTGCTTTTGCGAGATATAGATTTAGGTTGTTGACTTGGAATTTTTCTTTTATTTTTCTTTTTGGTAAGCATTTTTAGCTATAAACTTCCCTCATCAGTTCAGTCGTTCAGTCATGTCTGACTCTTTGCAACCCCATGGACTGCAGAATGCCAGGCATCCCTGTCCATCACCAATTCCCGGAGCTTACTCAAACTCATGTCCATCAAGTCAGTGATGCCATCCAACCATCTCATCCTCTGTCATCCCCTTCTCCTCATGCTTTCAATCTTTCCCAGCATTAGGGTCTTTTTCAATGAATCAGTTTTTCACATCAGGTTACCAAATTATTGAAGTTTCAGCTTTAACATCAGTCCTTCCAATGAATATTCAGGACAGATTTCCATTAGGATTGACTAGTTTGATCTCCCTGCAGTCCAAGGGACTCTCAAGAGTCTTCTCCAACACCACATTCAAAAGCATCAATTCTTCAATGCTCAGCTTTATGGTCCAACTTTCACATGCATACATGACTACTGGAAAAAACCATAGCTTTGACTGGACAGACCTTTGTCCGCAAAGTAATATCTCTACTTTTTAATATGTTGTCTAGGTTTGCCACAGCTTTTCTTCCAAGGAGCAAGCGTCTTTTAATTTCATGGCTGCAGTCACCATCTGCAGTGATCTGGAGCCCCCCAAAATAAAGTCTGTCACTGTTTCCACTACTTCCCCATCTATTTGCCATGAAGTGATGGAACTGGATGCCATGAACTTAGTTTTTTGAATGTTGAGTTTTAATCCAACTTTTTCACTCTCCTCTTTCACTTTCATCAAGAGGCTCTTCAGTTCTTCACTTCCTGCCATAAGGGTGGTGTCATCTGCATAGCTGAAATTATTGGTATTTCTCCCAGCAATCTTGATTCCAACTTGTGCTTCATCCAGCCCAGCATTTCGCATGATGTACTCTGCATATAAGTTAAATAACCAGGGTGACAGTATACAGGCTTGATGTAATCCTTTCCCGATTTGGAACCAGTCTGTTGTTCCTTGTCCGGTTCTAACTGTTGCTTCTTGACCTGCATACAGATTTCTCAGGAGGCAGATAAGGTGGTCTGGTATTCCCATCTCTTGAAGAATTTTCCACAGTTTGTTGTGATCCACACAGTTAAAGGCTTTGGTGTAGTCAATAAAGCAAAAGTAGATGTTTTTCTGGAACTTTCTTGCTTTTTTCATGATGCAGTAGATGTTGGCAATTTGGTCTTCCCTCATAGTACTTCCTCATTAAACTTCCCTCATAGTACTGCTTTTGTTGCACCCCATAAGCTTTGTTTTGTTTTCATTTGTCTCAAGACATCTTGGGAATATTCCATGTGCACATGCTAAGAATGCCTGTTTTGCTGTTGTTAGATGGAATATTCTGTTCATGTTTGTTAGGTTCAGTTGGCTTATGGTGTTTTTCAAACCTCTATTACCTTATTGATTTTCTGTATGGTTGTTCTGTCCATACATAAAACTGAGATATGAAATTCTGTCTGTTTTGTGTTGTTGTCTCTATCTTTTGTATTTCATTGATTTTTATAGTGATAAGTTTTAATTCTCTTCTCATTTGCCTTTGTGTATATAGACATTTTCTTTTTTTGATTAACATTAAAGTTACATAGAACATCTTAAGTTATAACAGTGTTTTAAGAGGACAACATCTTAATTTAAATCACATGTAAAACTCAACTCATTTAAATATCCATACCCCTTTCCCCCAATTTATGTTATTGATGACACAAATTACCTGTTTTATGTCATGTATCCATTAACATGGGTTTCCCACATGGCACAGTGGTAAATAATCCATCTGCCAATACAGGAAATACAAGAGATGCAGGTTCAATCCCTGGGTTGGAAAGATCCCCTGGAGTAGGAAATGACAACCTGCTCCAGTATTCTTCCCTGGAAAATTCCATGGACAGAGGACCCTGGTAGGCTACAGTGTAGAGGGTCACAAAGAGTCAAACATGACTAAGTGGCTGAACACACATATGCACACACTTCCATTAACAGATTTATAGTTACTTTTTGCATTTGTTTTCAGTTTTTTTTATACTGAATTTTCAAGTGATTTATAAAACTATATTATAATACTACAGGATTCTATAGTTATCTATTTATTTACCTTTACTGGGGAATTTTACATTTTCATGTGTTTTGTGCTACTGGTTGGCCACTTTTCATTTCAGTTTGAAAGTCTCCTTTCATCAGAAAAAAACAAGTTAAAAACACAGTAAATTATCATTACACACACATTAAGATGACTGGAATTTTTAAGTCTGATATTAGTAAGTTTTGGTGAAGATATACAGTAACTGGGGGCTTTCTGGGCTCACATGTAAAGAATCCACCTGTAATGTGGGATAATTGGGTTCAATCCCTTGGTTGGGAAGATCCCTTGGAGTAGGAAATAGTAACCTGCTCCAGTATTCTTTCCTGGAAAATTCCATGGATACAGGAACCTGGTGGGCAATCCATCAGATTGCAAAAAGTATACAGTAACTGGTAGTACTCTGCTGATGTGAATGTAAAATTGTACAACAACTTTAGAAAACAGTTTAACAGTTTCATATAAAGTTAAATATAAATTTAACAATGAGTCAGCAGTCCTACTCCTAAGTATTTACTTAAGAGAAATGAAAACATGTCTACCTAAAGACTTGTAGTTGAATGTTCATGGCAACTTTATTCTTAACAGTCAAAAAATGTATAAAAACACTTTGATACTTTCAATTTGGTATTTCATCTGGTCACATCACTTCATGGGAAATAGATGGGGAAACAGTAGAAACAGTGTCAGACTTTATTTTGGGGGGCTCCAAAATCACTGCAGATGGTGACTGCAACCATGAAATTAAAAGACACTTACTCCTTGGAAGAAAAGTTATAACCAACCAAGATAGCATATTGAAAAGCAGAGACATTACTTTGCCAACAAAGGTCCATCTAGTCAAGCTATGGTTTTTCCAGTGGTCATGTATGGATGTGAGAGTTGGACTGTAAAGAAAGCTGAGCACTGGAGAATTGATGCTTTTGAACTGTGGTGTTGGAGAAGACTCTTGAGAGTCCCTTGGACTACAAGGAGATCCAACCAGTCCATTCTGAAGGAGATCAGCCCTGGGTGTTCTTTGGAAGGAATGATGCTAAAGCTGAAACTCCAGTATTTTGGCCACCTCATGCAAAGAGTTGACTCATTGGAAAAGACCTTGATGCTGGGAGGGATTGGGGGCAGGAGGAAAAGGGGATAACAGAGGATGAGATGGCTGGATGGCATCACTGACTCGATGGACGAGAGTCTGAGTGAACTCCAGGAGTTGGTAATGGACAGGGAGGCCTGGCGTGCTGCGATTCATGGGGTTGCAAACAGTTGGATACAACTGAGCAACAGAACTGAACTGAACTGAAACTATTGAACAATAAAATGTAACGAACTGTTATGTACGACAAAATGAATAAAAGTTTGGCACATGCTGTTTGATTCCATATATATGAAATTCTAGAAAAGACAAAATTATAGTTTCAGGAAGTGTTTCAGTAGGTACCAGAGACAACTGGTTTGAGGATGGGTTTGACTTCTCATGGTCGCAATAGAACATGTTGGGCTGATGGAGATAGACTATATCATGATTTTGATGGTCATCTCACAACTAGATACATGTCAAAACTCTCATGAAATTTATGAATTGTATTACATGTAAACTGAATCTCCATAGACTTAGTTCCACATTTAATTATAGAAATGACAAAATTTGAATTTTAAAAAATCTCAAAAAGTTACCTTGAAATTTTAAAAAAGGAAGAAAGAAGCATTTACATATATAAATGTCTGGCATACTCTAGATTCATTTACCAAATCCATGCCTTTAAGTAGTGGTTAGTGGAAAATAGCTTACTAGTGTCCTGTGCACTTTAGAAACTTTGAAAGTTAATGAAGAGTTAATTTTTTAAATTAATTTATTTTAATTGGACGCAAATTACTTTCCAATATTGTAGTGGTTTTTGCCATACATTGACATGAATCAGCAATGGGTGTACATGTGTTCCCCATCCTGAACCCCCTATTTTTAATAGTACAATTGGAGTGCTTAGATTGAATTTATAAGTTTTGTTATGTTAGTATGTTATGTTAGTAACAAGTAGAAGCTCATCAATTAAGTGCTAATGTTCAATTTGGTTTAGACAGTTATGCTGTATGGTTATCTAACCAGCAATTCAAAGTTAATATGTACCAAATACAATTCTAACTTCTTGACATACAAATTTGTCAGTATGTATCTTCCTGGTTATGCAGGAGTAACACTTATTTTGAAAGTCCTCCTTAATTTCTCTTTATTCCTTACCTACTGCATAGAATTCATCAACATAATTGTCTAGGTCTACTTTAAAATTTCCTCTGAATTTGGTCACTTCCTATAAGCTGTATTTCAACAATCATAGTTTCAATTCCAATTAGCTCTTGTCTGAACAATTGCAGTAGCTTTTTAACTTGTCTCCTTGCACTTAATTCTTGCCCCTCTATAGGCCACTCTCTAAAAAAATCACCACACTGACTTTTTAAAAACTTAAATCTTAGATGACTCCTGTTCTTTACATATAATCCACTGATGGCTTTCCACAATATTTAAATAATACCCAAGAAGTTTCTCAAGATTCTGATGGCCTTTTTAATTGCAAAATAAATAAAATTCAATGAGTTTGCTTTATGAAAAGATTTCAGATTTTAGAAATACAAACTTGGGCTTAAATTGTTTTATGTGCGTTCTCTTTCTTTAATTCACTTAGTATATGTACTGTACTTACAATAGTACCTGGCATGAATTACATACAAAATAAATATGAATTAAATAAAGGAATGAATTAACAAATGAAAATGTCATTACATATAAGTCTGAATTTTGGTAAGTTTCTCTCTTATTTAGTGAACAACAAATTACTTAACACAATTAATTTAACTTGTCCTAGTATTTATGCCATAGCATAATATAAGATAATTCTATGTGTATAGGAGTATAAACACATCATCATCACCATCATCCCAGAGTACTTCTCCATAAGGATTTTATAGACACAGTGAAATAAGAGTAACAGTGTAAGCCAGATGACAGATTCCTGAATTGTATACACATGTTATACATAAAATCACAAATGTAGTTTTTCCCATCCTACCTAGTCCTTATTAACAAGCCCTCATATCATTCCTGATTCCAGGCAGTAATCAGACAACAAAATTATAGTGGGACCTAAGGTTTAGGGTAGGGAAAATTTAGGAATCCATTCACATGAAAACATGAAGCTGAGAATGATTCATTATCTAATCTGTTCAGCTAGCAGTTTCCATGTTTACTATGGGAAACTGAGGCCTACTAAGACCCTTTCAGGTATCTTTGAGGTGAAAACTATTTTCATAGTAGTGTTAAGATGTTATTTGCCTTTTTACCCTTGTTCTCTCAGGAGTGTACTGTAGAGCTTTCCAAAGGCTACATAAAATGAGCTGTTGCAACAAATTGGACACGGAAGCAGATATGAGAACTCAGCTCTCCTATATTAAACTGGTCATTCAAAAGATTTGCAGTAATGTAAAGAAAAAATTGCCTTTCTTTTTACTAAATTCTTTGTGAAAGTATATGCAATTTGAGAGTTAATATGTAAAGTGCTACTTAGTACCATTTTAAATGAAGTAACAAGTATGTATTTAATTATATTTATTTGATTGCTGTTTGGAATCAGGAATAATATACGGGCTTGTTAATGAGGACTAGGTAGGATGAAGAAACTATTTGTGATTTTATGTATAATCAGTTTTAATTTCTAATATGATAAATATGGATATAACTCATATAAACAAAAGCTCTTTGGGGTCCTCAATAACTTTAGATTTATAAAGCATCCCTGAGACAATGTATTGAATTGGCCAAAAAGTTTACTTGGGCTTTTCTGTCTTAAGCTGAATGAACTTTTGGGCCAACCCAACAGATTGAAAAGTGCTCTGTTAAGAGAACCCTTAAAAATTCTTCGTTTTTCCACTGCTGACTCTCCTTCCACCTCTACTTCCATCAGCACAGAGAAATAACACCAGATTTGGTTATTAAGTGAAAATAAGATAAAGAATGAAAAATCTATTAGCATAATGCTCAAGGAAAGTTAGCTGTTGTTGTTAGCAGAATCATGATTTAGAATAAGAAACCATATTTTAAAATCATAGTTAAGATATGTGCCTATATAGTTTGACTAAAAGCAGACCCAAAGTGGTATTTAACCATCTACTCTTTTTTTGCATGCTATTAAGTGACTTTTTTTTACTGTTTTTCATTTCAAGCAATTTTGATCAAGTAGCATGCATGCTCAGTTGTGTCCAACTCTTTGCAACCTGATGGGCTGTAGCCCACCATGCTCCTCTGTCCATGCAATTTTTATGGCAAGAATATTGAAGTGGGTTGCCATTTCCTCCTCCAGGGGATCTTCTGGACCCAGGGATCGAACCTGTGTGTCTTGTGTCCCCTGCATTGGCAAACAGATTCTTTACCACTGCATGACCTGATCTCAAAATGCCTTCTTTCTATTTCAAGTTTTTCTTTAAAATAATTATGCATTGTCATTTTAGAGTTGGTGATGGACAAGAAAGCCTGGTGTGTTGCAGTCTGTGGGGTTGCAAAGAGTTGGACAAGACTGAGCGATTGAACTGAACTGATCTGTCATTTTGGAGAAGAGAATTGTATTTCAGGTACAAATGTAAATTTGTGTGAGAACTATTGGCAAAACCTCTGATGAAATTTATTGGTTAAAAAAAAAATCATTCTGTGGTAGGCTGTTTAACAAATCACATCCCCAAACCACATTGCCTGGCAGTGATTATTTGCAGTCATCTGTAAATATGTGACTTGATTTTAGTTTTTGCACCTAGAGGGAAACCAGAGAAAAATGATACTGCAACATGGTCCCAT
This sequence comes from Capricornis sumatraensis, assembly GCF_032405125.1. Classification (NCBI taxonomy): domain Eukaryota; kingdom Metazoa; phylum Chordata; class Mammalia; order Artiodactyla; family Bovidae; genus Capricornis; species Capricornis sumatraensis. The sequence goes on from NC_091092.1 coordinate 117,856,709, forward strand.
GAAACACTGAAAAATGAGGTAGAGAAATGAGAATGTGGATTGCTTTCTTCTCTAGGTCTTTCAACCTGTCCACCCCAGAATCAAAACTAGACTTTCTGAAAGAATGAAAAATCACAAAATTGCTTAAATCATATATACATGATTTATTGGTGATATAGAATTAATGGACTACCTGCCAGCACACATCACTGAGGTCAAGTCTACTCTAGAATTATTTGATGAACTCTGACTTCATATGAAATGATAAAGTTCAGTAAAGTCCCTCTGTGTTACATGAAAAAGTAAACTTGAACTGATTCAGGGAGTAGTGCAGCAGATACTAATTACCACAAAAATACAAGAGAGAAAAGTGTTTTTAACATTATCTAAAAGAAAATTGATATTCAAGGTAAGACTAAAGTCCTCTTGATAAGAAAGTGAAGGAAAATCCATTAATGTATAATAATAGTGGATTGCTGTAGTAGTAATAGAAAATATATAGGAATTAAAATTAGATGAATATTGAAACCCAGACAGAATATTTATTGCAACATTCCAGGTAGGATGAACTTTGGCTGTGTAAAAATACATCACAGACCTAGAGAAAGAACATGTTAATAAAAGGAAGTTGGTTTGTACTGAATGTACAGAAAAGCAAAAGTAACATAAGAAATACTGATAGAACTCATCAAAGTGATAACCAGGGGAGGGGAGTCTTGACCAGTACATTTTAAACATTTATTTATTTGGCTGTGCTGGGTCTTTGTTGCTATGCAGACTTTTCTCTAGTTGTGGCAAGTGGGGGCTACTCTCTAGTTGCAGTGCACGGGCTTATCATGGCCGTGGCTTCTCTTGTTGCAGAGCACAGGCTCTAGGGCACACAGGCTTCAGTTGCTGTGGTGCACAGGCTTAGTTGCTCAGTAGCAGGGGAGATCTTCCCAGATTAGGGATCAAACTCATGTCTTTTGCATTGGCAGGCAGATTACCACTGAGCCGCCAGGGAACCCACACCAGCACATTTTGAGTGGTAGAATCCCAAGGGAAAGCTACCCTTTCTAATTTCATTATATCATTGTTTTAAGATGATGAAATTAACCATTTTAAAAAGAATTTTGAAATCCTTTTTCCTTTAGTTTCTGCAGACCAAGCAAACTTTTGAGAATAGGTGATATTGAGCACAAATCTTTCTACATGGAAGCACATTGCTGGTCATGGGAATACAGTTTATGCCATGAAAATTCAACTCTTTTCCAACTCAGACCACTGTAATAGAAGGAATAACTATTCTTTCTTGTATATACATCCAGACATTTTCTATATCCACATGTGTCAAAGATTATGTTTAAAAATTTCATGACCAGCATTCTGTGACATGGCTCCAACTTATCATGTCTACTCCCTATTGATGTGGTGGTGGTTTAGTCACTAAGTTGTGTCTGACTCTTTGTGCCCCCATGGACTGTAGCCCACCAGGCTCCTCTGTCCATGGAATTTTCCAGGCAAGAATACTGGGGTTGCCATTTCCTTCTCCAGGGGATTTTCCCCACTCAGGGATCAAACCTGGGTTTCCTCCATTGCAGGCAGATTCTTTACCAACTGAACTACCAGGGCATAAATTATTTTAAGTTTTGTTATAGGCAGGGTTTCTAATTTTAAAATAATAAACTGCCTTCCGTATTTAATGGCCTCTCTCTCAAAAAAAAAAAAAAGGTTAATATATGACTGTTCCCTAAAACATGTATCTATTTTCAGTGTGATTACTAAGAGCTGGTGGTTTTTTTAAAATTTGAAGAAAAGTCCCAAATCAAGATAAATTTACCAAGATAGTGTCCATATGAAAGTTCAGGATGAATCCTACATACTAGAGAGGGGCTGAGCCTGCAGATGAGGAAGTATATCAAATCTCAGGAACATTGCTGGGATTAACTCAATTGATGTTAAAAATGATGGTTAATCACCGAGACTAACTCACAAATGTTAATGTCATTAATGATGTAACTGAATTATATAACTTAATGTTTATGTATGACGTGACACCAAAGGGAATGACAGATCTCCCATTTGGGATTCCAAATGTATCTCTTTGCCTACTGACAACTCTAAATAGGTTTACAGGGACTCTTATGGCTCTAACTTGTCAGGACACAGAATGCCACTGGAGCGAAGACTAAAGGGACCTTAGTAGAATGATGCTAAGATGCTGTTCATATGAATCTAACCAAATAATTTGTGTTATTAAATCTATAACATGTTGCTAAATTTTCTTTTTATATTAATTCTAATCTACATGTAGTAAAAAGGTACATTTTGATTATAGAACTATTTGGGGATAATGTCCCAAATCAGACACCTCTATATAGTCTTACAAGTAGAATTGCAAGCATTTTTCACAAATACTCATATATACTGGTAAAATAGGCTGTCAGTGTTCGGCTGGTTTCAAAATCTCCTAAATTGCTTTGGTGAAATTTCCAGCTTGCACTAAACTCCATGCTTGGAGGGCTAATACTGACCCTGCACCTGTCAGTGAGGCTGCAGATGGTGCACGTAACACACACGATTGCCTTCAAAACAGGAAGGAGGAGGAGATGAAGGAACAGATTGCTCCGTGAAATGAACACACACTTCCAAAAGGCTAATTATTTGTTCCCTAAAACTATTTCCAGCGTGTTGCATCCTTAAACACTGAGGCTCATTTCTGCGCATTGTTAAAAAGCCAAAGAAAATTTACCACAGCAAATGCAATACATAAATATATTGTGATATCATTCATCAAAATGCATACTTTATATTCTTTTGGAATTATTGGAGGTTGTGATAGAGAAATGTAGATTATAGATTAAACTTGCACACTTACATTATGGATAGATGAAATAATATAATAAATATATAATAGATTTCTCTTCTTTTGTAAACTGAAAAATTGGTATTAGTTTCAGTGTACCTCTTCTTCATGACCAAATTACACCAGACTATTGATTTAATTAAATGATATTTTAAAAGGAAATGGCTACCAAAAAAAACTTTGGCACTGATATAAAGTTAAGAAGCATTATCACAAATGATCTAAGGTAGAACTTGTTCTAAAGTAAATGGAAAATTAGTAATATATACGTAACAAATAAATATATTTAATCAATAGTGACTATATTAAAGTAGGAAATGGCAACCCACTACAGTATTCTTGCCTGGAGTATCCCATGAACTGAAGAACCTGACAGGCTATAGTCCATAGGGTCACAAAGAGTTGGACAAACCTGATGTGACTGAGCACAGCATGAAGTGATTGTATATATAATTATATAGAATATGTATCACTGATATGTAATATATTATTATATAATATATATTACATATATTTTTTTATGATTTTTTTTTCTCATGACACATGGCTTCAGGGATTTTATTTAGTTCTGCAATCAGGGGCTGAACTCATGCCATCAGCAGTGAAAATACAGAGTCCTAACCCCTGGACAGCCAGGACATTCGCTGTGATATATTCTTATTACAAATGAAGCTTATAGGGAATTCCATGATGGTCCAGTGATTAGGACTGAAGTCATGTATATATACACATGAGGACAAGAAGTACCATGACAAACTCAAAGATTCCAATTATATATCACAGACCCCAGAACTTTCCCAAGAATCTGTTTGCTTATCTGCATTCATTTCCTAATCCCATCCCTGATCCTTCAGTGTCTGTTCCTAATCACCCCTCTGGTGGGCTTCTAATTCTCAAGGGATAACCTAGTTGACATGTATACCATTGAGAAAACTGCTCCAATCATTTTGTTCCCAAACTTGAAAACACCTGCATCCACCTTTTCTTACTGCATTGAATCTTCTCATTTCATCTGTAACTTTGACACTCTCCTTCCTTGGTATCTTATTTCACTGATGATCACAATTCGCTGGTCTCTTCAGTCTCTTCACTTGTTTTTCATCCTCGCCACCACACATGCTGAGATTTCTAGCAACTTAAATATATTTCTTGAACTTTGATCCCATCTAGTCGCCATATAATCCTTCCTCATACAAACTTCCTAAAAGACTTGTCTAATTTTTCTATTTCTACTTAACTCTCAAAATTTTCAACCCATCAGAATCTGGCTTCTACCCTTTCTTTTTATTCTGAAACTAGTAATGTGACCCTTAATGTCACCCCAGACATTCACATTTATAAAACTTGGACTATTTTAAAAATATATATTCTTGTGGTTCAGCTGAATTTGACACTGTTGAGCACACCTTGTTTTGTATTTTATGCACATAATCCATATTTATTATAAAAGAGCAGATAAAATATAAATATTTCAGTATACATTTCTCAATTTTATGTTTTATGAATTATTAATATGTATATATAATAGTTAAGCAAAAATGGGTTTATGATATAGATAGTAATTTAGAACATAACAATTTTTACTTAAGAATTTATTGAGAATATAGGTCAATGATAAGTATTATTTTAGAATATAATCATAATGTGGCCATTGTATTTTTCTTAATTTATTAATCAGTTCTTAAGTTGATTTATAGGCTATCCAGTTTCACTACTTTTAGAAATAATGCAACAAATGATATTTCACTTGGATCTTTTAAAATTTTAGCCAGTAATCTGTTAGGATGGATACATAACCAGATTTGAAATTTTGAGGCTGAAGTGAAAACACATTTTTTAAAGTTTTTGTTATATATTTTAAATATTCTTCCAAAAAAATTATCACAATTTACAGAAGTAGTAGATCCTATTGTAGCTCTTCAAAGTAATGAATGCATATGTTTTATTCAATTTGATTGACAAAGAATATAGTTTATTTAAGTTGGTTTGTCTTTGAATACTAATGAGATACATATTTCTTCATATATGTTTCATACTTTACTCATTTTAGTGATTTTGAAATTCTTATCAATTGCCTTTGTTCAAATAGACTTTTTATAGATGAGATTTGATGAATATGTACACCTCTTAAACTACTACAGAGAATTGTCACTTTGCCGAGAGTACAAGCCTACCTCTACTCCCAGAGGCATTAGCTATTCTGACCTTTATAATTATCATTTTTCCTCATCTGTTTTTTTTTTAACTTTTTTGCTTTTGTTTAATTACAGTTTTACTAAGAATTAATCCACATACTATACAGATCACCTATTTAAGGTGTATAAGTCAGTATTTTTAGTATATTCACAGATCTGTGTAGCCATCATATCCCATGGACACAATTTTAGAATATTTTAATAACTTGGAAGTTACCCCTATACCCTTTAGCTCTCAGCCCCTATCACCCTACTATTAAGAACTAGGTTTTCCTATCTGAATGTTTCATAAAAATTGAATTATACATGTGATGTTTTATAACTCGTTTGTTTCACTTAACATAATGTTTTCAAAGTTCATGTCATAGCATGTCTCAGATTTTCATTGCGTTTTGTGGTTGAATACTATTCCATTGTATAGATATACTACATTTTTTTAAATCCATTTGTCATTTAATTGATACTGAGTTGCTTCCACCATTTGACATCATTAATGTGCTAAGTCACTTCAGTTGTGTCTGACTCTTTGTAACCCCAGCCTCCTCTGTCCATGGGATTCTCCAGGCAAGAATACTGGAGTGGGTTGCCATTCCCTTCTTCAGAGAATCTTCCGAACTTAGGGATCAAACCCACGTCTTTTATGTCTCCCGTATTGTCAGGCGGGTTCTTTACCACTAGCACTGCTTGGGAAGCCCTTGTTATTAATAATACTGTTATAAACATTGTGTACAAGTTTTTGTTTGAACACTTCAATTATTTGGGGTATATATCAAAACTATATAGGAATGGAATTTCTGAGTCATGTGGTAATTCTATTTTTACCTTTCTGAGGAACTACAATAATGTTTTCCACAGAAGCTGTACCATTTTATATTTCCACTAGGAAAGCTTGAGGGTTTCAAGTTCTCCATATCTTCCACCAACACTTGTTATTTTCTGTTTACTATAGCCATCTTCAGGCACTCTATCTATCAGATCTAGGCCCTTAAATCTATTTCTCACTTCCACTGTATAATCATAAGGGATTTGATTTAGGTCATACCTGAATGGTCTAGCGGTTTTCCCTGCTTTCTTCAATTTAAGTCTGAATTTGGCAATAAGGAGTTCATGATCTGAGCCACAGTCAGCTCCTGGTCTTGTTTTTGTTGACTGTATAGAGCTTCTCCATCTTTGGCTGCAAAGAATATAATCAATCTGATTTTGGTGTTGACTATCTGGTGATGTCCATGTGTAGAGTCTTCTCTTATGTTGTTGGAAGACAGTGTTTGCTATGACCAGTGCATTTTCTTGGCAAAACTCTATTAGTCTTTGCCCTGCTTCATTCCGCATTCCAATGCCAAATTTGCCTGTTACTCCAGGTGTTTCTTGACTTCCTACTTTTGCCTTCCAGTCCCCTATAATGAAAAGGACATCTTTTTTGGGTGTTAGTTCTAAAAAATCTTGTAGGTCTTCATAAAACTGTTCAACTTCAGTTTCTTCAGCGTTACTGGTTGGGGCATAGACTTGGATAACTGTGATATTGAATGGTTTGCCTAGTCAAGGCTATGGTTTTTCCTGTGGTCATATATGGATGTGAGAGTTAGACTGTGAAGAAGGGTGAGTGCTGAAGAATTGATGCGTTTGAACTGTGGTATTGGAGAAGACTCTTGAGGGTCCCTTGGACTGCAAGGAGATCCAACCAGTCCATTCTCAAGGAGATCAACCCAGGGATTTCTTTGGAAGGAATGATGCTAAAGCTGAAGCTCCAGTACTTTGGCCACCTCATGCGAAAAGTTGACTCATTGGAAAAGACTCTGATGCTGGGAGGGATTGGGGGCAGAAGGAGAAGGGGACAACCGAGGATGGGATGGCTGGAGGGCATCACAGACTCGATGGATGTGAGTCTGAGTGAACTCCGGGAGATGGTGATGGACAGGGAGGCCTGGCGTGCTGCGATTCATGGGGTCGCAAAGAGTCGGACACGACTGAGCGACTGAACTGAACTGAACTGAACTGATAGCCATCTTCTCAGGTGGCACTAGTGATAAAAAATCTGCCTGCCAATGCAGGAGACATAAGAGATGCAGGTTTGATCCCTGTGTCGGGAAGATCCCTGGAGGAGTAAATGGCAACCCACTCCAGTATTCTTGCCTGGGAAATCCTATGGACAGAGGAGCCTGGCAGACTTACAGTCCATGGGGTCACAAAGAATCAGACACCACTGAAGTGACTTAGCACACACACATAGCCATCTTAGAGGATGTGAAGTGATTTCTCATTGTGATCATATGATAAGCATATGTTTGGGAATTGCCATAATAGAATTGGTATTTAAAACAGAGACAGTGGCTGAGATAATCACTTGGTTAACTGTCGATAGAGAATATAAGAGGGATATGGATTGAACCCAGAGGTAGTTTGAATTAGAGAGGGAGATGAAAGTTATCAGTAAAATAATATAGAGGGAAACATCTCTTATGAACTGAAATGCATCGCATGTTGAAGACCTAGCCTGCATGCAGTATGACCATATTTCGAGATAGGACTTTACAGGAGATCAATCAGTCCAGTTGCTCAGTCATGTGCAACTCTTTGCAACCCCATGGACTGCAGCATGCCAGGCTTCCCTCTCATTATATGCTAATTAATGATGTTAATTATAATTATATAATTAGCATATAAATGAGGTCATAAGGGTAGAGTCCAAATGTGATAGGATTGATGATCTTAAGAAGAGATGAAAGAGATTTCTTTCTCAGCATGCACATAAGTCAGAGAGGCCTCATAGGAAATCAACCCTGACAGCCCCTTGATTGGGACTTTTTGCCTCCAAAACTGCAAAAAGAAGTTGTTGTTGGCTTTTTCTAACATATATATTTATTTATTTGCGTATTTCTTTGGCTCTGCTGAGTCTTAGTTGCAGCATGTGGAATCTTTAGTTGTGTCACATGGGATCTAGTTCCCTGACCATGGAACAAACTCAAGCTCCCTGCATTTGGGAGTGCAGAGTCTTAGCCACTAGATGACCAGTGAAGTCCCAAGTTTTTTGTTTTTTAAGCCCCTTCATCTGTGACATTTCTTTATGACAGCCTGAGTGCACTAATGTAGCATCCAGTGATTTAGTGGATTACTGAACCCCAGTGAAGAAAGGAGCAGAGAGTAATTACATCACTTGATAACAGATGTCAAGCAATGCAAGGACTGAGAACTGACCGTTTCATCCAGTAACATGGATCTCATCAATGTCCTTGAGTGGTGGTAGGTTGAATAGTCTGATTAGAGTGGGTTTAAGAGAACATGTGAGGAGAGAAATAGGAGACAGCAACTCTTTCAATGAGTCTCATTTTGCTGTTAAGTCGCTTCAGTCGTGTCCAACTCTGTGTGACCCCATAGATGGCAGCCCACCAGGCTCCCCTGTCCCTGGGGTTCTCCAGGCAAGAACACTGGAGTGGGTTGCCATTTCCTTCTCCAATGCATGAAAGTGAAAAGTGAAAGTGAAGTCACTCAGTCGTGTCCGACCCTTAGCATGGACTGCAGCCTACCAGGCTCCTCTGTGCATGGGGTTTTCCAGGCAAGAGTACTGGAGTGGGGTGCCATTGCCTTCTCCAGAGTCTCATTGTAGAGATAACCAAAAAAAAAGGTAGAACTTGTAACTAAAGGGAAATTGAATTAAAAGAACTTTATTTAAGATGGTAGCTATAACATGATGCTGTTGGAACAGTGGACATTATAATATCAGGAGGAAGGGGAAATAATGACACAGAAAGTGAAAGTGAAAGTCGCTCAGTCGTGTCCAACTCTTTGCGACCCCATGGACTATACAGTCCATGGAATTATCCAGGCCAGAATACTGGCGTGGGTAGCCTTTCCCTTCTCCAGGGCATCTTCCCAACCCAGGGATCAAACCCAAGTCTCCCGCATTACAGGTGGATTCTTTAAAAGCTTAGCCACAAGGGAAGCCCCATGACAGAGAAGGAAAATTTGAGTGAAGCCCTTAAGTGGGTAAAAGTAAACAGATTCTAGTGCATAAATTGCCTTTATGTAGGAGTCTTTGAAATTTATCTACATCAACAGGAAGGAAAGCAAAAGATACAGGTATGGAAGCTAGTAGGTGAGTGATCAGGTTGTAGAAGCCTGTGGATATTCTCTGTGTCTATAAACATGAGGCAAAAATCTGACTAGATTTTTCTAAATATGTATAAATTCTCTTTTATTAAAGATCCCAACTTTTTCCCATTGAACATGTCACATGTTTAATGCAAATTTCATTATTTATTCTTAGTCTTGCAGTGATTCCTCTTTACTTACTTGAGTTTATTGGCCCCTCTAGTACTTGATTGTATATTGTATCTATATAGAATATTATACCATATATATCAGTGAAAGTATACTCTCACTTTATTTCAAATATTTTATTTTCCATTCTTATATATTTTTAATTTTATATGAACTTTATGAAGTTCTAAAACATCCCTTGAAGAGTTTTATTTGAATTATACTAAAATCCCAACCTAGGGATTGAACCTGCGTCTCCTGCAGTTTCTGTGTTGCAGGCAGATACTTTACCCCCTGAGCCATGGAGGAAGCCCAACTAAAAGCAGAGATCATTATAAAAAATTGGTGTTAAAATGTTACTTTTTTCCCTATCAAAATATTCTTGGTACTCTTTAAGAATTTTTTATTCAGTGCACCAGCTCCAAGCATCCAGTATCAACACGTGTATACCTGTGGCTGATTCATGTTGATGTATGGCAAAACCAATACAATATAGTAAAGTAATTAACCTCCAATTAAAATAAATAAGTTTATACTTAAAGAATTTTTATTCAATAAAATGCTATTACTTTATTCATAGATAACTTATATATTTATTATAATTAGTATGTATAGCTGTTGGTAAAATGGTGACTGACTGTTTATATAATTATAATTGCTGATTTGCAGAAAAACATTCTTGAAATCAATATACACATTATTGAGTAGTTTAATAATTAGATATTAGATCATGATCAGTCTCCTATGAAGCTATCATATCATAACAAAAATCATGATGATTATACCCCTACATTCCTAATGACCATAATTGTTCTCCCTTGTCAAATTTAACTGTGATTTACTTGCATTTCTGGAAAAGAAAGAGTTAATAATATAAGAGTGAGAATCTTTTTTCTCCTTATATAATGAAAATTACTATAATATATCTACACTAATTAAATTTGAGTAATAACTTGGCAATGGATAATTTTTACCATAATAAAGAAAAAGTAAGTTTGGAATGTCTCTGTTGGACTTAAGCAAATAAATTTTCAGCATATTTTGAGAGAAATATTTTCTCTTTTTTATAGTAATATATCAAATCCTTTAACATAGTTACAATGTTTGAATTACATAAATGATATAGTTAAATAATATTTTATGAATTAAGATATTATTTAGACATCTAAACAGGGCTTCCCTGGTAACTCAGTTGGTAAAGAATCTGCCTGCAATACAGGAGACACTGGTTTGATTCCTGAGTTGGGAAGATCCCCTGGAGAAGGGATAGGCTACCCACTCCAGTATTCTTGGGCTTCCTGGTGGCTCAGCTGCTAAAGAATCCGCCTGCAATGTGGGAGACTGGGGTTCAATCCCTGGGCTGGGAAGATCCCCTGGAGAAGGGAATGGCTATGCACTCCAGTATTCTGGCCTGGAGAATTCCATGGACTGTGTAGTCCATGTATAGTCCATGGGGTAGCAAAGAGTCAGAGACAACTAAGTGGCTTTCACTTTTAGATATCAAAACTGTATTAAGGTAATATTTTGGTATTATTAAGGTAATATTAAGGTATTATTTTAGAAGAGAAATAAGTTTCAAAAGATATAAAAAATATTTGTAATTCAAGAAGTGACCTATACTTGATGAAAATGACCTTCAATATATGCTGTTTTTCATGTATTAGGACTATTAGTACTTTGAGAATTTCTACATTATCTCTACATGATATTCGTTCACATTTTACTATTCTGAATTATCTTGTACAGAATTTGTTGTAAGGATTTTATATGCTTTGTAGAACAAAATGGGATGTTCTAGGAATTTTTAAATTCCTGGAGAGTTTATATAGAATAGAGTATTACTAGGTCTTTTAAACAATAAAAACATTCTCATGAGTTTAATATTTACTTCTCATATTTTGATTGCATAGGGTTGAAAATCATGTGATTACATTTTCTTGCCAGCACTTCATTTGTTTCTTGAATATGTTATTGTCTTGTTTTCTGTCTTAAATTGAAAAGTAACATAAGTTTAGTACCAACTCAGAAATCCAAGAACAGGGCTCATTTATTGATTTATTTATCTCTTTAGCATTTCAGTTACCCAACAAGGCCACAACAACATGGCATGCATAATCATACAAAGAAAAAAGAACCTAGTATGGAATCTCAATAGCTGTGAGATCGTGAATATGTTAATCTTTCTGAATCTTATCTTCTTCCTTTCAGGCAAGAATGATAGTAAAAGTAGATCATGATATCATTAAAAGCTTGTAATGACATACTGAATGCAAGTCTTCTGTATAATGTCTAGAGTTCAGGAACTACTGGGAATGACAGGTACTATTCTTGATTATTAGTTTATAAAATTATGAATGAGTAAATTGATAAGTGAATGAAGCATAAAATAGATGAAATTGCACTATGCTACATTATTTTGCTATTCTGAAAGAACACTTATATTATGTTTGCAGACCTCATCAAGTAAAAATGATTTTGCTTTCACAAATAAAATAACAATCCAATGATGGTGAGATTATAAATGTTTTACCACTAAAAAAACATTAAATAATTTAAACCAACATAAATTTAGGGTGCTAGATATGTACTCTGTTCTGTGAGATGAGTATAAAAGATTTGCAAAGCCAATGCACTGGGACGATCCAGAGGAATGGGATGGGGAGTGGGGTTCGGGATGGGGGACACATGTACACCCATGGCTGATTCATGTCAATGTATGGCAAAAACCACCTCAATATTGTAAAGTAATTAGCCTCTAATTAATGTAAATTAATTTTTTAAAAATTTACATGATAGAGTTGACATTTGCAGTGACTAAGTCATAAAAATTACTATACTAAAACTCAGCCCAGAATGTAGACATAAAGTTGTGATTTGTTGGCTTTTTCATGTATTCTTACTATAATGATAATCATAGGCTCAATGATTAAAAAATTTGGGATATGAGAGCAAGTGGAAAGTATCTTTGTGTACTAGTTTGCCCAATTAGGTACTCATGGTGGAATTCAATTGATTTTTTTAACCTTTAATTAGACACAGTGAGGACTGTTACAGCCTTCTTGAAGGCAGCACATGTGCCTGCCCTTATTTTATTTTTTCCTTTTGAATATCTCATTGAGTTCCTTGTGCATGATAAGTGCTCAGTTGTTCAAATACAGGATTAAGTCCCCATAAAATACTTTTTCTGTGTCTTTAAAACCTCAAGTTGGAAAGCCATAACTGAAAATTGATGAAAGACATGACTACTGAGACTGGACCACATGAGTCTTACAGAGATTGTTTGGATACCATGGCAACCACTGTGAAACTTGTCACCATTTCCCAAGGATGGAGGAAGCAGCCTCTAGGAGTCAAAGAGGACAGGTTTGAGGTGACAGAACTCTGGCAAAGGCCATGACAGGATGGGGCTGCTGCTCTGCTTAGACAGTTGTCTACAAGAGGCACTTGCTCCCTTTGCGAATCACTAAAGACATGTGGGAATAACCAGAGCCACAGAAAGGTTAGTTATTACATTGATACATCAAAGTTTCTTCTTACCTCCCTCATTTCTTTCTTCATCCCTTTCTTCCTGAACTCATTCCCATAGAGAAAAAAGAAACATGCCTACTTCTCCCATCCTCCACTTCCATCTTAATTATTCAATTATTTTTCAAATATCAGAGTCTATATAAATGATATTTATATTGCCCTATAATTAATTAAGTATTCTTCATGGAAGATAGAGGTGGGGGTGGAAGAGATGGTGATTTCATTGAGACAGTCATTACCTCCACTTATGTAATTGAGTATCAACAGTTGTCAAAAATTTGTGTAACAAAGAAAATGAGATTTTAGTATAATGTTGAAAATTATAGTGATTTCAAATTCTGGTTTGAAGGTGTTGGTGTAAAACCAGGATTCCTTCTTATCCTTTGAAATCATCCATAAGATGGCACAGTGGTAAGGAATCCACCAGCGAGTGCAGGAGACACAAGAGATGCGAGTTCAATCCCTGGGTCGGGAAGATCCCCTGGAGGAGGAAATGGCAACACACTCCAGTATTCTTTCCTGGGAAATCCAATGGACAGAGGAGACTGGTGGGCTACAGTTCATGGGGTCTCAAAGAGTTGAACATGACTGAGCATGCGTGCATATAAGCAACAAGGGGAACTAGAAATGAAAATGCAAACTCCATTTCTGTTTTTATTTTTAGTGGATCAATAACACAACTAAAGGAAGAATTTAATTTTTCCTCCTTCATTTTGGAGTAAATTGAGACTTTCAAAAACTGAGTTACAGGGTGGTCTTACTTAGGAGTTTCCTGGTAGGAAAACACACACACACACACACTCAACTGAGAACATCAAGAGTTCAAAGTAATAAGCCCTAGGAGTGAGACAGTTATTTTCTGCCAATTATATTTCCTCTCACCACTGAATAAGAGTCTAAAAGTCTGTAATTTATAACTCTTATAGATGCACAACCTCAAAGTCCATGTAGATTTTTTTAAAACATTTAGTGCTTCTTCCAAGTTATTCCTAGCTAAGCAATCAAAGCTTCTGAGAAGTAAATCCCATTAGCTGTTTAAAAGTTTCATCTAAATATATCTCTTTATAAAATTACCAAGTTGAATATAGAAAGTCTAACTCTCCTTGGACGAAGTAACATTTGTCAGTTCAGATCTTGATGCTGAGAACCTATGAAGCTTTTTGACCAGGTAGGGATACTCAAAGGCAGAGATGACTAAAACTTAAAAATTGCTATGAGTAAATCTGAATAGAGTACTGAATGATAAATTTCTGAGAATCTAAATTTCACTAGTATGAAATTGGGCACAAAAGCACTCTCTCTCTGAAATTGGGAGTGTTGCGGGCAAGGTATATGGGCAGGACAAAGAAAGTGCTGTTTCTTGTTTTGAGAGAAATAAATCACTCACAAACTTACAGTACACTGGTTCTCAACCCTTGGTATACATTGGAATCACCCAATGAACTTTTTAAAAATATGGATTCCAAGACAACAGCTTCAGAGACTAACGTATTTGGTCAGGGTCCCAGTCATGGTATTGTTAGATTTTTAAATTTCTCTGAGTGATTCTAGTGTGCAGCTTGTTGTACACTATCATGTTAAAGAAGTCAGTTCAGTTCAGTTCAGTTCAGTTGCTCAGTCATGTCCGACTCTTTGCGACCCCATGAATCGCAGCACACCAGGCCTCCCTGTCCATCACAATTTCCCGGAGTTCACTCAGACTCATGTCCATCGAGTCCATGATGCCCTCCAGCCATCCCATCCTCTGTCGTCCCCTTCTCCTTCTGCCCCCAATCCCTCTCAGCATCAGAGTCTTTTCCAATGAGTCAACTCTTCGCATGAGGTGGCCAAAGTACTGGAGTTTCAGCTTCAACATCAATCCTTCCAGAGAAATCCCAGGACTGATCTCCTGCAAAATGGACTGGTTGGATCTCCTTGCAGTCCAAGAGACTCTCAAGAGTCTTCTCCAACACCACAGTTCAAACGCATCAATTCTTCAGTGCTCAGCCTTCTTCACAGTCCAACTCTCACATCCATACATGACCACAGGAAAAACCATAGCCTAGTCCCCCAAATTTGGTCATATTTGAATCATCTGGAAAGCTTTTAAATATTCTGATGTCCTGGTCTTATCCAAGATTGACTAGATTGGAAAGTCTCAGTATGGGAGTCAAGAGTCAGTATATATATATATGTGTGTGTGTAAATATATATATATATTTACAATCTAAAGGTGATTCCAGTTTGAGAACCACTGGTTAGACAAGTAAAGAAATGAGGATGACATTAGAAATGCAACCCACCTGAGCTACACAGCTCTGATAACAGCTACCTGTGTGATGTTGGTCATTAGCTTCTCCATCCACTAAATAAGTCCAGTGATTCTCTTCCAAGATTGCTAGGGGGTGAAAGTAGAATATAGGATACAGTAAACTATTGACAATTTAATTCTAATGTGATGACTTCCATAATACTTTTTTTATAAGAACTATTTTATTTCAACATAATCATAGTCATATTTCACATTTCTCCAGTTGTCTCCTAAGTCTGTCTACAGTAACAAGTCCCCTTTCTCCAATTATTTTCTAAAAAAATACATATTTTTATGGTTGGTTGGTTTGTATCAGAAAACAAAGTCTCATATTACATTTAGTTGAGTTTTCTCTTCAGTCTTCTAAAATCTGGAACAATTCCTCCTTAATTATTTATTTGTTTGTTTGTTTAAGAAACCAGCTCATCTGTTCTGCTGAATTTCCCACATTTTTCTGTTTGCTTCCCTATGATATGATTAAATTTAACATTTTCATCCAGCTCCTGCCCTGTAGACTGGTTATTAGATTTAGAGCCATGATAAATATAAAGCATAATTTATAGGTGATGTTGTGCACTTCCTGTTGCATCAAGGCACATATTTCTGCTTATCTCTCTTTTAATACTGATAAAATGGATCAGTCTGTTCAAGTGCTGTAAGTCAAATTCATCTGTCACATAGTTTCCCACTGTGTGCATGTGTGCTAAGTCACTTCAGTCATGTCCGACTTTTTGTGGCCCCCATGGACTGTATCCTGCCAGGCTCCTCTATCCATGGGATTCTCCAGGCAAGAATACTGGAGTCAGTTGCCATGCCCTCCTCCAGGGGTCTTTGCGACCCAGGGATGGAACCTGCATGTCTCTTCCATTGGCAAGTGGGTTCTTTACCACTAGGGCCACCTGGGAAGCCCAGTTTCCCATTAGGTCTTTTAAAACTCTATAAAGCTCTTTTAAAAAAGTATAAATTTATTTTATTATTTTTATCTATGCTGGTCTTCCTTACTGCACTCAAGCTTTCCTCTAGTTGTGGCAAGCAGGGGCTACTCTCTAGCTGTGGTGCATGGGCTTCTCATTGCAGTGGCTTTTCTTGTGCTTTTGCAGTGGCAAAGCACAGGCTCTAGGCACCCAGGTTCAGTAGTTGTAGCACGTGGGCTTAGTTGCTCTACAGCATGTAGAATCTTCCCAGTGGTCCAGTGGTTAAGAATCTGCCTGCTAATGCAGGGGACTTTGATTTGATCCATGATCTGGGAAGATTCCACATCCCATTCTGAAGGAGATCAACTCTGGGATTTCTTTAGAAGGAATGATGCTGGGGCTGAAACTCCAGTACTTTGGCCACCTGATGCGAAGAGTTGACTCATTGGAAAAGACTCTGATGCTGGGAGGGATTGGGGGCAGAAGGAGAAGGGGACAACCGGGGATGAGATGGCTGGATGGCATCATGGACTCGATGGACATGAGTCTGAGTGAACTCCAGGAGATGGTGATGGACAGGGAGGCCTGGTGTGCTGCGATTCATGGGGTCTCAAAGAGTCGGACAAGACTGAGTGACTGAACTGAACTGAACTGAACTGAATTAGGCTTGTACTCAAATAATTTTAGCAGCCAAGGATGGTGTTTGTTTAGGATCATGTTTCATCAGGATTTGTGTCTTGTAATTCTATCATTCCTTTAGCATTTATTAGCTAAAATTCTTCTATAAAAGACTTTGCCTCATCAACTATTTGTTACCCTGAATTGAGACAAATTCTGATTTATTGTCCTTTAATTACCTATTTTCAAATAATTAGTTGATGTCTTGGCACACCCAATGAGTTTCTTTGTTGTTATCATTATAAATTGCAGGTTATCTATATAATATTTATTAACCTTGCCACATGGTTTGTCGTACCATTCTTTTCACTCTTTTTGGGAGGGTGGGAGTCAAAGCATATTCCAAGCTACAGTGACCATTATTCTAATTTTACCAGGACTGAGGACTTCCTGGGACATGGGACTTTAAATTTTAAAACTAGGACAGTTCTGGTCCATCCTGTGCCAAAGCTTTGTTGAATTGAATGCAATTTGTTTCTTTAACTCTAGTTGTTATATTAAAACAAAAGACTTCAAAAGACTTAAGTTTTTCATTTGATGATTGAATCAACAGAATTTTACAGATCATTAAATGATGAAGTGAGATCTGAGGCAACTCAGAAGGAAAACCAAAAATAAAAGACAAGAAAGGTGAATATGAAGTTAAAGGATTGCCTCAAACTTGAACAGCTGGCAAAAGTCCACCCCTAATTCTGCCATGTTTTGCTCAATATTGGTATAGGGAATTACTTTTCATTTACCTTCCCACCTCTTATATTTCCCACCCATCTCTTTCTCTCTACCATTCTACCTACAGCCGTGCTGTGCTGAGTTGCTTCAGTCATGTCCAACTCTTTGCAACCCTATGGGCTATAGCTTGCCAGGCTCCTCTGTCCATGGAATTCTCCTGGCAAGAATACTGGAGTGAGTTGCCATGCCCTCCTCCAGGGGATCTTCTGGGCCCAGGGATCGAACCCATGTCTCCAGCAGCTCCCGCGTGGTAAGCAGATTCTTTACCACTGAACCACCAAGTAAACTCATCAATACCGAGCAGAGATTACTATATCCTGTTGTACTCACTGCTAGCCTCTCGGTTGAAGAAAACTGCAGCTTCTGAAATGTTTTCCTTCATTCTACTGCTTTATCAACTCTCACAAAACAGTGATTGAATACTTACAGTGCTCTTTTGTAAAGAGATCATTGTTTCTATCGTTTTTTATTTTCTTTGATGTGTTATTTAAACTGGTATGATACTTTAGGATATTATTATTATTCAACACTTAGAATAAGATTCAGAATACAAAATCATTGGTGATTAATATAACAAGATTAGGGGTAATATAGAATATCAGATTGGGCTTTTAGAAACTTTCTGTTTTCAGTTAATTTAGAGTACTTTCAAAAGACTGTGGCAGCCATAACTCAATATATCTGTATCTGAAACAAAAAATGACCATAAAACCAGTAGATTTAATAGTCACTGTAAATAAAAACACAAAATATAGTGTTTCTGTAAATGCCAAGGAAAATCTTTAAGGATCAAACAGTAAAGAGATGATGCTATAATTAGCTCCATAATTTCATAAGCCTGCTCTGTATAATCAGATACATAGTACAGAAAATAATTGTGACAACATGGTAAAGATAATTTAAAATCACTTAAATTAACCTTTAAAATTAGTGCAAAATATAATGTCCAGCAAAGTTAAGGGTTTAAAATGATAATTTCCTTCTATTTGAAGTACATTAGGTAATTAAAACTTTACTCCTTAGTCAATTAATTTGATATTAAGTCTCTCCCTCTGACCCTTCTCTTATGGCTATCATTCTCCCGATTAGGAAACATGAAAGTTATTTTCCAGAAAAATGATGAGAAGAATCTCCTGATTCAAGGTTAAAAGTCATTCCCGTCTGGCAGAATTGGGTAAGGAGAGATAGGAAGCTGAACATAGTGGCAGTCAATGGCAATCTATAGAGTGAAGGTCAAATCTCCATTACCTTCCCCCTTTCCAGCTTTGTAAACCTTTTAAAGTAGGAACTCCAGGCAAGATTATGAAGAATTATATTCTAAGAATACTCACTGACCATGGAGATAAGACTTGTAGCTTCTAAACTTTTGAGGATTCTCCAATTTAAAACTCATCACACAATCACTACACTGTGAAGTCTATCTGTAAATAAACCTCTTTATGCACACACACACAGTTATGTTTTCAACCTCAGATGATTAAACATTTGAAAAAAGCCTCTAAGGTTAAAGACTAGCATCTAAAAAACAGCAAAAAAAAAAAAAGTTAAATTAGTAAAAATAGAAATGATGTACAGACTATAAAATAAGTTCACATTTGTCATAATTAGCAGCCTCATTGTAATATTATAAATGAAAGTATAAAACATTTTAATAAAATAACAAGAAAGGGATTTTGGAAATTGAATATATGTTAACTGACAGTAGAACTAAATGTGTGTGCTAGTCGCTCAGTCATGTCTGACTCTGCAAACCCATGGACTCTAGGCCACCAGACTCCTCTGTCCATGGAATTTTCCAGGTAAGAATACTGGAGTGGATAGCCATTCCCTTCTCCAGGGGATGGTCCCAACCCAGGGATCCAACCCGAGTCTCTTGCAGGCAGATTCTTTACCATCTGAGCCAAACTAAATGCCGAGCTAAAAATTAAAGCTGAGAACATTTCTCCAAAAGTAAAGGGGAAAGAAAAAAAGATGGGAATTAGAAGATAAAATAAATGAATATCTAATTGTGAATCACAATCTAATAGGAGTTTTAGCAGTGGAGGAGGGGAATGGAGGAAAGAGAATGTAACAAAATTTTTCAGAATGAACAACATCAGTTTTTATGTGAAAGAGCCCATTTAGTGCCCAAGACAGTGAGAGTAGTAATGAATAGTATCCTTATATCATGTCCATTATGTCAATCACAATGGCATAAATATAAAGAAGAATATTCCCTCAGTGAGGATAGGCAAGTGCAAGTTATACAAAGTAGCACCTGGATTGATCATTGCTGAATTCCCATATCTACATGGTAACACCTTCCTTCCTTAATCTACTTTTAATTGTAAGCTTGAAGTTTATGTCTTCATATAAGTATCTCTCCTGAAAAAAGCATGCATTTTCATAGAACCCTGATCAAAACATCTTAAACTGTGTAGTCATGTGAGGAAATAGTATTCTCTAGAGAGTCAAACATCTTTTGCAGAGATGAACTTGCCATGGTCTTTCTGGATATAGTTCTAAAATAGGATGTTGACTGTGACATGGAAGCACTTTTAAGGCTTCTGATCCCTTATTCATTTGATCAACCCACTACATCTGACCTACAAACCTAATCAGCATCTGCTGCTGCTGCTGCTAAGTCACTTCAGTCGCGTCCGACTCTGTGCGACCCCATAGACAGCAGCCCACCAGGCTCCCCCGTCCCTGGGATTCTCCAGGCAAGAACACTGGAGTGGGTTGCCATTTCCTTCTCCAATGCATGAAAGTGAAAAGTGAAAGTGAAGTCGCTCAGTCGTGTCTGACTCTTAGCGACCCCATGGACTGTGGCCCACCAGGCTCCTCCGTCCATGGGATTTTCCAGGCAAGAGTACTGGAGTGGGGTGCCATTGCCTTCTCCGAATCAGCATTTAGAGAGACCTATTATTGATAAGTCTTAGTCCCTGGTAGCTCAGACGGTAAAGCGTCTGCCTACAGTGCAGGAGATCCAGGTTTGATCCCTGGGTTGGGAAGATCCTCTGGAGAAGAAAATGGCAACCCATTCCAGTACTCTTGCCTGGAAAATCCCATGGATGGAGGGGCCTGGCGGGCTACAGTCCATGGGGTCACAAAGAGTTGGACATGACTGAACGACTTACTGTACTGTACTATCATTGAGTTATTGCATCCCTTGAACATTTTAGTTTATGGTTCCCCCAAGCCTCCATCCTCCTTAAAATGGACTTTGTGGATTCTGCAGAAACTATGTATTTTCTTCCATTTTAATCCATGGGTTATTTGTATGTATAATTGGACTGATAAAATTATAAAATTTATCATATTGAGATGGAGTGAAAAAGTCCCAGATTGCTTAGTGTTTAATATTCATTAATTCTTGCTTCTGTATTTTTATGTGTTGAAAATATGACATTATTGTTCTATTTTTTACTGAGGTTTGTTGATATACAATATTATGTTTCAGGTATACAAATTGATTCACAATTTTTAAAGGTTATATAGCAATTATGATTATTATAAAATATTAGCTATATTCCTTGTGCTGCACAGTTTATCTTTATAACTTATTAATTTTATACAAAGTTTGTGCCTCTTGTTCCCCTACCCCTATCTTGCCCCTTCTTCCTTCCCTCTCCCTTCTCTCCACTGGCAACCACTGCTTTGTTCTCTCTAGATCTGTGAGTCTTTCTTTTTTGCTGTATTCACTAGTTGTATTTTTTAGATTCTACATATAACTTATACAATATTTGTATTTCTCTGACTTATTTCACTATGTGTGATACCCTCCATGTCCATCCACATTGTTGCAAATGGCAAATTTTCATTCTTTTTTATGACTCAGTGTATGTATATGTGTATATATATGTATATACACACACACATATATGCATATACCCATTCATCTGTTGATGAAGACTTAGCTTGCTTTTATATCTTGGCAATTGTCAGTAATGCTGCTATGAGCAAATGAACATTTGGGTGCATGTATTTTTTCTAATTAACTTTTTTTTTTTAATATAAACCCAGGACTGAAATTGCTGGGTCATATATGGTAGTTCCGTTTTTGGTTTTCTGAGGAACTTCCATACTGGTTCCCACAGCGGTGGTACCAACTTACATCTCTACCAACAGTGTACAAGGTTCCCTTTCTCTACAACCTCATCAACATTTGTTATTTGTTGTTTTTTTGATGATAGCCATTCTGACAGATGTGAGGTGATATTTCATTGTGGTTTTGGTTTGCATTTCTCCGATGATTACCAATGATGAGCATCTTTTCATGTGCCTGTTAACCGTGTGTATGTCTTCTTTGAAAATATATCTTTTCAGATCTTCTGCCTATTCTTTAATCAAATTGTTTTTGATTTGAGTGTATGGCTATTTATGCATTTTGGATATTAACTCCTTATTGGTCATAGCAGTTGCAAATATCTTCTATTTCAGTAGGTTGTCCTTTCATTTTGTCAATGGTTTCCTTTGCTTTGTGAAATCTTTTAAGTTTAATTGGATCCCATTTGTTTATTTTTGCTTTGATTTTCTTTGCTTTCAGATACAGATCCAAAAAATAGTTACAATTTATGTCAAAGAATGTTCTGTCCATGTTTTCTTCTAGGAGTTTTGTGGCTTCTGGTCTTATGTTTAGGTCTTTAATCCATTATGAATTTATTTTTGCTTATGGTATGATAAAATGTTCTAATGTCAGTGTTTTATATTTTTTGAAAATTCTTGAACTCTTATCACTTATGTTAGTGTTTCATATTCATTAATTCCTGCTTTTATATTTTTAAAATGCTGAAAATATGATTTTGCTATTCTATTCTACTAATAAGGTGTATTGTCTATACTAGGGATCAGCAAACTCTGTTCAGAGTCTGGGTATGACTATCTCAGGTTTTGTGGACTGTGTGATCTTTGTTACAGCTACTCAACTCTACCTTTGTATCTCATGAAACCATCCATAGACAGTATAGAAAAGGATGATGCAGAATGTGTCCCAATAAAACTTTATTTACCAAATTAAAAAAAATCAACAGCAGACTGGATTTGGCCTGGGGGCCTTTGACCACTAGTTTGTACTCTCATTACTTAAAGTATGTTCCATGGACCAGTCAAATCATCATTACACAAGAGTTTATTAGAAATGCATATTCCAAATCAGAGCTGGAGAATCAGAATCTGCAGCTTCACAAGATCTCCAGGTGAGGTTTGAGGACTGGTCTATACTGTAAATTATTTAGATTCTTTTTTTAAATATAAATTTATTTATTTTAATTGGAGGTTAATTACTTTACAATATTGTATTAGATTCTTTATGTTTGCTTATGTACATACTCTTAGGCAACAAAAATTCTAAGAATGAAAGTGGCTTTTCTAGTACAAGGATTAAGGAATTATTAACTACCTCCCCAAGTACTTGTACTAATTCAGTGTGTAAGAATAAATACTAGATAAGACTTTTCAGGGAACTATTCTGTGAGAAGCATTGTTAACACATTTGTGATCTATATAACAAATCTGTAAGGTATGTGTTACTAATCTGATTTACATATGAGGAAATTGAAAAAAAAATAAGTTGCTCAAGGTCACAGATCCCAGAAATGATGAAAATGAGAAATATTATACAGATTGTAAATATTGTAACATCTAATTCATATTCTGTTATATCAGTCTATCCATATTGAGCTGTTTTTCTGTTGAAGTACAGTTGAGTTTGTGTTTGTGCGTATATACGCCTGCAACTCCTATTGTTTATTTAGGATACAATCTAAGAAGAGAAATGATGTTACTAAATGGTAGTTAATTTCATTAAAGCTCTTCTTTTATAAATTTAGTTTAGTTTTGGTTGTGGTAGGGCTTCATTGCTGTTCACAGGCCTTCTCTAGTTGTGGCATGTGGGGACTACTCTCTCATTGAAGTGCGTGGGCTTCTCGTTGTGGTGGCCTCTCTCATTGCAGAACACGGGCTCTAGAGCCTGGACTCAGTAGCTGAGTGTGGATTTAGCTGCCCTGCGGCATGTGGAATCTTCCCAGACCAGGGATCAAACTCGTGTTCCCTGTACTGGTAGGCAGGTTCTTAACCACTGGACCACCAGGGAAATTCAAATTAAAGCTCTTGATGCATTAAAAATGGTTAAGGCACATTCTGTGTAGTTCCACAACCACTGACAGTAAAGAGAAATACTTCTGTAACTCTATCCATATCACCCCATAGTATTATTTATTCTTAGAATTTTATAATCCACACATTTAAAAAGATAATACATTTAATTTTATATACTTATGATTTCTAATAAACTTGAATTGTGTTCTCTTAATAAGCATATATATATTTTTTGAGAAATTGTGATTTTATGCCCTCTTACACATTTTCTACAGATGTCAATAGAATTATTCAATGCCTAACATTTTTTGTTGCAGGCATACAATTTTTCACATTGTTTGCTTTTAAAACAAAATGACATGTTACATTTAAAATAAAGTTGTTTTTGATTTTTAGTGTATAGAGGTATTAAATTTTTATGCACAAACATTGGCCTCCAGATATAACTGAGTAATTTGCATTATACAAACTTTCTGCTCCTCAGTATATAAGTGTATAAATACACAATTCGATAAACAAAGCTGATACTTGAAGACTTTGAGACAACAAATGTTTGAAAAGTTTCTGCTTTCTGTAAGTGGCCCATGGTCAAAACAATGGTGAAAAAATAAATAAATGAATAAAGCATAGCAAATTTTATCCTGGAGTCACTCAGCTGGTTCCATGTGCCAAGATAGGGTCATAAGCCCAAATGTGAATCATGAGTAATGAAAGAAAAAGAGTCTACAATAATTTGCTTTCTGCAGTAAACCCTAGCATCTGAAGCCAGACTTGTGGTCCTGAAAACTGTAGCTACCTGTGCCTTTAAAAACAAACACAAACAAACAAAAAACTGGGATTGTGTAAACCAGAGGGGAAAAAAAGATGACTATCAGGAAACACACCAGAGGACCCGCACGGTCTTTTCCTTTTGGGATCAAACATCAAGCACCCCTTTGTCCAACAGTGTGAGAAAGGATAGCAACCAGAAGATTGGAAGTAATACCTTGAATCAAAGTGAAACGTAAGGTGAATTTTTGTTGTCATGAATATGGCAAGTATACTTCATCTGTTATTCTCCAAAGAATTGATTGTGCTTATAATAAAACATTATGAAAAATATATGTAAATGATCATTTATAAAAAAGAAGTTTGGGTATTTATAATTTACAGAGTCTCCATATCCTGAGTAAAATATAAAAGAATCAACCGACAAACTGTAACATATGTAATCCATTGGGTTGCAAAGAGTCAGACACAACTGAGCGACTGAACTGAACTGAATATCCCATCAGTGGATTGATAAGTTTCCTTTACAAAGCAAGAACTAACAAATTAACTGTCGTCTTATAGATTGATAAAAATCATTTTAAGAAGTTATAGCAAAAAAAGAACTTATTTAAAAATTACCAAAGAATAATAAAATATTGTAATTAATAGAAATGCAAGACCTTCCCTGGCCATGGCCAGAGTTCAACCCCTGGTTGGGGAACTAAGATCCTGCAAGCCATGTGCCATAACTAAAAAAAAAAAAGCAAGATATTTTAAGAGAAAGCAATGAAAGTTTACTGAAGAATGTACAGGAAGACCTTCAAAGTAAAAACCTATACTTCTTTTCCTGCTGGAAAAATTGGATGAGTCATAAACCCAAATATCATAAAAAGGGCAGATTTTCTCAAAGTATTTCTCCCATTAAGAAAGGAGGGCCAGAAATACGAGATAGAAGAACAAGGAGAAGAGATTTGAAGGGTGATGGGATGTGCACACCATTGCTGGCTTTGAAAACAAAAGGAAGGGACCACAAGACAAGGAAAGTTGCATCTCCAGCAGCTAGGAACAGCCTTCAGCTGCCAGCCAGCCTGGAAACGAGACTTCAGTCCTACAAATGCCAGGAACTGAATTCAGCCAAGAACTCAAAGAAGAGGATTGTCCCCTGGAGCTCCAGGGAGGAATGTAGCCCTGCTGTCACCCTAATTTCAGCCCAGTAAGACCCAGGTCAGACTTCTGATCTCCAGACCTGTCAGAACATAAATTTGTGGTACATGAAGCTGTGGTAATTTGTTAAGACAGTATAAGAAACTGAAACTGAAGGCTATAGTGTGATGCTGGCATAGGAATAGACAAAGTAATACATGGAGCCAAATAGAATCTGGAAATAGATCCATGTATATAATCATTATTATATGAGAAAAAGTGACATTTTTAATTATGAGAAAAAGCATAGGTGATTCTACAGAGTTTAGACCAGTTGACTATTCTGATAAAAATGTTTGATACTTTTCCCTTCAGAAAAATTAATTCATAAACACAGAGGTTAATAGAAAACATAAATGAATATGTTTATGATCTTATGTTACAAAATGTAGTTTTAAACAGACACAGACAGAAAAAACTTGAAGAAAAAAACTGAGAAATGTGACTTCATTAAAATTAATCATATACATGGAAAGGTTTAGTCACTCAGTCGTGTCCAACTCTATGACCCCATGGACTGTAGCCTACCAGGCTCCAGGTTTTTGTTTGTTTGTGTTTATCTTTGTCCACGGGATTCTCCAAGACAGGAATACTGGAGTGGATTGCCATTTCCTTCTCCATGGGATCTTCCAGACCCAGAGATTGAACCTGGGTCTCCTACAGACCCTTTACCAACTGAGCTACCAGGGAAGCCCCATTCATACATGAAAAAAGAAAATCTAAACAATTTTGAATAATTCAAGATGAAGAGAGAAGGCACATATATATATAAATAATATATCCTATATTATTTAATTATTGGAAATTAAAAAGGAAAACAGGAGCCAATGAATGGAAATGGAAATACAGGCAAAAAGAGAATGAGAATCAAAGAAAGAGTGATTTAAGTTATAAAAAAAAGATATGTGAAATGAGAGTCAATTCTGTTAGTCATCACAAAAGGACAAATTAAAAGTAACAATAAGGGACTTCTCTGTAGTCCAGTGGTTAGGACTCCAAGCTTTCATTGCAGTGGGCAGGTGTGGGTTTGATCTCTGATTGGGGAACTAAGATCCCTAGTGCTGTGCAGTGTGGCCAAAAAATGAAAGTGACAATGAGGTTATTCTCATCCATTAGATTGGCAATCATTCAGACCTTGGAAAATAAATGTGTTGATAAGGGTTCAATATACAGATTCCAGGGAAAGGGTACTCCTATAATCCTGTTGTGTGTGAACCTAGGTTCAAACAATTTGAAAGGTAATTTGACATATATATTAGAAATAAAATCATGCAGAAATTCTGTTTCTGTACTGAGGGGAAAATGCACCTGAACATGAAGATTCTATACATGGATGTTCATTTCAATATTATTCATAATAAAAACTACTTGCCAGACCATCAAAAATAGTATAGCTCAGTTCACTGGGGTATGTCCATTTCACAGAGTGCCATGTAATAATTAGAATAAATGACCAAAATATATGACACAGACAGAACTTCAAGAAATATTGCTTGGAGACAAACCATGTTGAAAAAGGATGTGATGTATGGAAAATATATACAAAAATGCTATGAATTTCCATGAGTATATAAATAAATATTTGTGCAACTATATGACTCAAGTTCCAATGTTAGATATCAATCTATAATACTAACTCCAGGAAGGAAGAATGGGCATGCAGAAGAGTAAGGAAAATTGTCCATAAAAAATAGTTACAGGGGACTTTAGCCTTCTTTGGGAGATTTAAACTATTTACCAAGAATATATGTTCAAAGACTATGTACGTGTGTGTTTGCTAAGTTGTTTCAGTCGTGTCCAACTCTAGCCCACCGGCTCCTCTGTCCATGGGGATTCTCCAGGCAAGAATACTCAAGTGGATTGCCATGCCCTCTTCTAGGGGATCTTCCCGATATGTACAATTATAAATTAAACAAAAATACTCCTTTCACTATTACTATATATTTGCATATGCTGACAGCATTATTCTGCACCACCTACAGAATGAGACATGTAAAACTTTTTTCTTCCTAGAAATAAGAAAAGTACTTATTCACATAAATAACCTAATGATTATGTTTTCCTTTCTTTCACAAGAGTAAACTAACTTTTCATCACATTTTTGCTACAAGTTCTAGGAATTTGGAGTCATATTCCTTGCTTAAAATTCAGTATTTGAATTGTCCAGATATCTAAAATTCCACAATATCTGCTATCTGATATTTAACTTTGTCATGATTTTCCTTTAGATAGAGAATGGCTCTTATTTTGAAATTTTTTGAACACTTCCCCCGCCCCCACGTCCTTTACCATGGGCTATCTCTTAGGGGAGGAGAATTAAATTTTAAAAAATTATTTTTGAATAATGTAATACATAAATTGACCAACAAATGTATCATTCCAAAATTTACTAGGAAGTAATTGAATTTGTAGACATGATAAGTAGTGTTCATATAGTTGAAGAGATTGTTGTTTTGAAAATAGAGTGGGTAAGAAAGCATCTGGGCTTCCCTGGTGGCTCAAAGTAAAGAATCCACCTGTATTGCAGGAGACCTAGGTTCGATCCCTGGGTAGGGAAGATCCCCTGGCGGAAGGCATGGCAACCCTCTCCAGTATTCTGCCTGGAAAATCCCCATGGACAGAGGAGCCTTGACGGGCTAAGGCTCGCATAGGGTCGCAAAGAGTTGGACACGACTGAGTCACTAAGCACAGCAAAAAAAGCATCTGTTTTGAGGAAAACCGAGATTCAGTGAGTTGAAGATATAAGGACGCGGATTTCATCTTTTAATTGTTTTCCCCCCAGACAGAATCAGGCCAACTCTCTCCCTCTTTCACATATATGTTCTATCCATTGTCACCTCTAAGCAGCCTATTTACAATGCTAAGCTCCCTTTGAACCACCTCTGTATTGCACTCCCTTTATCCTGTTCTTATTTCATTTTCTTCTTTCTTCATAAAACTTATCAACTTTAGTATTCTGCATGGTTCAATATAGTTCCACTAACCACATGTGACCATTAAAATATCAATTTTAATCAATTAAGCATAAAAAAAATTTATAAAATATTTACTTACCAACACTAGCCATGTCCTGAGTGCTCAGTAGCCACATGCGGCTACTGTCTACCATATTGTACAATGCAGATATTCCAGGACAGTTTAATAATTGCAGAAAGTTCTATAGCTCAGCATTGTACTATATAATTTATCTATCATTTTTACAGCCGTTCAGTTAGAATGCTGGCTCCATTAAGATATGCCCTGGAAATAGTAGACTTTCAATAATATTTGTTTAATGAATGAATGAAAGAACATAATGAGAAGTTATGATAAGAATTAAGCAGTCTGGATATAACTAGGTTGTACACAGTACATACCCAATAGTACTCAGTAGGCACACAGGAAAACTAGAAGATGTAGAATGAGTGATTATAGATACTGGAAAGAAAAACTGTTTCTCTAAGGTCATTGTAATGGAATGAATATTGAGGAGTCTGATTTATGTCTCCCTGAAATAAATGTTTTTATAAACCAGCCAGGTGGGTGTCAAGTTTGATTCAGAATTCTTAGCAGTGAGTTTGGAGATAGCTAGGTTTGGAAATCATGGCAGAGATTTGATTTGAGTACCCTGAGGATATGAGCTTTATCAGATGAGTCTATGCCAATGGAAAGCAGAAAAAAGTCGAAAACAGAATGTAGGGAACACACCAAATCTTAATCAAGAAGGCATTTTTCCTTGTTTCCTTTTGGAATAAAGAGCATTTTATTTATTCCGTTAACAAAATTGCATTATATAAAAGTGACCACAGTGAAAAATTAAATGGCATTATGTTTCCATCACATTTAGTACATGAGTGTGTCTCTAATTGGCTTTGTCTCTTACTGTTAACAACTTTGTAGAGATATTTATAAGCACCAGTAAGGAAATCTTATTTATTCTTTTTTGTTGTTAATTATTTTGTAGTTAATTATTTTAATGGTACATTTTTATTCTGTTTATTCTTTAGTAATCTTGTTCCTACAGTATATTAAGCATATTTTTCTTTAACAAACTGGCAATACTTCATTTCAAATCTGTGAAAAATATAGGATATTTTGATAAATGAATATAAGATTTACCCCAGCAACAATCTGAAAGGCACTTTTTAGTGTATAATTGTATATATGTTTGTATATATGTATGTATGTATCTTTATTGAGTTATAATTAGCATATAACATTTGTAAGTTTAAGGTGTACATCCTGTTGATTTGATACATTTGTATATTGCAGTATGATTATCATGTAGCATTTAGCTAACACTCCCATCCTGTCCCATAATTATAATTTATGTTATATTGTGAGAACAATTACGATCTAGTCTCTTAGCAATTTTGAAGTTTATATTATAGTATCATTGACCATAATCACTGTGCTGATTATTAAGATCTTCAGGACTTACTTATCTGCTAGTTGCAAGTTTGTATCCTTAAATACCATCCCCCCAATTTTCCCCAGTCCTTGGTAACCATTATTCTGCTCTCTGTTTTTATGAATTCACTTTTTTTTTAGATTCTACATAAATGACATCATACAGTATTTGTCTTTCTCTGACATCTCACTTAGCATAATACCCTCAAGGTCTATCCATGTTGTCACAAATGACAGGATTTCTTTCTTTTTTAAGCCTGAATAATATTCCACCATATTTATATCTTCATTACTCTTTCATCCATTGAGGTATGCCTAAATTGTTTTCATATCTTGGCTGCTATGAATAGTGCTGCAATGAAATGTGAGTGCACATGTTTTTTGATATTCTGTTTTCATTTCCTTTGGATATATACCCAGAAGTGGGATTTCTGAAGCCATGTATTGGATAAGGGATTGATATTCAAAATGTATAAAGACCTCACAAAACTCAGTAACAAAACCCCAAAAATCCAATTAAAAAATGGATAGAGGAACTGAATAGACATTTTTCCAAAGAAGACATCAAAATGGCCAATGGATACATGAAAAGATTCTCAACATCACTAATAATCAGTAAAATGTAAACCAAAACCACAATGAGATGTCACCTCACACCTGTTAGAATGGCCATCATTAAGACAAGAGATTGAACTTGGAGAGTATTATGCTAAGTGAGATAAGTCAAAGCCAAATACTGTATGTTATCACTTATAAGTGAAATCTAAAAAATAAAATGAACTACTGAATATAACCAAAAAAAGCAAATTCCCTGATAGTCCAGTAGTTAGGACTGCACACTTGAACTGCTGAGGGCCTGGATTTAATCCCTGGTTGGGGAACTAAGATCCCGGCCTGGATTTAATCCCTGGTTGGGGAACTAAGATCCCATAAACTACGGACATGGCCAAAAAAAACAACAGAAGGAAAACATGCTGGATGAATAAAACAAGAAAGAAACAGACTCACAGATACAGAATACAAACTAGTGGTTATGATCTGGAAGGCGGAAGGAGAAGGGGCAAGATAGGGTAATCTTAAGAGGTACAAACTACTACTATGTATAAAATAAGCCACAGGGATATATTATACAGCACAGGGAACATAGCCAGTATTTTATAACAACTATAAGTGGAGTATAATCCTTAAAAATTGTGAGTCACTATGTTGTATACCTGAAAGTTATATAATACTGTAAGTCAAGTACACCTCAGTAAAAAAGGAAAAAATGAATGAAAACAAGACAAGGTAAATGTTGGCAAAGACATGGAGAAGAGAGTTCTTGTGGATTGTTGGTGGACATGTAAACTGGTTCAGCAAGTTTGGAAAACAGTACGGAGGATTCTCTAAAAATTAGATATATTATATGATTTTATTAACATTTGAGGGAATTCTCTGGTACTAAAAGCAAGAAAACTTTCTTTCATGTGTACACTTTGTATACTCTGAACAACAATGCTTTGTCACGCATGCAATTTGCAAATAATTTCTCCAGGAATGTGGTTTACCAATTAATTTTCTTAATTGTATTTAGATGAACAAAATTTGTAATTTTGTTGAAAGCTAAAGTATATATTTTTAATCTATTGTGAGGTTTTGTTTTTCTGTGTCTTCGCTAAGAAAGCTTTGCCTACTCCAAGTTAGTGAAGATAATGCTCCTATGTTTTATGTGTGTGCGTGCTCAATCACTAAGTTGTGTCCAGCTTTTTGTGACCCCATAGACTGTAGCCCGCCAGGCTCCTCTGACTATGAAATTTTCCAGGTAAGAATACTGGAGTGGGTTGACATTTCCTGCTCCAGGAGATCTTCCCAACCCACGGATTGAACCCTTATCTCCTGCATCAGCAAGCGATTCTTTACCACTGAGCCACCTGGGAAGCCATTTTATTTATGAAGTTTTATTTACCTTTTTTTAGTTAGGTCTGTGCTCTATCTTATGTTAATTTTTATAGAGGTTGTTAGGTAAAGATCAGGGTGTATTTAGTTTCCTTATGGATGTTATTCCAACATTGTTTGCTGGAAAGACTTTCCTTTTTGTATTGACATGTATGTATGTGTGTGCATGCACACATGCACGTGTGTACATATGAGTGCCTTGGTCATATATCATTTATCTATATAAGTGAGCGTCTATTTCCGCACTCTCTGTTCTATTGCACTGAAGTATTGTCTTTCATTATGCAATGATTACCCTAAGTTTATATTGGTCAGTAAGTCAGGTAGTAAAAGTCCTCCAGTGTAGTTTTACTTTTGAAAGTTTATATTAATCCTCTATATCTTCATATACATTTTAGATTCAATACATTAACTTATGTAAAATGTCCTGCTTGGATTATTATTCAGATTAAATTTAATCTATATGTCAATTGAGAGAGAATTGACAACATCAAGTCTCTTCAAATCCCATAGACAAGGTATTTCATCATTTATTCTAATCGTCATTATGTTTTCTTCTCAATGTTTTGTTGTTTTTATGGTTAAGATCTTAAACATCTTTTATTACATTCCTTTATCAGGATATTAAGTATTTCCAGGTTATTAAAAATGTTTTTTTTCTTTTTTATTGCTAGTGTATAAAAGTACAAATTATATTTGTATATCAATCTTCTATCCCATGACCTTGTTAAAATCACTTGTATTTTGAAGTTTTTAAATGAATTCCTTAAGGTTTTCTACATGTCATCTGTGAATAAATTCAATTTTACTTCTTTTCTAGTCTTAATGTTATTTCTTTTTTAATTTTCTTCCAGTAACTAATAACTTCAGTTCAGATTGCATAGAGAGTAGACTGTCTTCTTCTCAATCTTAGGGAAAAAACATTCCATACTTCCTAAATAAGTATCTGTTAGCTGTCGGGTTTTGGTACATTTTGGACTTTTTCTCTTGAGTCCTATTTCTCACATAATGAGCAAAATTTTGTTATATAGTGTATATTGTGGTTGAGATACTGTAGAGATTCTGATCACTCTCTCTTATTCTTGTTCTAGCTAAAAGTTAATTTGAATCATTTGAATCCCAAGTCTGTACCTGCCAGAACCTCACCATAACCCTTAACTCCATGATGGGCAGAAGTTGAAACTGCTTAGTTTGTTCAACCTTTCTGCTATTTCATACTTTCCAACTTATGCCACGTTCAGGGACTATCCAAGAGTATAAGCAAAATTTATCTGTATATTTGAGAACTGTCCCTTCTTTGGCTCCCTCCTTCCAGACTTGCCCATCACTTTTCAGCTGTTTCAGTACAGGAGAAATACTTCCTATAGCCAGTACCACTCCTTTCCTTCTGGCAGCCTCAGAGAAACTGGGAAGTGCCCTCAGGCAAGTCTTATTACTCAGGAATTTTACTCAAAGCACTTCCCTTTCCTCCAGGTTTTGTTTAATTCTGGCCCTTCTCACATGCTAGTAAAGTAATGCTCAAAATTCTCCAAGCCAGACTTCAGCAATACGTGAACGGTGAACTCCCTGATGTTCAAGCTGGTTTTAGAAAAGGCAGAGGAACCAGAGATCAGATTGCCAACATCCACTGGATCATGGAAAAAGCAAAAGAGTTCCAGAAAAACATCTATTTCTGCTTTATTGACTATGCCAAAGCCTTTGACTATGTGGATCACAAGAAACTGTGGAAAATTCTGAAAGAGATGGGAATACCAGACCACCTGACCTGCCTCTTGAGAAATCTGTATGCAAGTCAGGAAGCAACAGTTAGAGCTGGACATGGAACAGCAGACTAGTTCCAAATAGGAAAAGGAGTACATCAAGGCTGTATATTGTCACCCTGCTTATTTAACTTATATGCAGAGTACATCATGAGAAATGCTGGACTGGAAGAAACACAAGCTGGAATCAAGATTGCCGGGAGAAATATCAATAACCTCAGATATGCAGATGACACCACCCTTATGGCAGAAAGTGAAGAGGAACTAAAAAGCCTCTTGATGAAAGTGAAAGAGGAGAGTGAAAAAGTTGGCTTAAAGCTCAACATTCAGAAAACGAAGATCATGGCATCTGGTCCCATCACTTGATGGGAAATAGATGCGGAAACAGTAGAATCAGTGTCAGACTTTATTT
Organism: Capricornis sumatraensis; assembly: GCF_032405125.1. Taxonomy (NCBI): domain Eukaryota; kingdom Metazoa; phylum Chordata; class Mammalia; order Artiodactyla; family Bovidae; genus Capricornis; species Capricornis sumatraensis. The sequence goes on from NC_091092.1 coordinate 117,890,648, forward strand.
TTTTGGGCTCCAAAATCACTGCAGATGGTGACTGCAGCCATGAAATTAAAAGATGCTTACTCCTTGGAAGAAAAGTTATAACCAACCTAGATAGTATATTCTAAAGCAGAGACATTACTTTGCCGACTAAGGTCCGTCTAGTCAAGGCTATGGTTTCTCCTGTGGTCATGTATGGATGTGAGAGTTGGACTGTGAAGAAGGCTGAGCGCCGAAGAATTGATGCTTTTGAACTGTGGTGTTGGAGAAGACTCTTGAGGGTCCCTTGGACTGCAAGGAGATCCAACCAGTCCATTCTGAAGGAGATCAACCCTGGGATTTCTTTGGAAGGAATGATGCTAAAGCTGAAGCTCCAGTACTTTAGCCACCTCATGCGAAGAGTTGACTCATTGGAAAAGACTCTGATGCTGGGAGAGATTGGGGGCAGGAGGAGAAGGGGACAACCCAGGATGAGATGGCTGGATGGCATCACAGACTCGATGGACGTGAGTCTGAGTGAACTCTGGGAGATGGTGATGGACAGGGAGGCCTGGAGTGCTACGATTCATGGGGTCGCAAATAGTCGGACACGACAGAGCGACTGAACTGAACTGAACTGAACCGGCCCTTCTTTAGTGCCTTCAGGTAGTTTTTACACCAGAGTTAATAATGGTTTTCTGCAGGAAAGTGATTCTGAAAAGAAGCTACTCAAACATTATTACCCGAAATGAAACAATAGTGAGTAGCATTTATTTATTTATTTTAACATTTTATAAAATTTTATGTATTATTTATGGCTGTACTAGGTCTTCGTTGCTGTGCATGGGCTTTCTCTAGTTGCAGGGAACTGGGGCTACTTTCTAGCTGTGATGCATGGGATTCTCATTGCGGTGGCTTCTCTTGTTGCAGAGCACGAGTCTAGGGGCACAGGCTTCAAGTTGTGATGCACGAGCTTCAGTAGTTGTGGTGCTTGGGCTTCAGTAGTGGTGGAGCCTGGGCATAGTTGCCCAGTTCCATGTGGAATCTTCCTGGAGCAGGAATCAAACCTGTGACCCCTGCATTGGCAGGTGGATTCTTAAACACTGGGACACCAGGGAAATCCTAATATTTATTTCTATGTAGTTAAATCTATCTTTAAATCTAGCTGAATATATTGTTTATTCATTTATTATATAATATTTTGCCTGTTCAAGTGTTCTGCATTTTCCATTATAATTACCTTGAAGTATTTATATCTCTTATATGAACAACTAGCTCAGAACTTATTTAAAACAGGAACTATTATATGTTTTAGTGTCACTTGTTCCATGCTTAGATGATCACTTTACACATTATATACATGTTCTTTAAATAAATGTTAATTGGTTTGTTTCTAAAATTTGGATGCTTTCTAAGTGACCAATTTCTGATTTTCTTTTAACCTATCAGAACCATATTTTGTAAGAGGTGGGTGCATCAGAAATAAGAGAGACTCATTTTAAGTACATTATTTATTTATTCTTTGTTATATGACTTTTAATATGGAATTCATAGAATAATACTTTGTGTTTGATGTCAATAATAAAAGTAATCTATTTCAACCATCTCAGGCTTTTAAAATCCAATCTCCTTTAGAGAAACTATTTCATCTACAAATAAATCATTGTCATCCAAATGTTCTCTCTACATGTGTATTATAATGCAAATACAGAAATTCAAATTGCCAGTTGCCTTCTTGTGGTTTGATAATCATAACATTTTTATTTCCAGGTCAAATGCCATTGACTTCAACTCATGAAATTATGAAATGAATTAATTTAGAATGTGTGCCAGAATGAAAGGGAGGGTGATAATGGATCAAGCTAACTGAAGCTATAAAAAGAAAATCATGCCAGAGTAAAAAAGAGTTAAAATATGCTGAATTTCTTTCCATTTTGGGTTTAATATTAGTTCAGCTCATTAGGTAGAGAATGGATTAGGCTAATCCCAACTGTAATTATACATTCTATTGGGCATATAAAGGTAAATGAGAGAGCCTGTCTGTATTGCCATAAAATTCAGGTTTGAGATAATCATCACAACAGAATTAAGCTGTCACTAAATGACATTCATTATGCGGCAAAAGCCTAAAGCAGATGGAACTCACTCATAGTTGGCTTTATACTAGATGTCAAGAAACAAATATATTTAGCCAGGTTCTCAGATTTTAGGAAAATACTTATATGGTAACTGTACTGACACTATTTCATATAATACACTTGAAACCAGTTAGAGTTGAAACCAGTATTTTCTTACCCCTGGGGGGAAGCAAGTAGAAATCAAAATGATTATAATACTGTGTTCCTCAACAGTGTACATTGGAGACTAAATTTAGGTTTCTATCCTTGACTTGGTGACTGTTGGAAATGTGTTTGCATTTCTCAAGTTACTCACCATAAAAAGAAATAACTTTTAAGTTTAACATGTACATTAAATTATATATGACAGAATTTAAAAATATTTTAGAGAGTTGGGTCTTCTCTGTGTTTGATTTTTTTAAACCCATCTCAAATACTATTTCCCAATCACTGTAGCAGTTGAGTCAGTTATTGTGGTGCTGTAATCATAACTCATCTACTTATTTTAGTGATAACTTCAAGTCCATTCCAAACCCCCATTAACATTATCGTATTTCAGGTCCTACCTCCAAGCTGTTTCAACTCAAGATTTCAGGCAAGTATAATTGGGAGTGGAGGGGAAGTCAGAAAGGATTAAATCGAGGGGGCATGTAGAGCAGTTATCATAAGATTGTATTGTGGAATCTAAACTGGATAAGGTTGAAAACAAGGTTATTATAGTTGACCTGGAAGAGTGGGAAGCATGTAAAATATGGTAACATTAATATATTTTTGGTTCTCACAAGTTCAAGAAAATGATGCAGTCAGGGTACTGGAAGAAGTAATCTTTAGAGTGAGATGTCCAAAGCTCATATTATTGAAGGATGAGCAAGCATATATTAGTAATGACTATGTTAGTGTGTGATTGTGGATTGGTGGCTTAGGGAAAACTCATGAAAGGAAGGAAGATCCTGAAACTGAGAAGCAAGATTTGTTTAAGAATTATCTTCATTGCTGTTAGAGTCATTGATAATTGTGAAAGATTTTATTGGGAGAGTCACACATATGGTTAATGAGTGAACAGAGTTGTATATGTATGAGTGAATTAATGTGAGTATATGGGTATGTATATATTAGAGGGCTTAGTTCAATTATAGTATTGCTTCAGTTTAGTCTTAGCTAGTATATTTAATAAGTAAAAATTGATAATAAACAGCATAACCACTATCCTGGTGTCAATCAAATACTGTTTTGTAAACAGAAATAGACTCACAGACATAGAAAACAAACTGACAGTTTTGTTTTGTGTTTTTCCTTAGAGGAAAGAGGGGTTCCGTTCAGTCAATTCAGTCGCTCAGTCATGTCCAACTCTTTGTGACCCCATGAACCGCAGCACGCCAGGCCTCCCTGTCCATCACCAACTCCCGGAGTCTACTCAAACCCATGTCCATTGAGTCAGTGATGCCACCCAACCATCTCATCTTCTGTCATCCACTTCTCCTCCTGCCCTCAATCTTTCCCAGCATCAGGGTCTTTTCCAATGAGTCAGCTCTTCACATCAGGTGGCCAAAGTATTGGAGTTTCAGCTTCAGCATCATTCCCTCCAAAGAAATCCCAGGGCTGATCTCCTTTAGAATGGACTGATTGGATCTCCTTGCAGTCCAAGGACTCTCAAGAGTCTTCTCCAACACCACAGTTCAAAAGCATCAATTCTTTGGCACTCAGCTTTCTTTATAGTCCAACTCTCACATCCATACAGGACCACTGGAAAAACCATAGCCTTGACTAGATGGACCTCTGTTGACAAAGTGATGTCCCTGCTTTTTATGGGGGAGGGATAATTAGGAGGTTGGGATTAACTTATACACAATGATATATATATCAAATAGATAATCAACAGGGACCTACTGTATAGCACAGGGACATATACTCAATATTTTGTAATAACCAATAAGGGAAAAGAACTTGAAAAGGAATATATAGAGAGATATGATATATATAGATATAGATATATATCTCACATTGTGGTACACCTGAAACTAACATGATATTGTAAATCTACTATATTTCAATTGCAATTTTTTTAGAAAAAGAAACAATATATACAGTTTTGTATTATAGTTAACTGAAGACATGTATTGCTTTCTCTCCAAGACAATCACAGTGGCTAATTCTTTATTTCTCCTACAGCTATGGTTTATAAGAAACACATTTATAAGGAGTAATTACACAGAGACAAAGTCAACTTTGAAGAACAGACATTTGTTTTCATCATGTCTTGACATTTAGTGGCAAAGTTGGTGTACACATATGAACAGTGGAATTGTTTTTTAAAAATACCTTTAGCCAAGGTTTAATGACCTTTTTACTCTATGCCTGATGTGCAAAATGCTTTACATGCATTGCATTACTCTCATTATTTTTCCCCTAACTTCAATTTTTCATATTTGTAACTATTCAGTAATTTTCAGTAACTTTACTGAATGATGCGGCCATCACCACAAACAAGTTTTAGAACAATTTAATCCTTCAAATAAGATTCCCTCATGCCCATTTATAGTTAATCTTCATTATCATGTCTAGACCCAGGTGACTACTAATCTACTTTCTGTTTCTATAAATCTGCCTCCTCTGGACATGTCATATAAATGGAATCTTGCAATATATAGTCTCTTATGTTTGGATTTTTTTGACTTTGCTTAATGTTTTTGAACTTCAGCCATGTTGTTGCATGTATCAAAATTTCATTCCCTTTTCTTGCTGGAAAGTATCTTGTCATATTGATATGCCACTTTTGTTTCCATTCACCAGTTGATGGCCATTTAATCGTTCCCAGTTTGGAGCCACTAGAAATAAAGCTTCTGTGAAAATTATTGTACAAATTTTTGTGTGGAATATGCTTTCATTTACCTTAGACGTATGCCTAGGGATAGCATTGCTGGGTGGTATGGTAACAGAAGTGTTCTTAAGAATAGATTTTGTTTTCAGAAGCAGGAGAGATGCTGATTGCTGTCTACTTAAATAATCCACATTCATCTTGATGTACTGTCCAAGCTATAGGGCTCCTATCTGAAAATTTTAGATACCTGGAAAATTTAAAATCCATACACACATATCATATTTAATGGAAGCTTAATCAATTTTTTTGTTTTTTTAAATATTTATTTGTTTATTTAGCCACATGCCAGATCTTAGTTGCAGTGTGTGGGATCTAGTTCCCTGACCAGGGATTGAACCTGGGCCCCCTGCATTGGATGCATGGAGTGTTAGCCACTGGATCAGCAGGGAAATTCCAGACCTAATTGTTATGTCTTTTTCGGTAAAGAAAAGGAATGTGATCCTGTGAGAGGGAAAGGTTCTGGACTTGAGTGTAGTATATGATCTGTGATAGATTCACTGGGGGAAATGGTATCAGATGAATATGAGTGAGCTAAATGAGGAGAAACTTAGAAGAGTATTTCAATTAGAGGGAATAGCATGAGAAAAAATCATTATGGCAGCAGGGAGTGTGAAGATTTTTGAGGAATGCGAAGAAGTACATAAATATGGCTGGCCTCTTGTCAGTGAGAAGACAAGTAGAGTGTTGGCCTCAAGGTTTTGCTCCTGTCCCTAAAATCAGTAAGAACCACTGAAGGGGTAGAAATAGGTAGGTGACAAAATCTGATAATCTTGTCTGCATTGGAAAATAGTGATTCGTCAGGATTTGTAGTGAATGTTGGGAGACCACTTACAGTCTACCTGGGTTTTTTCTCTCTTGTTCATTTTTTTGGGTGAGAGGGAAGGGAGGTTATTTGACATCTGTCACGCTGATGTGAACAGGAAAAGACTCAACAGTGACTGATGGTTTGTTACATCCTGTGCCCTGTGCCCGAGGGGGGCAGTGTTAGAAGCTGGGTTCAGTTCAGTTCAGTCACTCAGTCATGTCCAAGTCTTTGCGACCTATGGACTGCAGCATGCCAGGCTTCCCTGTCCATCACCAACTCCTGGAGCTTGCTAAAACTCATGTCCATCAAGTCGACAATGCCATCCAATCATCTCATCCTCTGTTGTCCCCTTCTCCTGCCTTCAATCTTTTCCAGCATCAGTGTGCCTTCCAATGAGTTAGTTCTTCACATCAGGTGGCCAAAGTATTGGAGTTTCAGCTTCAGCATCAGTCCTTCCAATGAACATTCAGGACTGATTTCCTTTAGGATGGCCTGGTTTGATCTCTTTGCAGTCCAAGGGACTCTCAAGAGTCTTCTCCAACAGCACAGTTCAAAAGCATCAATTCTTCAGTGCTCAACTTTCTTCATAGTTCAACTCTCACATCCATACATGACCATTGGAATAACCATAACTTTGACTAGACAGACCTTTGTTGTCAAAGTAATGTCTCTGCTTTTCAGTATGCTGTCTAGGTTGGTCATAGCTTTTCTTCCAAGGAACAAGCATCTTTTAATTTCATGGCTGCAGTCACCATCTGCAGTCATTTTGGAGCCCCCCCAAAGAAAATCTCTCACTGTTTCCCCATCTATTTGCCATGAAGTGATGGGATCAGATGCCATGATCTTAGTTTTCTGAATGTTGAGTTTTAAGCCAACTTTTTTACTCTCCTCTTTCACTTTCATCAAGAGGCTCTTCAGTTCTTTGCTTTCTTCCATAAAGATGGTGTCATTTGCGTATCTGAGGTTATTGATATTTTCTCCCAGCAGTCTTGATTCCAGCTTGTGCTTCATCCAACCCAGCATTTTGCATGATGTATTCTGCATAGCAGTTAAATAGAAACTGGGAGTGTTCCCTAAACATATGGTAATTGGTAAATTATCAAAAATGGTTATGTAGATATAAAATCAATCACAAAGCATAATGGGCTTCCCTGGCAGCTCAGCTGGTAAATAATCCACCTGCAATGCAGGATACCCCAATTCAATTCCTGGGTTGGGAAGTTCTCCTGGAGAAAGGATAGGCTACTCACTCCAGTTTTCTTAGGGTTCCCGATGACTCAGGTAGTAAAGAGTCCACCTGCATTGTGGGAGATCTGGGTTCCATCCCTGGGTCTTAAATATCTCGTGGAGAAGGGAATGGCTACCCAGTCCAGTATTCTTGCCTGGGAAATCCCATGGACAGAGGAGCCTGGTGGGCTACAGTCCCTGGAGTCACAAAGAGTTGGACACAACTGAGTGACTAAGCACAGCACAGCACAAAGCATAAATATGAATATGTGCTTCATTGCTCAGTTGTATCTGACTCTTTGTGACCCCATGGACTGTAGCCTGCCAGGCTCCCCTGTCCGTGGAATTCTCCAGGCAAGAATACTGGACTGGGTAGCCATTCCCTTCTCCAGGGGATCTTCCCTACCCAGGGATTGAACCCAGGTCTCCTGCATTGCAGGCAGATTCTTTACCTTCTAAGCCACCAGGAAAGCCCAACGATGAATATACTGTATATAAACTCTTCTTGTAGTTCATAAAATATAAGCTTCATAACAAAGAGAACAAAACTAAATACAAACTGTTGACTATATACAATACTGTCCATTGGATAACTGCAATTTTTCTGAACACACAATATTTATATCACTAGTAATAATATTATTAGCTACCAATTATTTAGTGCCAACTGTGTGAGCTACTCTAAGTACTTAATATAGCTTATCCTCAAGATAACATTACTGAGTAATAATTTTTAACCCCTTTTTAGATTAGAATATGAGGGTTCACGAATATGAAATGTCTTGCCCCAAATCTCACAGGTAATGAATAATGGAACAGATTTCCCAGTAATGTTCCATGTGGAACCCTAGAAAAGATGCTTACTAGTCGTGCTATTTTGTCTCCCTCCAAGCTCTTTGTAAAATAAAAGTTAAACGTTTCAAAACCATTTGTCGAACAAATGGAATCTGAGTCATGGGGTTTTTAAGTGGCATTTTGAAAGCCTGCCTTTCATCCCATTTCTGTCTGCCAGGCTCTCCACCTTGGGTGAAGTAATTCATACACAGAAAATATAGTAACCTACCCTGTCATTAATAAGTAAGTAGAACTTTAGCAGTGAGCAGTATTTCCCCCTTCCTGCCTATCAGTTTGACAAGACCAACTATTTAACAGATAATTGGTTATATTTCTAAAATTTATCTTAAGGATATAAAATTGGGAGAAGATGAATAGAATGAAAGGCAAAAGACTTCCAAATGAAAAAGGATAGAAGTACTCAGGGCAAAGAAATGAACCATTTTGGATCCTGTAATTAAAACAAAAACAAAAAAAAAAAAAATTGAATATTTTGTAGTCATCCTAAACGTTCTCTTTTCTATGTTCAAGTTAAGGTTGTATTTATGATCATATATTCCCCCTTTCTCTAGTTGCTAGTATTATTCCTAAAATAGAATAGTTCTTGTTGGTACTATATCCTGAAATGATACACACAGAGTTTACTCAGATTTAGTGATGGATTTTAGAAGCTGCACATGGTAAAACTTATTGACTTGTCATCTACTAGTATTCATGGTCATAAACTAGGCAATATTCCCAAAGAGAAAAAAACTACTTTTGGTAGCTCTTGCTTCCTTTTTTTTATTAAAAGAAATTCAAATAGTGCATGAAATAAAATCTAATTTTAAAATTTTGTTAGACTTATGCCAGTGGGCTTTTATGCAAATAGCCAATTGTAGACATAATGACTAAACAAGAGTGAGAAATGCTAAGAGTTCACTTAAGCAATGTCAACAAATGTTCCTTTCAACAGTAAATAATGACAGATGGCTACCTTCTTAGTGACAGCTTCTAACTATAATGGTTTGACACTTAGAAAGAGCGTTTCCCTAATGACACAAGAATGCCCTTCACTGAAAATTATTTGTACATCATCCTTTTAATAATATGACTATTAATGTGATGCTAAATTAGTTACTTTCAAAACAAGTGTTTCAATGTAAGCTCACAGTCATAGGCGATCTATAAGGACTGTTGCAATACATGTGTGTTCTGCCTTGCAAAGTTGTCAATGCCTGTATATGATTTTTCTTTTTTCTTCTTTTAGTTTTATTGAGATATAATTGGCATATAACACTGTGTAAGTTTAAGGTATATAGCATAGTGATTTAACTTGTGTATATTATGAAAAGATTACCACAATAAGTTTAGTGAACATCCATCTCATATAGATAGAAATTAACAAGAAATTTTCCTTATGATGAGGACCCTAAGGATTTACTCTCTTAGCAGCTCTTATATGAAACATACAGCAATGCTAATTGTATTTATCATGTTGTATATCATGTCCCTCATATTTATTTATCTTATAGTAGGAGTTTGTACCTTTTGACCAATTTCATCCAATTCCCCCACCCCCTACCACCCTGCCGCTGGAAGCCACAAATCTCATCTCTTTTCCTATGAGTTTGGTTTTTTTGAAGTATAAATTCACCTACAACACTATGTTAGTTCCTGTTACACACAACATGGTGATTCAATACTTCTATACATTTCAAAATGATTACCACTAAAAATATAGTTAAAATATGTCAGTATACTGAGATATTACATAGTTACTGACTATATTCCCCATGCTGTACATTTCATACCCTTAACTCATTTATTTTGCAATTGGAAGTTTGTATCTCTTAATCCCTCTCGTCTATTTCTTTCAAGCCCCTCAACCTCCAACCCCTCTGGCAACCACCTGATTGTTCTCCGTATCTATACTCTGTTTCTTTTTGGATATATTTGTTCATTTGCTTTATGTTTTAGATTCTGCATGCAAGTGAAAGCATACAGTATTTGTGTTTCTCTGTCTGGCTTATTTCACTACATAGCATCCTCTGGGTCCACCCATGTTGTTGCAAATGGGAAGATTTGATTCTTCTTTATGGCTGAGTAAAGTATGCGACCCCATGGACTGTAGCCCGCCAGGCACCTCTGTCCGTGGGGTTCTCCAGGCAAGAATACTGGAGTGAGTAGCCATTTCCTCCTCCATGGGATCTTACGGATCTAGGATCAAAGCCAGGTCTCCTGCACTGCAGGCAGATTCTTTACCATCTGAGCCTCCAGGGAAGCCCCAAAGTGTATACAATGAGATATACCGAATCTTCTTTGTCATTCATCTATTGATGGGCACTTAGATTCCTTCCATATCTTGGCTATTTTAAATAATGATGAAAATCACTGTAGATGGTGACTGCAGCCATGAAATTAAAAGATGCTTGCTCCTCAGAAGAAAAGTTATGACCAAACTAGACAGCATATTAAAAAGCAGAGATATTACTTTGCCAACAAAGGTCCATCTAGTCAAGACCATGATTTTTCCATTGGTCATGTATGGATGTGAGAGTTGGATTATAAAGAAAGTTGAGCACCGAAGAATTGATCCTTTTGAACTGTGGTGTTGGAGAAGACTCTTGAGAGTCCCTTGGACTGCAAGGAGATCCAACCAGTCCATCCTAAAGGAAATCAGTCCTGAATAGTCATTGGAAGGACTGATTCTGAAGCTGAAACTCCAATACTTTGGCCACTTGATGTGAAGAGCTGACTCATTGGAAAAGACCCTGATGCTGGGAAAGATTGAAGGCAGGAGAAGGGGATGACAGAGGATGACATGGTTGAATGGCATTACCGACTCAATGGACATGAGTTTGAGTAGACTCCGGGAATTGGTGATGGACAGGGAGGCCTGGTGTGCTGCAGTCCATGGGGTCACAAAGAGTTGGACACAGCTGAGCGACTGAACTGAACTGAGCATAAGAGTGCATATATTTTTTGTTTTATTTTAAAATATTTATTTATTTATTTGCCTGAGCTGGGTCTTAGTTGTGGCACACAGGATTTTCTGTCTGTGTTGTGGCATGTGGGTTCTTTAGTTGCAGCATACAGAACAAAATCTTAGTTGCAGCATGTGGGATCAGTGACTAAGGATAGAACCCGGGCCCTCTACTTTGGGAGTGCAGAGTCTTAGCCACTGGACCACAAGAGAAGTCTGTATTTTTTATAACTAGTGTTTTTTTTTTTTTTCTTTGTATAAATACTCAGGAGTGAAGCTGTTGAATCATATGATAGTTCTATTTTTAATTTTTTGAGGAATCTCCATACTAATTTCCATCGTGGCTGCACCAATTTATATTTCCCACCAACAGTACATTTTCTCCACATTCTCACCAACACTTATTTGTTGTTTTTGATATTGGCCATTCTAACAGGTATGAGGTGATATCTCACTGTGGTTTTATTTACGTTTCCCAGATTAGTGATGTTGAGCATCACTTTATGTGTCCATAGGTCATTCTTTACGTCTTCTTTGGAAAAATGTCTATTCAAGTCCCCTTCACATTTGTGTACTATTTTTGCTAAATCAATGGCATGTTATGTATTTTAGGAACTCATTGATATAGTGAGATGAAAGAGATGCAATATCTGATAAATTGCAGAAAATTATTAAATATTTTATCTTTAGGGAATTGATGATGCCATGATAAAGAATAGATGAAAATGAATATCATAATTCTAATTAAGGATACATGTCATTACATTCTAATTTAATTCAATGCACTCATGCTTTTGCACTCAAAAATACCAGCCTGCAAACGCAGGATTCCTAAACCCCAGATTTCCCATCTCCTTGTTACAACCCTCCTTGGAAGTGGGTCTCCCTGCCTATACTTCATAATATATCATTTGGTTTTTTTCATTGATTTGTGACCCTCCTCCACTCCCTTTCAAATTTTTGCTTATGCTAAATAGATACTTCCTAAGGCTTGTGACTGAGAAAAACTAATCCGTCATCTTTTTGAAAAATGGCTGTGAGAGCTTTCTCTAATATTACAAGAGGCCTTGCAGATGAGAAAACAAACAGAACAACAAACCAAAAATCATTGATAAGTCCATGTAAGAAAGACCAATTATTAGAGAATGGTGAGCTAGTATGTTTAAAACTGCATTAAAATGACACCGGGGAGGAATCATATCTCCTCTTAAAATATTTCCTCTACGATCCCTATTAGATGTGTTCATTGAGACAGCATAGAGTTTTGGTGGTACAAAGAATGGTCCAAACCTTGCGTGATGATTCCTAAGTTCTTATTGGAAATATGTTTTAAAGTATCGTATATTTATCAGTAAACATGGAATAAATGATTTACACATTCTAGCTAATTTTTTTGGGAAGTAGAATTCTACAAAATAATATTACCTGAAAATGAAGTTATTTATGTAGTACAACTTAGTAAAAAAAATCTTTTGAAATGATATAAGCTTTTTATTTAAATATTGTTGAATTGATTAACATGAAGTTGATATAATGATGGAAGAAAATCACCTGAGGTTTTGTTTTTAGTTCGACACAAACACACATGTGCACACAGATATCTACATAGTGCAATTTCCTATCACATATTGTATAAACAGTCCCCTGTAGCAGTGAGTGCAGAAATAGGATCCTTAGCACAAAATAATGAAAACTAATTCAAACAACTGGGTGTCAGGATCATTGGATTTCTGCCCAGATGGGTCATTAGAAAGCTGGAGGACATTGCTAATGTCACCTGGATTTTAACTTTTTAGAAATTATTCATTTGTTAAATGTGGGAGTAGGAGGAGAGTAGTGGCTAGATCATCTAAAAATTTTCTTTGGTGCTATTACTCTCTGGCATTTCCAAAGAATTCTTTATTTAGAACCAATTCATAATTCAGAGCACCATCTGGTGTCTTGAAAGGGAATTTCAGGGAAAGTTTTAGTTAATTGTCTTTTGAACAACAGCATGTGTCATTAGTTTATGGTGGGGAGGGGGAGAATGTACCAGAATGTATCACATGTTGTCTGAACAAATACTCTTGCAATGATATTAAGAACATCACCATGTAAGTATGACTGACATGTTATTTACATATTACTGTTTTCCACATCACAAGTGTAGCCTTTTGATTATTTTACCTAATTTTCTATGCTTTGTTTTAATATTATTATTCTAATGTCAGTTTGGAAGCTGACCTGACTAGTTAATTTGAGAAGTTTTTACTCAAATAAAATATTATTAAATCAATGGTTTAAAATAAAATATCATCTCGATGTAGTTTTTATCTCCAAGCACCCAAATGTAAATTGTGAAAATGTCTGAATAAAAGAGGCCATTGAATGTTATAAAAAATAAGTCACCTATGTTAACCTTTTCTGTCCAATATGTTTTTTCACTGAGTAACCATGCCTGGGGTTCTGGTATGAATTTATTTCCAAAGAACATAGTTCCTCTGAACTCTACATACTGGAAGAAATGAAGTGAATCATTTAAATGAGGATATTTACATGCACATGAATTATCTTCACAATATGGAGCTAATAGGTTCCTAGTGCTTTAAAGAGTAGAATCCTGAGAGAGTTATTGCCATGTCGGGAAAAATCATGGTTAAAGTTATCAAACACCAGCTTACCTTGTGAGGAAATAGACTTCATATAATTTATCTCAGCTTCATGAGTTAAAAGAAATAAACAGAGAATCTGCTGATTTTCTCATTAATGATTAAGTAGCAATCTTTTTAGAGTTAACTCTCCTGGAATTTACTACAACAATAGCAGAAGAAAAAACACCTTGTATATCTTTACAAATTTTAAAAATAGAATTTTAAACAGTAAATAGTGTGGCACTAAAGCATTTTAACCTGTTTGTATTCAACCCAATAATAAAAACTAAATCAGACTAATTAATGATAGTTATAAACCATTTTAAATTCAGAATTAAACTTAGCAAATAATTATTCTGAAACATGCACAGAATGTATTTTAAAGAATATTTGGCCATGATCAATCACCAGGTGTCTATTTGCCTGTAAGGATGAAGCACATTCTAACATTTAACCATCTGTCAGTCAACATTATTTATTGAATAACTGCTGTGTATGGAATAGTTAACCTTAAAACAAATCAATCACAAAAAGTCAAGACTTTAATACTAAATAAAGCAAATGAAAGCACCTACATCAATTTCTGGTCAATTTAATAGGAGATTGCTTCATCATTTTTCATTTCTATTGTATATTTACTCTTGGAATGTGTTATTTGCATATTGTCTGAATAGCCTTTAATTAGGAAGTCAAAATATATACAGTAATATGCAAGTATCCTATCAACAACTGCCTTGTAACTCAGATTATCCCACCATCTCCACACATTTATTAGAGGGATTTTCCTGTATCACCTAATGTGTCATTAATTAAAGGATTAACACTGGCCTGCTACCCAATTATCCTTAGATAAGATGCAATGTGATAATGTCTCTGCATCCTATAATGTTACTACTGATATTCTGAATGAGCACTGTTGAAAAGGAAAAAAGATTCCCTGTACCCTTCTAGGTTCTTGTGGCTGATGTAATAATTAAATTAACATGAGATAAATTAACAGGAGAAATAAAACTTTTTAAGAATGTGTATATATGGGAGAGACACAGGAGAACTGGGTAACTTGCTATCACCTTCAGTCAGTTCGGTTAAGTTGCTCAGTTGTGTCTGACTCATTGCGACCCCATGGACTGCAGCACACCAGGCTTCCCTGTCCATCACCAATTCCCAGAGCTTGCAACCATCTCATTCTCTGTTGTCTCTTTCTCCTGCCTTCAATCTTTCCCAGCATCAGGGCCTTTTCTAATGAGTCAGTTCTTCGCATCAGGTGCCAAAGTATTGGAGTTTCAGCTTTAACATCAGCCTTTCCAATGAATATTCCTGACTGATTTCCTTTCAGATGAACTGGTTGGATCTCCTTGCTCCAAGGGACTCTCTAGAGTCTTCTCCAACACCACAGTTCAAAAGCATCAGTTCTTTGGCACTCAGCTTTCTTTATGGTCCAACTCTCACATCCATACATGACTACTGGAAAAACCATAGTCTTGACTAGACAGAACTTTGTTGGCAAAGTAATGTCTCTGCTTTTCAATATGCTGTCTAGGTTGGTTATAGCTTTTCTTCCAAGGAGCAAGCGTCTTTTAATTTCATGATTGCAGTCACCATCTGCAGTGATTTTGGAGCCTAAGAAAATAAAATCTGTCACTATTTCCATTGTTTCCCCATCTATTTGCATGAAGTGGTGGGACCAAATTCCATGATCTTCAATTTTTGAAGGTTGAGTTTTAAGCCAGCTTTTTCACTCTCCTCTTTCACTTTGCCATCATCTTCAGCCAAAGACAAAAGAGGATGTTGGGGATGATAGTTTGGGACTCGAAAGGATGGGGAGGCAATTCATAGAGAGATCAAAAAGCAAAAGTTTGTTGAGTAAATGTTTGCTGACCCATATAGAGACAAGCTTCCCTGATGGCTTAGCAGGACAGAATCCACTTGCAATACAGGAGATACAAGTTCAATCCCTGGGTCAGGAAGATCCCCTGGAGGAGGGCACAGCAACTCACCCCAGAATTCTTGCCTGGAGGATCCCATGGTTAGAGGAACCTGGCGGGGTACAGTCCGCAGGGTTGCAAAGAGTCAGACACAACTGAGCACGAGCACAGATGGATGGAGACAATAGGACACTGAGTAGATTCTGATCTCTAGAATCCCTGTCCAGTCTTTGGCACATTTACACATATTATTTTACAGTGATCCCTGGTGAGCTCTCTTTTCTGGGAACTTGCCCTCTATTAAATTCTTTCAGGCAGTTGGCAAAAGGTCAAAATTTCTTTGTGAGTCTTTTGGACCTTGATTGTTTTCAACTCAAAATCATCTGTATACCAAAGAGTCATTTTAGGGTGGAAAAATTTTCTCCCTCATAGCATAATAAAGAAATTTTCATGTGGTTATTTGTTTTTGTTTTGTTTTGATGTGGATATAGTGTTTCTCTATTAGGTTTCTAGTTGAGTCTACTAAATTCCATGTACATATCAGACACTTAATATATTTTATATCTTTTATTTATTTTGCTTTTACCTTCAGTTTAAAATGCAACTAGGAAACAATATTAAGATATTACACAATATGAGTTAGAATGAAGATGTCTCATCCCCAAGATGAGGATATTTTAGGCTGGACTTTGGTAAGTGGACAGTTTGCTATTTTAGTATAACCTGGGATGAGAGGATGAACAAAGAGAAGGAAAGAGGGAAGCAAAGAAGAAAGGAAGGAAAGTAGGAAAGAAGAAAAGGAAAGAAAGAGAAGAGAGGAAGGAAGGAAAGCAGAGATAGAAGGAGCAAGGTATATATGTTCCAGATTTCTAAAAGTGCCTTGGAATAGACTTAACATTAGAAACATTAATTTCTATTAGAAAATAGTTTTCTATAAGAAAATAGTTTTCATTCAGAGTCTCATTTGGTTAACCTTAAATTAATGAAGAGTACATTGCTTTCCTGAGAGAGTATATGAATATATACGTAGTTTTTATAAAACTATTAAGTCTGAATTATTGTTTCATTTCTGGTTATTATTTCCAGCTTTATTGAGATATAATTGATATATAACAGTGTGTTTGTTGACAGATGAATAAACAAAACATGTCATATATGCAGAATGCAATACGTTTCTGCTTTGAAAATGATGGACATGCTGATACATGCTACAACATGGGTGAACCTTGAAAACATTATGCTAAGTGAAATAAGACAGTCACAAGTGGGTAAGTGCTATAAGAATCAGCTTATATTAAGTACTTAGAGTAGTTAATAGAGGCAGAAAGCATAATGGTGTTTCCAAGGTTTAGGGGAGCGAGGAATGAAGAGTTGTTGTTTAATGGGTACATAGGTTCAGTTTTGTAAAATAAAAAAGATATGGTGATGAATAATGATGATTGCTGCATAAGAATATAAGTATGTTTAATGCCACTCAAAATTATTAAAATGATAAATGTTATATTAATTAGTTGCAATTAAGAAAATACCAAAATTTAAAACTATAATTTTCCATAAATCCATAAATCTATGAAAAGGTATCTTCTCAGATTGTATCATCAATTTGTCTTTCATTCTTTCCTCTTTACATATTTAAAAATGCATTTTCTAATATAAACTTATTTTTTCCTTTCTTGTATTATCTGATTACTTTATATCCATTTTAATCCCAATACTTTTAGATGATGGCAGGCAACCTCATTAATTCATGAATAAATATGTATATAGATGAGTTTTTTAAATGATTCTGAAAGAAAAAAAAAATTACCTAAATTCAATTATCATTGTATTTAAAATAACTAATTATTAACCAATGCTAAAGTCCAAAGTTAACAATTAAAGGTGTACCACATTTTATTGTGCTTCACATTATTGTACAGCAGATGATTTTTTTTTTCCTCCAATTGAAGGCTTGTGAAAACCCTGTGTGAAGCATCTCTGTTGGAACTATTTTTCTAACATAATTTGCTTAGTATCTCTCTTTGTATCACGTTTTGATCATTCTCTCCGTATTTCAAACTTCTTCATTATCATATTCGTTATGGTGATCTGTGACTAATGATCTTTGATGTTACTGATACAAGTCACTGAAGACTCAGATGATGGTTAGGATTTGTGAGCAATAAAATAACTTTTAATTGATGTATGTGCATTGGTTTTCTAAACATAGGGCTTTTGCCCACTTACTAGACTATAGTATAGTGTAAACAAAACTTTCATATACACTGGGAAGCCAAAAGATTCTTATGACTCACTCGGCTGCAAGATTTGCTCTATTGTGGTGGTCTGGAATTGAATCTGCAACATCTCTGTGGATTGATTGACTGTATTCCCCTCATAGCTCAGTTGGTAAAGAATCCACCTGAAATGCAGGAGGCCCTGGTCTGGTTCCTGGGTTGGGAAGATCTGCTAGAGAAGGGATAGGCTACCCACGCAGTAATCTTGGGCTTCCCTTGTGGCTCAGCTGGTAAAGAATCTGCTTGCAATATGGGTTTGATCCCTGGGTTGTGAAGATACCCTGGAGAAAGGAAAGGCTACCCATTCCAGGATTCTGGCCTGGAGAATTCCATGGACTGTATAGTCCATGGGTCACAAAGAGTCAGACATGACTGAGCAACTTTCACATAAAATGTTTATTATTATAGATAAATATTGATTCCCCAAAAGGCAAAAGTAGGAGATAAACTTTTTATTAACCTTTAAAATCTTCCCAAATTCAGTTATGTATTTCCCAAGACCCTGACAACTTTCATTTTTAAGCATTTAGTTTCCTCCCTGTGTTCAGACGTAACATTTTCCTCTTCTGTGTGCTTTTTATCAGTGCATGTTTACCTTTTTGAAGGGTTTTAAATCTAAGAATGTAAATTATTATAACAATTTATGATTCATTCTGTATACTGTCTTTCCTCTAAATTTTCAAACCTATTACAGCCATTCACTCATTAATATAAACTCCTGAGAAGTGAAGTGGTCAACTGACCCCTTTGATATTAATAGAAAGGGGGAAAGAAAATTTAAATGGCTTTGCTTTTAATTAAGTTACTACAGTCAGGGAAGCAGATCCTCATTTCCTCACTATTTTCTTCACAACAATATAGGACAATACAAATATGAAACTCACAAGAAACTACTTCCCTTTTTGCACAAAACCCAATATTTCTGTAGTTTATTTTTACCACAGAAAGAAAAAAAAAATAAACATTTATTTGCCTCTTAATATTATCTTACTGAACAATTTATGGAAGGAAATTGGGAGGCAGTATACCTGGTGGTTGAGTGTAGACTTTGGAAGAAACATGCCAGGGTTTGGTTTATAACCATTTTATTTAAAAATTGTGTAATTTGAGGTAATTTTCTGAGCCTCAAACTCATCATATATGAAATAGGGATAACAATAATAGGAGATACATCAGAGTTGGTATGAGAAATGAATGAAATAAGATGTGCTAAGCATGTAGAAAATTCCTTGCTACATTCTCATCAACAACCCCATTTCTTCTGTTTCATCTCTAGAATTAATGAATACATTACTGAGTGTCTACCATAAACCAGTCATTCTAATATGCACTTTCATGTACAGGTTTAATAGACTGTCTTGTTATATGATTTTTTCCTTCTAATTTATTTTTTTATTGAAGGATAATTGTTTTACAGAATTTTGTTGTTTTCTGTCAAACCTCAACATGAATCAGCCGTGGGTATACATATATCCTCTCCCTTTTGAACCTTCCTTCCATTTCCCTCAATATCCCACCCCTCTAGGTTGATACAGAGCCCCTGTTTGAGTTTCCTGAGACATGTAGCAAATTCCCATTGGCTGTCTATTTTACATATGGTAATGTAACTTTCCATGTTACTCTTTCCATACATCTCACCCTCTCCTCCCCTCTCCCCATGTCCATAAGTCTATCCTCTATGTCTGTTTCTCCACTGCTGCCCTGTAAATAAATTCTTCAGTAGCATCTTTCTAGATTCCGTATATATGTGTTAGAATTCCGTATATATGTGTTAGAATATGATATTTATCTTTCTCTTTCTGACTCACTTCACTCTGTATAATCATTTCTAGGTTATTCACCTCGTCAGAACTGACTCAAATGTGTTCCTTTGTATGGCTGAGTAGTATTCCATTGTATATATGTACCGCACTTTTTTATCCATTCAGCTGTCAATGTACATCTAGGTTGCTTCCATGTTCTAGCTATTTTAAATAGTGTTGTAATGAATAATGAGATACATGTGTTTTTTCAATTTTGATTTCTTCAGGGTGTATGACTAGGCGTGGGTTTGCTGGGTCACATAGTGATTTTATTCTTAGTTTTTAAGGAATCCCCTGACCGTCTTCCAAAGTGACTGTATCAATATACATTCCCACCAACAGTGCAAGAGTGTTCCCTTTTATCCACACCCACTCCAGCATTTATTGTTTGTAGACTTTTTGATGATGGCCATTCTGACTGGTCTGAGGTGATATCTCATTGTAGTTTTGATTTGCATTTCTCTAATAATGAGTGATGTTGAGCATCTTTTCATGTGTTTGTTAGCTATCTGCATGTCTTCTTTGGAGAAATGTCTGTTTAGGTCTTTTCCCCACTTTTTGACTGGGTTGTTTGTTTTTCTGGCATTGAGTTGTATGACCTTATTGTATATTTTGGAATTAATCCTTTATCAAATGTTTCATTTGCAATTATTTTCTCCCATTCTGAGGGTTGTCTTTTCACCTTGCTTATAGTTTTGTTTTGTTTTGTTTTTTTGCTATGCAAAAGCTTTTAAATTTAATCAGGTCCCACTTATTTACTTTTGTTTTTATTTCTGTTACTCTAGGAGGTGGGTCATAGAGGATCTTGATTTGATTTATGTTATTGAGTGTTCTGCATTTGTTTTCCTCTAAGAGTTTTAGTTTCTGGTCTTCCATTTAGATCTTCAATCCATTCTGAGTTTATCTTTGTGTGTAGTGTCAGGAAGTGTTCTAATTTCACTGTTTTACACATAGCTGTCCAGTTTTCCCGGCACTATTTCTTGAAGAGGCTGTCTTTGCCCCATTGTATATTCTTGCCTTCTTTGTCAAAAATAAGGTACCCATAGGTGCATGGCTTTATTTCTGGGCTTTCTATCTTGTTCCATTGGTCTATATTTCTGTTTTTGTGCCAGTACCATACTGTCTTCATAACTGTAGCTTTGTAGTATAATCTGAAGTCAGGAAGGTTGATTCCCCCAGCTCCATTCTTCTTTCTCAAGACTGCTTTGGCTATTCACGGTCTTTTGTGTTTTCATATCAATTGTAAAATTTTTTGTTCTAGTTCTGTGAAAAATGCCATTGGTAATTTGATAGGGATTGTATTGGATCTGTAGATTGCATTTGGTAGTATAGTCATTTTCACAATGTTGATTCTTCCTACCCAGGAGCATGGAATATCTCTGCATCTGTATATGTCATCTTTGATTTCTTTCATTAGTATCTTATAATTTTCTGTTTACAGGTCTTTTGTCTCCTTAGGTAAGTTTATTCCTAGTTATTTAATTCTTTTTGTTACACTGGGGAATGGGATTGATTCTTTAATTTCTCTCTCTGATTTGTCATTGTTAGTATATAGAAATGCAAGTGACTTCTGTGTGTTGATTTTATGTCCTGCAACCTTGCTAAATTCACTGATTAGCTCTAGTAATTTTCTCATACTGTCTTTAGGGTTTTCTATGTACAGTATCATGTCATCTGCAAACAGTGAGAGCTTTACTTCTTCTTTCCCAATCTGCATTCCTTTTATTTCTTTTTCTTCTCTGATTGCTGTAGCTAGGACTTTCAGAATACGTTGAATAATAGTGGTGACAGTGGACACCCTTGTCTTGTTCCTAATCTTAGGGGGAATACTTTCAGTTTTTCACCATTGAGAATAATGTTTGCTGTAGGCTTATCATATACAGCCTTTACTATGTTGAGGTAGGTTCCTTTTATGCCCATTTTTTGAGGAGTTTTAATCATAACCGGGTGCTGAATTTTGTCAAAAGCTTTTTCCTCATCTATTGAGATGATCATATGGTTTTTATCTTTCAATTTGTTAATATGGTGTATCACATTGACTGATTCGTGTATATGAAGAATCCTTGCATTCCTGGAATAAACCCAACTTGATCATGGTGTATAAGCTTTTTGATGTGTTGCTGAATTCTGTCTGCTAAAATTTTGTTGAGGATTTTTGCATCTATATTCATCAGTGATATTGGCCTGTTGTTTTCTTTTTGTGTGTTGTCTTTGTCTGGTTTTGGTAGCAGGGTGATGGTGGCCTCATAGAATGAGTTTGGAAGTCTTCCTTCCTCTGCAATTTTTTGAAAGAGTTTTACAAGTGTCTTCACTAAATGTTTGATAGAATTCTCCTGTGAAGCCACCTGGTCCTGGACTTTTGTTTTGCAGGAGAATTTTGATCATAGCTTCAATTTCAGTGCTTGTAATTGGGTTGTTCATAATTTCAATTTCTTCCTGGTTCAGTCTTGAAACATTGAACTTTTCTAAGAATCTGTCCGTTTCTTCCAGTTTATCCATTTTATTGCCATATAGTTGTTCATAACAGTCTCTTCCCTAATCCTTTGTATTTCTGCATTGTCTGTTGCAACCTCTCCTTTTTCATTTCTAATTTTGTTGATTTGATTCTTCTCTCTTTTTCTCTTAATGATTCTGGCTACAGGCTTGTCAATTTTGTTTATCTTCTCAAAGAAACAGCTTTTGATTTTATTAATCTTTACTATTGTTTTTTTATTTCTTTTTCATTTATTTCTGCTCTGATCTTTATGTCTTTATGATTTCTTTCCTTCTACTACTTTTTTTTTGTCTTCTTTTTCCAGTTGTTTTAGATGTAAAGTTAGGTTTTCTGTTTGATATTTTTCTTATTTCTTGAGGTAGGATTATATTGCTAGAAAATTCCCTATTAGAACTGCTTTTGCTGCATCCCATAGGTTTTGAGTTGTCGTGTTTTCATTGTCATTTGTTTCTAAATTTTTTTTTTATTTCCTTTTAGTTTCTGCAGTAACCAGTTGGTTATTTAGAAACATGTTGTTTAATCTCCACGTGTTTATGTTTCTTACATTTTTTTCCTTGTAATTGATATCTAGTCTCATAGTGTTGTGGTCGGAGAAGATGCTTGATATGATTTCAATTTTCTTAAATTTACTGAGGTTTGATTTGTGATCCAAGATGTGGTCTGTTCTGGAGAATGTTCCGTGTACACTTGAGAAGAAGGTGTATTCTTCTGCATTTGGATGGAATGTCCTGAAGATATCATTGAGATCTATCTCATCTAATGTATCACTTAAGACTTGTGTTTCCTTATTAGTTTTCTGTTTTGATGATCTGTCCATTGGTGTGAGTGAGGTGTTAAAGTCTCCTGCTATTATTGTGTTACTGTCAATTTCTCCTTTTATGTTTGTTAGTATTTGTTCTATGTATAGAGGTGCTCCTATGTTGGGTGGATAGACATTTAAAATTGTTATCTGTTATATGATTTTTGAAGTGAAATGCCTTGCATCTTAGTGGACCCAATAGAAACAGATCATCTCACACAAGAAAAATGTTTACTAACCAACCTAACATTTCCAACTGACCATAGTTTCTCTGTCAATTAAGATCCCATGTAGTATAATAAGTCCCAGAAATTTCCATTGTGAAATGGAAAGATAACTTCAGTTAAAGCTAACATTTGCCCAAGTTCTCAAACTGGTGGGTGCCCACTTATAAAAAAAAACTATATGGCTCTATTGATTTATCCAAACTGCTGAGAAGGGTAGGTCTCCTCTAAGACTTGCTATTTGACAAGCTTCTTTAAACAAAATAATTTTATAATGTATAAAAATATCAAATTACCATGTTGTAACCTGGAACTAATATAATATTGTGAGTCAGTTATACTTCAATTTTTTTAAAAAAAATAGAAGCTTCCATTGTTATGTAATTAACTAAATAAACTACTCATGTACTTTTCCTATAAATATACCAAGCAACATGGTGGGTAGAGTTTTTTCTTTTGGATCATTTTCATGGTACTTCCAGCTATGCCAGATCCAGAATATTGAGTTGTTCACTGTAGCTTTTCTCCCTGTAAGTTTTCCCAATAAAATTTAAGCTAAGTTTATACCATATGATATGCTGTGTTATTTTTATGATAGACATCTAATATTTCCTTTGACACTCTAGTAAATACCAAAAATATCTATGTAGTAATTAAATCAATGAGTGAAGTTAGAGAAGAACCTATATGTTGGTGAAATGGTCTCTCTAATGTATTTGCATATTATTTTTATAGGTGATGTTTTTCAAGCTATTTTGATAATGTTCTTCCTGAGAGTGAAGAGAAGCTGAACACCCATTTTGTTCCTAAATCACTTTATCACAGGTTAGTAAATTGATGGCCATATCATTTTGGATTCCTTTCAGTTGCATACAGTAGAAAGACTTATATTTACAAAGTTATAAACATTGTTTAACTCAACATATGGATTTCGAACCCCAACTTTGGAAAGGTGAGTGACCAAAACAGGCAAAAATATCTGCCCTCATGGAAATTACATCTTAGGATGTAAGAGAGAAAATAAAGAAATAAAATATATAATATGTTAGAGAGTAATAATAAGTATAAAGGGGAAAGGTTGCTGAGAATTTAGAGAGGATGAGAAACAAGGGCCCATTGAGAAAGTCACAGTCACATTAAGACTTAAACTGAGATAGGAAACTATGCAGATGTCTGGGGTGAGATTATTTCAGAATGAAATAGCACAAGATCATGACAGGCTTACTCAGGAAATAAAGAAACTGATGATTAGAGCAGAGTGAACAAGTGGAAGAGTAGTAGGAGATATAGTTAAAAGGGGTGATGAGGGAAAGGCTAGACCTTGCTGAATATATAACTGTTGCTGTGATTGAGATGGAAATCTAGAACGTTCTGAGCACAAGAATGATGGGTGAGATGTGTATTCTATGGATTTAGGGGAGCCTTTTATGAAGTTATTATAGCATTCCAGGCAAAAATTTATGGTTGCTTGGACTAGCCTCATATCAGTGGAAGTGGTGAACACAGATGCCCTATTGTACAATAGCAGGGGTATACTAACTTTGCAATCTGTGTGAATGGCTATGCACTGTACTGTTCTGCACTATCAATCAGCATTCACATTGATATAAAAAACTCAGACTCTGTGCATTGGTGCCGAATTGAATCTTGGAGACAGAGTTTGCAGTGAAGGAGAGAAAGAGCAGTTTTATTGCTTTGCCAGGTAAAGTGGGACACAGCAGGTTCATGCCTCTCAAAAACTGTGTCCCCCAACCTGGGAGGACTTGGTGAAGTGTTTTATAACAGTGGTTCAAGGGCTGGGTTGTTGACAAGGATTAGGGTGTGTGCAAGGCCTGCATTTCTTTATTCTGGTCTCAGGTAGTCTCCTGATATACTTCTCTGGTTCCTTTAACCTGGCTTCAGGGGGTCTTCTCTGGAGTGAAGAATAATAACATCTTCTATTTGTTACCAGTTTTAGTTCTGCTGAAGAGCTTAATTATACTGTTGTGTGTATCCCTCGAAATGGAATCAGGACCTGACCCAAGGCTATACTAGTTTTTCTTGGCTGCCCCTTCCTTACTTCTGCATCCCTTTCCTTCCCTGATTAACAGCTGTCCAAATCTGCCCTTTGCAACTCAGGGAAGGCATGGAGGCTAGAGTCTATTCTCTATAAACAAGAAATGGATAAGAAACCTGTGGTACATATGCACAATGGAATATTACTCAGCTAATAAAAAGAACACATTTGACTCACTTCTAATGATGTGGATGAAACTGGAGCCTATCATACAGAGTGAAGTAGGTCAGAAAGAAAACCACCAATACAGTATATTAACACATATATATGGGATTTAGAAAGATGGTAATGATGGCCCTATATGTGAGACAGCAAAAGAGACACAGATATAAAAAACAAATGTTTGGACTCTGTGGAAGAAGGCGAGGGTGGGATGATTTGAGAATAGCATTGAAACATGTATATTACCATATGTGAACTAGATCGCCAGTCCAGGTTTGATGCATGAAACAGGGCACTCAAAGCCAGTGCACTGGGACAACCTTGAGGGATGGGGTGGGGAGGGAGGTGGGGGGGTTCAGAATGGGGGACACATATACACCCGTGGCTGATTCATGTCAATGTATGCCAAAACCCACCACAATATTGTAAAGTAATTACCCTCCAATTAAAATAAATAAATCAATTTAAAAGAAAAGAAATGGGGATACAGAAAGGCTTCTGTGCTCAAGAACCCCACAGGGTCATGCTTGGTTTCAACATGGCATGCATGTCAGCATGGTTCCTAGAACTGTATTATGCAATAAAGAGAGAATCTCAGTTTTGAACACTTTATACTTGAGATTTCCAGTAGAGGCACAAGTGAATATTGAATAGTCTGGTGGATATAGAAGCCCAAAAGTCAGAAGAGAGGAACGGGCTGGAGTCATACACTTGGTAGTAATCTGCGTATAGATACGTTCAAGGCTGTGTGACTATATAAGATCATCAGAATAATAAAAGTAGAGTGAAAATATAAAAATTGAATTCGGAGGCACCACAGTACTTGGAGCACATCTAGTAGAGGAGTAGGAGCCAGCAAAGGCAACAAGAAAATCATGGTAGAGAATATTTGAAAAATCATCATCACCTTTGTTCAGTGCTAGTGACTTAACTTTTCATTAGCTTATAAAAGTTCAAAATTGGAAGTGGTGTGGCTTTGTGGTGGCCTAGTAGTTAAGATTCTGAGCTTTCACTGCCATGGCCTGGGTTCAATCCCTGGTTGAGAAACTGAGATCTAAACAAATTACATTACATTGAATTGACTGGCCAATGGGTCACTGTCAAAAATGCTGAATGTATGAAAATGTAAGTTTCTAAGTAAAAAAAAGCAGAATACATTTTTACTTGAGATATGTATATACTTATATATTCATATGTGTAAAATACATTTTATAAAAATCAGAGCACATAGAAAATTACAAAATAGTATTTTTCAAAGTTGTAGCACTGCCATTATTTTATTTTTTGTCATACCTCTTCCTCTCGTACTTCCTAAAGATATTTTGTGCTATGAGTCAAATATTTTTTAAGGGTCTTATAATTTTTAAATGAATAAAAATTGGGAGCTGATAATTTTCTGACACCCATTGATCATTAGAGATATCCCAAGTTTTGCAAAACCTGGACAGGACATCACCAACCTGGAAAAACAATTGAAAGGAGTAAGTAATACAATAGAGGATAGAAATACTACATAATTACACAGTTGGTAGTATAGAGTAGTGGTTAAATGTTTACTCTCTGACTCGTGGGTTGGAATCTTTTAAAATTTATTTTTAATTGAAGGATAATTGCTTTACAATATTGATTAGATTTCTGCTATACATCCACATGAATCTTTTTCAAAAATCAAGATAAGATTCCCATACCATCATATTCATCATTTCAATGTGTACAATTTAGTGGGTTTTAGTATATTCACAAAGCTGTGCAGTCATTGCTAATTCCTAAACATCTTCATGTCACTCTCCCTTCCCCCCCTGTCCACTGCTGCCCCCAGGCCCTTCAGTTCAGTTCAGCTCAGTTCAGTCGCTCAGTCGTGTCTAACTCTGTGACCCCACGAATCGCAGCACACCAGGCCTCCCTTTCCATCACCAACTCCCGAGACTACTCAAACTCATGTCCATTGAGTTGCCATCCAGCCATCTCATCCTCTGTTGTCCCCTTCTCCTCCTGCCCCCAATCCCTCCCAGCATCAGAGTCTTTTCCAATGAGTTAACTCTTCTCATGAGGTGGCCAATGTATTGGAGTTTCAGCTTTAGCATCAGTCCTTCCAATGAACACCCAGGACTGATCTCCTTCAGGAGTCCAGTTGGACCTGGTTGGACCTCCTTGCAGTCCAAGGGACTCTCAAGAGTCTTCTCTAATACCACAGTTCAATATGCTATCTCGGTTGGTTATAACTTTCCTTCCAAGGAGAAAGCGTCTTTTAATTTCATGGCTACAGTCACCATCTGCAGTGATTTTGGAGCCCAAAAAATTAAAGTCTGATACTGTTTCCACTGCTTCCCCATCTATTTGCCATGAAGTGATGGGACCAGATGCCATGATCTTCATTTTCTGAATGTTGAGCTTTAGGCCAACTTTTTCACTCTCCTCTTTCACTTTCATCAAGAGGCTTTTTAGTTCCTCTTCACTTTCTGCCATAAGGGTGATGTCATCTGCATATCTGAGGTTATTGATATTTCTCCTGGTGATCTTGATTCCAGCTTGTGTTTCTTCCAGCCCAGCGTTTCTCATGATGTACTCTGCATATAAGTTAAATAAGCAGGGTGACAGTATACAGCCTTGATGTACTCCTTTTCCTATTTGGAACCAGTCTGTTGTTCCATGTCCAGTTGAGAAGCACTAATCTGATTATGGGTTTGCCTTTTCTGGACATTTCCTAAGGGAATCATATAATTTGTGACCTTTTGTGACTGGCTTCTTTCACTTAGTATAATGTTTTCAAGGATCACTCATGTTGTAGCATGTGCATGCATGCTTAGTCGTCTGACTCTTTGTGACCCCATGAATTGTAGCCCACCAGGTTCCTCTGTCAATGGAATTTTCCTGACAAGAATACTGGAGCGGGTTGCTGTTTCCTACTCCAGGGAATCTTCCCAAACTCAGGGATCAAACTTGTGTCTTTTGCATTAGCAGGCAGATTCTTTACCACTAAGCCACCTAGGAAGTCCATTGTAGCATGTATCAGTACTTCATTCCTATTTCTTGCTGAATTATATTCCATTATGTGGATAGACCACATTTGTTTATCTATTCATCAGTTGAGGGACATTTGGGTTGTTTCCCCCATTTGGTTGTTGTGAATAATGCTGCTATGAACATGAACATTAGTGTACTCCAGATATGAGTCAGCATATCTTCTGTTCTTCTAGATCATATGGTAACTCTACATTTAACATTTTGAAGAATTGCCAAACTATTTACATTCCTACCAGCAATGTACAAGGGTCCCAGTTTCTCCACATCCCAGCTGACATTTGTTTTTATTTTTTATCATAGCCTATTTATCCTATTGTGTGTGAAGTAATATGATAGTTATTCTAGTGAGTATAAAGTAGTAGCTCAATGTGTTTTTTTAAATTACTTTTTATTGAAGTGTAGTGTTGTGTTAGTTTCAGATATACGGCAAAGTGAATCATTTATACATATACACGTGTGTGTGCTAAATTGCTTCAGTTGTGTCCAACTCTTTGCAAACCTATGGACTGTAGCCTCTTGCCAGTCTCCTCTGTCCTTTGGATTCTCCAGGCAAGAATACATATCCACTCTTTTTTTAGATTGTATTCCCATAAAGGTCATTACAGAGTATTGAGTAGCATTTCCTATGCTATACAGTAGGTCCTTGGTAGGTATCTATTTTATAAATAGTAGTGTGTATATGTCGATCCCAATCTCCCAATTTATCTCTACCCCACATAAATAGTATTTCGTTTGAGAGATTTTATTCTAAAATTATAAGTAAAGTTAGCATAACAAAGAAAGAATGTTTGAGTCAACCTTTTTACTACTGCACAAGTAAAATCAAAATGGATTTGGTATTGCATGAGAGCTCTCTAAAGTGGAGGAAGGAGGTCTCTGAGGAAGTGTGACTTATGTATGTCTCAGCCTGGATGCAATCTGATCTTTTGATTACTTATTGTCCTAAAAAACATCTGCCAGAAAGTAATACTTCACAGTCCCTTATCCTAAAGCAACTCGAGATTCCTTAAGGACAAATATTTCCTAAATTGAATCAGAGTCAATCAGAATTCTTACCAAGCAAGTTTAGCAACTTGTGTTTTTTTGTCTTAAAAGGCCTGGACTTTTTGAAATGGGAGGTGGTGGGGGGAGGGTATGGAAAGGATTTGTACTAGGGAGGACCACAGAAGCACTTCTTATTGTTTTGCAGTATGCTGTGAAGATTCATTTTTCAATTAAAAATTTTTTTAAATCAAGATTAAGTCTGAGTTTTGATTAATCCAGGTGTAAAGGAGCAGAAGGATTGGGCATAAGGATGATTTGGCATAAGGATTATTTTAGGCTGATTATTTTTAAGAAGCAGAAGATAGATGAGAAGCTCTTAAAATCAAATAAAAGTTACCCTTTTGTAAGAGACATTTATGTGTATAAGGGAAGGCTCCATTTGTAAGCCTGTTACCCACCGGTACTGGAAGCAAGAAGGGATGATTGTATCTCTAGAAATTCGTCTCAGTGAAGAACATGTGAACTTACATCTGCATAATAAACTTACCCTTTTCTATTGTGTATTTCCTGGCAACATCCCATTAACAGGCCTCCCCTACTTCTACCCTCATCTTCTTTTGTTTTTAGTTGGACATGACATTTAAGGTGATGGTTTAGGCCAATATCAGGAGTTAGATACTCAGTTTTCCTGGGCATCTCCCAGGTATACATGCTATGAAACTTCTGTTTGTCTTTCTCTTATTAGTCTGCCTTTTATTGTATGGGTGTCTCAGCCCAGAACTTAGAAGGGTAGAAGGAGTAATATTTTTCCTACCCTCACCAGTAAACACAGAGGTACTGTTTAAAAGCAAAACAAACAAACAAAAAAACAACAACCTTAGGCCCTAAATGGAGTCAGTTTTGCTAGGCCACACCACTAACCTCATTGAAGTTTCCATGTCTCCCAGACATGTAGTCTTAACCACTCAGTCAGAAGTTTTCTCATCAACACCAATGAGGTAACATCCCAAGGGCCTTCTCCATCCCCCAAAGGAAGATGAGGTCATCTGCCCCATAGACCCCTTTCATCCACCATAGGCTGGCTGTATGATCTGACCTGAAATGACTTCCTTCATTTATGACTTCCTTGTCTCCTTTGTAAAACCCTTGCCCTTTATGAAGCCCACCACTACTCACTAGAGGATGCTGATCAATTCACGAATCATTCAGTGAAGTCAAATGGAGCTTTAAAATGTACTCAGTTGATTTTCTTTTAACAGTTTCGAGGAGGTAGTTTCAGTGGCCTTTTTGAGGAATAATAAGGCCTGTGGCTCAAGCAAAGGGAACAGAGGGAAAGTGAGATAAAAGGGGGCTAGAAGGTATTGTAAATGCTTTGTCTTAATATGGGAAGCTATTACCATGTTCGGGAAATGACATGATTTAATGCAGATTTTAATAAGAGCCCCATTGATCCCTATACTGTGTTAAGAATGAGCTGAATATGGTAACATAATCTCCATGATCTCTGTGCTTCAGGATAGCCTCCTTCCCTTTTCTGACTTGTGCCAGTTAGTCCAAGATTTAGCCCATGTGTTTTCTTTGCTAAAAGCATTAGCTTTTTTTTTTTTTTAATGGCATATGGTTGATTTATAATGTTGTGCATGCATTTGCTAATCTCCCATTCAAGGAGAAGAAATAACAAAGGTCCAGCATGTACACATTTAAAGGTGTCGGCTAAAAATATAGTCACAACCTGAAAGGAGTGAGTTATTTTATTTGGTGGTAATGTTTAAGAGTCTCAGAGTCTCCGAGTCCAAGAGACAGCATCTCAGTAGCTCTGAGAAAACTGCTCCAAGGAAGCAGGGGGAGGAGTCAGGCTGTATACAAGTTTGCAACAAAGGGAACAGGCAGTCTGATCATCAAAGATCAGGTATCAAGTTAAGGAATTTAACATTCTGCATATGGGAAGACACAAGCCTCTGGGCTCACTGAGTTCATTCCTTTCATAGGCACCTCAGCTATCTGGGACCAATCCTGTCTCTTTGTTCACCTTGCTTCTTGCATTTCCCCAGCTCCTCAGCAGTCACTGTGGGGGATGGTGGCATCTGCTGGATTAGTGTTTTGGGAGACCTCATTCACATTTGGAGGCCAGAAATCGTTGATGGCTGTGACATTTCTTGTTGATCAACATGGCAGGAGATATTTTCATTTCACAAAGGTCTGTTAAAAGAGACATAACAGAAATCACAGGCCCCACATACAGTCATTTACCCACCATAACAGTGTTATCCAACACAAATTTGTGTGCCTGATGCACAGGGAGGCCAAACAAACAAAACGAAACGTCAGAGTTTTGAGCAAGGGAAGGTTCATTGCAGGCCCAAATAAGGAGAAGCAGGTGGCTCATGGTCAAAACTTCCAAACTCCCCAATGGTTTTGGGAGAGAGGTTTTCATAGGCAAAATTTGGGGCAAGGGCTGCAGGGTGTGTGACTTTGTTCTGATTGGTTGGTGGTGAGGTAAAACCTAGATAGCATATTTAAAAGCAGAGACATTACTTTGCCAACAAAGGTCCGTCTAGTCAAGGCTATGGTTTTTCCAGTAGTCATGTATGAATGTGAGAGTTGGACTGTGAAGAAAGCTGAGTGCCGAAGAATTGATGCTTTTGAACTGTGGTGTTGGAGAAGACTCTTGAGAGTCCCTGGAACTGCAAGGAGATCCAACCAGTCCATTCTGAAGGAGATCAGTCCTGGGTGTTCTTTGGAAGGAATGATGCTAAAGCTGAAACTCCAGTACTTTGGCCACCTCCATGCGAAGAGTTGACTCATTGGAAAAGACTCTGATGCTTGGGAGGGATTGGGGGCAGGAGGAGAAGGGGACGACAGAGGATGAGATAGCTGGATGGCATCACGGACTCAATGGATGTGAGTCTGAGTGAACTCCGGGAGATGGTGATGGACAGGGAGGTCTGGCGTGCTGTGATTCATGGGGTCGCAAAGAGTCGGACACGACTGAGCGACTGAACTGAACTGAACTGAACAAGGCGGTGCTCCGGGAAGCTTGTGCTCAGCCTGAAGTTACCATCCTTCACTTGGATGGGTGCCTTAGTTCCTGAAGAGGAACTCAAATATATATATATTCCTTGAGGAGGAGCTAGGACAGTGCTTTAAAGGCTGCACTGTTGTTTCTCACTGCTTCTCCTTTGTCTCTGCACCCTCTCCCTTCCCTGATTAGCAACCATTTGAATCTGCCCCTTAGTATTCAGGAAGAGAAGGGGGACAGGTAAATGGGCTCTGTACTTGGGAAGCCCCCCATAGAGTCCTGCACTTGGGAAGCCCCCCACAGATTCCTGCTGGGTTTCAATAGCAAATCAAGACTTAATTGCAGTTTTGACTTTCTGTAGGTAAGTAATCTTAATCAACCCGTCTACAAATTTTCTGATCAGCTTCAATAAGGTGATCTGTCACATTGACCCTCTCTATTGCCCTAGTGGAAGAGGCAATCTGTGTGATAAAAACCCTTGCCATCCCCCCATCCCCATCCCCAACAATGTCCTGGCCTACAAATACTTTTTTTTTTCTCTTACTAAGAGATTCCTTGCCCCACTTTTCTTCCTATAAAGACTTTCAATTCTGTATAAACCCCCCAAAATACGCTTCTAGTTGCTAGATGGAATGCTGACTCCTGAATCATCGAATAAAATCAGTTTGTTCCTTAATAGTTCTTTATTCTGGAAGTGCATATATATCAATACTTAGGGGCTTCCCAGGTGGTGCTAGTGGTAAAGAATCCACCTGCCAATGCAGGAGACTTAAGAGATGCAGATTTGATCCCCAGGTCAGGAAGATCCCCTGGAGGAGGAAATGGCACCCCACTCCAGTATTCTTGCCTGGAGAAATCCCATGGACAGAGGAACCTGGGGGACTATAGTCCATAGTGTCGCAAAGAGTCAGACATAACTGAAGTGACTTAGCACACACATACAAATGTACATATACAATCCCATGTTAAGCAAAATGAGAGCTAGATACCTTTTAAATGCTATAGTGATTGGATTAGATGAAATAATTTTGGCTACAGAAGCCCTAGACAATAAAATGGGAAAGACTAGAGATTTCTTCAGGAAAATTGGAGGTATCAGGGGAAGATTTCATGCAAGGATGGGCACAATAAAGGACAGAAATGGTAAGGACCTAACAGAAACAGAAGAGATTAAAAAGAGGTGGCAAGAATACACAGAAGAACTATAGAAAAAAAGATCTTCATGACCTAGATAACCACAAAGGTGTGATCACTCAACTAGAGCCAGATATCCTGGAATGTGAAGTCAAGTGGGCCTTAAGAAGCATTACTATAAACAAAGCTAGTGGAGGTGATGGAATTCCAGCTCAGCTATTTCAAATCCTAAAAGATGATGCTGTGAAAGTGCTGCACTCAATATGTCACCAAATTTGGAAATCTCATCAGTGGCCACAGGACTGGAAAGGTCAGTTTTCATTCCAATCCCAAAGAAAGACAATGCCAAGGAATATTCAAACTGCTGTACAGTTGTGCTCATTTCATGTGCTAGCAAGGTAATGCTCAAACTCCTTCAAGCTAGGCTTCAGCACTATGTAAACCAAGAACTTCCAGATGTACAGCTGGGTTTAAAAAAGGCAGAAGAACCAGAACCCAGATTGCCAACATCTCTTAGATTATTAAATGAGCAAAGGAATTCCAGAAAAACATCTCCTTCTGCTTCATTGACTATACTAAACCCTTTGACTGTGTGGATCACCACAAACTGGGGAAAATTCTTTGAGATGGGAATACCAGACCACCTTACCTGTCTCCTGAGAAACCTATATGCAGGCAAGAAGAAACAGTTAGAACTGGACATGAAACGACAGACTGGTTCAAAGTTGGGAAAGGAGTACATCAAGGCTGTATATTGTCACCCTGCTTATTTAACTTATATGCAGAGTACATCATGAGAAACACTGGGATGGATGAAGCACAAGTTGGAATCAAGATTGCTGGGAGAAATATCAATAACCTCAGATATGCAGATAACACCACCCTTATGGCAGAAAGGGAAGAAGAACTAGAGTCTCTTGATGAATGTGAAAGAGGAGAGTGAAAAAGCTGGCTTTAAACTCAACATTCAAAAAACGAAAATTACGGCATCTGGTCCCATCATTTCATGGCAAATAGAAAGCGAAAAAATGGAAACAGTGACAGATTTTCTTTTCTTAGGCTCCAAGATCACTGCGGACAGTGACTGCAGCCATGAAATTAAAATATGCTTGCTCCTTTTAAAGCCATGACCAACCTAGACAGCATAATAATAAAAAAAAAAGAGACATCACTTTGCCAACAAAAGTCTGTATAGACCTTTGTTGAGCTATTGCTCAGAGCTATTGTTTCCCCAGTAGTCATGTTCAGATGTGAGAATTGGGCCATAAAAAAGGTGAGCAGTGTAGAACTGATGCTTTCAAACTGTGGTGTTGAAGACTCTTGAGAGTCCCCTGAACAGCAAAGAGATCCAACCAGTCAATCTTAAAGGAAATCAGTCCTGAATATTCACTGGAAAGACTGGTGCTGAAGCTCCAATACTTCTCCAATACTTCAATTAATTACTTCACAGCTGATGCGAAGAGCCAACTCATTGGAAAAGACCCCGATACTGGGAAAGATTGAGGGCAGGAGGAAAAGTTGGCGACAGAGGACAAGATAGTTGGATGACCAGGGAAGCCTGGATGGCATCACTGATTCAATAAACATGAGTTTGAGCAGGCTCCGGGAGATGGTAAAGGACAGGGAAGCCTGTCATGCTGCTGTGCATGGGGTCACGAAGAGTCAGACATGGAGACTGAACAACAACAAGAAAAATAAAGCCCTGAAGGAAGTCATTCAAGGAAATTTTCTCAAATATGAAAGGAGAATGGTTGATCTGTTTCATTACCTTTGAACATGGTCTTCAGTGTTTGCACATTAAGTGTCGAACTAATTCCTAACGTTCAACATATCATCCACTTTTAAGCAATTTCCATCTTCCACCTCATCACTGAAACATATTCAAAGAATAAACTTTCTCTACCCCTCTATCCCACAACCACCCCCCTCGCCTGTTTTTATCTCATTCATGGATGTGTTTAGCAATTGTGCTGTATTCTCTGAAAGTTCTTTGGAAGATAGGCTAAATGTTTGGAATAGTTTTTCTACTGAAAGTTACTTTCTTACCACTTTGGGCTTTAAATTTTCAAAATAATCAGCAAATAAACAGCAATTTGGTTTTTTCCCTCTAAAATGATTTAACAGGCTATTGTGAACATTCACAGCAAATTCCTCTAAGACTTAATTCCAAGACTTCTTTCCAAAATAAATGGCTGCTAGAAGAACTGATCCACTCAAGTGTTTTAAGGATTTTTTATTTCTGCCCTTTAACAGATTTAGAAACTTTCATTTTCTTCTAGGCTAACACAGTCCTACCAATGATTTATTAGTAAAAAAGAATTAATTACTTCACATAAAGTTGAAAAAATAATTTCTAAAGGAAAATGCAAGTCCTAAAATATGTAACCTATAAAGCAAATAAGGAACAAAAATTACATGAGGAAAAAAGAAAAGTCAACAGAAACTGTCTTCATCTACCAATGAACTGGGTGAATCCCCGAGTCTTTAAAATAAGAGAAAGGAAAATTAAATATCATCAGCCTTTTATTTTAATATGCATATCTTAATTCACTTAAATTTATATTTAAACTAAATTTAAACTGCCAGTTCAATGCTGTCATTTAGGAGATGTTTGCTTTCTTTTGGTTTGAATTTTTGGATTTACTTTTTTTTTTTCTTTTTAATATCTAGAAAGCAGATTTTCCCTGCTTCTCTGCCTTTGTTGTCATTCAGTCTTTCAGTTGTGTACAATTCTTTGGGACTTCATGGACTATAGCCCACCAGGTCCTCTGTCCGTGGGATTTGCCAGGCAAGAATACTGCAGTAGGCTTCAGTGTTCTTCTCCCAGGGATCTTACGGATGCAGGGATCAACTCTGCATCTCCTGCTTAGCAGGAGGATTCTTTACCACTCAGCCAGGCCTACTTATCTTGCTAAGATAGGAAAAAAAAAAAAAAAAAAAACCAGCCTGTGATTCTGATGGTGTGATAGTGTCAGGGAGGAAGAAATTTTCCTCTGTATTTCTAGGTTTTTTTTGGTTGCCCTAAGAGTTAAATTGACATGAGAGAGATTAACAGGAAAAATCAAACAAAATTTTAATAACATTGTACACATGAGAGAGATCCAAGAAAACTGATTAACTCATCAAAATGATGGAAGCCCTCACCTCAAATATTATCTTTAGCTAACAACTAAAGATTCAGTTGGGGCTAGTGGATTGGAATTTCAAAAGGGAGGAAGGCATTTCACATGGAGATGGAATTTAAATGTTCAGTAAACAAATGTCTGCTGGCAGAGACAATAGGACACTGGGAGAAGTTTTAACAGTCTTCGCTAAATTCCTCCCTGTCTACCACACCTACTTCATATTATTCTGTCCTTGGCTGTCATGACAGCCCCCTTCCTGGAACCGGTCCTCTATCTGCATTCATTTAGGCAGCTAGCCGAGCCTTAATGATTTGGGGGAAGTCTTTGGGGCCTTGATTGTTTTCAGCTCAAAATAACCCACATGCTAAAGAGACGCATTTTAAGGTGGCAAATTTTTCTCCCCTACAATAAAATACCTGAAGTTTATTTTTATGGTCGCTGCTTCAAGAAGAGAAAAGTTTGTCTACTAAAGTAGGGTCCTAATATTAGTAACATGGATATCAGCTAGGGTGATTTACAAACACCAACACCTGAGCCTCACCTACCAAGTCAGAGTCTCTGAGGGTGGGGCTCTCTAGAGTAATTGATTTAAAAACCTCTTCTTTCTTTGAAAAGCCTGGAACTAGCAGATGTCAGTCCTTTAAGAAAAAACCTGTAACATCTGAATGCTTCTCCACCAAACAGGAAACCAAAGGAAGTGTGCTAAGATGCCAGGGATTTTACTGGAAGGTAGATGGGCAAATTCACTGGAGTGCCTTAAAACAGGAAGAGGAAAGAAAGCCAGTTTCAAGCGACTCCATGATTTTTCTCCAAGGTAAGCTCTTGTGATCTGCTGTGATCTTACTAGTTTTCTGTGTGCAGTGGTATTCTGACAGTAATGTTTTATTTCTGGTAATGGACCATCTGTGTCTTCCTGATATTTTAAATGGTACGCTGATGCCAAAGTTGTTACAGTTACTAATGCAAGGTTGAGGTAAATGGATTTTAGCAATCTTTAATTGCTTAAGAGAAAAGTTTTTGTTTTTTGTTTTTTTCTTACAGAAAGACATTATGTAACATTGTGTTGCCAACACACCACACTGGCATACCTAAATGCTAAAGGATGCTATTAAGTGTTTTATGTATTTATGAAAAACCAGTGGTGGTGGTGGTGGTAACTAAAATATATTTTTA
Organism: Capricornis sumatraensis; assembly: GCF_032405125.1. NCBI lineage: Eukaryota > Metazoa > Chordata > Mammalia > Artiodactyla > Bovidae > Capricornis > Capricornis sumatraensis. The sequence continues at coordinate 117,928,256 of NC_091092.1, forward strand.
TAGCATTTATTATTTTGCATAAAATGTTCTTTTACATATCTCATTTTGTCCTTACAAGTATAAGCTGTTAACTTTGAGGGGAACATAAAGACCCTGTGAATGTCTCATTCATTTTCCCAACTTAAAAAAAATAAAAATAAAAAAAAAGACTTAGAAAAGAGAAAGAAAAAAAAATTTCCCTTACATTGTAGCTAGAAAATTGCAACCTAGAACTTGAACCTATATATTCAGTCTGTGTTTAGACTTATGCTGGAGCGGTGAGCAGCCGAGAGGAGGTACCCCACGTCCAAGGTCAGGAGTGAAGGCTGTGAGGAGATACTCCATGTCCAAGGTAAGAGAAAACCCAGTAAGACAGTAGGTGCTGAGAGAGGGCATCAGAGGGCAGAAAGACTGAAACCACATTCATAGAAAACTAGCCGAACTGATCACATGGACCACAGCCTTGTCTAACTCAATGAAACCAAGCCATGCTGTGTGGGGCCACCCAAGATGGGAGGGTCATGGTGGAGAGGTCTGACAGAATATGGTCTGCTGGAGAAGGGAATGGCAAACCACTTCAATATTCTTGCCTTGAGAACCCCATGAACAGTATGAAAAGGGAAAATGACAGGATACTGAACGAGGAACTCCCCAGGTCGGTAGGTGCCCAATATGCTACTGGAGATCAGTGGAGAAATAACTCCAGAAACAATGAAGGGACAGAGCCAAAGCAAAAACAATACCCAGTTGTGGATGTGACTGGTGATAGAAGCAAGGTCCAATGCTGTAAAGAGCAATACAGCATAGGAACCTGGATTGTTAGGTCCATGAATCAAGGCAAATTGGAAGTGGTCAAACAGGAGATGGCAAGAGGGAATGTCAACATTCTAGGAATCAGAGAACTAAAATGGACTACAATGGGTGAATTTAACTCAGATGACCATTATATCTACTACTCATGGACGGAGGAGCCTGGTGGGCTACAGTCCATGGGGTCGCTAAGAGTCAGACATGACTGAGCAACTTCACTTTCACTTTTTACTCTCTTGCATTGGAGAAGGAAATGGCAACCCACTCCAGTGTTCTTGCCTTGAGAATCCCAGGGACGGGGAGCCTGGTGGGCTGCTGTCTATGGGGTCTCACAGAGTCGGACACGACTGAAGCGACTTAGCAGCAGCAGCAGCAGTGGGCAAATGGAGTAGGCATCATACTCAACAAAAGAGTACAAAATGCAGTACTTGGATGCAATCTCAAAATGACAGAATGGTCTCTGTTTCCAAGGCAAACCATTCAATTATCACGGTAATCCAAGTCTATGCCCGACCAGTAATGCTGAAGAAGCTGAAGTTGAATGGTTCTGTGAAGACCTAAAAGACCTTTTAGAACACCCAAAAATGATGTCCTTTTCATTATAGGGAACTGGAATGCAAAAGTAGGAAGTCAAGAAACACCTGGAGTAACAGGCAAATTTGGCCTTGGAGTACAGAATGAAGCAGGGCAAAGGCTAATAGAGTTCTGTCAAGAGAACGCACTGGCCATAGCATACACCCTCTTCCAATAACACAAGAGAAGACTCTACACATGGATATCACCAGATGACCAACACTGAAATCAGATTGATTATATTCTTTGCAGCCAAAATGGAGAAGTTCTATACAGTCAGCAAAAACAAACCCAGGAGCTGACTATGGTTCAGATCATGAACACCTTATTGCCAAATTCAGACATAAATTGAAGAAAGTAGGGAAAACCACTAGACCATCTAAGTATGACCCAAATCAAATCTCTTACGATTATACAGTGGAAGTGAGAAATAGATTTAAGGGTCTAGATCTGATAGACAGAGTGCCTGATGAACTATGGATGGAGATTCATGACACTGTACAGGAGACAGGGAGCAAGACCATCCCCAAGAAAAACAAATGCAAAAAAGAAAAATGGCTGTCTGAGGAGGCCTTACAAATAGCTGTGAAAGGAAGAGAAGCCAAAAGCAAAGGAGAAAAGGAAAGATATAAGCATCTGAATGCAGAGTTCCAAAGAGTAGCAAGGAGAGATAAGAAAGCCTTCCTCAGTGATTAGCGCAAAGAAAAAGAGGAAAACAACAGAATGGGAAAGACTAGAGATCTCTTGAAGGAAATTAGAGAAACCAAGGGAACATTTCTTGCAAAGATGGGCTCAATAAAGGACAGAAATGGTCTGGACCTAACAGAAGCAGAAGAGATTAAGAAGAGGTGGCAAGAATACACAGAAGATCCGGGAGAAGGAAATGGCAACCCACTCCAGTATTCTTGCCTGGATAATCCCATGGACGGAGGAGCCTGGTAGGCTACAGTCCATGGGGTAACACAGAGTCAGACACGACTGAGTGACTTCACTTTAAAAAAAAAAAAAAAAGAATACACAGAAGAACTGTACAAAAAAGATCTTCACGACCCAGATAATCATGATGGTATGATCACTCACCTAGGGCCAGACATCCTGGAATGCAAAGTCAAGTGGGCCTTAGGAAGCATCACTACAAAGCTAGTGGAGGTGATGGAATTCCAGCTGAGCTATTTCAAATCCTAAAAGATGATGCAGTGAGAGTGCTGCACTTAGCAAATTTGGAAAACTCAGCAGTGGCCACAGGACTGGAAAAGGTCAGTTTCTATTTCAGTTCCAAAGAAAGGCAATGCCAAAGAATGCTTAAACTACTGCACAATTGCACTCATCTCACATGCTAGTAAAGTAATGCTCAAAATTCTCCAAGCCAGGCTTAAACAGTATGTAAACTGTGAACTTCCAGATGCTCAAGCTGGTTTTAGAAAAGGCAGAGGAACCAGAGATCAAACTGCCAACATCCGCTGCATCATCAAAAAGACAACAGAGTTCCAGAAAAACATCTACTTCTGCTTCAGTGACTATGCCAAAGCCTTTGACTGTGTGGATCACAATAAACTGTGGAAAATTCTGAAAGAGATGGGAATACTAGAGCACCTGAGCTGCCTCTTGAGAAATCTGTATACAGGTCAGGAATCGACAGTTATAACTGGACATGAAACAGCAGACTGGCTCCAAATAGGCAAAGGAGTACATCAAGGCTGTATATTGTCACCTTGCTTATTTAACTTATATGCAGAGTACATCATGAGAAATGCTGGGCTGGATGAAGCACAAGCTGGAAACAAGATTGCTGGGAGAAATATCAATAACCTCAGATACGCAGATGACACCACCCTTATGGCAGAAAGTGAAGAACTAAAGAGTCTCTTGATGAAAGTGAAAGAGGAGAGTAGAAAAATTGGCTGAAAACTCAACATTCAGAAAACTAAGATCATGGCATCTGGCCCCATCACTTCATGGGAAATAGATGGGGAAACAGTGGAAACAGTGACAGACTTTATTTTGGGGGCCTCCAAAATCACTGCAGATGGTGACTGCAGCCATGAAATTAAAAGACACTTACTCTTTTAAGAAGAGAAGTTATGGAAGAAAAGTTATGACTAACCTAGACAACATATTAAAAAGCAGACACGTTACTTTGCCGACTAAGGTCCGTCTAGTCAAGGCTATGGTTTTTCCAGTGGTCATGTATGGATGTGAGAGTTGGACTATAAAGAAAGTTGAATGCCAAAGAATTGCTGCTTTCGAACTGTGGTGTTGGAGAAGACTCTTGAGAGTCCCTTGGACAGGAAGGAGATCCAACCAGCCCATCCTAAAGGAAATCAGTCCTGAATAGTCATTGGAAGGACTGAAGCTGAAGCTGAAACTCCAATCCTTTGCCCACCTGATGCGAAGAACTGACACTTTGGAAAAGACCCTGATGCTGGGAAAGACTGAAGGGGAAGGAGAAGGGGACAACAAAGGATAAGATGGTTGGATGGCATCACCGACTCAATGGACATGAGTTTGAGTAAACTCCGGCAATTGGTGGTGGACAGGAAGGCCTGGGGTGCTGCAGTTCGTGGGGTCGCAAAGAGTCGAACACGACTGAGCAACTGAACTGAACTGAACTGAGATTTTTGTCTGTTGACCTGGGAAGTATGGAGAAAGCATTTCTTCTGGATGTTAAAGTAAATGATTAGCTCTGCTGCTGCTACTACTGCTGCTAAGTCGCTTTAGTCGTATCCGACTCTGTGTGACCCCATAGACGGCAGCCCACTAGGCTCCTCTGTCCCTGGGATTCTCCAGGCAAGAATACTGGAGTGGGTTGCCATCTCCTTCTCCAATGATTCGCTCTAGGGAACGTATTTGTGTGGTTGTTTTGTTCTGAGCTGAAGTAGATGCTTTGTTTTTCATGTGGCGTTATTTTTACTTGGAAGAACTCCAGACAGAAAGTAATGGTTATTCAGAGTTAGGCTTTTGCAAGATTGTTTCTCAAAATAATTAGAAGTGAGGCTGCCACTTCACGGGAAATGATTGACAATATTTGTTGCCAAAGAAAAAATTTGAAATTTCATTTGAAAATTAGAATTTTGGAAACCTTGTAAATGCTTCCATAAGCTTGAAAGCTTCTTAGTGCTTAATATCACCAGTATAATCATTAGAAAAGTCCTTAAGCTGATTTTTATATAACATAAAGAAGTGTCAGTGAACCAAAATTCTGCAATGACCAATGTTTGATGTTACAAAATTACAGGCATGAAAAAGATAGATTAAAAGTGCAATATATAGCAATGGATTTTAATGTTAGCAGGGTACAAAAAGTCCTTTGATGGAGTTTGACTCTGCATTGTAACTTTTATGAAACTACGACTTGGGAAGTTTGGATGTAGTATTAAATAAGAGTATCCAAAATTACCTTAAAAGTCTACTAAAATAGCCCTCCCCTTTCCAAGTACTTCTCTATAATAGGCCATGTTTTGTTCATATATGTATATCTACCAACGTAACATCACAGCCAATTTAAAGTAGAATGTATGAGAACCTGCCTGTCATCTAACAGGCTAAACATTTAAAAAATTAGCAAAATTGTGAAACAGTCCTACTCTTCTGTGTAAATGTTTTATATTTTGGCAAATATATTTCTTTCTTTAAAAAGAATTTTAAATTTGTTTTAATCTTGAATAGGCTAAATATTAATAAATAACACCAACCCCAACCCCCAGGACTTCCCTGGTGGCTTAGAAGGTAAAGAATCTGCCTACAATGCAGGAGACCTGGCTTCAATCCCTGGGTCGGCAAGATCGTCTGAAGAAAGGAATGGCAACCCACTCCAATATTCTTGCCTAGAGAATTCCATGAACAGATTAGACTAGTGGGCTACAGTCCATGGGGTTGCAAAGAATTGGACACGACTGAGCAGCTAACACTTTCACCTTCACCCCCACCCCTAACAAACAAAAATGTTCTTTGATGGTCTTCAATAATTTTTAAGAATATAAAGAGGTTCTGAGATCAAAATGTTTGAGAACAGGTCTAGTATACCAAACAGTAGCAGTGAGAAATAATATGTTTGTTTAGTTCTTCATATCTAAAATGTTTCCTTTTCAAGAAATTATTACCTTTGGTTTTCAGATAATTTTCAGATAAATTTTAAGATAATTTGTTGCTTACAGATATGTATAATGTTGCTCAGATAATTTGTTTAAAGTAGAAGTATGAATTGTGGGGTTTGTCATATCTCCTGTGCACTAAGGGTTAATTCTAGCAGGCCTGAAACTGACCTGTGTTGTCTTGCTAAAAGACCTGTGCCCAACCTGACCAATGGTCAGAACATGAAATAATAGTGTTGTTCTTGTCACCATAGATTCAAGAGGTAATACCAACTTTTGAGCATTATTTACTGATTATGTAGAGACTGGTTTAATACATAGTTCTGGCACAAGCTGGTTACATAGCAAGAATATGCCTAAGTGAACAGAGTTGTGTAAGAGGCCCAAGCTGAGACTCAATTTGGGCTCCCTGATCATGTCTTGGAATAGGCATTTCAGAGTGAGGATAATTGGTACTTGAACCTGACATCTTTAGATCCTGGCTTTGATGCCTTTTCTGTGTCATACCCCTTCCTCAAAATAAACTGTTGGTTCACAAGCCATGCTGTTTTAATCCTGTGAGCTGTGTTTACCAATCACATCCTTTCTGATTGCCACAATTAGTGCATGAGCCAATCCAGTTTATTATACTAAGAACAATAACCACGTGTTACTTCTTTAGAATCCATAAATACATCTACTAAGAAATTATTTTTTTAAATACTAGCTATTAGTTAACATTTCTAGACACTGCATGTTGACGTAGGTACTCTAAAATATATCAAACCATTTATTAACATAAAATCATCTGGTAAATGACCCTAGAGAGCTCCATCTTAATATTGTATCCATTAGCAGAGTTATGACATCAAGTCTAGTACTTATCTTACTAAAAAGCCTAGAGAGAAGGATCTCCAGAATAAGCTGAGATGCTTAGCAATGTTATTAAGTAGACACTTGCCAAAATGATTTCCCTCCACACTTAGAGTGCTGGCTTTTCATTCTCAGAATTCTTACTGCCTGGGGATACTTGGGCCATACAGATATCATATCTGTACAGCTAAGTAGATAAGAGTTTTCATTTTATTATCATTCCTGTCTTTAACTTGTAACCCTTCTCTCTTCTCTGAGACTTGTCTTTGAGTGGAATTTAGTTAAATAGACACACTTACTAGCAAGTGGCTGGGACCAGGAAGATACGGCTTTAGCATCCATCATGGATGGCAGGTTTTGCTGGCAAGTAGGAGGAGGGAGAGAAAACACCCATGGTGTGCACATCACCACGCCTGCTGTGTTATAGTACATGAGTGTGAGCCCCTAGAGTCACAGGTCAGGTGTACAGCAGGAAGTAGGTGGGGGATGGTATAATAGGATGAAAGCCCTCAGGTTCAACTACTGGATGACCTTCCTCTCTGTTTAAATGCAGTCCTGGAGACTGCGATGCCTCTGGGTAATGCCTCTTTTCCTTAAACACCTAGGTAAATTGTGTTTTGTCGACCAAGCAATGCAGAAGGCGGCAAATAAGAAAGAGAGTTTATATGGAGTCTTAGGAATTTTAATTCAGGAGACACTGATTTGAGTAGCAACTCAAATATGCTCTGAGGAAAATAGAAAATGATGGGGATTTATAAAGACAGCGAAGAAAGACATTCCAGAGAAGTAATTTAGGTTATCTTTGCAGATCTATTGTACAGTAAGTGCTGGCAAGCATCCAGTCTTTTGCCAGCAGCACCTTGTTTGCTATGCTATGGTCTCTAGGGAGTAAATACAAGTTCCAGATTATCTCAGGATGGCTACGTCAAAAGTTTATGTTGCACTCGGGGTGAGGGAGGGCGGTGGTGGCTTGCATATGTTTCACTTCCTTAATGGTCTCCTGGCTCCATTTTTAGATCCTTTTGACAGAAGTGACTCCATTTTTTGGTTCATGGTCCACACTATAAAGTCACATATCAATTCCTCTTTGAAATTTTCCTAGATGCCAAAAGGAAGAAGTTTTCCCTTCTATAAACTTTGTGTTGAAGCCACTATTACAGAATTAGTGGTATTAAAGTAATCTGTTTCTCTCTGGCTGCCCTGGTAGATTGCCATCCTGTAGGAATAGAGCTGGACTTTGTTTGTATACATTATCAGCTTCAATGTGATGAATATATTATTACATGTGAATTAGATGGAAAAGTAGATGGTTGAAAACTATCTTTTTCACAAAGACTATGAAATGGGATTGAAGAAAATGGGAAAAAACCCACTGTTTATTCAACACCATTTCTTAATGACCATGCAAGCCTACATATCAAGATGTTAGAGACAAATTAGGCCCATGGTGGCTTCTATACTAAAAATGAATCTCTCCATTCACGGGTTAAATAGGGTGCAAACACCAATGACATATGGTTTGTGATTAAAAAGGTTTGATAATATATACACCCCTTTTATGCATCAAGCATGTTTGACCTTTAGGTTTAAATGCTTCAGTATACTATTTGTATCTTTTAAAGTTATTAACAAGAAAATACCAGGCATTCTCAGTAGTAAAAATAGCTTCCTCAGCTAAAATAACCTGAAATAAAATAAAAGAGCTATAAATATGCATGCTTTACAATATAAACCCAAATGTCCCCTATGGTATAATTAGCCAATCCGTAGCATTTAGAGAAGGCTTTTTCATCTGTGGATCTAAAAGTGATTCACATGTTATTAATTGCACAAACATGCCTCTAAGGTAGGAAAGTTATAGATTAGGAAACTAAGATTTTTGTGTTTATTTGCTAAAGGATCTAATGCCAGAATGCCTCAGAGATGGGTTTTAAGGTCAAATTATATATATATATATATATATATATATATGTATATATGTATATATATATGTATATATATGTATGTATGTATATATATATGTATATATATTTATGTATATTAATCTTCTTCTTAGGTCGCTAGTTAGTGTTACATAACAACATGTCTTAATAAGCAGCCAAGTGTCGGTGGTACAGTGCTAGGCATTGAACACCTTGAATGAACACTGGCCACACCACAGACTGAAATCTAAGGCAGAAAATCTAGATGAACAAAACCAAAATGAAGTAAGACTTGTGGTAAAAGGTCCTTTGGCAGTGGAATAATTATGAAAATATCAAGTAAAAATCTAAGTAGTGTCTCATAATAACTTGTATGGCATGTATATAGTTATAAATAATGGAATTATATATAAAGTATTATAGACAGAAAGAGGAGAGTAAGCGTAGGGGTGGAATGGAACAAGGGAAGCAGGGGCAGAGGAGAGGGAGAGGTGTTTTGGATTATGAATATATTCTAAGCATTGCTGTTGTTTAGTCACTAAATCATGTCTGACTCTTTTGTGACCCCATGGAGTGTAGCCCACCAGGCTCCTCTGTCCATGGGATTTCCCAGGCAAGAATACTAGAGTGGGTTGCCATTTCCTTCTTCAGAGGATCTTCCTAACACAGGGATCAAACCTGAGTCTCCTGCATTGGCAGATGGGTTCTTTACTACTGAGCCACCCAGGGAAGTTAGCCGTTATTATTTTTTTTCACACGTTATTTTGATTTAAATCAAGAATAACATGGAAAAATGTGTGGTCATGAGTACAGACTCAAGGGAGAACTGGAAGAAGTAAGATGGGCATGTAAAAATGAATGTATGAATTAAGTCTCTATACATACACAAACACACACCCTTCACAAAGTTAAGTATGATTGATTGTCTTTTGAGGAAAACTCACATTGAGTTCCTGTATGACCACTGTTATACTTCAAAACTGAAATGGAATTTTCCATGCACCAGGAGATTAACAGCTCTTGAAAATTAAGTAATCACAACATTGTTAATCAACTATACCCCAACATAAAATTTTAAAAATAAAAATTAAAAAAACCCATCACAACCCCATAAATCTCTTTAGGTCTTGATTGCCAGTGCTTGATTGCCATGAACAAAATGAGTTCATGTTCTCACAAAATACTTCCATATGTTCTATACACTTTTTAGAAACAATTCTTCGATGCTCTGAATAGTCTGGAAAGCTTTTTAAAGAGAATTTCACCATCAAAAGTTTCTCTTGATGACATACTCCTCTGGCTAAACTCTACCTTTACACTGAAACTTCTGAAGAGATAGGCCTCCAGGGACTTTATCCACTCGAGTCCTGTCCTATCCACATGGCGTTTGGAAAATGCAGCTTATAATAAAGTAATAACTTACTCCTAGAAATAACCCCAGAGCCTCAGGAGATGGCTTCATAAATCTCCTCCAGCACACAGCACACCAAAGCGGTTCACCCTTTGATCCTAACTAGTAAGTGCAAATCTCTCCAAGGAAAATTCAACCTAACAGAAGGAAAGCCCAACCTAGGGATTTCTAGGAAGCCATTTGGCAAAATTGTTTTAGAAGAGTAGCTATGTGCTAGGGACTGACTGCCTTCAAAGGACTCTGAAGTCTTTAAAGGCACTGCCCTTCAAAGATCCTTGCATCATGATTGATGTAATTGTTGCTTTGCCAAATACTCATCCTCACAGTTTTGTACATGGAAAAAAAAATGTTTATAATTTGAAAAACAAGTCTGTTTCTGAATATGCTACCAGATAGGCAATATATTGTTTTTAATTAATTGTGTAATTAAATTACACAGTGACATTTCTATTTAAATCACATGAGTGCACATTTGTGTTTATGTCTTACCTGGTACATTTGTTTTCTAAGGTGATAAGGTGTTTAGTCACTCAGTTGTGTCTGACTCTTTGTGATCCCATGAACTGTAGCCCACCAGGCTTCTCTGTCCATGGGATTTCCCAGGCAAACATACTGGAGTGGATTGCCATTTCCTTTTCCAGGGGATCTTCGCCACCCAGAAATCAAACCCTTTTCTCCTGCATTGCAGGCAGATTCTTCACCAGGGAAGCTGCCTGCAACTCTCTAGTTTGGTGTAAAAAATTGTTACATACTTGGTGATTTAAAATGAAACCCCTTTATTAGCTCATACTTCTGTAAGTCAGAAGTCTGAACACATTGGGGCCAGGTTCTCTACTTAAGGTATCGCAAGGCTGAAATCAAGGTGTGAGCCTGTTGCTTTCTGGAGCTTGGGCTTCTCATTTAGGTGGTAGAATTTAGGCTTAAACATTAAATCTGGGGATATTGGTCTTGGCAGTGATTCTTTTGAATCAGACATTAAAAGCACAAGCAACCAAAACAAAATTAAACAAGTAAGACTATGTCAAACAAAAAAATTTCTTCACAACATAGGAAACATTCAACAATATGCAAAGGCAACCTGTGGAATGGGAGAAAATACTTAAAAATCATATATCCAACAAAGGGTTAAGGTCAACAGTATATAAGGACCTCTTATAATTTAATGACAAACAGTAAATACACTGCTTTTAAAAATGGGGAATAGACCTGAATAGACATTTTCTGAAGAAACCTACAAATGGCCAACAGGCACATGAAAAGATGTTCAACATCATTGATCATCAGGGAGATGTGAATCAAAAACAATGAGCTATCACCTCATACCTGTTAGGTTGGCTATTATCAGAAAACAAGAGGTGACAAATACTGGTGAGTATGTAGAGAAAAGGGAAGCTGGTACACTGTAGGAACACTTGATAACATCTGTTATTAAAAGCACTACAGAGGTTCCTCAAAAAATTAAAAATAGTTATTGTAGTAACCAGCAATCTCAATTCTGGGTATATCTGAAGGAAGTGAAATCACTGTCTTGAAGAGTTATCTGCACCCCCATGTTCATTCATAGCAGCCCTGTTTACAATAGCCAAAACATGGAACCAGCCTGTGTCCATTGATGGAGAAATGGATAAAGAAAATGTAACATACAAAGAAAATGTGAGATACACATACACAGAGTATTATACATGAACATGCAATACACACACACACTTCCCTGCTGGCTCAGTGGTAAAAAAACCCACCTGCCAATGCAGGTGACATGGGTTTGACCCCTGGCTTGTGAAGATCCCCTGGAGGAGGAAATGGCAACCCACTCCAGTATTCTTGACTGGGAAATCCCATGGACAGAGAAGCCAGATGGACTACATTCCATGGGGTCACAAAAGAGTCAGACACAACTGAGTGACTAAACAACAACAAATGTGTACATATTATGCAAGTATATACATATGTGTGCACATTTGGGGTATATGCATAGGCATGTGTGTGTGACACACATACATACATATATGCATACACACACTCAGTGGAATGTTATACAGTCCTTAAAAAATAGTGAAAAAGAAATCATGCTACTGGCAACAACCTGGGTGGACCTTGAGGGTCTTAAGCTGAGTGCTAAGCAAAATAAGCTAGACAGAGAAGGACAAATAGAATTTGTCATAGTAACCTATGGTGTCTCTTACATCACTTACGTGTGAGAAACGTAGAATGGTGTTTACCGAGTTGGGCCAAGGACAGAGAGCAGATTAAGGGAATGTTGGCCAGGGTGCAAATTTTCAGTTATAAGTTCTGGGAATCTAATATTGCAGCATGGTGAGTATAGTTAATAATACTGTACTGTATACTTGCATTTAATATGCTAAGAGAGTAGCTCTTAATCGTTTGCACCAAAAACATAAAAAAATCAAAACAAAACTGTGAGGTGATGAATGTTATGACTATGATAATTATTTTACAGTGTATACATACATCAGATCATCACATGGGTTTGATCCCTGTTCAGTGAGCTAATATCCTGCATGCCATGTGGCATGGCCAAAATACAAAAAAACAAATTATGAGTGTTACTGTTTCATTAAACATCTTTCTCCATTCATTTGCCTTAAGGAAGGTCAGGTGATTAAATTTAACCCAGAAACAAAGAATGTGTTTTGGATTTTGTTTCACTGTACTGAATCTCTATCTTTTGTTTACACAGTATACATAAAAGTCACAATAGTGTGTCTACAATGTTGCCTCAAGATATATGTGAATATTAATATGAGTAATGCTAACTCGGGCTTCCCTTGTGGCTCAGCTGGTAAAGAATCCACCTGCAGTGAGGGAGACCTGGGTTCAATCCCTGGATTGGAAAGATCTCCTGAAGAAGGGAAAGGGTACCCACTCCAACAGCCATGGACTGTATAATCCACGGGGTTGCAAGGAGTTGGACACGACAGTGACTTTCACTTCACTTTCAGTGCTAACTCAGCCTATACTAAATGTTCTGCTTCAGGCAAAGATATTTTCTCTTCACTTTTAAAATTGAACAAAAATAAATTATTAAGTGTAATTTCTCAAATTATGCAAAATGTTCATTATCACTTTAAAAATATCATGTCAGTGTCATTGCAAGTTTAAGATTCTACATAACTGTTCTCTCTGAATGCAGAAAGGAGAAAATGATTTGTTAAGGTACTGTTGAACAAGTGAAAATTTGTTGCCCTTGCCAATTTAAATCTATTTGAATGGCCTGTATGGGACTTGTATTACTGCAGCCCAGATGAAGTTCTGAACATCAATAGAGTATATTCTTTTAAATTTAACTTCCTTTTATTTTTACCTAAATGGCATGATTTAAGAAATCCTGATAAAGTAGAAAAGACTCCTGAAGGTGAATATATTCTGACTTTAATTTAAAATGCTATTAATAACCATCATCTATTGCATGGTGATGTATGCTAAGAAATGTGCATTATTTCATTTAACCTCAACACTCTAAGGCAGTGTATCTGAAAGATTAAAAAACTGTAATTGCTATGTCATCATCACACCTAATTATTTTAAACTTTTATTTTTTAAAGTAATTAAATATCCTGTGTTTGAACTTCCCCAATTTCTATATATAATTTGTTTGAATCAGAATCAGAACACTAACCACAAATGGCAATTGATTGATATGCTTTTACATCTATTTACTCTATGAACCCACTTCTTTTTCCTTTCAAATATTATATTAAAAAGTAATTTTTTTGGCGGACACTTCTACAAGATGTACTTGGCTGATTGTGTCCACACAGTGTTGTTAATTATGTTCCTTTGTCTTCCCTGTGGCAGGGCAACTAATAGATTGATACAAGTTGGATCAGCTTCAGGTTTGACTTTTTTGCAAGACTGCTTTATAGGCGATGAGGAGCCTGGCCTTTCTGGGTTCACTTGCTTTGAGACAGCCTTTCGTTGTGATGCATATATTGACTTTAATGATTTTGCTATACTGTATCCTATTACTGCAATAAATTTTGGATTTATAAGTAGTGCCCTTTTCAGTCACATAGGTCATCTTTAGACCATTTCAGTTCAGTTCAGTAGCTCAGTCGTGTCCGACTCTTTGTGACCCCATGAATCGCAGCACGCCAGGTCTCCCTGTCCATTACCAACTCCTGGAGTTCACTCAGACTCACGTCCATCGAGTCCGTGATGCCATCTAGCCATCTCATCCTCTGTTGTCCCCTTCTCCTCCTGCCCCCAAATCCCTTCCAGCATCAGGGTCTTTTCCAATGAGTCAACTCTTCGCATGAGGTGGCCAAAGTATTGGAGTTTCAGCTTTAGCATCAGTCCTTCCAATGAACACCCAGGACTGATCTCCTTTAGGATGGACTGGTTGGACCTCCTTGCAATCCAAAGGACTCTCAAGAGTCTTCTCCAACACCACAGTTCAAAAGCATCAATTCTTCCGTGCTCAGCTTTCTTCACAGTCTAACTCTCACATCCACACATGACCACTGGAAAAACTGTAGCCTTGACTAGACGGACCTTTGTTGGCAAAGTAATGTCGCTGCTTTTTAATATGCTATCTAGGTTGGTCATAACTTTTCTTCCAAGGAGTAAGTGTCTTTTAATTTCATGGCTGCAGTCACCATCTACAGTGATTTTGGAGCCCCAAAAAATAAAGTCTGACACTGTTTCCACTGTTTCCCCGTCTATTTCCCATGAAGTGATGGGACCAGATGCCATGATCTTCATTTTCTGAATGTTGAGCTTTAAGCCAACTTTTTCACTCTCCTCTTTCACTTTCATCAAGAGGCTTTTTCGTTCCTCTTCACTTTCTGCCATAAGGGTGGTATCATCTGCATATCTCAGGTTATTGATATTTCTCCTGACAATCTTGATTCCAGCTTGTGCTTCTTCCAGCCCAGCGTTTCTCATGATGTACTCTGCATAGAAGTTAAATAAGCAGGGTGACAATATACAGCCTTGACATACTCCTTTTCCTATTTGGGACCAGTCTGTTGTTCCATGTCCAGTTCTAACTGTTGCTTCCTGACATGCATATAGGTTTCTTAAGAGGTAGGTCAGGTGGTCTGATATTCCCATCTCTTTCAGAATTTTCCAGTTTATTGTGATCCACACAGTCAAAGGCTTTGGCATAGTCAATAAAGCAGAAATAGATGTTTTTCTGGAACTCTCTTGCTTTTTCAATGATCCAGCATGTAAGTCTTCTTTAGACCATTTAACTCTGTTTAATTGCCACCGTTAGTGTAAGATCTATGCAGATAATGTGCCTTTCATCAACATTTTGTTACACTCAGCAGCGGTTTGTAAAGGAAACATGAAAAATGTTTGAGTCTTTTCCTTTATTTCACAATAATGACTCAGTTACTTAATAGTCCTCCAGAGGGGATGGATGTACTTTATTTTCTTAAATGCCACTATAATTTGTTTTTTAATGTAAGCACACTCAATGTTCCAATCCACTGCAGTCATTTTATTGTTGCTTAAATGGTGACAACTTTGGCTAGTGGGAGACAACTCAAGTTGGCTCCTGAAACACTCTGCTATGCCTTCAATAATTTTTGAAATCTCCCTTGCTTAACAGTATGACAAGGTGATCCAGGTTACTCATATATTTCCTACACCAGATCTGGAATCAGCCATTTGTTTAGAGACTCCCTTTCCTGTTAATAAGAAATCGTATTTGGAGACCACAGTCTGGGCGCTAGTAGTACAAATTGCTACTGGGTTAGTCCTAGTTCCGAAACCTTTTCAGTGAAGAGACCTATGAAATACATTTATGTTTTTTTAAACTTTTCTTACACCATGCAGCAAATGGGATCTTATTTCCCTGCCTGGGGATCGAACCTGCACTGCCTGCAGTGAAAGTATGGAGTCATAATCACTGGACCCCCAGGGAAGTCCCTGAAATGCATTTTTTTCCATAAATTTTACACCATGCCTTTCAATTCAAGTTTATAACCTTAAGAAGGCTTTTAATTACTCTCAGAAATGTTATTTTTTCCCTCCCACATCAAGCAAAAAAAAAAAAAAAACTCAGTTACCAGTTGTACCAACATAATTTTTTTCTTTTTTTAACCACATAGTACATATACAACTATGTTTGAATTACAGTATCAGCATTGCAAAAACCTATTGACTATTGAAAATATTTTGAGGTTATTTTTTTTAAGTTTCTTTTGTCCTCAGAGTACATGCCACCAGTGATATACAGTCAAATTATTGTACTTACTATTTCATTTTATTTTATTTTTTACTAATTTCTAATCTTTGGGGGAAGATTTTTAAAGTCTTTTTAAAAATTTAATTTATTTAGATTTTTAAAAAATTTACTTTAATGATATATGGGGACTTCCCTGTAGCTCATATGGTAAAGAATCTGCCTGCAATGCAGGAGACCTAGGTTCAATCCCCCTTGGTCAGGGGGATCGCCTGAAGAAGGAAATGGCAACCCACTCCAGTATTCTTGCCTGGAAAATTCCATGGACAGAGGAGCCTGGTGGGCTACAGTCCATGGGGTCACAAAGAATCAGACATGACTGAGTGACTAACACGCACAATGATATATATCTCATTCTGGTTTTTGTTTCTTGCTTTGCCTTCTTTACAAGTTGCTGTGTTTTAGGTTCCAACTATGTATTCATGACATAATTTATTGCTTCTGTTTGCTGAGTACTTGTTGGTATGCAATGGCTAGTTTTTAATCTATCTACTCTTGCAGGTAGAGACAGTCAGATTACCACATGATCTCCAACTTCCATCAATTCTCAGATTCCCAAAATAATACAATGCAGGTCATCATGGCTGTTCACCTTAGCCTGGAATTGCTGCATTTTAGAGTATCAATACATTTAATTGTACTAGGTAAGATGGCACCATTGTCTGCTCACACTAGTAATAAATGAAGTAGCCTAAAGCCTGTATCTACTAATATTTGGAATTATTCAACTTTCTGACGATTTTTTTCAGTCGCCGAAATGTTGCTTTGTAATTGTACTGTATTTTAAGATAATAAGCCAAAGGATGTGCAGAGTTGCAGGCAGTGGATTGCATTTTCCTCAACCCCCCCCCCACTCCAACCCCAAAAGACACTAGAAGAAAAACCATCTTATCTAGGGCTCATACAAGAGATTACAGAAATATGTATTTAACAAGTGGAAGTTTTCTTGGGCCTTCTTGTACAGTTTTAGGAGAGGAACTCAAAGAAAAGATTAGACATCCAGCTAATAAAATAGATGGAAGCTCAGCATATCAAATTTAGCTGTAGATAATACATTTATACTCACAGGTCGACAAAGCTAACAAAGGGACTACTAGTATTTGGAGCACTTTTGATGCCCTAAGTATTTTGCTATTTGTGTTAATACAGGGGATCTCTTTTGAGCCTCACAACAGCACTTTAAGACAAAATTGTTTTTAACCTTACAACTATCGACATTTTGGGCAAATAATTTTTAGTTTTTGGTGGGGAGGTGAGCTGTGCATTGTAGGATGTTTAGCACCACACTGTTCTACCCACTAGATGCCAGTCGCAACCCTTCCAGTTGTGACAACCCAAAATGTCTCTACAGACATTCCCAAGTGTTGCTTTGAGGGTGGGATTGCCTCCAGTTGAGAGCCACTGGTTTAAGGTATTGATCACCATTTGTATGTGTCTGGTAAAGACAATGAAGTTCACAAAGCTTGAATAACTTGGTCAGAAAGCAAGAAAAAATTTTGGAGGTTGGATTTGGACCCACATATTCTTTGCTTAAAAGCCCTTGATATTTTCTTTAATACCACCAATAACAAAATTTTGTTTTATATTTATGTAGTTCAATTATTTTCAAACCATTTTCTCTGCTCCAATGCACAGGAAGGACATAATACTGCAAGAAAACCACCACGTTAGATAATTAGATCAGTCTTTCCTCTCCACGTTCCCATCCAATTCTCAGAGAGGTACCCTGGTGTGTGCATGGTTTTCACTGATTATACATATCAGTTCACCAAACGTTTCCCATCTTTTAAGGTAGCGGGGTCAAGTGGTTTTCTATAAAGCGAGAAAGAGTATCTAATGATAGTCAAAGAGTATCTAATGATAGTTGAGATGATGACAGAGATGTGTTAACCAGATCTTCAGAATCTTGGGACTCTATTCTTCCACCTATATCATACCAGCTAGGTAGAAAAAATTCAAGACTTGGAGTAGCAGGTCAGAGGGACTTACTGTTAATTGGTATGGAGTTTTGATTTTGTGACATTAGACCTTCTGGACATAGTGGTGATGCTTTGCTTAAGCATCATGTGACTGTGCTTAATATTACTAAACTGTATACTCAAAAATGTTAACATTTTGTGTTATGTGAATTTTACAAAAAGTAAAACCAAAACTCCTAAGCATCATACTTGGTATTAGGAATATACAAGAGAGAAAAGTTTTCATTTATCAAGCCATTAGTTAGCTTTATTTTTACTATAGCCCTAAAGTACCTGAAGTCATAGATAAGACAAAAAGTTTACATAATCTGGGAGATCTACCAAAATGTTAGTTTAAGAGCGCAAACACAAAAACAATGTAAAGCAAGCTGTTGTAATGTAGGCCTGTTGCTTTATATTTAGTATGTCTGCCCTAATTCCTTTTTAGTTGTAAGGCACAATTACTAGTGCTTATTGCCAGGACTGTGTTATTTATGGGCTGAACTCCCATCAAGAGGGTCTTCTTTCTCCGTCAGCAATGGCTTAATGAAATCGCCTTTCACCTTTCAAGACAGGCCTTTAAATTATCTCTGTACAAATGGAAATGCTGTAGGTCATTTTCTTCTAATTGCTTGTGGACAAGGATTGACAAGCCACCACACAATTTTGCTTGATTGGCAGGTACTTCTCAGTAGTCCAAGCCTGAACCAGCAATTTCAGCACAAGATTTAGATCTTGTCAGAGCCTGGTGGTGAAAATTAGCTTCTTCTAAGCTCTCTGAAAGAATTATTTTTAAAAGAAAGAGCAGTATATCACAATTCTTTAACACAAAATAAGGAGTTTTATTTGATCATCCTATGAAATAATTTTGATAAGTTGCTGTGTACTTGCCATTTGGTGGCTCTTTCATAACCCTCAAGTGAGAAACATTCAGGAAAAATATTTCTTGAGTTCAGATTATTTTTATGTTAAATTTTATTTTATTTTTTAAAAATTATTCATTTATTTATTTTTAAACTTTACAATATTGTATTGGTTTTGCCATACATCAACATGAATCTGCCATGGGTGTACACGTGTTCCCCATTCTGAACCCCCCTCCCTCCTGCCTCCCCATACCATCCCTCTGGGTCATCCCAGTGCACCAGCCCCAAGCATCCTGTATCCTGCACCGAACCTAGACTGGCGATTCATTTCTTATATGATATTATACATGTTTCAATGCCATTCTCCCAAATCATCCCACCCTCGCCCTCTCCCACAGAGTCCAAAAGACTGTTCTATACATCTGTGTCTCTTTTGCTGTCTCGCATACAGGGTTATCGTTACCATCTTTCTAAATTCCATATATATGCATTAGTACACTGTATTGGTGTTTTTCTTTCTGGCTTACTTCACTCTGTATAATCGGCTCTAGTGTCATCCACCTCATCAGAACTGATTCAAATGTATTCTTTTTAATGGCTGAATAATCCTCCATTTTAATTTTATTTTTGTATACATGGCATGTGGGATCTCAGTTCCCTGATGGAGAATGGAACACATGCCCCCTGCAGTGGAAGTGTGGAGACTTAACCACTGGACCACCAGGGAAGTCCCCCAGATTATTTTTAAATTATGTGTTTTTTTAAGTATTAAGATTAAAAAGATTGATTAAAAATTAAGATTTTTTAAAAATTCAGTGTATATTAAATTGTGGTATGCTGTAGGAAATTAAGGGTAATGTATATGCATGAGTAACACTTTTTCTCTGAAAGAAATGCTCCTCTTCATCTTGGTGCTATTTCTCAGCATTTACCCATTAATTGCACATTGCCACAAGTATTGAACTTACTGCCTTATATGCCTCCACTTTGGATCAAATCTTTTAAGGAACATTTTGAAAATAATATGATTACATATTTGTCTTACTTAAAAGAAGGTCAAAATTTTTGAACTGTTATGAAAATAACAAAAGTCAAATCTTTGAGATAAAGAACAGATAGAAATACTCAAGTCTTCAGTAGTCCTCAAAATTTTTGGTCTCAGAAAAGCTATTTAAATTCTTAAAACATTAAGGAAGCTCCTCAGAAGCTAGTGTTGATGTGGATCGAACCTATTGATATTTATCATATTAGAAATTAAAACTGAAAAGAATGTAAAACATTATTTAAACCCATTACATGTAGATATAATTTTATTTTAAAATGTATCTTCATGGTAAAAAAGTAGTGCTAAATATGGCAATGTTTTACATGTCTGAAAATCTCTTAAATATCTAGAACTGTTTTATTAGGGGACAAAATGGCACCCACTGGCTTTGAGTGAGAGCACGAAAATGATAGCCCACAGTCTCCCTCGCCAGAGAGAATCCCAGGAGGCCTCTGCCCTTCCGGTGAATCCTTAAGATGAGGATCTGTACAGCTCTTTGGGTCTCATGGAGGTGATCCTCACTTTTTTGAAAGCCACATGCTCTGGGTGCAGGTCTCAAAATTGGGGTTGCCCAATGTAGGGTATGAACACTTTACTCCTCAGGTGTGCAAAGCTCCAAGTTCATGAATCCCCTCCCTTATCATGGATTGTTGCCAAGGGTGGAAGAGGGGAAGTTATGGTAAAACTGGTTCTCTGCCTTTCTTACTTGCTCAATATGGCTTTTTTTCTCCTTTGCCTGATGTGAGTGAAGTAGCTGCTCAACTAGTTTGCAGGTATTTTTTCAGAGAAAACTGTTCCATAGATTTGGTGTATTTGGGGAAGGAGATGAGTTCAGGCGCTTCCTGTGCAGCCATCTTGAACCACATGGCTCAACAGAAGGCACTTGATTTCTCATATACATTTAATGAACCACTGGGCAACTTGATTGTAATGCTTGAAAGAGAATGAGACTGAAAAAACCAAATGACATTATTATAATGAAAATAGTTTTGCTTGCAGAGCCCTGGGACAGTTTCAGGGAAGACTGGAGGTCCCTGGACCACACTTTTAGAATCCATGCCTTAGACTGAAATTTAAATTGCATAGAAGGTGAATGTCTTATTTTTCTATTTGGAACTAAAATTTTCCCTTTGTTTGAGGCTACCGTGAGAAATGTAAGCTTTTGAGACTAATTTTACTATTTTTTACTTTAATGGTTGTATTTCACCTTCTATAGAAAGCCATCTCATATTTGGGACAAACTTTCCACTAAGAGTATTGTGAGGATGACATTCATAGCATGGCAGAAGACTTTTTAATAAGATTCTGAAGGCTGCTGAACCACAAAATAAATCCAATTCCATCAAAGATCAAAAAAGAAAAGCAGCACTGTTTATACTATATTTTTTAGAAGTACTCTTTTCATCTGCTCATCTGTGAAGAACAGCCCCAAAGATGACCTTGAGGGCAAGGTGAAATAAAACCAAAACCTATTTGTATGTGGATGGAATCTACATCCATTTGTTTAGATTTTATATAGGGAGCAGTCATACTATTGGTATTTTTTTTCATAGAATATTGTTTTCTTGTTACAGTCTCTTATTCTGGTATTCCTGGAACTATCAGAAATAATGACAATTACTCTCACTATAGATTCCTATAAATTATTATAAAAGTAATTTTAGTATTTGATCTACACAGTTTATATGTACTTTTACCCTAACTAGCAAAATCCCTGACCTTGTGCTTACCTCACCTAGATTATGGCAGCCATATTTATGGTTTGGCTTTATATTTTTATATCTTCTCTTAAATCCCTGCTAAAGTGTGTGTCACAGTCACCTAAGGATCTTTTTTTCAAAATTTAAAACTCAGATAAACTTCTTTCATGTTCCTGATGTAGACAACTTGTTGATCTATTTTGCATCTACCTTTTCTGCAATTCATAAGACATGTAAAGAATTATAGGCCACCTCAGTGGTGTGCTGGCATGCCTTGTATCTGAAATCCCCTGCTCAGGAACTGCTGAATACTTACCACCATCTCTAGGGGCAAGGGTTATAATTTATTGAAAAAATTTTAATTGAGGTATAGTTGATTTACAACACTTAGTTTCAGGTATACAGCAAAGTAATTCAGTTATATACTTTTCATATTTCCCATTATGGTTCATTTTCAGATTGAATATAGTTCTCTGTGCTACACAGTAAGGCCTTGATGTTTGTCTACTTTATATATAGTCACATGTATCTGTTAACACCATACTCCCAATTTATTCCTCTCACCTTTTTCCCCATTTGGTAACATAAGTTTGCATTCTATCTCTGTGGGTCTATTTCTGTTTTGTAAATAAGTTCACCTGTATTATTTTTCAGATTCCACATGTAAGTGATATATGATATTTGTCTTTCTCTGATTTACTCGGTATGATATTTTCTGGATCTATCTGTGTTGCTGCAAATGGCAATATTTCATTCTTTTTTTCTGGCCAAGATGAATGGATAGAAATGTGTGACACACACACATATGTACACGCACATGTATTTCACATAATAATGAAATATTACTCAGCCGTAGAAAAGAATGAAAGGGTTTTCATCAGACTAGATAGAACTTCTCATTCCCTGAGAAAACAATTTCTTTCCAACTAATTCCATCCTTTGCTATGGTGCTTAGTCACTCAGTCGTGTCCGACTCTGTGACCCCATGGACTGTAGCCTACCAGGCTCCTCTTTCCATGGGGATTCTCCAGGCAAGAATACTGGAGTGGGTTGTCATTTCCTCCTCCAGCCTTAGCTATGGGAATACCTGCAATTCCAGGGCATATTTGTTATTTGCTCTAGTGTAAAATTATGTTTTGGAGAAGGCACTGGCGACCCACTCCAGTACTCTTGCCTGGACAATCCCATGGACAGAGGAGCCTGGTAGGCTGCAGTCCATGGGGGTCACAAGACTGAGTGACTTCCCTTTCACTTTTCACTTTCATGCATTGCAGAAGGAAATGGCAACCCACTCCAGTGTTCTTGCCTGGAGAATCCCAGGGACGGGGGAGCCTGCTGGGCTGCCATCTATGGGGTCACACAGAGTCGGACACGACTGAAGAGACTTAGCAGCAGCAGCAGCAGCCGAGTTATGTTGGTAATCTTTAAGGAATCTGAAAACCCTTTTCTAGGCATTTGAAAGAGAAGAAGATGTTTTTAATGTGTTGATGTGAGAATCCCCTCTAGGGGATCCCCATGTTTAATAAGAGGATTCTTCAATTTCCCAAAACCTGTAATTGGAGGAGGTGATGGAGGGGGGTGAGTTGGAATGCAGTGCTGCTAGTGGAATCATAAGACCCTTCTCATTATTCTCCCTGTAGGGGGAAAATAATCTGAACACTGTATTGGTTACAAAGAATTTTAGTTGACAGTTTTTTTTTTTTTTTTAATATGGGAGATTGAAATCAATTTATGATAGATTCTATCTGTTAATAGTTGAAGCAAGTACATGAAATACATGCACAGTCAGAGTTTGGAATAATGAGGTGCTAGGAGAGACCTGAGATCCTTTCGTTTACAAAAACAAAGCTTTAAGAATGTGGTTCAAAGTCCTTGAGACAGTTCCATGATGATCCCTGTATACATACAAAGTTGAATTGTGTGATTATGAACAGCCTCGCCCTGGCAAGTACAAAGTGTGGTGTGACCTCCTGGCTTAGGTATTAAAAGAATCAGGTACTAGATACAAAAGTGAAACCTGTAAGGCCACTGTTGGTGTTCTGAGATGTCATGGCAATGCATACAATTGAAATGTGTGCAGAAATCATTTCTTTTGTTAGACGAATGAATATTACCTTTAATCTTGTTCCTTCAATTGTTTCTTTTTCCCTTTTTTGCTTATTTGAGCTGGTAGGTAAATAATAATTATGCACATTGAGAATTCCCTGGTAGTCCAGTGGTTAGGACTCTGCGCTTCCACTGAAGGGGGCACAGGTTCAATTCCTGGTCAAGAATTAATATCCTGCATGCCACATGGCATGGCCAAAATAAATAAATAAATAAATAAATAAATAAATAAATATATATATATATATATGTACCTTATCTCTTCTGTTTATTTTATCTCTTCCCTTCATACCCTGTATTTCAGTATTATCATTTCTATTTTATGGATAAAATTGCGGCCCATGAAATGCTGATTTCACTTGGCTAATAAGTGATTGCCTTGGTATATTCACCTTGCTGTTGTTCAGTCGTTGTCATGTCCGACTCCCGCAACCCCATGGACTGCGGTGTACCAGGCTTCCTTGTCCTTCACTATCTCCTGGAGTTTGCTCAAACTATGTCCATTGAGATGATGATGCCATCCAACCGTCTCATCCTCTGTTGCCCCCTTCTCCTTTTGCCTTCAGTCTTTCCCAGCATCAGGGTCTTTCCAATAAGTTGACTCTTTGCATCAGGTGGCCTAAGTATTGGAGCTTCAGTTTCACTATCAGTTCTTCCAATGAATACTCAGGGTTGATTTCCTTTAGGTTTGGTCTCCTTGCTGTCCAAGGGACTCTCAAGAGTCTTCTCCAGAACCACAGTTTGAAAGCACCTTCACCTTGAATCCTCTCAACCCCAACTCCAATAGAATCCAGCCTCTTTTATCTATTTATAGATAATTAGATACCTGAAAACATTTAGCAATATAAATTCAGTTCAGTTAAGTCGCTCAGTCATGTCCGACTCTTTGCGACCCCATGAATCCCAGCACGCCAGGCCTCCTTGTCCATCACCATCTCCCGGAGTTCAATCAGACTCATGCCCATCGAGTCAGTGATGCCATCTAGCCATCTCATCCTCTGTCATCCCCTTCTCCTCCTGCTCCCAATCCCTCCCAGAAGCGGAGTCTTTTCCAATGAGTCAACTCTTCGCATGAGGTGGCCAAAGTACTGGAGTTTCAGCTTTAGCATCATTCCTTTCAAAGAATCCTGAAAGATGATGCTGTGAATCTGCTGCACTCAGTATGCCAGCAAATTTGGAAAACTCAGCAGTGGCCATAGGACTGCAAAAGGTCAGTTTTCATTCCAATCCCAAAGAAAGGCAATGCCAAAGAACGCTCAAACTACCACACAATTGCACTCATCTCACATGCTAGTAAAGTAATGCTCAAAATTCTCCAAGCAAGGCTTCAGCAATACATGAACCATGAAATTCCTGATGTTCAAGCTGGTTTTAGAAAAGGCAGAGGAACCAGAGATCAAATTGCCAACATCCGTTTGATCATCAAAAAAGCAAGAGAGTTCCAGAAAAACATCTATTTATGCTTTATTGACTATGACCAAGCCTTTGACTGTGTGGATCACAATAAACTATGGAAAATTCTGAAAGAGATGGGAATACCAGACCACCTGATCTGCCTCTTGAGAAACCTATATGCAGGTCAGGAAGCAACAGTTAGAACTGGACATGAAATGACAGACTGGTTCCAAATAGGAAAAGGAGTACGTCAAGGCTGTATATTGTCACCCTGCTTATTTAACTTATATGCAGAGTACATCAGGAGAAACACTGGGCTGGAAGAAGCATAAGCTGGAATCAAGATTGCCGGGAGAAATATCAATAACCTCAGATATGCAGATGACACCACCCTTATGGCAGAAAGTGAAGAGGAACTAAAAAGCCTCTTGATGAAAGTAAAAGAGGAGAGTGAAAAAGTTGGTTTAAAGCTCAACATTCAGAAAATGAAGATCATGGCATCTGGTCCCATCACTTCATGGGAAATAGATGGGGAAACAGTGGAAACAGTGTCAGACTTTATTTCTGGGGCTCCAAAATCACTGTAGATGGTGACTGCAGCCATGAAATTAAAAGACACTTACTCCTTGGAAGAAAAGTTATGACCAACCTAGATAGCATATTCAAAAGCAGAGACATTACTTTACCAACAAAGGTCCACCTAGTCAAGGCTATGGTTTTTCCAATGGTCATGTATGGATGTGAGAATTGGACTGTGAAGAAAGCTGAGCACCGAAGAATCGATGCTTTTGAACTGTGGTGTTGGAGAAGACTCTTGAGAGTCCCTTGGACTGCAAGGAGATCCAACCAGTCCATTCTGAAGGAGATCAGCCCTGGGATTTCTTTGGAAGGAATGATGCTAAAGCAATATAAATTATATAAGGTCAATTTATTGATCACTGAAACTTGGGAGGATCAAAAGTGTGCCTTTGGTTTTCAGCTCTTTGACCAAATCACCCTTGTTTGTTTTTTGTTTTTGTTTTTGTTTTTTAACAAAATAGAAATACAAAAAGGGTAGCTGAACATTTCAGTTTGAGTTCACTTGGATGTTTTGTGATATTTTAAATATTTTCATGATTTTGGTAAAGCCATGGTTCATGAGGATTTTCTTCAGCTCATTTTCCTTTTTTAGCATGAGTCAGTGTTAATTTTACACACGTAGACACCCTATTGTTCTAGGAAAAATATCTCAGGAGAATAATTACCTTGCCCTGTTGACAAATTGTTTAGCCTAAATAACAGTGCCATCTACTGAAAAGGACGAGTGAGTCACAGAAAAGTTTTCAGAGGGCTCATTTTGCCTGGAGATACAAGGACTGAAAATGAAAAACAAAACAAAAGCAGTAGAGGAGGTGAGGTCAAACAAAGACTAAACCTAGAGGGAGACAGAACTTCAGGGTACAATAAACTCCCCCCATTGATGAGGAACTTTACAAGCCTTGATGTGATATAAATTAAAACAGAACAACACTTTAGTCACGTTAAGAATTTCAAGACACTATGATTGAAGTCATAATTATAATACAAGTGAAATTCTGCAGTTAATCGAAGGGGGTGTGATAAATGGTACAAACAGGTCAATGAGAATAAGTTCTTCCTGTTCTTAAGCCTCCTCAAAAATATTCTGATGAAAGTTTGGTGATAGATGATATTAAGACATCAAGATTAAGAAAGAAACATTAATTGCTGCTTCTCAACAATACTTGAATTTTACTGATGTGTTCTGCAGTTTGTTAAAGGCAAATCAAACAGGCAAATTCACTTTCAAAGGACTGTCTTTAAAATAAACTTCTTAAATGTTATGTTATTACTTCCCATAATATTTGTAATTGCTAGTTGTCTCTTTTCTAACCCTATCTCAGAGAAAGTTCAGCAATTACTTACTGGTGTTCTGAGAATGAATGGATGCTATGATTATAATGAAAGGTTTGTCCTAGAATGATTTTGAATCAAAGTAGTATGTGGCCCTTTTATTACCATTAAAAAGAGGGAATCTAGAATGTAGGCCTGTTGAATATATTTTGATGATGTTAAATGGATCATTGCATTTTTCCTTATTTTAATATATTTCCCTACTGAAGTTTTATGTTTCCCTTTTATGATATTATACAATGCCAAATGTCTAAAGAGAAACTGAAAATTTAGAACCTCCTGAAGTATACATTCTTTCTATGCACATCTTTTAATTTTTTTTAGTTTTTTTCAATTTAAGTTTCTCTCATATATAGCATATTATTGAATTTAGCCTTGTTAGCTAGTGTGAAAACATTTGTTTTTGAGTAGATGAATTCAACCCGTTTATACTTCTTGCTATGTTTCTCTGTCTCTATCTGCCATATCTTTTTGGAATTAAGGAAGTTTTGACTATTTTCTATAATTTATAGTTTCTTATATACTTAGTCTCCTTGGTGTCCTTTTCATTTAGCTATACTTCATTGGTTCCCAGCTATGAAATTAGTTTTAGCTAGTTAATACCTTCTTTTCCATCTCTTCCCTTTTCTCTTAGCGTCATATTTGAATCAGTCATTTTTCTTTTATTTAATGCTTTATACAATCAAAAAGTTTATTTTACTTTTTGTGTTCTCTCCCATCTCTCTCCATTTTAGGTGAGATGATCTGTATTTTCAGCAGGTATTGGCCATTACATATTACATTATTAGCCTTATAACCAACCAGTGGTCTTATGTACAGGTAATACTCAATTCTCATTGTCACTTTTGAAGTCACTCTCTCTCCAGTCCTTCGGGATGCCTAAAGATAATTCTCTGGAACTTTACTAGCTGAAGTCTCATGGCAAAAATATTTGCTGAATTCTTACATGTTCAAAAGATTGTCTCTGGCCCTGGCCTTAACATTTAAATATTTATTGACTGGGTACAAAATTCTTAGCTAAGATTTTCTTTACTAAAGTTTAATAACTAGTCATTTCCATTGTCTTCTGATATTAAGTATATACTTTGGTAAAATCTGATAATAGTTTATCTTTCCCTTATATGTGACTAAATTTTTGCCTGAATATTTCTCTTTTTCCTTATAATCTAATACTTACACTAAAATTTAAGAGAAGAAAATTGAAAATTGAATGAAGATTTAGGGGCACCTCATATTCATTGCAGCACTTTTCTCCATAGCCAAGACACAGAAAAGATCTAAGTATCCATGGACTAGTGACTGTATAAAGAAAATGTGGTGTATATATACAATGAAATAGTATTCGTTGAAAAAAGATAATCCTGCCATTTGCAACCACAGAGATGGACCTTGAGAACATTATGCTAAGAGAAATCAGGGAAAGACAAATACTATATGATCTCACTTACATGTAGAATCTAAAGAAAGCTAAAGTCATGGCAACAGATGATAGAATGGTGGATGTCAGGGAATGGGGAGAGGGGAATGAGGAGATGTTGATCCAAGGGTATAAACTTTGTGTTATAGGATAAATAATTTGGGGGTATCTAATGTATAGCATGGTGACTATAGTTGAATGTTGCTCAAATGTTGCTAAGAGTAGATCCAAAACATTCTCAGCATTAAAAAAAAAAAAAAGGTGATGATACATGGGTGATCACATCATCACCTTGTATACCTTAAACTTACAGTGTCAGTTTTATGTCAACAGAGCTGAAAAAATAGTTTTTAAGTAACATGTAAGTTACTTTTTAAAAATCTAGTTTGTGGGCAGGCATTTCTTCTGTACCTTGACTGTCTATACATTAGTTTGTTCTTTTTTTTTTTTTTTCCATATCTTAATTTTGTATGGAGTTTTAACCAGGATCCATTTTTTGTTTGGTATTTTGAAATCAAATTCCTTTTCCTGTTCTTTAACAGAACAATTTAGGCCAGGACAGCTTTCCTTACACCATCATTCTCGTGTTTGTTCTTTTACTGTTTTCATGAATTAACAATAAATCCTGCTTCATATATTGTGGGATCTGGCTCCTCTGTTCCTCTCCTTAAATTTTATTTGAAAAGCTTCTCTTTCCTTTTCTCCCATTGGTCCTGTCCTCCTTAACTTGGATTATACCACCAGTAATTTCTTCTTAGTGATGGGCTTTATTCTGGTAGAAAATTTGTTTAAGCAGTCAACGGGGCTCACACACAGTAACCCCTTCATTTCTTATCTCAGTCCTTTTACACTCAGTCATAAATTTAAAGATATTGAAATATGAAAAGATGTATAGCATTTATAATCTTGTTTCCTTTCTGTATATCTAATCTTTTATTACTATATCAGTAATGTGAAAGGGTTCTAAATCCCACCTTATTAACAGCTCTTCTAAGACACTTCATATTCAATGTAGGCATCTGTGTTTGAAATTTGTAAGTTTTAAAAGGTCTTAGAAAGATTTGCATTAAGTAGCTGTATGGCCCTTGTTTCAATCATGTGTTGAGGATCAAAAATTTTGATAATTGTTTTTGTATGCTTGAGAGTGAATGTGTGATGAAGTTAGATTAAAGAGTAAGATAAAATTACCTTAAGTACACTTTAATGTTATCTCCTAAGGAATCCTTCCCAAAATTGCCACCCAAAATCTTAAGTCATAAAATGGATGTTTAAAGGCAAAAGTAAATAAATCGCTAGTGAGTATGAAGGGACCAGATGAATAGTGTGTAGTTCAGAGGGTAGTTCTGGATGACTTTATATTTGAACTGAAACTTCTCCTATCCCCAGTGTTCTTGGGAAGGAAATAAGAGCAATGTTTTAGTAGTTTATAACAAATAATATTCATTGATTACAATCAATTGTTACTGTCATTTTTGTATTTATTGTTTTTTGGTTGTATTTTTATGTATTTATTCACAGGTATTTCTAAATAGGCTTAGGAGATTCATATGCTTCATTTCCAGAACATTTCTGCAGAAATTCAAGTAAGGAAATTGCCTTATTACTTAAAAAAATTTTTTTAATGTAACTTATTTTGTGAAGAGTCTGTTCACAAAACAGACTTTTGAGTTGTAAGAGTTCTTAATGCACTCTGGATACAAGGCCTGTTTGAGATGTGTGTTTCAAATGTTACTTTTTTGTTTAGTGCATTTATTGTCTGTCTATATTTGTCTTAATCAAGACAGTTGAGATCTTTTTGTTTTATTTTTAAGAAGCTTTATAGTTTTAGCTTTTACCTCTATGTCTATATTTTGTTTTAAATTCATTTTTCCATGTGAGTAGAAATTGAGGCTTGTATTTTCCTTGAAGGATATTCAGTTGTTGCTTTGTCATTTGTTGAAGATTGTTTTCCTGGTTGAATTCTGTTGACACGTCTGTCAAAATCAGTTAATCTATATATGCGTATATTTCTGGACTTGATGTTATATTGATCAAAGTATATTACCTCAGATAAGGACACACTGCCTCGACTGCTGAAACTACAGTAACTCTTGAAATCAAATCATGTAAGTCCGACAACTTTGTTCTTTTCAAAATTGTTTTGTCTATGCTAGCTCCTTTGCATTTCCATATTTCTTTTCTTTCTTTCTTTTCTTTTTTTTACTTTATTTTACTTTACAATACTGTATTGGTTTTGCCATACATCAACATGAATCTGCCACGGGTGAACATGAGTTCTCAGTCCTGAACCGCCCTCCCACCTCCCTGCCCACTGAGATATTAATTAGGATTATGCTGCGTGTATAGATCAACTCAGAGAAAGAAGAAATCTTAGCAATACTGAGTATTCAAATATGTAAACTTGACAGAAATTACATTTATTTTGCTTTTCTTTATTTTGGCAGTAGAGAGGAGTTGTATATCTTTTGCTAAATATATTTACATTTTATGCCCTTTTAAATAGATTGGTTATTTTATTTCCCAAGTTTTTCTTCCATATGGAAATGGATGCTTCTATATAAATTTTGAATCCTACATATTCAGTTCAGTTCAGTCACTCAGTTGTGTCCGACTCTTTGCAGCCCCACGCTAGGCCTCCCTGTCCATCACCAACTCCCGGAGTTCACCCAAACACACGTCCATCAAGTCAGTGATGCCATCCAGCCATCTCATCCTCTGTTTTCCCCTTTTCCTCCTGCCCTCAATCCCTCCCAGCATCAGAGTCTTTTCCAATGAGTCAACTCTTTGCATGAGGTGGGTAAAATCTACATTTTAATTCTCATAGGATTATTTAGACTTCTTAGGCTATTTTATGGAGATAAGGTTGTTGGTGACATTTTTGCTTATTATTTGACAAATGGTATGGCCTTTATTTCATTTGCTTATCCTATTACACTTACCATAACTTCCGGAACAATTTTTAGTGAAACTGGTGAGAGCAGATGTTCCTGTTCTTTTCCCAAGTTTAGTAAAAAGGTGTTCAGTGTAGCATGATTAAGTAAGAGGTTTGTTGTAAATATTTCATATGTGCCCTTTTTCAGATTGAGATAATTTAAAAAAATTTAAAGAATCATGTTTCCTCTTCTAGGAGTGGGAAAAAAAAAATTAGCTATTTGCAAGAGTTGGAAGGGGACCCTTTATGATGTGTAAGAATGGAAAGGCTACCCACTCCAGTATTCTGGCCTGGAGAAATCAGTCCATGGGGTCACAAAGAATTGGACAAGACTGAGCGACTTTCATGGACTTCCCTTGTGGCTCAGCTGGTAAAAAAATCCACCTGCCATGTGGGAGATCTGGGCTCGATCCTTGGGTTGGGAAGATCCCCTGGAGGAGGGAAAAGCTACCCACTCCAATATACTGGCCTGGAGAATTCCATGGACTGTATAGTCCATGGGGTCGCAAGGAGTCAGACACGACTGAATGACTTTCACTCACTCGCTCACTCAGAGAATCTAACAGAGATGAAAAATCTAGCTACAGCACCATTAATTGCTAGGTCTAAGATATGCATTTTTCAGTACATCTGTTTAATAAAGAAATACTAATAAGACCTTCTGTACTTCACAGTAGGTATTCCCTAAACAAACCCCTTATGTAGCCACATTTGTTGTTCAGTCACTCAGTCATGTCTGACTCTGCATGGACTGCAGCATGCCAGGATTCCCTGTCCTTCACCATCTTCCAGAGCTTGCTCAAACTCATGTGCGTTGAGTCAGTGATGCCATCCAACCATCTCATCCTCCTGTCATCCCCTTCCTGCCTTCAATCTTTCCCAGCATCAGGATCTTTTCCAATGAGTCAGCTCTTCGCATCAGGTGGCCAAAGTATTGGAGCTTCAGCTTCAGTATCAGTCCTTCCAATGAACATTCAGGACTAATTTCCTTTAGAATTGACTGGTTTGATATCCTTTCAGTCCAAGGGACTCTCAAGAGTCTTCTGCAATACCACAGTTCAAAAGCATCAATTCTTTGATTCTAAGCTTTCTTTATGGTCCAGCTCTCACATGCATACATGACTACTGGAAAAACCATAGCTTTGACTAGATGGACCTTTGTTGGCAAAGTAATGTCTCTGCTTTTTAATATGCTGTCTAGGTTTGTCATAGCTTTTCTTCCAAGGAGCAAGCGTATTTTATTTTCATGGCTGCAGTCACCATCTGCAGTGATTTTGGAGTCCAAGTAAATAAATTCTGTCATTGTTTCCATTGCTTCCCCATCTATTTGCCATGAAGTGATGGGGCCAGATGCCATGATCTTAGTTTTTTGAATTTTGAGTTTTAAGCCAGCTTTTTCACTCTCTTCTTACACCTTCATCACTTTCTGCTATAAGGGTGGTGTCATCTGCATATCTGAGGTTGTTAATATTTCTCCCGGCAATCTGGATTCCAACTTGTGCTTCATCCAGCCCAGTGTTTCTCATGATGTATTCTGCATATAAGTTAAATGAGCAGGGTGACAGTATACAGCCTTTCCTAATTTGGAATCAGTCCTTTGTTCCATGTCCAGTTCTAACCTGTATCCAGTTTTCGCAGGAGGTGGGTAAGGTGGTCTGGTATTCCCATCTCTTGAAGAATTTTCCACAGTGTGTTGTGATCCACACAGTCAAAGCTTTCATGTAGTCAATGAAACAGAAATAGATGTTCTTCTGGAATTATTTTGTTTTTTCTATGATCCAACAGACGTTGGCAATTTGATGTCTGATTCCTCTGCCTTTTCTAAATCCAGCTTATACATCTGGAAGTTCTCAGTTCCTGTACTGTTGAAGCCTAGCTTGGAGAATTTTGAACATTACTTTGCTAGTATGTGAAATGAGTGAAATTGTGTGGCCACATAGATACAAGCAAATAAATATACATTTTTTTTCTCCTTAAGGTGATATTTTTAAAAAGCAATTATAAGTATTCTGTACTTGTAATGATGATAAATCCTTACAAAATATGAATTAAATAAAGACAACTTAAGTAAAAATATTTCTCCACTGAAATCTTATCCTGCAAATAGATTAATGCAATATCTTTTAAAAATTAGCTTCAAAATTATAATTGTAGCTTATTTAATATTAACCATTTGCTTTCTTCATACCCAAGGCTAGTAAGATCCATATTATGATAGAATGTGAATATTTAGTAGTCACTGTTATTTAACTAACATTAATTACTGTAAATTTGTGAATATTTAATATTTAAGTAAATAAACTAGCCTCATGAGGTAAAATATATTTTCAACATGTCTTCATATGTTTCAAAATTAAGAACTCTAGACAATTTATAAGTAAAATCATAATAGGGCCCCTCGATGGGTAAATAGTAGTCAAATTCTGCATTGTTTACTACATATATCTTCAAATAAGAAGTTTGGAAAGTCACATTTAATACATAGGAGACAGGGCTAATGTGACAGCCCTAGGAGAAAGAAAAATTAAATTCATCCTATCAACAAAATCAAGCACAACCCTTTATTCAGCTTTTATCCAGAGCTACTGTTGCAAATAGGCATCTCATAGCAGCCAATAATTTATACTTGGATAAATGAAGGTAATATATTGAGAGAAAAATTGCTTTCAGTTTTCCAAACCACACTCAATTCTTCTTTTAGACAGATGCTGAGCTCAAGTGGGAACCAAACTTATAGAAGAAACATATCCTAAGAGCAAAATCAAACCCCAAGACTGTCGTAAAATCAAAATCAAATGAGTGGTTATCTAAGGTACCTCTAGAAGGTAAAATAATCAAAGAAAAGCAAATTTTAAACAGTTTAATGAGAAGAAATTTAAGCGAACCAAAGGGCTGGAAAATGATTATTAGTAGAAATTTATTCTAAACATAGTTAAGCATGTCTAATTTGGCTTATCCCAATTTGGACAATCCAGGTACCTCAACTAGGCTCTAATTAGAAACAAACAAACAAAAAAACATATTTTTTGACTTTATTTTTAGTATAATTATTCATTTAATCCCTTTATTTAACAAATGTCTGTTGAGTGTTGATTACATTCCTGGTGCTTTATTTAGTGCCACTGAAATCATCAGGGGAACAACATGGCCGAGCTTATGCCTATCACACCAGTTTCCATAATGCCAAGGCCTAAGTGTTGGACTCAGAACAGCTTGTAATTGCACTGAGGCCTGGCAGTGTGTGCCTGGACATCTTTTCCTTTGGTTTATTTGCATGATTAGCAAGGCCAGTTGGCTGAAGTTGAGGAAGAGAAGGGAAAGGATTAGAATATAATATCAGGGGAGTCTCAGAGTACTGGAGCCTGTAGAACCTTGTAGATGAGGGTAAGTTTTTGTTTCTATTCTAAGAGAAATGACAGGACTGGGAAGAACTGGTTTGGCAAGTGGGGGAGATGGGGAATTCAATTTTTAACCTAACAGGTTTGACATGTCTATTAGACATTCACATCCAGATGTCAAGTGAGCAGTTAAATAACTGACATTCTGAGGATATATGAATTGCAAAGTGAGTGTGAGTCTGTTTGAGATGACCTAGCACAGAGACAGAAGTAATCAAAAAACTCAACACTAAGACACTCCATCACTAGAGGATGGGAAGCTAAGGAAGCATTGGTAAAAGAGAGGAAAAGTAGGCAGAGGGTAGGAGGAGAACCCAGAGTGAGAGGTGTCCTTGAAGTGGGGGAAAAATGAGAAAAAAACAGTGTTAAATGCTGCCAGTAATCTACTGATTAAAGAATTGAGAATTGGCTGATAAAGTTGTTACTACTGAGGTTGTTTGTGACCTTGTCAAAAATAAGTTATTGTTATAGCACCCCCCAATCCTCTGTGGCATGAAAGCAAGAAAGAATTAGAGGAAACGAAGTATAAACAGTGAGTATAGATAATTTTTGGAGGATTTATATTGTAAAGAAAGCAGAAAAATTAAGCCACTAGTTATGTGATATTATAGCACATTCTGCTGCAATTAGAATTATCTCATAGGTTAGAAAGGAATAGTATGGAGTTAAGAGAACTGCAGAAAAAAAAATGATTTTTTTTTTTTTTTGCATTTGGGGAAGTATTGCCTTAACCAGGACCACAGCAAATTCATTCATACCAGTGAGAGAAGTCAAATTACATGGGTATCAGTTTGAAAATAAAGGTTGCCAGGAATCATGAAAGAAGTAGTTTTTAGAATAGAAGTGAGCCAGCAACTATGTGTTAAATATGAGGGAAGGGGCCATGGTACATAAATGCCTGCATCAAGGAGGGAATAATAGTGAGTGATATATCAATGGTATTTACCTTTAGATTTGAAATTTCCAGAGAGAGAGAGAGTAATAGTACAGTTGCCTGAAAGTGGCAACAAGAAACAGGAAAGACACTGACCTTATTTTGAGGCTACATGGAACATAGTGTCCTCAGAGGAGTGGGTGCTCTCAGAAGAACATTCAGGAAAGATGGGATTTTCCAGAGAACAGAGTGAAAAGATGTTGAGTGTTGGAGAGGGGCAATGATGATGTAAACTTAGAGAATGCCCAGAATATATGGGATGAGTTCCTGGTGATGGGTAATAAGTGAGAGACCTTGGGTTTCTTCTTACTGATTCTTCGTTAAGTATATTGAGAGTGTCTAGTGATGACCTTCCTGGTAGTTTTGGTGATGAAGTTTATTTTCTGAAAAGGTGGTAGTTTTCCACACCCACTTCTTCTCCTGAGACAAGTGTGTTCCAAATCAGGCTGTGGTGGGGTTGTGGGGAGTGAGGAGGCAGGGTGTGTTTCAGTTACATTTAGTTGCACTTGTCTCTGAAGGGACTTGAAACTGAAGTCTCAGTTTTCCTTTGATGTAAGAAATAGTGTTATTACTGGCATTAAATAATGTTTTTTTTTTTCCCCAATAAAGTGTTTAATACATAATTTGACATATGGCAGACATTAATTAGCTAGTGACTTTTAGATATATTACTTAGGTATCATTACAATTGCTACAAATGATTTTAAGGACTTGATATTTAGGGAGCTTTTTAGATTATTAAAATTACGGATATGACTAAAATAGCATGTTCTAGAAAAGCAAATGGATGCAGTTTCTGATGATGTATGCAGCATTAAAAAATTTATTTATGGACTTATCTGCTTGTCAGAGTGCCTTTTTTAAGCTGTTCAAAAAGCATGTCTTTGATGTAACTGTAATAGGACTTATAACTAATTATAATTCTGCATACCACTGTAGTTAACTCGTGAATTAACAAGGTGTTGAGTCAAGAAGTCGTATGATGTCTGTTAAGTATTTCTGGCAACAGCATAGTCTTTAAACACCAGTACTTGATCATTTAGTTTACTTCTGCATATTTGATTACATTGACTTTATGGCTTTGCCTTGACCAATAGGCTATTAAAGACATTAATTTTTCTATCTTAGACTAATTCTGATCCAAGAAATACAACTTCTCAAAGGTGAGAAACTTAAATATAGTCTGTTTATTCAGAAACCTTTTAAGTATGCAATGATATGCTCTCAACATGTACTTTAGATCTCTCTTTCTCTCTAAGTCTTTTGGTCTGCCCATTCATTTGGTACTAAGTATTTGAAATAAGTTGAAAGTGTTCATTGCTTAGTGGTGTCCAACTCTTTGTGGCCCCATGGACTGTAGCCCGCCATGCTCCTCTATCCATGGAATTCTCCAGGCAAGAGTACTGGAGTGGGTAGCCATTCCCTTCTCCAGCGGATCTTCCCAACCCAGGGATCAAACCTAGGTCTCCTAAATCGCAGGCAGATTCTTTACCAAGTGACCCACCAGGGAAGCCCCTGACAAACAGTGACCTAAACTGAGTATGAATAGAAATGATTGGATTGTCCTGCTTTCTTGAAATAATAACTTTTATAAATGCATAACACACTTTGCAAATCTTTTTGTGTTTCTTTCTGGAACAATTTATCATATTTGTCATATTTCTAGCCATGGTTGCTTAGTTGTGGAATCCTTAGAACTTAGGGACTTAGGATCCAAATGATCTTAATTTTTTTTAACAAAAGAAAAATATCACATGGGTGCTCTTTATGAATATTATAAACCTAGACATAAAATGAACCATGTAGTCAAGGTGAATAATTATTATTGGCCTGAAAATATATTTTGATTTCTTATGGTTACATTCTGTACACTTGGGTATCTATCAAGCATTTTGACCCACACTGTCTCTACAGTCATCCACTACAGTCATCCACTGAGAAGTGTGCTATTACTCTGATATTATAGATCATAAAACTAAAGCTTGATGAATTCAAGTGATAGTGCTTAAAGTTTCACAGAGAGCTCAAGAATGAGGTTCTACACACATACACATGGTTTTGCCTGTGCTGCTTCTCTAGTCCTGTGTCTTTCCCTCATACTCTACACGAGACCATTCTCTATATAATATGGTATCATATGGCTTTGATTTTTTAATTAGGCAGCACATCGTTGTTAAAATAATATTCAAACCTGAAATTGACAATCTGGTCAATGCCTTCAACCTTATCCTCTAAAAACCCATTTGTCTTAGGCCTGGAAAAAGAGAGACAGAAAGGCCACATGCCATATATCTAAGTATTTCAAAGATGGCCAGTCAAGCCATATAGTATATAAAATAAATTTTATGCTTTTATTTTATTCCAAAATGAAACTGTATTTATCAAAACTCAGAAGACACAGTATAATTCGTAAGTGAACTAAAGATTTTAAAATTTAAAAATAAATAAATAAATAAATAAATAAATAAATCAAAATCATTGAAAACTCAGTTTTAACTTAATTTTAAAAATGTATTATTGACTCTATAAAATATTTTGGGCAGTATCGGCTCTTTGCACTTCTAGTATTTAGTGTCTGTCCACTTGACAATGTAAACCATGATGTGTCTATATCTACACATGCGAATGCAAACTTAAAAGTAATTTAAATTTTGTAATATTGCCAAATATTCCTCAGCTGTCATGTGCAACTTTGGAGAATTCCATGCTAATTCCTATGTACCTCTGGAACCATATGTTGGAACATTTAGAGGGGCAAAAGATGAGTATTTTGAAGAAGTCCTGGGAGATTCTCTTCCAACAGGAGGACCTTGTTTATATTCATGCTGAGGGAAAGAATTTAACAAGTTAAGTAATTTGTCTTTTCCTTAAATGCTCCTGTCACTCAAAATCCTCCCCCAATTCTGAAACAGTATTCATCTTTCACACGGGCAGTGATCCAACTCTTAAACCTTTATGGCATTTGGATGCAGTAATCCCTGGTGGCACAGCAATAAAGAATCCGCCTGCAATGAAGGATATCTGGGTTTGATCTCTGGGTCAGGACAATTCCTTGGAGAATGAAATGACAACCCACTCCAGTATTCTTGCCGGGAGAATCCCATGGACAGAGGAGCCTGGTGGGCTACAGTCCATGGGGTTGCAGAGAGTCAGACATGGCTGAGTGACTAAACAACAACCAACAACCTTTTTACAATTTTACTTGATTTTTTAAAAGAACATCTGGGGAAGAGTTTCCCTGGAATCTGAACAGAATTTGATAAGAGCAAATATTCAGGGTGTAGAAGTTATTCTGTGAGCATCAGACCCCACAGAATACAGCCACCCAGGGTGATATAACCACTTTATTTTTACATGTCTGTGACATGTGGGACCTAACTGGAGTCCCACATCCTCTTGCCCAGATCTCTGGGTGCTACTGTACTACTACAAACCTTCCCATAAAAGCATACTGGTACCTTTGTGTTTCCTTAAATGTTCTGATTTTAGGTTCCTCTGCTTATGAAATTCTATTTGTAATCTTCTAGCTTTAAAAGATTTCTTTTTTCCAAGGTCAGATACAAATACCAGTTTTTATATTTATTTTATTTTTTATGTTGTCTCTAGACATTTAAAGTTTTATTATTTTATATTGGAGTATAGTTGATTGACAATATTGTGTTAGTTTCAACTGTACAGCAAACTGAATTAGTTATACATAGACTAGTATCTCAGAGAAGGCAATGGCGCCCTACTCCAGTACTCTTGCCTGGAAAATACTATGGACGGAGGAGCCTGGTAGGCTGCAGTCCATGGGGTCGCTAAGAGTCGGATACGACTGAGCGACTTCACTTTCACTTTTCACTTTCATGCATTGAAGAAGAAAATAGCAATCCACTCCAGTGTTCTTGCTTGGAGAATCCCAGGGATGGGGGAGCCTGCTGGGCTGCCGTCTATGGGGTCACACAGAGTCGGACACGACTGAAGTGACAGCAGCAGCAGCAGACTTGTATCTGTTTCGAGTTCTTTTTCCCATTTAGGTTATTACAGAGTATTGAGCAGAATTTCCTGTGCTATACAGCAGGCCCTTGTTGGTTATCTATTTTAAATATAACAGTGTGTACATATCCATCCCAAACTCCCAATCTATCCCTCTCTTCCACCCTTCCTGCTGGTAACCGTAAATTCCTTCTCTAAGTCTGTGAGGCTGTTTCTTAACACCAGTTTTTGATCTTCACCAGAAGTTACTGTTCTTTCTGAATTCTTGGGCCATTTATGCTCTACTTTGGCTCAAGTTTGCCATAGGTCCTGGAGGAGTCCCAAGCAGCAGGATTTTAAGCCATCTTTAGTGAGAAGAGCTGTGTTTTTTTTTGTTGTTGTTGTTTGGTTGGTTTTATTTATATTTTGTCTCTTACAGTTGGGACATCCATTTAAGTTATTTAAAGAAAAGTAAAAGAAGTCACAAATCCCTGGAGGTTATACCTTTTATTATAGTAACGAACTCATGCATATTACCCATTCCATCATGTGCTACACTGCCACACCTATTGGGGAGAGAACAATGACATTTCATCACTTCTTTGCTCTAATGCCTATGTGTTTCTTATTGAATAATATCATTATCTCTCCACCCAGCACTCTTGGTCTTATATTCACAGTCAGATAATTTCTATTTGATCTCAATGACTGGTAAAGATTGTAAAAAGGTAGAGAAGAACAAAGTTGAGTTCGGTCTGAGCCAACGAATCATCCAAGTCGCATGCTGTGCTTTAATGTCTCTTCAAAGAGGGTCTGGATACCTGAAGAGAATGACTAGGAAGGTTAATGGTGAGAAATCAGAGAGGACATTTTACAAACATGTGTTCTGACAAGGCAGTTTCCGGTTACCATTAAAAGGTCAAAGCAGAGTACCAACTTGAACTTGATTTCTGGCCAGCAGCCCAAGTTGCAGTTCCTCTCAACTACACACTGATGGAACTCTGTAGTTGGAAGAAACAAAACCAAATCTCAAACAGAAATATGAAAACTCACTACACTGAAACTAGTATCACTTGTCAAGCTCTGGGCAAAATGGTAACTTTTAAGAAATCAATGCTTTTTTTCCCCCTCTTAGTGTATTGATTTTAAATCTCAGTTAATGCAATAAGTTATCCTTCTAATTGTAACGATGTATACCTTATTCTAAGTTTTTCTTAGCTACATTTTCTTCCCAAGCAGCCTGAAGCAACCCTTGTAATTGGGCTTGCCAGGTAAAATGCAGGAGGTCCAGTTAAATTTCAGCTTCAAATAAATAATGCATACTTTTATAACATAAGTCTCAGATATTTCATGGGATATAGCTATACAACAATAGGCATTGTTTATCCGAAATTTAAATTTTAGACTTTTTTCCTTTTCTTTCTCTTCATACCTTTGTTAGTCAGGTTAATGCTTATTTTCTAGTTTTAGATGGGGAGCTAGAATAGTTTCTTTTCCCTCTAGTCTAGAGATTTGAAACAATGACTCTGTATTTGAACCACAGGAACAATTTCAGAAAAATGTGCATGGCCAAGAACCACCTAGGGATGAGATCCAGATATATTTTTAAAAGCTCCTAAGGTTGCAGTCATGCACAGCTATTACACCGAGAAACTCTCACCGAATTTAATGGCATCCTCCTCCCCACTTACGACCTGATAGAAAAGAAACACAATGTTCCCTAACTAAAGATGGGACTAAAGGTTAGTATTTCTAAGTGCCGTGTGGGAACTGACCCAAATTGACAGCAGAAAGCCATTAGCCCCACCATAGAGCTGCCGAGCAGACAACGCACAAATTGGAGAACAATTAT
Organism: Capricornis sumatraensis; assembly: GCF_032405125.1. Lineage (NCBI taxonomy): Eukaryota > Metazoa > Chordata > Mammalia > Artiodactyla > Bovidae > Capricornis > Capricornis sumatraensis. Next base: position 117,969,576 of record NC_091092.1, read on the forward strand.
ACCAGGGAAATTCTCTCACTGTTAAGAAAGTTCTAGGACCCACAACATATTTCCCAACCTGGGAGTCTAGCAAAGGGACTGAGAATCCCCAGGGAATTTGACTTCAGAGGCCAGTGGGATTTGATTACAGAACTTCCACAGGATTGGGGAAACTGAGGACTCTTAGAGGGCACAAATAAAACCTTGTGCACACTAGGAGCCAGGAGAAAGGAGCAGTGTCCCCACAAGAGACTGAGCCAGACTTGTCCATGAGTGTCCAGGAGTCTCTGGTGGAGGTGTGGGTCAACAGTGGCCTGCTGCAGTGTCAGGGGAACTGAATACAACAGTGCCTGCACAAGTCCTTCTAAGGAGGTCACCATTACCATCATTACCCCTACCATAGTTTGGCCTCAGGCTAAACAACAGAGAGGAAACACAGCCCCACCCATCAACAGAAAATTGGCTTAAAGATTTACTAAGAGGAGAAAATTTTGTCAAGAGCAAACACCCTCTTCCAACAACACAAGAGAAGACTGTACACATAGACATTACCAGATGGTCAATACTGAAATCAGATTGATTATATTCTTTGCAGCCAAAGATGGAGAAACTCTATACAGTCAGCAAAACCAAGACTGGGAGCTGACTGTGGCTCAGATCATGAACTCCTTATTGTAAGATTCAGACTTAAATTGAAGAAGGTAGGGAAAAACACTAAACCATTCAGGTATGACCTAAATCAAATCCCTTACAATTATATAGTGTAAGTGAGATATATATTCAAGGGATTAGATCTGATAGAGTGCCTGAAGAACTATGGACAGAAATTCCTGATGTTGTAGAGGAGGCAGTGATCAAGACCATCCTGAAGGAATAGAAATGCAAAAAGGCAAAATGGTTGTCTGAGGACACCTGACAAATAGCTGAGAAATGAAGAGAAGCTAATGGCAACCCACTCCAATACTTTTACCTGCTCTGTCCATGGGATTGCGAAGAGTCAGACACGACTAAGCGACTTCACTTTCACTTTTCACTTTCATGCATTGAAGAAGGAAACGGCAACCTACTCCAGTATTCTTGCCTGGAGAATCCCAGGGATGGGGAAGCCTTGTGGGCTGCCGTCTATGTGGTCACACAGAGTCAGATACAAGTGAAGTGACTTAACAGCAGCAGCAGAGGAGAAGCTAAAGGCAAAGGAGAAAAAGAAAGATCCATCTGAATGCAGATTTCCAAAGAATAGCAAGGAGAGATAAGAAAGCCATCAGTGATCAATGCAAAGAAATAGAGGAAAACAATACAATGGGAAAAACTAGAGATCTCTTCAAGAAAATTAGAGATACCAAGGGAACATTTCATGCAAAGATGGGTTCAATAAAGGACAGAAATGGTATGGACCTAATAGAAGCAGAAGATATTAAGAAGAGGTGGCAAGGATAAACAGATGAACTGTGCAAAAAAGACCTTCATGACCCAGATAATCATGACAGTGTGATCACTCATCTAGAGCCAGACATCCTGGAATGTGAAGTCAAGTGGGCCTTAGGAAGCATCACTACAAACAAAGCTAGTGGGAGTGAAGAAATTCCAGCAAATTTGGAAAACTCAGCAGTGGCCACAGGACTAGAAAAGGTCAGTTTTCATTCCAATCCCCAAAAAAGGCAATGCCAAAGAATGTTCAAACTACTGCCCAATTGCACTCATCTCACACACTAGCAATGTAATGCTCAAAACTCTCCAAGCCAGGCTTCAACAGTATGTAAACTGTGAACATCCAGATGTTCAATTTGGATTTAGAAAAGGCAGAGGAACCAGAGTACAAATTGCTAACATCCATTGGGTCATAGAAAAAGCAAGAGAGTTCCAGAAAAAAACATCTATTTCTGCTTTATTGACTATGCTAAAGCCTTTGACTGTGTGGATCACAACAAACTGTGTAAAATTCTTCAAGAGATGTGACTACCAGCCCGTCTTACCTGCCTCCCAAGAAATCTGTATGCAGGTCAAGAAGCAACATAATAGAGGATGAGATGGTTGAATGGTATCACTGACTCAATGGTTATGAATTTGAGCAAGCTCTTGGAGTTGGTGATGGACTGGGCAGCCTGGCGTGCTGAACTCCATGGGGCTGCAAATAATGGAACACGACTGAGCGACTGAACTGAACTGATTGTGTAGAGGAGCAAAGTTGGCCATCCTAAAATGTCTCCTTGGGGAACTAAAAACAGTCAAGGCCCCAAAGTCCCAAGCAATCTTTCTTTTTACCTTTAGCTGCCTAAAGACTTTATAGAAAGAGCCTATAATCAGAATAGAGCTATCAGGAGAGATATCTTCAAAGACTTGAGCTAGATGTGGTGGACCAGCAAACATTTGTTTCCCGAACATTTGCTTTTCCATTTCCTTGTGAAGTGACTTCCCCCAGATTTTAGGTCTGAAATCATTCCCCCCAACATCCTCTTCTGTCTTTAGATTGGTATTTAGGGTGAGGGTTTCAGCCAATTGGTGAGTTACTCAGTTCTCCTGCGTCTTTCCCATGTTATTAAACTTTTGTTTGATTTTTTTTCTCCTTATTGATCTATCTTACATTAGTTTGGTTCCTAGACCAGACAGAATAATCAAGAAGGGTAGAAGGATATTTCTTTCTCTGGATCACAGAGATGTCTTGTCAGAATACAAATTGTTCCTTTCTAGTTTGTCTAAAACAGGATCTCAGGAGATAACAACAGCACAGGACATTTGCTTGTCTGTCCTGCCCTCTTACTAAGGCTGAATGGGGTGGGGATGGGGGAAGGGTGCAAGCAGGACTTAAGCATTGTAGTTACATAGAATCTTGCCAGTGGGCTTCTCCAGTTCACAAAGGAAGGCAGGATATTTAGAGACGGCTTTTCCCAGGCAAAAATAATTTACCATTTCTTTTAGTACTATTAACGAAAAGCACTGTTTCATTTCAAGCATAATGTTGGTGTATAAATGAAAATGTTGCATTATAATCAAGTAACACTAGTCCATTTTAATATATATAAACCAAAGACTTGAGTTGAATCAGTAAATGATCTGGTGACTCTAAAAGCAAAGCCTTCCTACTAAGTTATATTTGTTCCAAGTATCCTGGAAGGTTATTGTACGAATTTTGTTTAGAAAAGCTGCCAGACACCATCTGGGACCTTTTTAGAAATGCAGAATCTTGGGAATTCCCTAGCAATCCTTAGCACTCTGAGCTTCTACCACGGAGGGTCTGGGTTCTATCCCTGATCTGGGAACTAAGATTCTGTAAACGACATCATGTGGCAAAAATAATAATAATAATAATAAATAGTAATGCAGAATGTTCAAGTCCCAGCTAGGAATAAAAATCTGCATTTTAACAGTATCATTATGACCAACCTAGATAGTATATTCAAAAGCAGAGACATTACTTTGCCAACTAAGGTCCATCTAGTCAAGGCTATGGTTTTTCCTGTGGTCATGTATGGATGTGAGAGTTGGACTGTGAAGAAAGCTGAGTGCCAAAGAATTGATGCTTTTGAACTGTGGTGTTGGAGAAGACTCTTGAGAGTCCCTTGGACTGCAAGGAGATCCAACCAGTCCATTCTGAAGGAGATCAGCCCTGGGATTTCTTTGGAAGGAATGATGCTAAAGCTGAAACTCCAGTACTTTGGCCACCTCATGCGAAGAGTTGACTCATTGGAAAAGACTCTGATGCTGGGAGGGATTTGGGGCAGGAGGAGAAGGGGATGACCGAGGATGAGATGGCTGGATGGCATCACGGACTCGATGGACGTGAGTCTGAGTGAACTTTGTGAGATGGTGATGGAGAGGGAGGCCTGGTGTGCTGCGATTCATGGGGTTGCAAAGGGTCGGACACAACTGAGCGACTGAACTGAACTGAACTGAGGCGATTTGTATGTGAATTAAAGTCTGAAACACATTGATCTAGAACCCTGTGTGGGTCATGGCCCAGAGACCTCTACCATGGCAGTATTAAAGTGCAATATAGTAGGGAAATAATATGTACTTAAATAATTGGTGATTAACTAGTAACTTCTTATATTTTAAAGGGTCTTTAAAATGCTAGGATGCATTTTATCTGTAATTAATAAGTGCTTAAACTTACTTAGGTCAGGGTCAACATTGCCATTGACCAGTTCAGTATTCATACTTTTAAACTATATATTCTTTTCCCATGGTTGCATCATGAAATGTTGGGAAGCTACTCTTACATTCTTGATTAAAGCTCCAGACTGGCTATATGTAAAATGGTTGATGCCAACTCAACCAATCCCAAGGTTTGGGACATTTTAAATTAATGCAAACTTTTGGAGGCTTATTTTTCCATATGGCACCAAAAGGCTTAAATTGGACATGTGTGGCCAAAGCAAGTTCATTATTTATACTAAACTTTATACTAATGAAAAACATAGGGTGTTTTCTCTCCCAGATGCTATAACCATTAGGTTATAGACTAGGGAATGTCGTTTAAAGACTGTCACTTCAGAGTCCATAATCAGTTAATGTCATTGAGAGTTATGATGGTTTTACAGAAATAGATACCTATAACTCTTTGTTTATTAAATGATTTCCTTTCAGACAGATTGCACTAGGAAAAGGATACAACAAATATATTTGAAAGCTTATATGTGCATGTATGAAAGAAATATTCTTGGGTTTCCCTTGTGTCTCAGCTGGTAAAGAATCCGCCTGCAATGTGGGAGAGCTAGGTTTAATCCCTGGGTTGGGAAGATCCCCTGGAGAAGGGACTAGCTACCCACTCCAGTATTCTGGCCTGGAGAACTCGATGGACTGTGTAGTCCATGGGATCACAAAGAATCAGACATAACTGAGCAACTTTCACTTTCACAGTACACTATGGGCCTCCCAGGTGGCCTAGTGGTAAGGAATCCGCCTGCCAGTGCAGGAGACATGGATTCGATCCCTGCTTTGGGAAGATCCCCTGGAGGAGGGCATGGCAACCCACTCTGGTATTCTTGCCTGGGAAAACTCATGGGCAGTGGAACCTGGTGGGCTATAGCCCATGGGGTCACAAAGAGTCTGACATGACTGAGTCATTGAGCATGCATGCACACACACAGTACACTAGTTATATATTGCATCTTCCATGGCAGCTAAGTGTGGCTCTGTGATTTAGCTCTGGATAACTGAATATATATTAGAGTGGTATAAAAAATTCTGGGATGTTTCTTTACAGGGAGAATGCTTTTTTAGAGGAGGAATCCTTCATTTTTTCTTAATAGTTAGCCATAAGGCACCTGTGATGGTGTTAGAGCAGCCATCTGATAACCACAAGGAAGTCACATAAAAGAATGGTAGCACATCACTACACACTGTACACATCACTTCTGTACCTGCTATAAAATCTTCAGAATAACTGTCTAGGCTATCATTTAAAAGAAAAATAAGCTTCTATCTTATTTAACCTGTGGTTCTTTGGATCCTTCAACGTCCACAGTGATGCCTGTGTTTACCTGATAGAGTGACCTTTTGGATTACGTGCACCTTTTTTGTTGTTGCTGAAGGGACAGAGGAAGCAGCATTTGACAACTCTAACTAGAAACTCTGTTCAGTCTCTGGCAATTTATATGTCCTATTCCACAGTAGCTTGAGCTTGACCTCCTATTAGAAGTTACTGCTGTTATTTTTACCTCTTCTTAAGTCAACTGCCTCTCCTCTAGAAATGGGATTGGATGAATCCTGTCTGAACAGAGTAACAGAGCAAACAGCATTTTGTAATTTGCTGATAGAGCCTTTCTTCCAGCTTACAAAATAAGTCTCAGGAGTAGTGGGTAAAAACAGCTCTAGTTCAAGAGAGTGCTTTTTACAAGGCTTTCTAAACACCCAGCATTATTACTGTATGTAGTACCTACCTTGATATTAATTGACAGAAATGATTAAAAAAAAAAGATAGCTAAGACTCATGAATAAGTGAAATAATACTGAATTGACTTTTGTAATATATGGAGATGTTAAGTTATAATAATTTAACACTTAGATAATCTGTTGGAAACTATACTTCAGTCTATTAAATACTGGTCTTCAAAACTAATTGAAACTTTAGTTGCTCTGAAAATATGAAGATATCTTTATGCCATTTGAACTATATGTATTTAATGATGATTGATTTCATATTCTTATTTTCATGGTCTTCCTTTATTCAATTATTATATGTGATATTAGTCTGAAAATAAGGTCAACGTGAAATACTTTGTGTCATGAAATGAAATAATGAAGGTAGTGTCTGTTACATTAATGTTGAAATCTGAGTTAAACATATTCATTTAATTGAGGAAGCATTCATCATATTCCCAGTACCTGAAAATGGAGAACTTTTAATCATCCATACCTTTATTATACACTATAGTCCTTCAGAATATAAGATAGAACTAAGATGAGTATGTTATTTTAGTTATCTGTTTCTAGAATGAACTTGCTAAAGTAAGGAGAAAGACATTTCAATGATAAAATAATAAATATTTTTGAAAGGCATTCATTTTCAGCTCTGAGTCTTAGCTGTACATTTCTAAGTATAAATGTGACACCTATTAATCTTTCTTTGCAATACTGTAACAATGAAAAATAAATACTAATGTTATTGGACATGGATTAGCAAACACATATGGTTAATTGATTAGCTGCAAAATAAATTCTTATTTGTTTTACTGTATCCCTTACAAAAAATTAACAGGCAATTCATACTCTATAGTGTTTTGTTCCCAAGGAGCCTTTTTAAGGTTGCTTTTAGGTAACAGTCACAGACTCACAGCTGTTAGACAGTCTGGATCCCCAGGGACATGCTTATTGGCACATCCGGAAGTTTTGTTTGCTTTATATACATTTGAGAAAATTCTCCTGTATTTTCCACCAACCCTCCTCTCGTAAAAAAGATGGGAAGAAGGTATATATATCACACACACATATATATATATATATATGCCTATTTGAGACAAAGTGAATTTTTATTTAATAGTGTAGCTATTCTGCCAAAGATTTGAGAAGGAGATATAAACTTTGGCCCTTGCCTATATACTTGGCTGGAATCCTTCAAATGAACCCAGGACTCGAGCATTGTACTCTCCAGGCCTATTGGCTGCAGCAGTTTTGGATGAAAATGTGAAAATGATAGCCAACATGGTCTAATAGAATTAAGTTTAATCAGTTCAGAGATTCTCTACAAAACTCACAGCTTTATTTGGAAAACAAATTGTTGACTTGTGAGAGATGGCACATAAGAAAACTCTAATGGCCTTTACTGATTCTGTGTTCAAGTGAGAAGTAATGAGGTTTTATAATGATTTTAAAGTTTATAATACATATTATAGAGTATTTCATATTTCTTATAGAATAATTAGCCTGTAGCACTATATATATGTTTATTTGTCATATGCACACATATGTGCCCATATATGTATATTATATATGTCAAATGACTCATATCCAGAATATATAAAGAGCTCCTATAAATCAGTAACAAAAGATTAGCAATGCAATTTAAAAATGGACAAAATTCTTATAACAGAAACAATGCTGATGATACACAAACGCCTAATGAACACATGAAAAAGTGTTCAACATCATTAAGCCATCAGGGAATTAGAAATTAAAACTACAATGAAATACTACCACTCACCCTCTAGAATGGCTAAAATCAAAAAGATCCACAGCACCAAATATTGGTGAGGATGTAGAACAAATGAATTCTCATGCATTGCTGATGGGAGTATAAAATGTAAAATGGAAAGATTTGTTTATAAACTGGCAATTTCATATGTAAAATTAAAAATAACTTCTTCCCTTTGACCCAGCCATTCATTTCCTAAGTATTTACATAAGATAGATGAAACTTTATCTTCATAGCAAGTTTATTCATAATGGGCCCAAACTAGAATGACTAAGCAAATGGATGTAATAAATTGTAGTTTATTTGTGCAATAGAAAACAGCTTGGTAATACCAAAAATGAATTACTGGTACAAGCAACAGTGTAGAAGAACCTCAAAAACATCCCATTAAGTGAAAGGATTCAGAGCAGATACTGCATGACTGTTTATATTAAGATCAAAAAGAAACAAAACTCATCTGGAGCAAAAAGAAATCAGAACAATGGTTGCCTGTGAAGATGAGGATTGACTGCAGGGGATATGGGAACTTTGGGGGCATGATGGAGATGTGCCAAATTTGGTTTGGGTTCATGGTAGCTATATCTGTTAAAACCACTTAAGTGTCCACTTAAGATTTGTCTATTTCACTGCATGTAGAATTTACCTAAGCAGTGATACTTTTAAACTTGTTGTTGTTGTTGTTCAGTAGCTAAGTCATGTCCAACTCTTTGCAACCACATGGACTATAGCACTCCAGGCCATCATGTTCCTCACTACCTCCTGGAGTTTACCCAAGTTAATTACATTGAATGGGTGATGCTATCCAACCATCTCATCCTCTGGTGCCCTCTTTTCCTTTTGCCTTCAATCTCAAAACCCAAAACTAGACATTTCAAACAACTGTAGTTGAATATGGAAAGGTTGGGCTTTGCTTTCTCTTATCATTGCACTTCAGCCATTTCATTTGATCCTGGGACTGTCACATTGTCTCTACTGAACCACAACCACAGTCCTCTTAAAAACCACCTCTGCAGCCAGAGGTGTTTCACTGAATAAAGACATTTAAGATTATAGCATACCCAACCTATCCAGGCTTCCCTGGTAGTTCAGTCAGTAAAGAACCTGCTTGCCATTGCAGAAGACAGGTTCGATCCCTGGGTTTGGAAGATCCCCTGGAGAAGGAAATGGCAACCCACTCCAATACTCTTACTTGGGAAATCCCATGGACAGAGGAGCCTGGCAAGCTACTGTCCATGGAGTCGCAAGAGTCGGACACGACCGAAAGAATGCACTAACAAGAGGACAAAAGGGAAAAACTCATACAAAGTCCAACCATTAGCTTATCATTGTAGTCTATTTGGAACAATTCTTTAAAGTATACACATACAAGTACAGTTAAATGATTATGGAATCTCATGCTCTTTTTTTTTTTTTTTAAATTTTTCACCACTCTATGTGGCCTATGTGGTATGTGGGGTCTTGGTTCCCTGACAAGGAATCAAGTGGGCAGCCCCTGCATTCGGAGTGCAGAATCTCGGCCACTGGTCCACCAGGAAAGTCCCATATTCTTAAATTACTAAATATGTATCTAAAGAATCTTTTTAATGGTTACCAATGATGATGCCAGCTGAGACACTCCAGGCAAGAATTAAAATCTGATACCTTGGATAGGTATTCGTACCTAAACGATATGTGAGGTTCTTTCAGGAATCTCCATTAAGAATATGAAGTCTGATGGTCGTGTCTCTTGCAGGCATTCAGAGGCAACAGTAGCTAGATGAGCCTTGGTATACAGGGAGACCATGTTGTTGAGACCAGGCTACCCTCCATCTGTTCCATCACAACCATTCCACTTATGTGCCCATCATAGCAGTTCTGGGGTGGCCAGCACTGAATGTTGGCTAATATCAATTGGCCATGTTTTGTCTGTCTGGTTGTTTAATGTCTCTTAGTGGAGGATGCTTTCCTCCACTAAGAGGGTGTTAACATAATAAAAAGATACTCCCATTTAGTTCTCCCTCTCATGTCTATCCACGTGCCTTTATGCCAGACCTTCTTGTCTCTAATCTCTCAATCTTTCTCCTTCCAGACCCTGAGCTGTTGACCAGGCCATTTACCACTATTCATGAATATATACAGACTATAACTTGTGGTCATTTCTTATTTTAGCTAAAGTGACTGGCTCGGTGAACTGCTCTCAATTCTATCCACTGGGTAGATTTTCCCTTCTCAGTCTTTTTTTTTTTTTTTTTTAATTGAAGTATAGTTTATTTACAGTGTTGTACTAGATTCAGGTATACAGTAAAGTGATTCAGTCATACATATATATGTTCTTTTTCAGATTCTTTTCTATCATAGGCTTTATGAAATATTGACTATAATCTCCTGTGCTATGCAGTAGATCCTTGTTGTTATCTATTTTATATATAGTAGTGTGCACCTGTTAATCCCAAGATCCTAGTTTATTCCTCTCCTTTGATAACTACAAGATTTTTTCTTTGCCTCCTCACTCTTTAAAGTCATTCGTGAGAGTGCCTGTAAGATAGTCATTATTCCTTTTCAAAACTGTCCCATATTCTGTCCTGACATCAGCAGAGCAAGCCCAGGGTTTTCTTCTCTCAGTTCATCATTCAAGGCCTTTTTATACAGAGTAAATGTGAGCTGCGAAAAGACCAGTGTGGCAGTGGTAGGGAGTGACATCTGAATCTGACCTTATTTTCTGAGGATAAACAAGAAAAGTAGGCTACACTCAGGGTGAGTTGACTCATGAAGGAACTTACAGTTGCAGACAGTCTGCTCACCACAGCCATTGCTGATCAGCAACTCCTTTCATAAATCTAGGCGAATATCATTTTTATTTTTTGAGACTAAATTCATAATCAGTTTGCCAAGTTATACATGCTAATGTAATTTTATAGCAATCAGAATTTAGGTATTGATTGAAATTTTTGTAGATAATATTGAATCTTTCTCAAAAGGGTAGTGACATGTCTCCATTTTATCAAAACTACTTTTGTCTTTCAATAGTTTTAAATTTTTCTTCATTTTCCTGTATGCATTTCTCATTAGGTTTATTCCTCTCTTATTATTTGTGTTTATTCATAAAACATTTTTGTTGGGTATTGATTTAAAACAAAGGGTTATTTTTATTTTATCAGAGGAAAAGTTCATAAATGCTATTCTTACATGATTTTGTTTATCTTGGATTTTTGTTATGATTTGCAAATAAAATATTCAAAAATTGCATAATTATTGCATAAATAAAATAAATCCTACCTGATCATGGTGCTTCTTCAGTTCACAGTCACTCAGTCATGTCCGACTCTGCAAATCCATGGACTGCAGCATGCCCGGCTTCCCTGTCCATCACTAACTCCCAGAGCTTGCTCAAACTCACGTCCATCAAGTTGGTGAAGCCATCCAACCATCTCATCCTCTGTCATCTCCTCCTGCTTTCAGTCTTTCCCAGCAGCAGGGTCTCTTCCAATGAGACAGTTCTTCCCATAAGGTGGCCTAAGCATTGGAGCTTCCACTTCAGCATCAGTCCTTTCAGTGAATATTCAGGACTGATTTCCTTTAGGACAGACTGGTTTGATCTGCTTGCAGCCCAAGAGACTCTCAAGAGTCTTCTCCAACATCACAGCTCAAAAGCATCATTTCTTTGGTGCTCAGCTTTCTTTATGGTCCAACTCTCACATCCATACATGACTATTGGAAAAACCATAGCTTTGACTAGACGGACTTTTTTTGGCAAAGGTCTGTATGGTGCATCTTGCTTACATGTAAAACATATATATATATATATATATATATATATATATATATATATATATGTATATCTTTCTTTTATAAAAAATAAATATGAGCTTCTATAACACTTTTATGTGGAAGTTGCCACATCTTTTTTCTCTTCTAATACTGTATATCTATGTCTTCTGTCTTGTGGATTTAGTTTTGCTACAGTGCTTCTTGAGATTTTCCAAAGCCTGTTCCTAACACTCAGTGAATTCAGCTTCCTAGGTTTCTGCAAGAAGGATGAAGTTTTTCTTTAGACTCATGTTTCATTGATAAATCCATATACATTGTGTAACATTTTATGCTATATACACATTTCTTTTGCTATTAAAATAAGTACAGTTGTTTTCTTTTTCTTTGTTTCCTCTGAATAGTCAAGGGATAATTGATAGTTTTTCATGCCCTAAAGGCTTTTGTCATCCTAGAAAATTATTAGTCATACTTGTTGAGAATGCTCAGTCTAATCCAGAAGTCATCCAGCTAAGGCAAACAGGCTAAATCCTGTCTGTTACTTGTTTTGTAAGTAATTTATTGGAATATAGCCATACTCATTCATATTCTTTTGACCTGTGTGCATGGTACAATGGCAGCTTAGAGTAACTACCTAGTATGGCCTCCAGAGCTTAAAATATTTATTCTATGATCCTTTACATAATAGGTTTGCCAATCATGGATCTATATATTTATTAAGGAATGTTCCTGTATTTTTCAAAAATGTGATGTTCCTCTACTTTTTAATGATTTCATATTAAATTTCTCTCCCAATTTTCTTGCTTTTATTTGATCATTGTTTGTCTAACTCTTGGATTTAATTTTCTTTTACTTTTTATTATGATTTATGCATAATCATGGAACATTTATATTCTAATTTCTTCCAAAATATTTCTAGAAGTGCATTTTTCCCTCATATTTTGATTTTTTTTTATTTTTAAAATTTGCTTTTGATTTCTAGTTTCACTAAACTATGCTCTAACAATGATACCTATATAATAAAATCCATGGTTTGCAAATGGGTTTTACTTATGGCCTATGATGTCATTTTCAGAATATTCTAAGAATATTTGACAAGATTTTGAAGTCCCTGGAAGGGAAGCATTTAAAAGTACATCTCTTCAGTTACTCTATTTTACTAGCTGCCAAAACCTGTAAGATACTTCTTAAGCATTTCTCAGGCTACATCTGGATCTTGTGAAATGGACTGAAGCTTTGTCAGACTTAGTAATAAAAAATTTATTCAATTAGGAGTGTGGAAAGAAAATGATAAAAAAAGTTTTGTAGATAAAATAGGACAAGTCCCTGTGTTGCCACATCCATTTTAAGGCAGGTGCACCACAATGGCATGCCTGGGGACACTTGCCTGTTGTTCAGAGTTTTAGAATTAGAAACCTGCCTTTCACTGTGCCATTAGGGCTCCAGGCTGCCAAGATAATATAGTTCTCTGATTACAATATCCTTGCATTAATAGAAAACTTGGAATCTAGTAATGAATCTTTGAACCTGTCTTCTAGTCTTAAAAACATTTGTGTTGACCCTCTGATTCTTCCCTAATTGAATTAAATACATGACAGTGAATTCAGAAGCAGCAGATAATTTAAATCTATGACATGAATTAAAGACTAGACTGGGGAAACATGTTTTATCTATTGGGTTGGCCAAAATGTTCGTTCAGGTAGTCCTGTCTTACAAAAAACCCAAGTGAACTTTTTGGCCAACCCAGTATTTCTTCTTATAGCAAAATAAAAAGGCTATTCACCTCCTGAATGTAAATTGTTATATTCATTATAAGAACTTGGATAATCAACTAAGGATAATCATTTACCTTTTATAAACAGTGGAAAACTAAGATTTTATCTATATAAAGTATTCAAAAAAAAAAAAACAAGGACTGTAACGTCTTGAAACAGTAAAATAGAGTTTACACATTAGAGGTTATAAAATAAGTATGTAATATCCAAGAACCGCAGTACTTTGACTTCATGAATCTATCTTTTAGAAAGAAATATAATGAGTATTACGTAGAATTGATGTCACAAAGATGAACATTTATAGAAATGAATTAAAAGTTGCTTTTAGTTAAGCAAAACTGCAACCACATATGCTGGAAATAAATTTCATTGTTAATGTGCCCAATACTCAATTATTTTTTCATGTTTTAACAGAATTTGTAAGAATGGCTTTCATTTCAGTAAGGTTTCAATACCCTTTCTTCAGGGGGATAAAGTGTTTAATCACCATTTACTTTTACTTAAACTCAGTGCATAAAAATGCTGTATAATCTGGAGAGGCAATTAAAAGGGAAAATATGTCCAAAAAATTGGTACAAACTGGCAGTATTGCCAGTGCAAGACAGGTGCAATGCAAAATATTTTTATTATTTTTACAAAATGGAGAGTAGGATTCAAATTAAGAACCAGTCTATGGAAAACTGCCAGAAGTCAACATTTGAAGAAATAATTAGTTTGTAAGGATGTCTAGCATCTCCTTAACCTCTTGCGGTGATGCACCAGCTCCTCCTAGAAAATATCAGCAGTAAGTCACAGGGCCTTTCCAAGTTTATTAATTTAACTTTTAAAATGCCCTTTGTAAAAAAGAAAAAGCATGACATATTTTTCAAATGTAATGTTTCACTATTTATTCTTTTTAAGCACAGCAGCCTTTTCAAGATATGTTTTACTATATAATTTAAAAACATGATTGGCCAAAACTGGTCCTTCTACTTTCATTTTGTCCCTTGAGCAGTGTGACTCTGCCCAGCCCACATGCAGTTGAAAACATTTTACTCCCCATAAACTTAAGTACAAATAACCTATGTTGACTGGAAAATCTACCAGTAATATAACTACAGGCTCAGGATTAGCAGCTCTATAGATAAGGACCTCCCTGATCATAAACCTGACCGAATTTGTACAAAACCATAGAATTAACCTTAAATCCTGGAGCTTGCTTCTCTTCTTTACCAATGAGTGTCCTTCATGGCATTTTTTTTCCCCCCCAGAATAGGGCACTTTCATCTGCGTTAAAAACCTTTTCTGGTAGATCTCCTTTTTCCTCACAGATGTCTTTATGGCATCTGGGACCTAATGCACTGCAGTATTCCTGCCTGGAAAATCCCATGGACAGAGGAGCCTGGCAGCTGTCCATGAGAGCTCAAAGAGACAGACACAACTAAGCGACTTAGTACAGCACATATGGGCATTAAAAACCTGTTCAGGTGGATATCCTTTTTCCTCAGTGATGTCCTTTGGGAACTCTTGGTTGGCAAAAACTGCCTCTCCTGCCATGTTGACATTTTTAAAGCCAAACTTCTTTCTCAGATTATCAGACCATCCTTTGCTGGCATTAAACCCTACAGCCTTAGATCCTTTACCTTCATTTTGCTTTAGGTTGTCATATAATGACTTTGTTTTTCTCGAATCCTATTAGAGTCTGTAGGGTAGGCTTTGCTGATAGCAATGCTGTACCACATAAAGCTGCATTTTCCCATATGAGATAAAAAGGTATTTCTTGCAAAAAGTGCAAGGCATAAATACAGCTTCAGTTTCATGAATTTTCTTTTTCTTTTCTTTCTTTCTTTCTTTTTTTTTTTTTTAACAATGATCCTTATGCTGAACCCATTCATCAAGAGATGGCGGCAACTGCAGCTGTGGATTTCAATCTACATATCAAGCAATTCAGCTTTTTCTTGTAATGTCATGACTTCCCTCTGTTTCTTGGTAATGCTTCCATCAGCACTAGTGGCACTTTGTATGGGTCCCATGGTGTTCCTCAGGGTTTATGGCCTCATACTAAACACGATGAGAAATACCTGAGAACCCCAGGAGATCACTGTCTACAGAGATACACAGTGTAGGAGGGATGAACACACATCATCACATGACATGATTAGAGTCACAGGTCATTTTAAGCAGATACTCGGGACACTTGAACTCAGTGTAATAGCAATAGGAGGTGGCTAGGGAATTATTACAGTAGGACAGTATGTATTAGGCAGTTAGGATGTAATGCTGCATCTTAATGTTCACATTTCTTTCAACTGTGAATGGTGCTCTGCATGGACTGTAAGTGCATGTATGTATAAGTTTTGATGAATTTTAATTTTTAATAATTCTCATATATTTTATGGTAGTAAATGATAAGATAGACTAGTATCTGTATATATTTTATGCATTACCTAACCTGAGGTATTTCTAGACTACATGGTTCATCCGTGAATTTTTTCAAGTTGTCACCAATCTCCAAAACATTTTCCAATATTTATTGGAAAAAAATTCCTTATATAAAGGGACCCAGGCAGTTCAAACTTGGGTTGCTCCAAAGTCAGAAGTATTTTCAACAAATCACAGATTTTAATGATATGGATTAGTAAGTGTGTATAAACACCAAAAAAAAGATTAAACTTCAGTTGATTAATATATCCCATAGGATAAATCAAACTGATCTAAGTGACAATAAATTCCTAATCATCTCAAACACCAAAAGTAATTTTTGTTTTTATTATTTTGCCTTTTATAACCATATATTTACAACATGGAATAATAAACTCTTTTTAAAAACATTCTATTTTGTATTAGGGTATAATCCATTAACAATGTTGTGATAGTTTCAGGTGAACAGCAAAGGGACTCAACCATACATAAACATGTATCCATTCTCCCCGAGACTTTCCTCCCATCTAGGCTGCCACATAACACTGAGCAGGGTTCCATGTGCTATACCTTAGGTCCTTGTTGGTTACCCATTTCAAATATAGCAGTGTGTACATGCCCATCCGAAACTCCCTAACTATCCCTTCCCTCCATCCTCCGCATCCCCTGGCCCGCCCACAACCATAAGTTTATTCTCTAAGTCTGTGAGTCTCTTTCTGTTTTATAAGTAAGTTCATTTATATCATTTCTTTTTAGATTCCATACATAAAGGATGTCATGCCATACTCAGCTTCAGCATCAGTCCTTCCAATGAATATTCAGGGTTCATTTCCTTTAGGATTGACTGGTTTCATCTCCTTGCAGTCCAGGGGACTCTCAAGAATCTTCTCCAGCAACACAGTTCGAAAGCATGAGTTCTTCAGTGTTAGCCTTCTTTATAGAGTTGGGGAAAAAACAAAAAAACAAAACAGAAACAGATTCACAGGCTTAGAGAATGAACTTATGGTTACCAGGTGGGAAGAAAAGTGGGGAGGGATACACTGGGAATTTCAGATTGACATGTACACACTGCTATATTTAAAAACAGATGACCAGCAAGGACCTACTATATACCACAGGGAACTCTGCTCAATATTCTATAATAGCTTAAATGAGAAAAAAATTTGAAAAACAATAGATGCATGTATATGTACAGCAATCACTTTGCTGTACACCTGAAACTAACACAACATTGTTAATCAACTGTACTCTAACATAAAATAAAAAATTTTAAACTGTGAGTGAAGTGAAATATTTATAGCATTGAGAGAAAAAACCCACCAACCTATAGTTCTGTAGCATACCGAATAATCCTTTAAGATAGAAGGAGCTATAATGTCTTCTTTAGACAAACAGAAATTGAGGGAATCTTTTCCAGTAGACCTGCCTTGCAAGAAATGTTTTAAATTTTTTTCAGAAAGAAGAAAAATCATATAAGGAAGCAATTCAGATCTATATTTTAAAAAGGAAGAGCATTAGAGAATAAGTGAAGATGAAACAAAAAATCTCATGTAGAAGAAAAATGAAGAGCCAAAGCAACCACAATGAATCACTGAAAAGCAGGAAGGAAATGTTTAGAATGTTATTATATTAATATATGCACACTTTCTCTCTTTGTATCTTTGTTACTGTTGCAGTTAGAGAAAATATTACCTTAAAATCTATTGTCTATTTAGAATCACTCATAGAATCATGTCTAAGATTAATTTTTTGTGCAGAAAGAGCTTTCCAGTGGTAGTTTCCCATTGCTCTTTTAACAAATTAGTGCAAGTTGAGCAGCTTAAAATAACATGATTTCCTTCTAGTTCTGTAGGTCAGAAGTCCAAGAGGGGTTAGTCACTGGGCTATAGTGAAGGCGTCAGTAGGCCCATGTTTCTTCTTAGAGTATTGAGAGGGGAATGTTTCCTTACCTTTTCTAGTTCCTAGAGGCTGCTTAGATTCACTGGTTCATGGCTCCTTCACCACTTTCAAAGCCATCTTTGTAGCCATTTTTATCCTTTCCTGACCTCTCCTCCCATCATCACATCTTTCTGTGCCTTGCTCCCTTTGTCTCTCTGAAAAGGACCCTTGTGATTATACTGGGCCAACCTAGATAATCCAAGATAATCTTGTCTCAAAAGCCTTAATCACATCTGCAGAGTCTCTTTTGCAGGCACAGAGTCCAGCAACTTGGATGTGAGTGTCTTTTTTGGGGGGATGTAGTGGGGGTGGGATGGGCTTCCAGGGGGAGCATTATCTATCCTACTATATCTCTGTACCCCTTTTACTCTCTCATGGTACCCAAATAGCATCCCTCATAGCCATCATCACTTTCTTTCTCATTAGACTCAATGAGGGTTGAGGACTTTGGAGGGTAGTTCAGCCTTTTATTATTCCACTGTGTGCTGCAGTGGCTGGCATGCAGTAAACACTCTGAAATCCATCGTGAATGGACAGCCTTTTAAAATATATCCAGATCCCAGATGTCTCCATTCCCAGCCAGAGGCACTATCTAAAACATTATAATGCTGCCTTTTAGATTAGTATTATTATTTTATTACATGTATTATTCTGAAAGTAGTTCCCATAGATTGATTTTATACTTAAATTAGATAAAATGCTTTCTTGGTCAGCACCACTGAGAAGGTGCTGTGTGCTCACATGTAATCCACATCAAGTAGTCTCAGGTTCAGATTGTAGTTAGACTGGATCATGACCCATGCCAGAGAATTTAGTCACTTAGTCCTCCTTTTATTTCTCATAATTTACCAAAGAAAGAGAAAACATACCACGTTAAATTCCAGTTTTGTTTTGGAAAACAGTTTGAAGCTTATGGAAAAAAAATGAATAAAATATCTTTCTTATATATATTTAATTATTTAGATAGTATTAAAGTAAGAAAATTAATATATTTGAAGCTATTTCAAGTTTTAAGAAAATAATGCTCCTGTTATATATCTGTAGTAAAGCAATTTTTATCTGAAAGGTTAGTCTAAGAAGATTGAAATTCCTTTAACACAGGAAAGAAAAAACCACATGCTCCATATACAGGTTACCATGGTTTCAGTTTAGCAAAAAAGAAAAAAAAATTGGAAGGTCACCAATAAGTTCTGAGCATATTCTTTTTTACAGAAAGAAGTCATCCCAATGCAGTGTAAAATCCTAACAAGATTTGGAACAATACAGGCACTTTGAAAATTACAAAACCATTAGTCAATGCATATTAAGGTGACTTATTACCCTCTAGTGCCACAGCCTTTTAGCTGCTGATGGAGATCCAGTTAAGAAATAAGATTATGAGTCTTTTCTTGAAATTTTCACACACTCTTTTTTCAGAAAAAATTAGATAAGAAATTATTGTTCATATTACTTCTCAACTGGTAGCAATTATAGAGGTTGATATTCAAGCTGAGAAATGTTTCCCGTCCCTTGTACTTAAATCTTGTACAGTCAGTTTCAGTTAAATGATGCAGAAGACTCCTTGATTGCAAAGAAGGAAAACCCAATTTGAATTTGATTAAAGAATAAAAGAGAATTTATTAAAAGAACAATATCTCCCTAGATTATGTTCTAGTAGCTTCATGACGAATCTCCAATATGAAAATCCCAAGGAGGGTTTTAAATGCCCCTATGTGGGTTCCTACTTAGATCACATGCCTCCTTACTCTATGAATGGTTCTTTACCAGGTAGGGAATATCCTACGATTGACCTAAATTCACTCAGTTACCTATTGCTCACCTCTCTCTCTGATAGTGACCAAGGTGGCCTCTCTTTGCAAATAAAAAGCAGGGTGTAGCAGGTAGAATAATGGCCCCTCAAAGATGTCTATAATCTAATCCCACAAAGCTGTGAATATATTTGTATATATGGTGAAGAGGCATTAGGCTGGTAGGTGGAATTTATCAGGTCACCTTAAAATAGGGAGATTAGTCAAAGCTATGGATGGTTTTTCCAGTAGTCATATATGGATGTGAGAGTTGGACTATAAAAAAAGCTGAGTGCTGAAGAACTGATGCTTTTGAATTGTGGTGTTGAAGAAAACTCTTGAGAGTCCCTTGGACAGCAAGGAGATCCAACCAGTCCATCCTAAAGGAAATCAGTCCTGAATATTCATTGGAAGGACTGATGCTGAAGCTAAAACTCCAGTGCTTTGGCTATCTGATGCAAAGAACTGACTCATTGGAAAAGACCCTGATGCTGGGAAAGACTGAAGGTGGGAGGAGAATGGGATGACAGTGGATAAAATGGTGGATGGCATCACCAACATGATGGACATGAGTTTGAGTAGGCTCCGGGAGTTGGTGATGGACAGGGAAGTCTGGCATGCTGCAGTCCGTGGGGTCACAAAGAGTCGGACATGACTGAGCAATTGAACTGAACTGATCTAGGTGTGCCCAGTGTAATCACAAGGATCCGTGAAAGTGAAAGAGGGAGACTGAAGAGAGGCAGAGAAAGAGAAGTGACAATGGAAAAAGGGCCAGGGAGGTACTATGCTGCTGGCTTTGAAGATGGAGGAAAGGAGTCATGAACCAAGAATAAGGGTGGCCTCTAGAAGATAGAGGGCTTCCCTGGTAGCTTGGCTGATACAGAATCCACCTGCAATGCGGGAGAGCAGGGTTCAACCCCTGGGTCAGGAAGATCCCCTGGAGGAGTGCATGGCAACCCACTCCAGTATTCCTGCCTGGAGAATCCCCATGGCCAGAGGAGTCTGGTGAGGCTACAGTCCATGGGGTCACAGAGAGTCAGACACAACTGAGCAACTAAGAACACTAGAAGGTAGAAATGGGAGGGAAATGGATTATCTTCTAGAGAGCTCTGCTGATAGGGAGGTATACTTACTAGGTCAAGAACAAATTTTAAAATGACAATAAAAGTTAAAATGTTAAAATTTATCTTTGTTATAAATCAATGTACAAAGTTCCTGTTCTTCTAATTTCTCTCCTGCTTCCTTGATTCTCCACAATAAGCAGCCTGAGGGGTTTGGTTGGGCTTTATTTACTCTAGTGGGAAAAAAGGGAAACTTGCATTCATGGAGTATATGCAAATGGGAATGATCTGTCCTCCTGGCGCAAGGGGGAGTAGGGATTCAGTTTCAGTTATTGTCCTGTGGATCAGATACACAACTTCTGATATCTTCTAGTTTGTGGACTGGTGATCATGTTTAATAAAGAGACCCGGATCTGACGTTCAGAATCTAAGACAACAATCATTTGTTCTCAACCCGTCACTTGGTCTACCTTTGCCTCCATTTGTCCTCTTAGCACCTCTGAGTCTTCTTGCTAGGGCACTTATTATGTGCCCAGGCCATAGGAAAGCTTCAGGCTCATCTCTCTAGCCATCTCTCTTGACCACTGCTGTGCTGTTGGTCAAAGACTGTTGCATTTGGTCCAGAGAAAGGCTTGTCAGATATGCCAAGGCTTTTAGAGTCCCCCAAGTTTTACCCAGCGAGCAAATATGGCTTACCTCCCTGATAGTCTCAAGACCTCCATACTTACCTTGGTACTTATAAAGTGCTCCCTTCCCTGGGTCCAGCCCATTTGTGAGTGGATTGAAGGCAACTTTTCCCACTGCCCTTCCCATTTCTCACAAACCACTATGGAAGAAGAGTAGACTTACCACTTGTTTTATATTATAAATTGCCCTAGATTGTATCTTTCTTCTTCTCCTTAGAAACTAAAATTCACTGCTCTGAAAAAGATGAGATTTCTCTATAATCTAGTCTTCCATCTCTCAATATGTTAATGGAGCTTCAAAGACTATGAAAATCCTCATCTTTCTTGATAAAACTTTTTATCTTGATAAAAGCTTTTAAGATTCTTATCATGCTTTTAACTGGAAAGTGAATTTTGAATTCCAAAAGCTGACTATTGATCCTTGTTTCTCTTTGTAATTCTGTTCCAACAATTCTAATCTTTTCCAAGTCAAATGAATGTCTCTGACTGAAGAGAGGGGTGTTGTAAGCATAGAAAAGTAAAAGATAAGGGAAAATGTATGTAGTCAGTGAAAATGTTATGTCTAATACATGTCAATAGATTTATTTGTCATAATATTTTAAATGTTTTGAAAATACATTCATATGTAACACTTGTGGTTTAAGGAAACTCAGAGTATTAAAGTCCATTAGTACTTTAGGCACAGGTCAAGATTGCTCACTACCCCAAAGGTTTGGCAACACTAAGGTCATATATTCTTCACCTTCAAGTCCTGTGAATCCCTCAGTGAACATACCTCATTGGTATGCTCCTCCTATGAGACTGAAAGCTAAGAGAACCTTTACCTGGTTGCCACATGGATATTTTTGTATGGTGGGTTAGTGGAGTCAGAAAGTAGCTGCAACTCTAAGGGACAGTCACTCAACAATCATCAACGAAAAACAATGGAGAAAAAAAGTGAAAGGAGTTCCAAGTGGCAAGTGTTTTCTGCTAAGCAACATTGATAAAATATAGATAAAATATAAAATCCTGAACACTGCAAAACCCCCCTAAAATAGTAGAACAGTGTGAACTATTTTGATCAAATGATTACCAGTTAAATATAAATGGCCATGAAAAGTACTGAGTCTTACCTAATACCATCTTAGATTATTCCAGTGAAATAATAACGACCACCACATTGACTGGATGCTTATCCTGGGCTTCGTGCTTTTCCAAGTGCTAAGTATTTTCATTTCTAATATTCAAAACACCTTGTGAAATAGTTTTTATTATCTCAGTTTTACAGATTAGCAAATTGAAACACAATGAGGTTAGATAGCTTTTCTTTCTTTTCTTCTTTTTAATTTCTTATTTATTTGGCTGTGTAGGGTCTTAGTTGTGGGAACTCTTAGTTGCAGCATGTGGATTCTAGTTCCTTGACCTGAGATTGAACACGGGCCCCTTGCATTGGGAGCAGGGAGTCTTTGCCACTGGACCACCAGGGAAATCCTCTTTAGGTAGCTTTTCTATGGGCACACAGATAATTGGCATGAAGCTTGACTTTTGATTTCTGTATTAATACTTGACTTCCTGCTCTTAATCTGTTACCTGTGATATTTCTCCAGACACTCATCTGCTTGATGGAGCGTTATAAACTTCAGACTTCGCCCAGGTATGACCAGATGGTTGTGCATGCAGCACGACTGTAATATCTCTGGGTGGACTTCTTAATTATTATCTAAAAAATCCTTAATCCTTCCTCATTTAGACATGCATAATCTACTGTTACTCAAAGTTGATCAGTGATTATCACTGAGAGTATGACAGTCTTAAATCCTACTGTTGGGCTTTAATGAACAGGGACAGCCTCAAGGACTCAATCCAATACTCAAGGAGACTTCCCTGGCAGTCCACTGGTTAGGACTTTACCTTCCAATGCAGGGGGTGCCAGTTCGATCCCTGGTCAAGGAGCTAAGATCCCATCTGCCTCATGACCAAAAAAACACAATGTAAAGCAGAAGCAATAGTGTAACAAATTTTATAAGGACTTTAAAAATGATCCACATCAAAAAAAAACCCCAAAAATCTTTGAAACAAAACCAAAACTTAAACTAAGGCATGGTATGGCAGGAGGTTTCTCTATCTGCAGCCTTAGTCATTCAAGAGAACTATTGTTTCCCACTTGAGATACTAACCGGTAAACAATTCAGAATACCTACCATCTGCACTGCTACTGAAGAAAGTGCCCAAGCTCCCGCCAGTCTCTCTTTTGCCCAAATAACTGTAGTTTTGTGGAGGACAATGTTCTGCCACCATTCAAGGTCCTACCTCGATTCTTCAGAGCTTGGAAGACAAGTGCCCTGGCTGAGGAAACTAGTCCAGATTCCTCATGGAGACAGTTTTGTGAATAAATGTATCCACTATTTATGACTTTGGTTTTCATTGGATGAGTAGTTCTGAATACCATAATGAATGGAATTAATAAATTAACAGTAAGAAAAATTTAAGAAACTACAGAAGAGCAAAAACATCAAAACAAAAGCCTACTGTGTGTCATAATCAGTCTGTAATTAAAAAACAGCTATGTAAGTTTTACATATATATTTTACTTTGGGCATTCAGTTAACAAATTTAACAATATTGAGAGAAACGTGATATAACAGAGCTGATACAATTTTATTGAGGTTTTGTTTAGGAATTTAGAGTTATAAACTATATTAGAAATAAAGTTAAAACCTAAATGCTAAAGTCTTGTTATAAACTTTTAGGAAATTTTGATAAAATAATCAATACTTGAAATATAATTGTAAATCTCTGAGATACAAAAGAAAATATAAATCATATAAATATAAAATAAAATATAATTGCAAATCATTCATCTTATCAGTTCAAGTTTTGTTTGTGAATTTAAGAGGTAAAACATAGGAGCAGTCTATGATAAACAGCAATATCTATTGCGTGTTTAGTGTCTGCTGACTGTCACACATTATAATTATCTTCTTAACCCTACCAAGAATCCTAAGATGGTATTATACATGCAGTTTTACAGAAATCATAACAGAGGCCTAGAGATAAAGTCTCTTCCTCCAGATTAAAGTGAAATCTTTGACAGAGCCGAGTTTCACACTCAGACCCCTCTGACGCATTACCATCAGTACTACTGGTAAAGCAACATTTTAGATATAGATGAGGGAGAAGAATCATTGATTGGTTCTATACACAAAGCACATTCTTACAAGACAAGAGGACTGAAGGTTTATTTTAATCAGGTAAAGGATTGTCTCAGATGGCATAGCCTATGAGAAGAAATCAAAGCCAACAAACAAAACAGAGGTGGGGGATGTAGAAAAAGCAAAGTCCTGAGCTGGTGCAAGGGTAATTATTACATCACACCTGCGACCAGTCACCTTTAACCTGAGAAAAAATATTAGAATGAAAGAATGTCCTTCCTTGGGCCTCCTTCCAGAATATAAAACTCACAGTTTGTAACTGCATTTTTGTTGCTGTTGTTGCCATTGCTGTTGTGATTGTTACTACTTTCTGAGATGATTGCAACAAGGGAATGAGAAAGATGGGCAAACCTTATCACATTGCTTTTGGGGGTTTGTTTTGTCTGCATCCACAATCTATTGAGTTAAAAGGGTGCTTTTTAAAAAACAGTGCTTGTTGTTGAATATTTAATTCAGTTTAATCCTGGTTGAGGGCACAAGAGTAATTTCAAAAGAGATTTTCAGTCAAAGGGGTAAAGCTCAGTAGTAGACCATTTGACTGTAAAAGACATTGGAAGATGGTGGGCACAAAAGAGCGGCCCCTGATTTGCAGTACTGGAAGGGGACCATCGTCCAGCTGAGAGCATGTGATTCAGTGTAATCCATGGCTCTTCTTTCAGAGATACACACACACACACACACTGACATATGTGCACACATGAATTTTTTTTCTCATCAACGCTAAAAACTCTAGGTACAGCCAAACATAATATGGCAGAAAGAAGGCAGCTCCATGACCACATGCTATAGAGTCAGATAACCTCTGTTTCAATGGTGTCTCTCCCCCATTACCAGCCTGATTACTCCAAGTAAGTAGTTTCCCACATTATAAAATAGTTATAATTCCTCCCTCCTGTAATTTTTTTTTACCTTTTTTTAAATGTGGATCATTTTATAAAGTCTGTTGAATTTGAATTTGTTGATATATATATATATATCTTCAGTCATGTCCGACTCTTTGAGACCCTATGGATTA
Organism: Capricornis sumatraensis; assembly: GCF_032405125.1. NCBI lineage: Eukaryota > Metazoa > Chordata > Mammalia > Artiodactyla > Bovidae > Capricornis > Capricornis sumatraensis. The sequence continues at coordinate 117,994,782 of NC_091092.1, forward strand.
TAGCCCACCAGGCTCCTCTGTCCATGGGATTTCCTAGGCAAGAATACTGGAATGGGTTGCCATTTCCTACTCCAGGGGATCTTCCTGACACAGGGATCAAACCTGCATCTCTCCTGTCTCCTGCATTGGCAGTGTAATTGTTTTGAGGGGTAAATGAGATAACATGTGTAAAAATATTTAGTAAAATAACTGGAAATCACTTAGCAACCAAAGATATATAATATAATAACAAAGTTATTTTTATTCTTGGTTCTGAAGGAAGCTCTGGTTTTTCTTTTCTTTCTCTTTTTTTTTTGTCGGTTTTTTTTTTTTTTTTGCTATGGCTACCTCTGTTTCTCTCTACATGAATGAGTCAGACTCAAGTTCAGATTACTCCATTACTCAGAAGAATCACTACAGTTTATGGACATAAATTAGACTATGTTTTTCCAATTGGAATTTTTCATTAAAGATGAAAAATGGTGGGTAGGTTCCCTGTCTCAGTCTCCCTTTCAGATGGCAGAAAGGAACAGTGGCAACATTTCAGACATCAAGAGAAAGCAAGGATAAAACTTCGCCACTGAAAATGTCCTCCTTTGAAATTTGTTCTTCATTACATCCCTCTTTTTTGGAATTCTTTCAGTTCTCTGTTGTTCTTTGTTTCTTGTCTCTTCCCATCCTCTGTTGGCTCATCTTCCCTCTGCCCACTCCTGTACATAAAATGTCTCCAATTATGTTTCTCACAAAGAAAAGTCTCCCTGATCAGGTATGTGTAAGAGAGGCTGCTCTAGACAAACTTATATAAATGTTTCGTGCCTCAGTCTGGCTTTCTGTGATTATAAAAGATGGCAGTAAGTTTAAAGTTACTGACAGATGAAGTGCTGGACTGCAGTCACTCTTTTTTGTCACTGAAGTGCAGAACCACGCCCTTTAGAAATCCATGCAGCTGTGCCTAAGCCAGACTTGCTCTGGTGAAAAAACCCTAACAAGAACATGTCCCTGCACAGAAAGTCAATTTATCTGCTCCCAGAATTTAACTTAGCAAGGACTTAACCCACAGAAAGGGATGAGATTTTTCCTAGCAATGTTTATGGGTATAACACTATCAAGTAAGCAATTGCTACCACAAAGTTTTTCATCCATTGGATTTGTTTACTGAAGAAGGAAAAAAAAAATGAAAGCTAGAACCAAATATCCAATTTCTAAAATTAAAAGAAGATAGTCATAATGAAGCAAAAAATAAAATACATTTAGTTTTGCACAGAGTACTGTAACATGTAAAATAAAATTTATTTTTGCAGAGATGGCTAATATCTGTTATATAAAGAAAGCCCTTATCACTCACCTTCTAATTTGTAGATGACAATATCAGTAAGAATATTTAGAATACCATTTCATACGAGTTTCAGATATTAGAACATCTTGAGATATCTACTGTGTGTTAGTCGCTTGGTTGTGTCCGACTCTTTGTGACCCCATGGACTGTACAGCCTGCCAGGCTCTTCTGTCCATGGGATTTTCCAGGCAAGGATACTGGAGTGGGTTGCCATTTCCTTCTTCAGGGGATCTTTCCAACCCAGGGATTGAACCAAGTCTCCTGCATTGCAGGCAGATGCTTTACCATCTGAGCTACGAGGGAAGCCCGTCTACCACAGTGAGATATCTACTACAGTGATGAAATGGTAATAAAATCAGTTCTCCTCCACGTCCCTTGGCATTTATTTCTATCCACCTTTTTTTTTCATATTCCTACATGATCTTTAATGTCCAAACTGAGTCACTATAATTTAAGACAGTGTCGTTCTCCCCACTCTTTTTCTCTGTCTCCTTGAGACCTAGCACAAAATAACCTTGGAGAACCAGCAAAGTTGAAAGTGAAATGTATAGATGTTGACAGAGATTAATCAATGTGGGCTCTAAGACATAGATGGCTGTCTTACTTAAAGTCATTTTTTCACTTCTGAAGTGTGAGACACTTCCATTCACTGTTCTAATCAGTAGTCTTTGTAACTGATGTAACCATGGGCACTTGAGTGGGTAAAAATGAGCTGGTCCATTTGTCATTTATGTGGAGAAGGGGACGACAGAGGATGAGATGGTTGAATGGCATCACTGACTCAATGGACATGAGTTTGGGTAAACTCCAGGAGTTGTTGATGGACAGGGAGGTCTGGGGTGCTGCAGTCCATGGGGTCACAAAGAGTCGGACACGACGGAGGGACTGAACTGAACTGATGTTTACATATTCATTTCCTAATATCCTTAAATGCCACAACCAACAAGAGAGGTTCTTATGGTACCTAATGAAAGGAAACATGAAAGAAGCTTGAGAAAAATAAGAGTTGCAGTAAAATCTGCTTCTTTCTTTTATACTTTGATTCACTCAGTTGTAAGAATGATTCTGCCAGATGAAGGTTTATACTTTCAGATATGTAGAATGATAGGAGAAAGTTCTCTTGGTTTAAGGAGGCTATTAGTTGAGGTAGTAGGAGAAAAAAGCCTACAGGCTTGATTTGGGAATCAGGGCATGGGTACACTGTTTTTGGATTTTTTTTTTCTCATAGCTAAGAAACATTCTGCTTTCTCTGATGCTGTTCACTAGATATTCTCTCTCTCTCTCTTTTTTTTTTTATGAAAAATAACCCAATCTCTTAAAGTGCAATGAAGTTATTTTTGTCCTTCTACTAATTTTTTCAATCTCTAATTTTTTCAATAAGATGTATTCAAAAGAAACAAGAAGATGTATAGTTTATTACCAATATTCCTATGATTTTATATTTATCCTAATTGGATACCCCTGCTGCTGCTAAGTCGCTTCAGTCATGTCCAACTCTTAGCGACCCCATGGACTGCAGCCCACCAAGCTCCTCCGCCCATGGGATCTTCCAGGCAAGAGTACTGCCGTGGGGTGCCATTACCTTCTCCTATACAACATTTAAAGTATTTGCTACTTTAAAAAAAATCATTAACATATGAAGCTGATAGACTTGATAGGTCTCTGTGAAACTAACACATTCTATCCTTATTGTATTATGCATTTGTATATTTATTCCTTTATTCATAATTGTGTATTGCATCCCTAGGCAAAAATGTAGTGAGATTATAGACAGAATCTCTGTGGGAAGAAAGATAGATAAACCCAAACATATCCATATAAGTGAGTGTACAGGTGAGGAGGGGTCATGGAGGAGTAGGACCTAACTTTTGAGAGAAAGTAAAAGACTGTGAAAATAGATTCTGAGTGAGATGACACAGAGCAAGACATGGAGAACCAGAGGGAGTTAGAAGTAGATTAGTATGGCAGAGGGAATAAAATTGAGTGTACAAAGATATCTTTGACAAGGCATCCTCCCTTTCCATTTCTTATTGTTAAATATAATTATGACTTTAACTCTAATGTCAAACCTCAATCCATTTTCCCAAAAGCTAATGGAATATTTTTTTCAAAAGTCAAATCTGATATTACTACCGTGGTTACAAATTTGCACTAGTTTCGTATAGACATTAGAAGAAAAAGCAGTCTTCATAAGTCCTGTTCTGATTTGACCCATGTTCTATTAACCCCTTTTGTAGACAGCTTTTATAAACTTGAAATTTCATTTGGTAACATTAGTTTATATTGACAGACTTATAAGAAATATTTATTTAAACCCAATAGCTGTGTTTATTGTTAAAGTGTTAAACACAAACATTTCTATGAATTGAATAGCTGTATTTACAAGAGGAATGTTGGCAATATTGTATACTGCATTATATGGGATTTTTTCTATAAGGCCTCTTGAAAGAAACAGCTCTCTGGTCTTAGAAATAGCTGTGTTTCTTTAGAGGAACTGTTTGACTTCATCCTGTTACATATATTCTGGATCATGTAACTAGTAGTTTGCCTCTTTGACTGGTCTAATGGAATGCTTAGAACCCAGAGTACATTATCTTCATTAGGAAATGTTTAGGATATTAAGGCATTTTTTTTTTTTAAAAAAGAAGAAACTAATCTTACTATTTGCCTTTATCTTACTTTCCTTTGTAATTTATCTTAACCCTATTTTTTCCCCTCATCTCTTTCATCTATTTTCCCATATAGGTATAGTGTAAGAGTCTGAAATTCACATTGAATTATCTCAAACAAGATATTACTTGAAAGGAGGGAAAGGGGAGGGAAAAGGAGGAAAGGGAGATAGAGAAAAGCATACAGTTCTCTCAACTGTAACTTTTACTCTTTAAAAGTTATAAAGGGAAACAGAAAAAACTATTCCTGCATACTCAGGTTATACATGTATATACTAGCCTTCTCCTCTTGGTTTCTGAAATGTATCTTTGACAAGCATTGAGACATCTGGACTTGGCAGATTAGCTAAAAGAGTGCTTTCATCTTTTGAGAATTTCTTTGGGAGGCCATGAATCTCCTATTCTCATTCTGGGTGATTCTGTAGTTTCCCAGCTGACCCCCAAAGCCAGGGGAGGTCACACAATCTAGTCCTAGCCATTTAGAACATCCCATTCTCGCAAGTAAAATGACCGATTTGTGAATAAAATCACAACTCAAAGTTAGCCAGTCAGAGCCCTCTGTGAGCTTTGCCACAGAACTTGTATGCAGACCATAAGAATGAGGAAAACCTCAAAGAGCTTCAGTTCTTGTCTTTCCGTTTGCAGAAGCCTTAGAATTAGGCCACCTCTGTTAGGATGGAGAGCTGAAAGCAGTAATAGAAACTTAAACTAATGCAATTACGCTTTCTAGATACCTAAGCCAATAATTATCTTTAGTACTTGTATCATTTGATTTAGATCTTTGTCATTTGCAGATTCGAGTGTCATTGATTCAAGCAGAGGAAAAAGGTCTTAGAATCTAGTAACAATACTACTACCCAAGGTTTCTCCTCTCCGTGAACACACTATCTTTCATATTCTTTCTGCCACCTGTATGCTGGGAAAGTCCTCCAATCTCACTCTACCTTTATCTTATTATATAATTAGGTCCTCAAAGTAGACATTTTGTTTAATATGACACAGTGCTTCTCCCATCTGCAGTTTCCCTTCTCAGGTGTACTATGTGAATTACTGCAAGGAGTTTAATTATTAAATCAGGCTAACCCAAATAATATATCTTACCCAGCACCGATTCTACTAACAATTCAAAGGATACAGGTAAGCCGAGATGTTGGGGGTATAGTGGTTAGCATAGCTGCCTTCCAAAGGATACAGGTAAGCATCAGGAAGAGATGGAAGTTGTCAGGTGTCCATTTTCTAATGAGCTGTTATAAATTTTGCTTTTAGATTAACATGAAATTTTGAGAGTTTTTGACTCCTGCATTTTATATACTGTGAATTGCACAAAGAGGATAGTACTCACTTTACCCCCGTTCTCCAGCTAACCATGCTTGTTGTTTATTTAGAAAAAAAAAAAAAAAAACACCTAGATCTTAAGTATGTTTATAAGACAAGCTGGTCATAACCCATCTCCTCTTGTTCTAGGTGGGAAGAGAACAGATAATAGGTGTGTGACTAGCTCTGAGTGCCTAAGCCCCAAATGTAAAGCCTAGATGATATATGGGATTGATAATAATGTTACATAAGTATTACCAACTTTTTACTATACACTATGCCATAAATAGAGGCTCACTTACAGCTAAAGGATGCTCCTTAGGCTTTACAGAACTCATAGTATAGTAGGAACAGTGTGTAAGTAAATAATACAGTGTATTTGTGACTAGAGCTAAAATTGGTACCACATGATTAAGTTAACAAAGATGAAGGATACACAGATCAGACTGAGAAATCCATTGCACAGTTTTGAAGAGAAGGTACTTGACACTGAGTCCTTTAAGATAATAATAACTTGGCTAAGAAAAGAGGGTAGTAATACCAGATTCAGAAAATAGTAAGGATACAAGAAATATTGTCTGATAAGTCAAGTGATTTATGCTATAAATAGTTTGTTACGAGGAATGAAGAAAGTTTGTCAGAGTATGTTAAAAAAGCAAGTATGGCTTGGATCTAGGGTTTTTAATTTTCATTTTGGAATCTAGGGGTTTACAATGAAAAAATGTAAGGTCACAGGGATATATTATACCTATATTTCCATTACTCTTCTCTTATTTCCTATTCAACTATTCACTATACTTTCAGCAGCTATTAATACTTTTTGAGAGGCAGGCACTGTCATAGAGGCTGATTTTACAAGGATGAGTGTATAAGACAAAATCTTTAATTTTACAGGTAAGTGGATAAGGAGAAGCAGATGAAAAGTAACAAATACTCATTATTATAAAATATGACATTTGTGCCAAGCTCATATAGGGATCTCTGAGGATCAAAAGACCAGGTGGGACCTACCAGGAGAGTTGGTCAGTGAAGGCCTTTCTGTGGAAGTCACATTGAAAAGGACACATGAAAGAAGAGATAAAACCAGCCTGGTGACTCTGTATGATGAGCAGAGAGAACTCCATGAACTTCTAATGAACCAAATAATTTGGTGTACTTAAGGAGCATATGGAAGCTAACAGTAGAGTTAGGAACAAGTACAGAATGTTTTATAGTAATTCTTGTGAAAAACAATAATGAGGATATTGATAAAGTTAGCATTTCTTGAGCATGTACTTAGAATCACATATAATTGCTAATATATACCTGTCTGACCTACCATATAGGTGTATATTAGTATACACTTATATGCTATACACACACACACACACTCAAATATATAGCATATATTTGATTTAGGTCAAATACCTTAAGATTATGCATGGAACTGACAAATAAATTAAAGGGATTTGATCTGATTGACAAGAGTGCCTGAAAAACTATGGATGGGGGTTCGTGACATTGTACAGGAGGCAGGGATCAAGACCATCCTCAAGAAAAAGAAATGCAAAAGGGCAAAAGGGTTGTCTGAGGAGGCCTTACAAATAGCTGATAAATGAAGACAAGCTAAAGGCAAAGGAGAAAAGGAAACATAGAAGACCAAGGAGAGATAAGAAAGCCTTCCTCAGTGATCAATGCAAAGAAATAGAGGAAAATAATAGAATGGGAAAGACTAGAGATCTCTTCAAGAAAATTAGAGATACTAAGGGAACATTTCATGCAAAGATGTTCGTTCACAATAAAGGACAGAAAAAGTATGGACCTAACAGAAGCTGAAGACATTAAGGAGAGGTCACAAGAATATACAGAAAAAAACTATACAAAAATGATCTTCATGACTCAGATAACCATGATGGTGTGATCACTCACCTAGAGCCAGACATCCTGGAGTGTGAAGTCAAGTGGGCCTTACGAAGCATCACTGCAAACAAACCTAGTGGAGGTGATGGAATTCCAGCTGAGCTATTTCAAATCCTAAAAGACGATGCTATGAAAGTGCTGCACTCAATATGCTAGCAAATTTGGAAAACTCAGCAGTGGCCACAAGCCTAGAAAAGGTCAGTTTTCATTCCAGTCCCAAAGAAAGGCAATGCCAAAGAATGTTCACAATACCACACAATTGCACACATCTCACACACTAGCAAAGTAATGCTCAAAATTCTCTAAGCCAGGTTTCAACAGGATGTGAACTGTGAACTTCTAGATGTTCAAGCTGGATTTCAAAAAGGCAGAGGAACCAGAGATCAAGTTGCCAACATCCACTGATCATTGAAAAAGCAAGAGAGTTCAAGAAAAACATGTATTTCTGCTTTATTGACTATGCCAAAGCCTTTGACTGTGTGGATCACAATAAACTGTGGAAAATTCTGAAAGAGATGGGAATACAAGACCGCATGACCTGCCTCCTGAGAAATCTGTACGCAGGTTAAGAAATAACAGTTAGAACTGGACATGGAACAACAGACTGTGTTCCAAATTGGGAAAGGAGTACGTCAAGGCTGTATATTGTCACCCTGCTTATTTAACTTATATGCAGAGTACCTCATATGAAATGCCAGGCTGGATGAAGCACAAGCTGGAATCAAGATTGCTGGGAGAAATATCAATAACCTCAGATACGCAGATGACACCATCTTTATGACAGAAAGCAAAGAACTGAAGAGCCTCTTCATGAAAGTGAAAGAGGAGAGTGGAAATGTTGGCTTAAAACTCAACATTCAAAAAATGAAGATCATGGCATCCCATCCCATCACTTCATGGCAAATGATGGGGAAACAATGGAAAGAGTGAGAAACTTTATTTTCTTGAGCTCCAAAATCACTGCAGATGGTGACTACAGCCAGGAAATTAAGATGCTTGCTCCTTGGAAGAAAAATTATGACCAAACTAGACAGTATATTAAAATGTAGACATTACTTTGCCAACAAAGGTCTGTCTAGTCAAAGCTATCGTTTTTCCAGTAGTCATGTATGGATGTGAGAGTTGGAATGTAAAGAAAGCTGGCCGCCGAAGAATTGATGCTTTTGAACTATGGTGACGGAGAAGACTCTTGAGAGTGCTTCAGGCTGCAAGGCAATCCAACCAGTGCATCCTAAAGGAAATCAGTCCTGAATATTCATTGGAAGGAATGATGCTGAAGCTGAAACTCCAATACTTTGGCCACCTGATGTGAAGAACTGACTCACTGGAAAAGACCCTGATGCTGGGAAAGATCAAAGGTGGGAGGAGAAGGGGACAACAGAGGATTAGATAGTTGGATAGCATCACTGACTCAATGGACAATCAGTTTGAGCAAGCTCCAGCAGTTGGTATAGGACATGGAAGCCTGGCATTTTGCAGCCCATGGGCTTGCAAAGAGTCAGACTCGGCTGAGTGATTGAAGTGAACTGACCACCTCTTACCACTGCAAAACTGAAAGCGACAGCAAGCAGATGACTATATGACTGAAGCGACAACAGCACATTTCAGTAAGTTCCTTGGTGGTCTAAAGTAAAATAGTGAAAGTAAGATTATGAGGATGGAGCAAATGGAAAAACTCATCAAAGACCTTTCTATGGAAATGTGTAGGGCATGAGAAAAATAAGGTATCTAGAGTGAGTCAAAACCTTTGACTTGAGTTATTAGGTAGAGACTGATAGTATTAAGTGAAATTAGGACAAATGGAAGAAGAGAGAAAAGCTCAAATTGGGGAATGTTCAGCTGTGGTGTCTGTGGATTTTGTAACCTAATGGTTAGATGGGTAGGTAGAAGAGAGTCTGAGAAAATTTAGGAGATAGTTTTGAATTAGGAATTAGCATAAAGTTTTGGTGGTTGAGGTTTGGAATTTATTTTGGTTACTCATGATAAATATATCAAAAGAAGAGAACCAGGACAGGAAAACTGCTGATTCTTAAGTGCCATATTAAGGATGAGAATCCACTAAAAATCAGTGTCCCTACTGGATAATTTTGATTAAGTAAACTGGAACAGGATAAAATAGCATTGCACAAAAGAAAGGAGGAAAGTATTATTGAATGGTGGTTCAGTTTTCTTGTAATTCTAGAAAAATGTTGGAATGTCTGTAGTAAAGAAAATCAATTAAAATAATTCACATGCATCTAATACAATCACTTAATTGCACCTTTCATGTTCTTTGGTCCTGCTCCCCTAACAGTGAGATGGAAAGTTTATTTCAACCAGAGACGTGAATGCAGGGGCCAAATATGGCTGTCAAGGGGACTTCTCACATTGTGGTTGAGATAAACCAAGGAAGAGCACCAAAGCTAAAAGTTCAGGGCTAAGCAGTTGTCAGGTTTCGTAAGAAAAGGGTATCCACATAAAATACAATAAATAAGAAAATCTGTACAATGTGAATTTGAAAAATTCCTTAAACTTTTGTATAATGGACATTATATTGACTTATTTTTCCTTCTTTTTAAAACTTTTTTTAAAACTTTTATTTTTTATTATTTTTTTAAAATTTTTCCTTCTTAATGGATAAGGTAGAACAAACAGATGAGTTAGTTTTCAACTATAAATTACCCATTAACTTATGAGGGCATATGTCTTATTACATCATATTTAATATTCTTTTGATTAAATGGGACTATCATGTTTAAAAATGATATAAGAAGTTGACTTAAAATAGGTGCACTTTCTAAGGAAATTAACTGAACTTGATGAAAGACAAAAGAAACAATAAAATGCTTTTGTTTTCATCTATACTTAGGATATAATAAAATTTTAAGCACACAAGTATTATTGTATATTGAGAGTGCCATTGGACTAGATCCCAGAGAGTGATATTTAAGGCTTATTATTACTGATGAGTAACACTGTAATTTTTTCCAGTTAGCTGGAGAGCATTATGAAACAGTTAACTGTGTGGCTAAGTTTAGACTACAAAGAACATTTCTGACCAGTCTAACATACATTTAAAAGCACTAAATATAACTTCTTAAAATAGATCCCTTTGGTACCTAGATAGAAAAGAAACTATTTGCTGAATTCCAACAAAACTCCCTTACAGTTCAAAGAGACAATTAAGACCTTCCTCTTGTATCAAGGACTACAATTGGCCATTGTATTAAATACTCAGGACTCTGTTTTAAAAAGCAATTTCTTGAAAAAGTGTATTTCGTCTCCAGGTCTACACTAAATGGCCTTATAATAGTTCTCCCTCCAGCTAATAAACTACATGGGGTGCTTTACTGAGGTCTCTAAGTATAATTTTGAGTATAATTCACAGAAAATAAAAATTTGGCTTACTTTAATATTAGGGTTCTTTATTGTGGAATATACATTTGCCACTGAATAATTAGGTGATGGTATAATTAATATTAATACCTCAGGAAGCATAAAAATAATTTGTACTTTAGCCAAATTCATTTTTATTAATATTGGGTGTTATACATTGTATCATCATTCAGCTAATAGTCATTACCCACCCTGTCTCTACATCACGGAATGAGTAGACTCCCTGCCCATTGATTTTTGGCATGGGGAATTGACTTGATTGGAACAATGTAAATGTGGTAGAAGAAACTATGAATTCCCAGTCAAGAAACTTCAGAAGTTTCTGCTTAGCCATCTGGGAGATTAACTACAAGCATGAGAAAAAATTTTCCCTAGTAGCCATTGCCCCTTTATCCTGGGTTCATAATGAGACCCATAGAAAAAACCCTTCACTCCACTCGGAGGCTGAAGCAGAGTTCTTGAAATGAACCACAGATGACCTGCAGCTTGAAATAGAATGGCATACACTAATGCTTAGGTAGAAAAAGGAGAAAGTTTTGTGGTAAGCCACTGACTTTGGGGGTATTTTATTATGGAGCATTATCAAAATATCTGGCCCCCAAAATTTCATAATTGTTTCTTAGAATTCAGAATGTTTTAAATAAAATCCTACCATTCATTTGGTAATAAAAATACATGTTAATATTTGTAACTTTTAAAGGAAATTTTCAAAAAACTATTTTACCCAATTTGCATGAATAGTGTAACATAATTGCTAGATGATAAGCAAAAAACAGAACATTTGTTTGTATGTCTTATTTCTCAGTGACAGCTCTGCCAAAGTGTTAGATTCTCCTATTTGGATAAATATTTTGCCAACTATGTAAAAAAGCAAGATGCATTTTCACTAGTATAAAGTATTCTACTTCTTTAAAAGATAGCACTGAAATGAAATTAGAACACTTTTCCTTTGAATAGTTTTCAGCTCCATGTTGTCACCTTTTGAGATGGTTTATGAGATGATGCTTTGAAACTGCTGCACTCAATATGTCAGGAAATTTGGAAAACTCAGCAGTGGCCACAGGACTGGAAAAAGTCCAGTTTTCATTCCAATCCCAAAGAAGGGCAATGCCAAAGAATGTTCAAACTACTGCACAAATGCAATCATCTTACATGCTAGCAAAGTAATGCTCAAAATTCTCCAAGCCAGGCTTTAAGAGTATGTGAACTGTGAACTTTCAGATGTTCAAGCTGGTTTTAGAAAAGGCAGAGGAACCAGAGATCAAGTTGCCAACATCTGCTGGATCATGGAAAAAGCAAGAGAGTTCCAGAAAAAACATCTATTTCTGCTATATTGACTATGCCAAAGCCTTTGACTGTGTGGATCAAAATAAACTGGAAAATTCTGAAAGAGATGGGAATACCAGACCACCTCACCTGCCTCCTGAGAAATCTGTATGCAGGTCAAGAAGCAACAGTTAGAACCAGACATGGAACAACAGACTGGTTCTAAATTGGGAAAGGAGTATGTCAAGGCTGTATATTGCCACCCTGCTTATTTAACTTCTATGCAGAGTACATCATGCAAAATACCATGCTGGATGAAGCACAAGCTGGAATCAAGATTGCTGGGAGAAATACCAATAATCTCAGATATGCAGATGACACCACCCTTATGGCAGAAAGTGAAGAGGAACTGAAGACCATCTTGATGAAAATGAAAGAAGAGAGTGATGAAGCTGGCTTGAAACTCAACATTCAAAAAACAAAGATCATGGCATCCAGTCCCATCACTTCATGGCAAATAATAGATGGGGAAACAATGGAAGGAGTGAGAAATTTTATTTTCTTGGGCTCCAAAATCGCTGCAGATGGTGACTGCAGCCATGAAATTAAAAGACACTTGCTCCTTGGAAGAAAAGCTATGACCAACCTAGACAGCATATTAAAAAGCTGAGACATTACTTTGCCAAAAAAGGTCCATCTAGTAAAGCTATGGTTTTTCCAGTAGTCATGTATGGATGTGCGAGTTGGACTGTAAAGAAAGCTGAGCACCAATAATTGATGCTTTTTGAACTGTGGTGTTGGAGAAGACTCTTCATAGTGCCTTAGACTGCAAGGAGATCAAACCAGTCAGTCCTAAAGGAAATTGGTCCTGAACATTCATTGGAAGGACTGATGCTGAAGCTGAAACTCCAGTACTTTAGCCACCTGATGCGAAGAACTGACTCCTTGGAAACGACTGTGCTGCTGGGAAAGACTGAAGACGGGGGGAGAAGAGAACGACAGAGGATGAGATGGTTGGATGGCCTCACCAACTTGATGGATGTGAGTTTGAGCAAGCTCCGGGAGTTGGTGTTGGACAGGGAAGCCTGGCGTACTGCAGTCCATGGGGTTGCAAAGAGTCGGACACAAGTTGGTAACTGAAGTGAACTGAACTGATGGGCTTCACAGGTTGCTCAGTGGTCAAGAACCCACCTGCCAATTTAGGAGACGTGTGTTCCATCCCTGGTTCAGGAAGATACCCTGGAGAAGGGAATGGCTACCCATTCCAGTATTCTTGCCTGGAGAATTACATGGACAGAGGAGCCTGGTGAGCTACAGTCCTTGGGATCACAAAGAACTGGAAACGACTTAACAACTCAACAACACAAATTTGTTTCTTAGTGCTGCCATAGGAAATTCCCACTCGTGTATTTGCTTCAAGCAGCACAGATTTGCTACCTCACCATTGGGTAGTTCATAAATCTTAAAATATGTCTCATTGGGCTAAAGTTAAGGTGTCAACAGGGCTACATTCAATTCTGGAGTTTCTAGGAGAAAATCCATGGCCTGCCCTTACCAGCCTCTGGAGGTCATCCACATTCCCTGATTCATGCATGGCCTTCCTCTTCCTCTACTATTACAGACAGAAACATTTGGCAAAGTATATCTCACATTGTCATCCTTCTGGTTCTCACTATACTGCCTTCCTCTGCCACTTAAAAGGATCCATGTGATTATATCAAGCTCACTAAAATAATCTAGGATAATCTCCCATCTCAAAGTCACCTGAAAAGCAATCTTCCATTTTCAAATTTAGTTCCCCCTTACCCTGTCACCTAATGTACTCACAAGTTCTGGGGATTAGGATGTGGACCTTGTTGGGGATTCATTATTCTGTATACAATAGATGATAGTGAAATTTTATAATTCTCATAATGACATTAGGTATGGGCTTGCCTGGTGGCTCAGATGGTAAAGCATCTGTCCACAACACGGAATACCTGGGTTCAATCCCTGGTTTAGGAAGATCCCCTGGAAAAGGAAATGGCAACCCACTCCAGTATCCTTGCCTGGAAAATCCTATGGATGGAGGAGCCTGGGAGGCTACAGTCCATTGGGTTGCGAAGAGTTGGACACAACTGAGCAACTTCACTTTTTCACTTTATAATGATGTTAGATCAAAACATTGTTTTATATACACACACACTCTGCAGTGTAACACATTGATTCACATCACATAATCTATTTCAATAGACTTCTCAGTTTTTCCTCATTTCTTTTAAAGCTGCATACATTTTGGGCAGGATATCCAAGCTTTATAAACTCTAATTTTCTCATCTGTATAATTGGGGATAATGGATAATCTACGTTGAGTGTGAGGATAATCTATATCATTGACTGTGATTATAATGGATAATTACATCATTGATTTATATGTTGTTGTGAGGATTAAATGCAATAATATGAGTAAAGGCCATTAGCAAGTGTCTAATGTACACTAATTAATAAATAGTATCTATTATGTGTATTGCTAACTGCTAACAAGTCACTTCAGTCGTGTCCAACTCTGTGCAACCCCATAGACGGCAGCCCACTAGGCTCCCCCGTCCCTGGGATTCTCCAGGCAAGAACACTGGAGTGGGTATTATGTGTATTATTAAGCTAAAATATTTGTGCCTTGTATATGGGTATAGATTAGGTATTATGTCTGCTTATAACAACTAGGTTGTTCTTGGATATGGCAGGGCAATTTCAAATTATGCATCTGGCTGTATATGAAGGACATACAAGCCAAAAAAAAAAAATGAAGCTTGTATGATATAAATAATATTTGTGCACTGAATGTACATTAATCTGAATCATTAAAGCCAATTGCACACTCATTTAATACTACCTGTGTTACTTTCCAATTACATTCATCTCTAGCTAATAATCTCAAAACAGGTATCTAACAGTAAAGTCTCGATAAGTTGAAATCAATTTTTATTGATTTGGATACAAATACAAATAAGGTTTGGGAATTCTAATATTGCTTGATAAAACCTCATTCTTTACAGATGAACAGCTTGAAATTCAATTCCAAATTAAACTATAATTACATCTCTGGCATTATTAAGGTATCAGTATTAGTTAATGACAATTTCCTTGAGATAAGATCTGACCATTTATTTTCCTAATCTATGCACTGCGCAGAGGCCTGCAGTACCCACAGAAGCCCTGGTAAAATCTTCTCTTTACAGCAGCATAGATTCGGAGAGTGAAGTGATTCTAGAGGGTGTAATTCTTTTTTGCTTTCTTTCCTTGTAAATAAAGTTTATGTAGGATAAATCCTCTGGCATTACCATTACAGGATTCTATGCTGAGTGTTTTACAAACTCTTATTCATGAGAAATTACTTTCAGGCAACCTGTACTTAGAGTTGAAGAGAATAAAGTGGGATTATATTTTGTTATTCTAAACGTTTACAAAATAAACTCTGAAAACATTTTTAAGTACCATTGAGGAGTGCAGGGTGTCTGAAGAAGGATAATCAGAAAAGCTTCTGGTCAATGATTCTATTAATTTGAATTTTATAACTTCAAATAATTAGCACTTTATTAAAATCTTTTTTCTGTATATTGTTAATAAACAACTCAAATATAAAAACTGAACATCAATGTTAGCATGGAATCTTTCACTGAACTATTAGGTTGGTACAAATGTAATTGTGGTTTTGGACTGTAAATTTTGAATTATTATAACTAGGCTCAAACATATTCTTATTTTTCAAAATAGCCATTACAATCAATATATTTTTGCCAGTGAGAGATAAGTTGGTTTATTTATTTAATCCGTGCTTCAGGATTCAACGAACTCTTGGAAAACATTTTCTACCTCCTGCTAGTTGTGGAAGTATTTTCCCTGCAAAAAGTTGTAGAGATAATTGAAGAAGTGGTAGTCGGTTGTCGAGAGGTTTCGTGAATATGGAGGATGAGGCAAAACTTCATAGCCCAATTTGTTCAACTTATGTAGTGTTGGTTGTGTGACATGTGGTCGGTGTGGTGGAGAAGAACTGGACCCTTTCTGTTGATCAGTACTGGCTGCAGGCATTGCAGTTTTCCATGCATCTCATCGATTTGGTGAGCATACTTCTCAGACATAATGGTTTCATGGGATTCAGAAAGCTGTAGTGGATCAGACGGGCAGCAGACCACCAAACAGTGACTGATCTGTTTTCTTTTCACCCAGGTTTGGCTTTGGGAAGTGCTTTGGAGCTTCCACTTCTTGGTCCAACTACTTAGCTGGTCATCACCGGTTGTCATATACAATCCACTTTTTGTCATACATCACAGTCAGATTGAGAAATAGTTCATTGTTTTTGCATAGAATAAGAGAACACGACACTTCAGAATGATTGTGAGGCTGGGACAGGGACAGAGGACTTAAGCCTTTTTGGCTTCCCCCCAAATGCTTCTACACCCCAGTCAGCAGTATTGCTTTCTTCTAATAGCAACAGCTAAATAAGTGCAGTTGGCAGTTGAGATATCAGTGCTAGCCTCCTGTTGCCCTTTCTAAGATGTCAAGGTCACAGGCCCAGAAGGCCCCTTCTCTTAATTCAGAGACACCAGCAGCAATGGACTAGTGTCTTGTTCTCAGGAACCAGAGTATCATTTCCAGGAGATCCCTCTTGTTTGTTTCTAGGTTTTAATTATTTCAATCTCTTACATTTGTGCTTTT
Organism: Capricornis sumatraensis; assembly: GCF_032405125.1. Taxonomy (NCBI): domain Eukaryota; kingdom Metazoa; phylum Chordata; class Mammalia; order Artiodactyla; family Bovidae; genus Capricornis; species Capricornis sumatraensis. Next base: position 118,011,315 of record NC_091092.1, read on the forward strand.
AGCACTAGGGCAGTGGCCACATCCTTCCATCACTAACTTTGGAAGTTGCCTTGTTCTTTTATAAAACTTTTATTTCTTTATTTATTTATTTAATTAAAGTGTAGTTGGTTTACTGCAGCATGCCAGGCTTCCCTTGTTGTTCAGTTGCTCAGTCCTGTCTGACTCTTTGCTACCTTATGGACTGCAGCAGGCCAAGCTTCCCTGTCCTTCACCAACTCCTGGAGCTTGCTCAAACTCATGTCCATCAAATCGGTGATGCCATCCAACCATCTCATCCTCTGTCATCCCTTTCTCCTCCTGCCTTCAATCTTTCCCAGCATCATGGTCTTTTCTAATGAGTCAGCTCTTCGCATCAGGTGGCCAAACTATTGGAGCTTCAGCTTCAGCATCAGTCCTTTCAATGAATATTAAGGGTTGATTTTCTTTAGATTGACTGCTTTGGTCTATTTGTTGTCCAAGTGACTCTCAAGAGTCTTCTCCAGCTCCACAGTTCAAAAGTGTCAGTGCTTCAGTGCTCAGCCTTCTTTATGGTCCAACTCTCACATCTGTATGTGACTACTGCAAAAACCATAGCTTTGACTATGGTTTGTCAGCAGGCATTTGTCAGCAAAGTGATATCTCTGCTTTTTAATATAGTATCTAGGTGCGTCATAGCTTTTCTTTCAAGAAGCAAACATCTTATAATTTCACAGCTGCAGTCACTGTCCACAGTGATTTTGGAGCCCAAGAAAATAAAGTCTGTCTCTGTATCCATTGTTTCCCCATCTATTTTCTGTCAAGTCATGGGAACAGATGCCATGATGTTAGTTTCTTGAATGTTGAGTTTCAAACCAGCTTTTTCACTTTGCTCTTTCACCTTTATCAAAAGCCTCTTTAGTTCCTCTTTGCTTTCTTCCATTAGGGTGGTATCATCTTCATATCTGAGATTATTGATATTTCTCCCAGCAGTCTTGATTCCAGCTTGTGAGTCATCCAGCCCAGCATTTTGCAAGATGTACTCTGCATATAAGTTAAATAAGCAGGGTGATACATGTAATCACAAATAATTTGTTAAACTATGTGTGCTCTTTGATAAGATAAAGAATTTAACAATAGCAATTATACAGGTCAAATTAATTTATTTTATTAACATATAATGAGTTTTACTTACTTATGGGCAAAAGCTGTACGTCTTCTCTATAGGTTTTAAAAATGTCCAAGAGAAAAAACTATTTAACCACTAAGGTGCTTTTATCTGCATGAAGACAAGAGAATTTACAAATGTTCAAACAAAATAATATATCACTGACTGGATCAGTATCTGATGTAAAATATTTGTATAATAAAGGTTCAAGTGTATGAACAGGTAATGACCTGTTTTATTCACAGTCTTTGTTAATGATGCAGAATACTCAGGTTTGGATCATTGTTCCTGATTCATTTCTGTATGCAATAGGAATGTGGAAATAGTGTTTGTTTATTGAGCGCCTTGCTGCCAAATAATTCTTATTCTCAGTACAGTAAGATTCACTGAATTTTTTAAATGTACATTTATAAAGACATAAAATACATTCATTAGGATTAAGACTTAATAATTTATTCAGCTTTCAGAGAACATGGACTAAGTGCCTTAGTAGACATTCTCAAATAAAAGGATGAAAAGAAAGGTAAATCTCAGTCCTGCCTACCAACAATTCATGATATATAGTTGAACAGCAAACAAATAACTATGTATGTAAAACAATTCCATTACCCTCACTGGACATGTGATGGAATACTCAGCTATTTAATAATTTGTCAAAAGTTTTTGAAGTGAGAGCATTGTGATTTGATCCCCAATTTACATTACTCTAAAGCACAATTGCACTCATCTCACATGCTAGTAAAGTAATGCTCAAAATTCTCCAAGCCAGGCTTCAGCAATACGTGAACCGTGAACTTCCACATGTTCATGCTGGTTTTAGAAGAGGCAGAGGAACCAGAGATCAAATTGCCAACATCCGCTGGATCATCAAAGAAGCAAGAGAGTTCCAGAAAAATATCTATTTATGCTTTATTGACTATGCCAAAGCCTTTGACTGTGTGGATCACAATAAACTATGGAAAATTCTGAAAGAGATGGGAATACCAGACCACCTGACCTGCCTCTTTAGAAACCTATATGTGGGTCAGGAAGCAACAGTTAGAACAGGACATGGAACAACAGACTGATTCCAAATAGGAAAAGGAGTATGTCAAGGCTGTATACTGTCACCCTGCTTATTTAACTTATATGCAGAGTACATCATGAGAAACGCTGGGCTGGAAGAAACACAAGCTGGAATCAAGATTGCCAGGAGAAATATCAATAACCTCAGATATGCAGATGACACCACCCTCATGGCAGAAAGTAAAGAGGAATTAAAAAGCCTCTTGATGAAAGTGAAAGAGGAGAGTGAAAAAGTTGGCTTAAAGCTCAACATTCAGAAAACGAAGATCATGGCATCTGGTCCCATCACTTCATGGGAAATAGATGGGGAAACAGTGTCAGACTTTATTTTTTTGGGCTCCAAAATCACCACAGATGGTGACTGCAGCCATGAAATTAAAAGACACTTACTCCTTGGAAGGAAAGTTATGACCAACCTAGATAGCATATTGAAAAGCAGAGACATTACTTTGCCAACAAAGGTCCATCTAGTTAAGGCTATGGTTTTTCCAGTGGTCATGTATGGATATGAGAGTTGGACTGTGAAGAAAGCTGAGCACCGAAGAATTGATGCTTTTGAACTGTGGTGTTGGAGAGGACTCTTGAGAGTCCCTTGGACTGCAAGGAGATCCAACCAGTCCATTCTAAAGGAGATCAGCCCTGGGTTTTCTTTGGAAGGAATGATGCTAAAGCTGAAGCTCCAGTACTTTGGCCACCTCATGCGAAGAGTTGACTCATTGGAAAAAACTCTGATGCTGGGAGGGATTGGGGGCAGGAGGAGAAGGGGACGACTGAGGATGAGATGGCTGGATGGCATCACCGACTCAATGGACGTGAATCTGAGTGAACTCCGGGAGTTGGTGATGGACAGGGAGGCCTGGCGTGCTGCGATTCATGGGGTTGCAAAGAGTCAAACATGACTGAGTGACTGAACTGAACTGAAAGCTTCCTTTTAGATACAGATTACCTATATCACTCTCAGAAATGTTTGTTTCAAAAACTTAGCAGTTGCTAGCAGATGTTGTTCTTCTGAGATTAACTCTCTATATGTTAGTGTTTAGCATTTTCAACAAAGTTAATACAGTTAAGTGCATAGATTACAGGTTTGATTATCTCTGAAATCCAATGTGCTTTGCCTGTTCCTATGGGGAAGAGCACCAGTAATTTCAGTAGCTTGAGCATAAGGAAAATCCCATGCCCTTCATATATAAATCCCCATTAGATAAAATTTCTATTTTGTAGCTGTTCTAAACAACTGAGAGTAGCTTAGAAATTTAGAATATGTAATTTGATATTATATAATTCAACTACAAATCTTATTAAAACAGTCTAGTGACATTAAGTGACTGGTGAAAGATCAGAGTTTCTGTGAGGGCAGTTTTTGGATGAAATACATAGGCATTAACACCCAGTCCCCAAAAGGAACATTGAAGAATCACCATCAGGACTCTGTTTTCAATATGTTACATTGCTGGATTTTGTTTCCTAATGATTTTCTTATGAAATCTTTATAAAAATTACTGGTAGAAGACCATATTCTTTTAAGAAAATATGTATGTTAGTGAGAAAATTAATAGATATTCTAGAAAAGTAAGACAAGTAAAAGTGTATTATTTTAAAACTCTAATAATGAATACTATGCAAAATCCAGGAATAATTAATTAGCTATACTAGTGCCCAAAAATAAATCATAAAATTGGACATATTAAAAATGTGACACAATCAATAAGCAATGCTAAATAATAATCTTATTATTATTAAAACACACAAATAATAATAGTTATTCAGGGATCCATATGTTAGGATATTTATCAGATTTTACTGAGTACCTTTGGTGGTGCTATATGGAAGGAAGCAAGTGAGAGTAGAAATTAGGGTAAATGGACAATGTCAAGTCATTCAAAAAAAAAAAGAAATAAATCAAGAGTGTAGCCTCATACAGCCTGCTAATCTGATAAATAGAATTAACAGAATTTACTGCAGCTGAAGTTCAAACAGAAAATTTTTTAAAGTTACATTTATCAAAACCAAGAAACCAACACTGGGACCTTACAGCAATCAAATTACAAAGTCTAAACTTATATTTGGTAGATTTGCCGCTAGTCTCCTTTCTCTATTCCAGGATCCAGCCCAGGATTCCACATTGCATTTCTTATGACTATTTAGGCTCCTATGGTCTGTGGCAGTTTCTCAGTGTTTGTTTTTCATGACCTTGATAGTATTGACCTTTTCTAAAAAGGTCAGTTTTCATTCCAGTCCCAAAGAAGGGCAATGCCAAAGAATGTTCAAACTATTGCACGATTGCCCTCATCTCACACACTAGCAAAGTAATGCTCAAAATTCTCCAAGCCAGGCTTTAACAGTACGTGAACCATGAATTTCCAGATGTTCAAGCTGGATTTCGAAAAGGCAGAGGAACCAGTGATCAAGTTGCCAACATCCACTGGATCATAGAAAAAGCAAGAGAATTAAAAAAATAAATCTGCTTCTGCTTTATAGATTATGCCAAAGTCCTTGACTGTGTAGATCACAATAAATTGTGGAAAATTCTTCAAGAGATGGGAATACCAGACCACTTTACCTGCCTCCTGAGAAATCTGTGTGCAGGTCAAGAAGCAACAGTTAGAACTGGACATGGAACAACACACTGGTTCCAAATTAGGAAAGGAGTACGTCAAGGCTGTATATTGTCACCCTGCTTATTTAACTTCTATGAAGAGTATATCATGCGAAATGCCAGGCTGGATGAAGCACAAGCCGGAATCAAGATTGCCAGGAGAAATATCAATAACCTCAGATATGCAGATGACACCATCCTTACAGCAGAAAGTGAAAGTGAAAGAGGAGACTGAAAAAGTTGGTTTAAAACTCAACATTCAAAAAACAAGGATCATGGCATCCAGTCCCATCACATCATGGCGAATAGATGAGTAAACAATGGAAACTGAGAAACTTTATTTTGGGGGGCTCCAAAATCACTGCAGATGGTGACTACAGCCATGAAATTAAAACATGCTTACTCCTTGAAGAAAAGCTGTGACAAACCTAAATATCCCACTGCAGATTTCAAGCATACAAAGTATTTTTAATTATAATCATCAAGCTGTACATTATATTCTTGGAACTTAATCACCTTGAAACTGAAAGTTTGTATCCATTGACGGACATTATACTATAAAAAACTTCAAATTTTATAGGACCCAGATAATTTAACATCCTGTAAATTTGAAACAGTTACTAAATCTTCAGTGAAAATATCTGGTTCTATTCTGAAGATTTATTTTCAACATTTTTGTGGTTTGATTAATTATATCACTATTAACTATGTCACTTATGTTTTAAGTTTTACTTTTCCTTGCTGGCCTCATTCATTTCATAGGGCCAATAAATGAAATATATATTATTAAACATTTTTGCTTTCTATCACACAAATGATGGTAACACTGATAAAACTGGTAAAGCTGATAAAACATGCTTTATAATGGAAAACCTAGCAGTTTATAGGGACTCTGGATCACATGTTGGCTATTAGATAAATCAGTAATTTAAGTTTTGATAGGATAACTTTTGCATAAATATGTAAGATCCTGATGATACTATGGAAACCAAAATTAAAATATTCTTTAATATTTAGATATTTTGGTTGAGTATTGACAGTACAGTTGACTTCACATTCCAGGTAGCTGTGACAAACCCTATTTACTTCATATTCATTCAAGTAGTGGTTGAATTATTAAAGCATTAGCATGCTTTTGTATATGTCTAACAGAATATCCAACTAATAGTGACTAAATTAGTTATCAATATGGTACAATATTGGTGAGAGCTAATGGAATACTTGGAATGGTCATCAGTCTGGCATGCTCTGACTTATTGTGTTTATGTGAAAAGTAGTGATGTTAGATTAGACAAATCCATACTTTCAAATATGCTTCAAGATCATCTAATTCCAATTGAATTCATTATGTTCCTGACTATCATTGGAGTGAATTAAGGTAAGCCAGGAGGCAAGTTCTGTTTTAGAACTGTCCTATAGAATATGATTCTGATTTGGGTGGAGAAGCAGGAAATTAACTGATGGGAGAGGAGCTACTATCTCTGATGTAACAACACTGGGAGAGAAACGAAAACTTTGCTCCCAAGGCCACAATGGATGAGGACAGCAGAAACATGAGAAGGTTGATTTCCACTCTTAGGGTTTCAAAATTTGTCTGGGCACATCCTTGTTTTTCATATGAGGAGCTACAACAGTTTTCAATACCTCATATGAATAGGACCACCAATCAGTTAAAAACGAGGCCATCACACCTAAGTCCTTAGCCCAAAGTGATCAGGATGACATAGAGTCTATCAACACAAAGGAATATGTAGATCATGAATATCTTCTAAATTTAAACCAAGGATCACAGAAATGTGACTTCAGTCTTTTACTGTTACTACATTTTTCCCTTTCTCTTATGTCCACAGCTCAGTTCAATTCAGTTCAGTCGCTCAGTCATGTCCAGCTCTTTGCAACCCCATGAATTGCAGCCCGCCAGGCCTCCCTGTCCATCACCAACTCCTGGAGTTCACTCAGACTCACGTCCATTGAGTCGGTGATGCCATCCAGCCATCTCATCCTCTGTCGTCCCCTTCTCCTCCTGCCCCCAATCCCTCCCAGCATCAGTCTTTTCCAATGAGTCAACTCTTCGCATGAGGTGGCCAAAGTATTGGAGTTTCAGCTTCAGCATCATTCCTTCCAAAGAACACCCAGGGCTGATCTCCTTTAGAATGGACTGGTTGGATCTCCTTGCAGTCCAAGGGACTCTCAAGAGTCTTCTCCAACACCATGGTTCAAAAGCATCAATTCTTCGGTGCTCAGCTTTCTTCACAGTCCAACTCTCACATCCATACATGACCACTGGAAAAACCATAGCCTTGACTAGACAGACCTTAGTTGCAAAGTAATGTCTCTGCTTTTCAATATGCTATCTAGGTTGGTCATAACTTTCCTTCCAAGGAGTAAGTGTCTTTTAATTTCATGGCTGCAGTCACCATCTGTGGTGATTTTGGAGCCCAAAAAAATAAAGTCTGACACTGTTTCCACTGTTTCCCCATCTATTTCCCATGAAGTGATGGGACCAGATGCTATGATCTTTGTTTTCTGAATGTTGAGCTTTAAGCCAACTTTTTCACTCTCCTCTTTCATTTTCATCAAGAGGCTTTTTAATTCCTCTTCACTTTCTACATAATACTTATTTTCTTTTCATGGTGGTGGTTTAGTCGCTAAGTCGTGTTCAACTCTTGTGACACCATAGACTGTAGCCCACCAGGTTCCTCTGTCCATGGGGATTCTCCAGGCAAGAATACTGGAGGGGACTGTCATTTCCTTCTCCAGGGGTATCTTCCCAACCCCGGAATCAAACCCAGGTCTCTTGCATTGCAGGCAGATTCTTTACCAACTGAACTACCTGTTGATAAAATGTGGCTTAATCGATTGATATAAACAAAGGAGAACTGAAAAACAATCTGTCTATGTAACTTAGGCCAAGATAGAAGTCATTCTGAAAATTATGTATAAAAACTCATTTGAAATAATTTCCATTTCCATAAACATTAATGAGAGGAAGACTGATATGCTCAAGACTTGATTTCCTGTCATTGGGAGCAGGTTTGTTCTAATTCATTCATTCATTCATTCTCTATCTATCTGGTGTGTGTGCACAGATACACATATACCAGAGAAATGTAATTACCAATTAATAAACAGCATTTATTATTTGAATGTTATTTAGACATTAAAAAATTATTATATACAAGTTTAAAAAGTATTAGTTTATCATTTATTGATTTTAATAATTGACTAGTGGATCTATTTGTGATTTACAAGTTAACAGTTTTCAAGTTGGGACAGAAATATTCAAGAATTTTATCAGGTCATGATTATTAAATGGGAAGATAAAGTTACAAACAGAAACATGTTTTGTAAAGTTTCTTACTGTCCTTTCTAATTATGGGCATAAAGTTAATCTGGTCTTTCAGTCCTGGTACCAGGACATAATCAAATTTCCTTATTTAAAATTCAGAGAATTGTAATTAATCTTAATCATTCTGTTTACAGGATGGCAGTTAGAAAGTGCTTTAAAATTACAGGTTTTAACAAATGAAATACACTTTAGATTCTGAGGGAGCATGTTTTTATACACCCATGTTATGTTACTTGGTAGATTAAACTTGTAGGTCCTGAACCACCTGCTGTGATGATGGATTTAACACTTCATAATGAGTGCTAAGTAATATTTACTGTGTATCCTCATTTGCATTAAGTTGCTTTATGTTAGAGAAAGAAGAACCTTATGTTGAGTTTATTAGAGTAGTATTACATTTAAGACCTCCAGACTTTTCCCCATCTGTCAACTGAAATAACTTTTACTTGTGAAAGCAGACCAAAATAAATGTACTTCAGTTAAGCTACTTGTTTCATAGCCATGGAATTTATTTTACATTTTCTGTCTCAGTGGGAGTTGGAGACTATGCAGAGGTAGCGAAATCTTTATTAAACTACTTGACTCCATTCAAGAAAAAGTAAATATGTTTAATGAAAAATATTTTTGTAAATTAAGGACAAATAATGCAAGAAAAGTGGAAAATTTGCTGAAGCACGTAATAAATCTTATATAGCATCTATTTTTTTTTGCTTTTTTATGTAAATAACATTTCTGAAGAAAATGAGAGTCAAGGTTAATGTTTCTCCTCTGAACTCATTTCAGCACTCATTTGTTTACTCATTTAATTCAGTTCTAGTTATTGAACATTGTAGAGTCTTTTTATCAAGAGTGCTGACAAGTAGGTAAGTCAAGGGTAACCTTCATTATTAAGACATGTATGTTCAGTTCAATTATCACATTAACTACTTTTTATCCCAACTGAATATGTGTGAATCCTTGGTTACTGCAATTAATTCCTGCAAAAGGTCAAGTGTGGCCAGATAATGGTCATCAAAAATGTTTCTCTCTTAATGCCCCAAGTCTTTATCATTAATATTTAATGGAAAATATCTTTCCTGCAATAGCCACAACAAATGTATCCGACCTACCTTTACATTTGTTGTTTGACCGTCTTCAGCTTCATACCTTTATCTCTATTAACCTAGACCATTCATTCTCAATGTATACATATTATTTTTAAAGTATCAAAACTAACTTGCTGCAGACAAGTTTGTGAACCTAAGAATATGTTTTTCGGTGACTTATTTCCCCATTTATTATTTTTTCTAGATTTCTCTCAACTCTGAAGGTCACATTTTTTTCTATTTTACCACTAACAAAACCTACTCTAATAAAATACCTGTCTACCAAATTATTTTATAAATAAGGTCATAATTTCTGTAGATTAAGCTGTACTTTAAACAAGAGAAGAATTAGTGGTTCCTGATTCTGTTAATGAAATTTCAGGACTGGGGGGCTGGTCAGTGAGATCTTTTAAAGAATGGAAGAGCTGCTTAAACCATGTGGATAGTTTCTTACCTATTCTGTGGAAGGACTATGTTTTAAATGAGAAAAAATAGCATAGTTACAGAGTATGACATCACAGCGTTTATATCTGTCCCTTATTTGTAAAATATTTAAAGAAAATTTTAATCTCATTTGTAAAGGCAACATCTACAGAACCATCATAAAGAAGAGTTAAATATATTAGACTGCATGAGCTGTCAAGTCAAAATTCAGTCATTTTGCTCAAATTGCATGAAATTGGATCAATCAACTCTTCATTATATATGGCCTTCATATTTATAGATTTTACCAATAATTGTGCTATTGTTAAAATACTTAAGCTTAGAATATAAAAATTCCCTGTTTTACCAGTGTTTAAGTGAAAGATATAGAGAAATTAGTCTATAGAGAATAGCTATGAAAATTTGTTAAATGATTGAGGAATTTGTCAGTAAATGATATTTAAATATGTTTATTTTAAGAAAGATAATTAGGATAATTTATATCACAATACGGAGAAGGCAATGGCAACCTACTCCAGTACTCTTGCCTGGAAAATCCCATGGATGGAGGAGCCTGGTAGGCTGCAGTCCATGGGGTCGCTAGGAGTCCGACGCAACTGAGCTACTTCACTTTCACTTTTCACTGCACTGGAGAAGGAAATGGCAATTCACTCCAGTGTTCTTGCCTGGAGAATCCCAGGGACAGGGGAGCCTGGTGGGCTGCTGTCTATAGGATCGCACAGAGTCAGACACGACTGAAGAGACTTAGCAGCAGCAGCAGATCACAATAAGGCTTTTATAAATCTGAACTGTGGGAAAGCTTTCCTCTAATAATACTTGTAATATTCAGGTCTTATTCTTAAAAGAATTTAAAGCTGATTTAACTTTGATGTTACATGAAATACTTTCTTCTCAAAATCAGCTTAGCATTAGTACTCACTGTAATTGTTGAACAATTCATGTCAGGATACAGAAATACCTATTTCTATGCATATTAATACAACAACATTACAGCTAAACATGACCTCAATGCATTCAGTGTTGGACTTGGACTAGCCCTGTTGGGATTGTTAACTCTGCCTGCTTCTGCTATGCTATATTTTCTTTAAAATTCCCAAGCATCTTTCAGAAGTGATTAACAGTCACCAAAAAAGAAGTTTGTTTGTTTGTTTGTTTTAAAGAAAAAAGCTAGGGAATCAGATAAAAAAAATTTCATAGTTCAACATTATACCATGCATTTTTGCTCTCCATAGAAGTAGAAGAATCAGAAATTATGCCCCATTCATGATATTCTATAAACATTTAGGAACTTCATTTCTTGTAAACATATCTCTACTTTGCTCAAAACTGTCCAAATAGAGTGGGGGAGGGATATATGTGGTTTTAGTTAGTAATATTATCTAATAATTTGCATTAGTATTTAAATTGTTGTGCAGTTGCTAAGTCATCTCTGACTCTTTGCTACCCCGTGGACTGCAGCACGCCAGGCTTCTCTGTCCTTCACCATCTCTTGGAGCTTGCTTAAACTCATGTCCATCGAGTTGGTGATGCCATCCAACCATCTGGTCCTCTGTTGTCCCCTTCTCCTCCTGCCTTCAATCTTTCCCAGCATCAGGGTCTTTTCTAATGAGTCAGCTCTTCACATCAGGTGGCCAAAGTATTGGACCTTCAGCTTCAGCATCAGCCCTTCCAATGAATATTCAGGACTGATCTCCTTTAGGATTGACTGGTTTGATCTCCTTTCAGTCCAAGGGATTCTCAAGTGTCTTCTCCAACACCACAGTTCAAAAGCATCAGTTCTTTAGTGCTCAGCCTTCTTTATGGTCCAACTCTCACATCCATACATGACTACTGGAAAAACCATAGCTTTTACTAGACAGACCTTTGTCAGGAAAGGAATGTCTCTGGTTTTGAATATGCTGTCTAGGGTAGTCATGGCTTGTCTTCATATGGCATCATAAGCCTACTACATATCAAAATATTCATTGTATTGTATATAATGATAAGATATAGGCCATTTCATGGAATTATAAAAAATAATAAAATGAATAATCATTCTCCTTTCTAAACCATGATTTATGATTAATAAGATATCTTCTTCTGATACTTCCTGTTTCATTTTTCTATTTTATGTAATAAGAAGGAGAAAATAAGTTAGGGGATGGTAACAAGTTGAGCTATGGTCAAAATCTTAAATAGGATTTAGAAAATTGAAAATTTTTACTGTATATTTATCTTGAGCAGTAAGAACAGTTTGCTTCACCATCACTATTGTAAGGAGTACAAAACTTAGCCAATGAATTTAAATCATGGCAAAGACCTGAAGGAGGCTGGATCCATTCTATCACATTTTTCTAATTTAAATGTTTTTCATGAGAATTCTAAATGAGGAGAGGCGGTCAATATGATGAATTAGAAGGAAATTCCAGCACTTACCTCCTCCCACCAACAAAATTACAATTATTTACAGAGCAGAGTCTATGAAAATGACCTGAACACTGGCAGTAAAGCTTTTCTGCAACTAAACACAAGATATGTAGGATGGTGGAGGCACAGTATAGTCAGGATTCACACCCCAGGGATTGTGACCTATGAATGGGAATAATATCATAACCTTAAAGGTCATCCCCAAGGGGTCTGAGCTCCACACTGGGCTCCCCAGCCTGAGGATCCTGCACTAGGAAGAGAAGCCCTCAGAGTATCTGACTTTGAAAATTACATACAATTGTGCACAGCAATGAAACAGAGGAATATGTTCCAAATGAATGAATCAGCTATAACCTCGCACAAAGAGCTAAATGAAGTAGAGATAAGCAATCTGTCTGATAAAGAACTTAACATAATGATCATAAAGATGTTGAAAAAAATTGGGAGAAGATTGTATGAACAAGATGGTAAGTTAGAATTTTTTAACAGAGTTAGAAAATAAAAAAAAAAGATACAAACAGAGATGAAGAATACAATATCTAAAAATAAACTAGAAGGAACGTACAGAAGACAGAAACAGCAGATCGATGATCTAGAAGACAAAGTAGTGGAAATTAGCTAAAGTGAACAGGGCAGGGGCTGGAAGCAAACTAAAAAGGGAGATACCTCAGCAATCAGAAAAGAAAAAAAAATCCAGATTTGAATGGAAGAAGTAAAACTGTCTATTGTCTGCAGATGACATAATACTATAAAAAGGAAATCCTAAAGATGCTACCCTTGTGCACTGTTGGTGGGGTTATAAATTGGTATAGCCACTATGGAAACCAGTATGGAGTTCCCTTAAAAAAAAATACAAAATGAAACTACCATATGAATCAGTGATTCCACTTTGGGTATTTATCTTAAGAAAATAAAAACACTAATTTGAAAACATATATACCCTAAAATTTAATTTAGCATTTATTTAGGGTATCCAAGATAGGGGAGTAACCTAAGTGTCTATCAATAAAGGAATGGGTAGAGTATGTGTGTATATATTTTGCAATGGAATGTTAGTCATAAAAAAATCTTGCCATTTGCAACAACATGGGTGAATCTACAGGGTTTTATGTTAACTAGTATAAGTCAGAAAAAGACAAATGCTATATTATCATATGTGGCATTAAAAAAAACTTAACAAACAAAATGAAAACAGATTCATAGAGAATGAATGGGCTGTTTTCAGAAAGTAAGGGGATGAGGGCACAACAGATCAGGGAATTAAGAGGTATAAACCTCCAGATGTAATATAAGCCATGTGTATGTAATGTACAGGGTTCCCTGGTGGCTCAGACAGTAAAGAATCTGTCTGCTATGCAAGAGACCTGAGTTTGATCCCTGGCTTGGAAAGATCCCCTGGAGAAGGAAATAGCTACTCACTCCAGTATTCTTGCCTGGGAAATCCCATGGACAGAGGAGCATTGCAGGCTACTGTCCATGGGGTCTCACAGAGTCAGACATGACCAAACAACTAAACACTTCTCTATGTTATGTAATGCATAGCATAAAGAATATTGTCAACAATATTTTAATAACTTTGAGGATAGACGTTTGCAAATGTCAAATCACTATGTAGTACACCTGAAACTAACATAATACTGTATGTTATCTATATCTCCAAAAAAAGAAACTGGCAACCCATTCTGAAAACTCTTCAGTGGAGAGCTATTCCTACAAGGCAGAATCCAAGTTCCATTGTATGGGTACATGGACGTTCATTTTCTGCCTTTGCCTGTTTTTCCAGTCTCCTCTTCTGAGCCTCCCAACCTAACCTATTACAAAACAATCTAGATGACAGTGTGTGTGTGTCTGTGTGTTGATTGCTGGATTGAGCATCTATACTGAAGTCCTCTCAGTTTCAGTGGTACTCAACACAGAAAAACTGAATATCATGGAGCAGTATTTTGCTCATGTTAATCATTTTGGGAAGCTCTGTTAAAAAAGTTTAACTGCAGGCCATATAGCTATTACAGGAAGTATTGCTTTTCCTTATTCTTTGTTACATGAGGTTTTTTTTTTTTTTTATCTGACCTGCCTGTATTTTGAAAGAGTTCCCAGTTATCCAAATAAACCAACAGAGTTTAGGTTGAATGTGTTGTAGGCTTAATGGTGATTAATTAATGGTCCTCAGAAGAAGGCCTTGACTTGACACAATCAATGGTAGATAGGCTACTTCCAGATGAAAATGGTTTTGCTCCCCAAAACAAAAGCATGTTAAAGACTACTATGAATCTGTATCCAGTGTGATGTGTGTTTCTTCTCTTCCCTTTTGGTTTGTAAAGCTTAAAGGAGTATTCTAATATGACACCTTTGTCCTGGACTAGTGTTTTATAGCAGCAGCAGGTACTTATTATGCTGTAGTGGACAGTTCACTTATCACCTACCCAAAGGCTAAATGGTGGGAAAGAGATTGAAAGCATTTGAATAATATGGTAAAGAAATCTGTCAAAAATATAATTAATAATAATTCAAAAAACAAATATGTAACATTTACTTCAGATTTCTTGTAATGCTGTATATTTGTATAAAAATAATACTCTATTAAATCAACATAGCACTTTTAAGGAAAAGTTCTAAATAAGGTTCTGTGGACTGGTTGCAGGATAGGGTTCTAGTAGATTGTGAACAAACGGTGCTCATGAGCAAAATCTTATGTGTATGGTAATATGGGAAGTTTTCTTGGAAAAATGACCATCATTTTCATCACATTCTCAAAAGGTTCTGTGACGGTATCTCTCAAAATAACATCATCTTTGCATTGCATTTCTCAAAGCAATGTACCTTGATTGTTTCTTTTCTTTTAGAAAATAAAAGCTCCTCCATCCATGGGATTTTCCAGGCAAGAGTACTGGAGTGGGTTGTCATTGCCTTCTCCAAAACACCAATACCATATACTAACGCATATATATGAAATTTAGAAAGATGGCAACGATAATCCTATATGTGAGACAGCAAAAGAGACACAGATGTATAGAACAGTCTTTTGGACTCTGTGGGAGAGGGAGAGGGTGGGATGATTTGAGAGAATAGCATTGAAACATATATTATCATATGTGAAACAGATCGCCAGTCCAGGTTCAATGCATGAGACAGGGTACTCAGGGCTGGTGCACTGGGATGACCCAGAGGGATGGGATGGGGAGAAAGGTGGGACGGGGGTTCAGGATGGGGAACACATGCACACCCATGGCTGATTCATATCAATGTATGGCAAAAAGCACTACAATATTATAAGGTAATTAGCCTCCAATTAAAATACATAACTTTTAAAAAGAAAATAACAGTGTGGAGAGAAACAAAATTATCATTGTTCTTATTTATTCATAGGAGAATGAGATGCATGAATGTTAAGGAATTGGCCCAATCTTACAGGCAATAATTTTAGAAATCAAGCTGAGGTCCCAGGAAATTTGATGGCTAGTTCAGTGATCTTTCTTATAAGATGAAGGATGATGTAGTTAATTTTAAGCACATTGGATACACTTCTTTAAAAGTAAAACCATAGATTCAAATTTATTTTGTCTGAAAAATAGATGCAAAATGTTTCTGCTTAGATGCTGTCTCTTGATTTGTCCAATAGATCTTGGCCTAATACTATAGCCCATATCCCTGTAGTGTTATATTTTGGATTCTGGCAGGAGAGAATAGTGCTTTATGAATAGTGTGAATATTGAAGTATGTGGAGAGTCAGAGGATGAGGGGAACTTATTTGCAAAGCAGAAGTCCTGAAAGAGCAATATTTCAGGTCTTTGCCCTCAACGATAAAAGAAGGCGATTTGATAAGCAAAGTCAAAAGGACTGTCCTTCTTTACACATGAAAGGCAGTACAATACTGATGTATCCAAACAAAAGAATACAGAAATAAAAATGAGTTTTAGTTTTTGTCTTTTTTCCCTGTTTTGATTTGGCTTGACTTTTTGATCCCTCAACTGAACGTTCAGGCAGCACTAATAAAATAGGGAGTAACTTTTGCCACCAATGAAAAGTAATATATCTTTTGGATGTCCCAAAGTTAGGAGAAATATAGAGGATTTTAAGACTGAAATAATTTTTGGTTAGTAATAAGGTAACATTGCCCACATGCAAATATAAGAAATGAGATTTGCATAATGGATTGAAATAGGTGACCAACTGAAAGATCTTACTGTCTTTCTAATTCTATCAGGCCAAGGCAATATTGATAATACTACTACTCAAACCTCCTGTATAAAAGTTTAAACATGTGTTGATACATCATTCTTGATATGAAAAAGAAACTCCTTTATTGGAGTGAGCTTTTAACTTCTTCAATTCACAAAATATGCATTCTCTATCAAGATTCAACTAAAGAAACATAACCAATAGGAGATACATATTAAGGGATTTATTGCAAGCAATTGGCTTATACAGTTATGGTGCTTACTAGTTCAGTCTCAAATCTGTTGGACAGGCCACCTGGGAAAGGGCACCTGGACGTTTTTTTTTTTCCTTAAATCTTGGCTCTTCTCATAAGGTATTTTGACAAATTGAATTAGGACTACTTAGATATCAAGCATAATCTCCTTTACTTAACATCAGCTTATGATTGATATTAATTATTGCTACAAAATAACTTCAGACATACTTATAAGTGTTTGATTGACTACCTACCCACTGTATCCTAGTCAAGTTGACACATGAAACTGGCCATCACAATGTATTACTTATTCACTTGGCACTCAGTGTATTAAGTATTGCCTAGATTAAGTTAATACTATTCATTCCCATGACTGTACTAGTCCAAAATTGTTCCAAACCCCAGATGTCAGCACAATTTTCCCCTAAAGAGAGAATAAATATATTTAGGTTTGCAGACCATATGGTTTCCATCATAACAAAAGTACATAAATGAATGAGTGTGTTCCAATAAGACTTTACTTACAGAAATATGTGATCTTCCCTTGGGCTACAGTTGACTTAACTTCTGCTGTAAATCTGCATTTAAATTCTTAATATCACCACGGATTATGGAGTACTTGTGAGCAAGATGCTGTCTTGAAGCCTACACCACTTGGAAGTAGCATAAACATCTTAACATCTAGTTGGAAGAATGGATGTGCAAATAGTGGAATACAGGTCAAGGTTAAAACTGATGAAGTTCTACTTACAGTGTTCTGGGAAGACAGATAAGACTGTCTTTAAATGTATCTGGGGTTTATGTAGTATTTCCCCAAATAGTTGACCTCTGATTTGGCCCCTCAGGAGGTCTCTAAATGGAAGGGGTAAGGTAGGAGCAAAGAGAAAGAGAGAGAGAGAGAGAGAGGAAGAAAGGACAGACTCACAGAAACATTTTTGGAGGCAGAAAACTAAACAAGTTTGATGGGCAGTGAATAATCCAGCATTACCAAAGGATGTGTGGAAAAAGACTGGATTTTATAGTAGGAATCTGGGCAATTATCCTATAGGAAATGAGGAGACCATAAATTAAAGTTGAGGAGAGTATATATTTGATTACAAAACTCCATGGAGTCTCATAACAAACAAGCAATAACTGGGGCTTTCCTGGTGGCTCAGTGGTAAAGAATCCACCTGCCAATGCAGTTTGAACCCTGGTCTGGGAAGATCCCACATGCCATGGAACAACTGAGCCCATGTGCTACAACTACTGAGCTTGTGCTCCAGAGCCCAGGAGTCACAACTACTGAGCCCACATGCCATAACTACTGAAGCCTATGCGCCCTAGAGCCCATGTTCTGCAGCAAGAGGAGCCACTGCAATGAGAATCCCATGTACCTCCACTAGAGAGTAGCCTTCACTCCCTGCAGCAAGAGAAAAGTCCAAAGACCCAGCAGAGCCAAAAATGAATAATTAAAATTAAAATAAAAAAAGAAGAAACCAAGTTATCTGCTAGATACTGTTGGTGACCTGCCTGGTACTAATTCTCCCTTTTCCTTGTGTACTCCAATTATTTTTTAAAGATGAATCTCTTCCCATGCAGACCGTGCACTATGAGGGGAACAGTTCTGTGTAGTTTGAGGAGTAATCTTTACTGTTCTAAGAATAATCTCATCTGCCTTATTATGGGTGTAAAACAAACAAAGAGGCTTTATTCTATAAGAAAGGAAGATGAAGAGATATATAACTGTATCTGTATCCTAGTCAAGTTGACATATAAAACTGGCCATTACAATGTGTGTGTGTGTGTGTGTGTGTGTGTGTGTGTGTGTGTATATATATATATATATATATATATATATTTCACAAAACTTCCCATTTGCAGATCATTTCACTGACAACTAAAGCCTAACTTATTAAATATTTTCTTAGTATAAGAACTACATGAGTTCTGTGTACTAGATACAATATTGGGAAGTAGATTTAAATAGTTTTTAAAATTTTTAACAGATTTAAACAGTTTAAAATATCTGTGGAAATTAAATAACCCAGTTAAACTAAGACAAGGCTTAAATAAAAGTGTAAAATAGAAGTTGTACTATATCCCTATTTGGCAGTTTAATGTTTCTACTATAATGCTAAAATGTAAATTTTATTTTAAAACCTAGACTCGCATGTGAAGCAGTCCAGTGGGGACATATTTATAGAGAAAAGTTGTTTTCATTTTGTAGACATACACCATGGTTCTGTTCTATTCTTTTTACTACATGGAATGAATGTCTATATCCAGGAAAAAAATATGTTGCTTGAAATGATATATAGAAAATGATTTATTTACGGTATACTTTGAAAAGTGTATGTGAAATGCTAAAGAGGTGCATAGCTGTGAAGTGGCTTAGCCCCTTCTCGAGAAATTATATGTCTTGTAAATTTAGTGTACCTGCTGATGTCTGTTTGAAATTTATATTTAGTTTTTCGAGGACCAAGAAAATAAAAAAAAAAATTGCTTTTGCTCTCCTAACATTAGTAATTTTCTCTAATTATAAGAAGAGTTCTCTATGTGTGTGTCAAACAGCCCTTGATTTTTTTTTTTTCATTTCATCTAGTTACATGTTTTAACTTGCACTGTGCTTCCAAGCATCTCTGGATTTAGATCATTAGCATCTCCACCAACATAGCAGTCAAGGGAACCACAAGAGTGTTTGCCTGTTGATAATCATAAGTGGCGGAGGGGGCGGGGACCCACCCTACCCCATCATTTGTTGTTCTCATTTCCAGTGAGAATCCTCTCAGTCAAAGTTGGCTTAATGTTCAGTCATAGAATCTGCACTGTTACAAAGGAAAACACACAAAGGCAAGTTCAGGATGAATTACTCTGAGTCTGGATATGTTCTCTCCTGACTGACTCCTTTGAAAATTGCAGAAGTGTTCTATGCATTATGTTTTCATTCAGCAGATGCACATTCCATTACTATTCCAAAATCCAGAAAACCTGAATGTTTCCTCATCTCAGAAGTAGCTAGTATTTTTCAGAGCTCTCAAGAAGTGTCATGAGAAAGCTTCCATAGCTTACTAAAGCAGAGCTGAAAGTCATAAGATTAGGTAGTTGGGAATTGAGTGGGACATCCCACCAACACTGATGGCACAATTTAGCCTCTGTTCACAATGAGGGCTTCATCAGCTTACCTTCTTCCCTGGCTTCTCCACTGTGGGTACCTGGGCCTGAATTTCCTCTCTATTCCAAGATTTACAAGAACATTCACTCTGCGCATTGCTGATGGACCAACATTTTTGTTTTAGTTTTTTAATAGATAAGTAACTTTCTTTTTTCCCCAATATCTATTTATTGATTTGGCTGCATCTTAATTGTGGCATGCATGATCCTTGTTGAGGCATGTGGAATCTTTAGTTGCAACAGGTAGGATCTAGTTCCCTGACCCCAGGGATCAAACCCATGTCTCCTGCACTGGCAGGCAGATTTTTTACCTCTGAGCCACCTGGGAGGCCCAGCTTATCATAGACCAAGAGATAAGCTTCTTAGGATATGCTGAGTCCAGTCCAGATCAGATTATCCCTGCAGATACCTGAACTGAACTCATGTTTCTATTTGTTTGACCCTAAAGTTTTGTGATTATTATATCATTGTAGCAGTGGAGACAATATGGATCATGCCCAGAAGACTTCATGCATGCTGAATTCTCCACCTGGCAACTAGTCTTTATGGGGTTTCTGTATGAATTTTTAAATGTGTAGACATGCCTAGATGAATATCACTCAGGAACCTTTACTCTTGCCTGATCACCCATCCCTGAAAAGATGGCCTGCATATTGTGGTCATTCATATTCTAAACCCGCACTGTCCTCTCTAACCACAATTAATATGACTGTGTCAACTCTGAGACAGATTGTGGGAGGCTTCTGTATTCAACAGCTGCTGGCAGACAAGATAAAGTTTGTAGGGAATATCCAGAGCAAGGTCTGGATAGAATGTAACTGTGTCTCCATGTGTATATTTTAATCGGTAACCATGTGTGTGATTTCTGGAGGGTGTGCAAATGACAGTAGGCTCCAGAATTCTGGTGGGACACCATGAATCTATGTTTTCATTCTCATTTAATTTAAAGTCTGTGATTCTGAATTGTGTCCTGGAAATGTGGAAGCTGTATGCAATATACAAATTGAGAGACTGATAGGTTGCAGGATACCTATGAATACTATTATTTCATAATTGGTATGGTATTTCTCAGAATGTCATTAAAGTTTTTCATTATTCTGATCAGATGTATTGATCTTCTGTTGTGTACCCTGGGTGTTCAAAGATAACTAAGGCTCCCTCTCAGTTCCCAAGGGTATCAAAGCCTAGTCAAAAGACAAATGCAGAAAGTATTTTTGTGCAGTATTAGAAGTGGTCTTTTTCATCAGTGATTAAAGTACTATGGAGAAACATAATGAAAGTTGTTTGGCACAAGAGTACAGGCAGAGTTCATGGAAGGCTTCACAGAATAGAATTTTATAAATGAGTAGGTTAAGTAGAAGTTCTAAGAGCTTAAGTTCTTAAAAGACAGGAGGAAGGAAATAAAACTTCCTAGAGAAAGGGCACAGCAAGAATACTTGAACTGTAGAGAGAGATGATGTCACTAGATTGATGATAGGTAAACTCAATGGTGTCTTGAGTCAGGCTTAAAAAATGAGGAAAGAACAGAAAGATATGGGAAAATTGAGGATTATGGGAGACAGGAAAAAACTTTATCCTGTAAGCCATAGATAAATATATATGAAACACAAAAGTATAAAGATCAGATTTGCATGTTAGAAGTGGAATTGTGGAGGATGGGCCTGGAAGGTGGGAGCAATGCTTAAATATATGCTGTTCATATGGTTGCCAGCAGCCACATCTGCATACTCAGTACTTGAAATGCCTCAGTCAGAATTGAGGTTTATGTGCAGAGCAGTGTAAAATATACACTGGATGTGAATGAAACAATTTAAATAGAAGATGTAAAATATCCTTCTAATCATTGATGCTGATTATATTTTGAAAATGATAATATTTTTGTATACTGAGTTAAAATGTACTATCAAATGTAATTTCATCGGTTTTCTTTTTAATTTGTTTAATGTGGCTACCAGAATTTTTTAAAATTATGAATGTGGTTTGTAATATATTTCTTTTGGACATCCCTTCTTGAGATGATACCTGATTGATGATCTCAGTTGTGACTAAAGTGTAAAGACAGGGAAACAATTTGACAGCTATTAAAGGAGGGAAACTGGCAAGAATCTTGTGGGACTGGAAAAACTGAAGAAGTCTAGAATTGCTTTGAGAGTTCAGACTTGATTGTCAGGGACAGTGTTGAGTTCAATAAGTAGGATACAGAACCCAAGAAGAATAAGAGTGAAAATGTGAGTTTGGTAGTCAATGTATCGAGTGTACTCTTCTGGTTTTAATGGGTAAAGGTAGAAAATAAATAACAAGTTAAATATTTCTGGCATTCAGAACCAAAACTGTACCTCAAAATACACTTAATGGGGAGTGGGTAGGAGGGTGGCTGAAGAGGGAGAGGATGTGTGTGTGTGTGTGCTTGTCTATATATATAATATATATAAATGTATATATATTATAACTATATATGTAATTATGTATATATATAATTATGAGTGATTGTATAATTATGACTGATTCACATTGTTGTGTGGCAGAGACCAACACAAGATTGTAAAGCAATTATCCTCCAATTTAAAAAATACAAAAGTGGACTTATGTGTTATTGGCCTATGCAAGAGAAAAGAAATCATAATCATCAATGATATTGCTTCAGAAAACAAGGATGGAGAAAAAGAAATAAATCACGGGGTTTGGGAAAACCAAGGAGAGCCAGCCCTCTGTATCTGCAGATTCAACCAAGCATGGATTGAAAATCTTTGGGGAAAAAAAATCCAGAAACTTCCAAAAATGTGCCAGCATCTATTTACATAGTATTTAAATGGTATTAAGTATTATAAGTAATCTAGAGATGATTTGAATGATCCCTTATATAAAATAGCATAGATTATGTGCAATACTATGCCATTTTACATAAGGGACTTGACCATATTCAGATTTTGGTATCCAGGGGTGTCCTGGAATCAATCCCGCCATAGGATGAAGCAGAGAAAGCCATTAAAAAATGAAGTTGGAGAGATGGGGGAAGACTTCAAAGACTGTGGTCTAGGAAATTTGTGGAAGAACACATCAAGAATAAGGGAAGCTGAGCTTTGTTTTTTTGTCAAAGGAGAAGTCATATAATAGTAAGACATGGTCTTTGGATTCAAAAAGTAACCCTCAATTCTTCTCAGACCACATCCTACTCCTTGTGAACACCTACTAAGCACCTCAACATCCTCTCACATCAGGATTTTGACCCTAGATCACAACTTCCTTCTCACTCCCTAGGTTTGTGATCAGTCTGGGAAAGTTGGAGATCATGTGCTTATCCATCCAGCACATGGGACTCTCAGCTATCGACTAATATCAAGAATCTTTCTTATGAACCCTACTATTAGGTTTCTTTTAATTTCAAGAATAGAGCTTCCCTGGTTGCTCAGTGGTAAAATATCTGCCTGCAAGGCAGGAGATGTGAGTTCGATCCCTGGGTTGTGAAGATCCCCTGTAGAAGGAAATACCAACCCACTCCAGTATTGTTGCCTGGGAAATCCCATGGACAGAGGAACTGGTCGGGCTACATACATTCCATGGGGTTGCTAAAGTGTCCAACACAGCTTAGTGACTAAAACAATTTCAAGAATAGTAATTCCCCTAACTGAAAGAATCTTATTCCTCAAAGAAGGCTTATTTATTCCTCAAAGAAGAGATGTCAGTCTATTTTCCTTCATATTAGAATGGCTTCAATTTTGGCATCAAGTCATATGACCCTACCCTTTCCAATTATAGTTCTTTTGAATGGGGAGAAATTAACTCAAAGCCAGGCAATCTATTGCCAACCAGTAGGTAATCAGAACCTCTGATTAAGGAATAGTCATTGTAGCTGGGAGACATTGAACACCCAAACAGAAAGATCTGGTAAAGTAAGATCCAGAGTCAGTCTATAACAAGCCAGAAAATTTGCACTTGTCAAAATTATGAAGGAACAAACATTAAAAGGTTTCCACATATGAGCAGTCTTCAGAGAAGACAGTAGAACAGATGTAATAAAGAAACATGGATGAAAAACTATGGTCAGAAAGTCAGAGAGAAATTGAGAGATTGCATTTTGATGATTTTCTATTCCCCATGAGGCTCAGTTATAGTTTCTGCAGTTTTCTGTTCAGTGCGATTCGCCTATATATTTATAATGATCTCTTTGTTTACTTGAACTTGCTTGACTGTACTTCTGCCTTTTCCTCAAAATGATCTCTAACCAATATAGATACTACCTCTGTCTGTTTCTACCACTGCATTCAGACTTGTAAAATATACATGTAAGTGATCAAGAGCTTTCTCCATTCCCATTTATGCTAGTGAGAAAAGCAATCAAAATCAGTTGTGGAATTTCAGCCTTACAACTCCTGAAAAAAATTATTTTCTTGTTCACTCCTAAAACTAAGGACCAATATTTGTCATTTTGATCATTTAGACAGTAAAACTGTCATTGTGTAAAATATTAAATCTTTTTCAAGTCATGCTATGACTTAGTGTTTTGCAAGGATGTCTGACTTATGAGCCCTAAATTATACTAATAATACAGTTTTCATATGTATAATATAAAAATTTCATGAGTATAAACATTTTCTCATTTTGTTTCAAAACAGGAAATAATATTTGACATTGTAGAAAAGGGATGGGCATACATACTGTAGACCGAATCTAGCCTGTCACCTTTTTAAAATAAAGTTTTTTTATTGTACCTACACCCATACCCATTCTATATATTGTCTGTGGCTGCTTTCATTCTACAATGACAGGATCAAGTAATTGCAATGAAGACCATATAGCTTGTAAAACCTGAAATATTTCCTATTTAGTTCTTCACAGAAAAAAGAAAAAGTTACTTACCCCTGCTTGTAGAAATACAAGACACATTATTTACCAACTTAACAGCATAAACACTAGTAGAAAACATAAGTGACTTAAGTGGGGCTTAAATTTCTATATATTTACTGGATTATGAACTCAAAAAATGTTCTACCTTCTTCTAGGGAATAACTGGAATAATTTTTTTTCTACACAGAATCATGATAAGCAGGAAAGGATTGTTTGGTGATTTTAAATATAAAGCATCTTTAATAAAATGATGAGACACATGGTATTTTATTATCTGCAATGAACAAAGTTAAAACAAAGAATTCAGTTCAAAGAAATGAAATTCATTAGGAAAATTAAGAAATAGGAAAGATGGGATTGTATTTAAAAGTATAGGATGACTTCAAAGAAGCTAAGTAGGCAAAATTATAAAATTACAATGATCTAAAATTCTAATGGAGGTATCCATTGGGTGGAAAGTAGGCTAGGCTATTATAAAGCAGAACAAAGATATTTCACAATTAAAACTAAGGTCAACTTGCTTAAAAATACAAAGTTATGAGACTGAAGAGACAAACTAAAATCTGAACTTTATATTTCTCATATAAATAGCATCAGAAACTATCTGTTGAAGAAAGCATGTGTTAACATGATATCGATAAATAAAGCACACTGTCATGAGCTAAACAGTTCTTGAAGCATGATATATTACAATGTTATACTGCTTGTTTTCTTTCCCTCCATATGCTCTCCTCCAACATAGAGATTATATGTTTGCTGTTTTGTTTTCACATCCCTCTCCTCAATCAAAACTGCTAGTGATTTCCCACTGAACCGTGGCATTTTAGAGCTAAAATCATTAACTGCTATCAAGTCCACTAACACACAAGGGCAATGAGAAACGTAAGGTGAAACAGTTTTCCTGTGTGACATATCTGAACAAAAAGTGGATGTTCAGATTGAACCCCAAGGCCTCTGATAACTAGATCAGTGTCTGTCTACTATATTGAGCTTTTCTTGTATATGGTTTTCTTTGATCTTTATGTTTACTGGTTTGTTACTTGAAAATCATTCTCTTGATACACTGCTTTTCTGGTTTGCTGCTTCACATTTGGCTATAAAATTCATGTCCAGTCTCAGTTTTTCTGCATTTCTTGCATGATAGTAAAGTGCTGGAGAGCTTTGCACAATGCTCATTAAATAGAAAGCACTGGTAAAGTTAACTGTATTTAAAGGCAAATAGGAAGCACCTTTCTTTTTCTGTGAAGCATGATTTTCCTTCCTCTTAATTGCTTTAGAACATGTGTCCTGATGTATTCATTTGGCTTTTGATACCTTCTCCCCTGTGTTGTCTTTTATTTTTTCCTATACTTGTAACTGTGGTGTAATCCAAATATATTGTGAGTCCTTAAAGGCAAAAATGATTTGTAACACTCTGAGCATAATGATTGCTCAATAATGTTTATTAAACACAATAGAAATTAAAAGTCTTGTTCTCCATTGTGGCTGTACCAATTTACATTCCCACCAATGCTGTAGGAGGGTTCCCTTTTCTCCACATCCTCTCCAGCATTTATTATTTATAGGCCTTTTACTGATGACCATTCTGACTGGTGTGAGGTGCTATTCATTGTAGTTTTCATTTGCATTTCTCTGTTAGTGATGTTGAGTACCTTTTCATGTGTCTGTTGGTCATCTGTATGTTTTCTTTGGAGAAGTATCTATTTAGGTCCTCTGCTCATTTTTTGGATTGCATTGTTTGTTTTTCTGATGTCAAGATATATGGATTGTTTGTCTATTTTGGAAATTAATTGCTTGTTGGTGGCATTATTTGCCAGAGAAGGCAATGGCAACCCACTCCAGTACTCTTGCCTGGAAAATCCCATGGACAGAGGAGCCTGGTAGGCTGCAGTCCATGGGGTCAAGAAGAGTCAGACACGACTGAGCAACTTCACTTTCACTTTCATGCATTGGAGAAGGAAATGGCAACCCACTTCAGTGTTCTTACCTGGAGAATCCCAGGGACAGGGGAGCCTGGTGGGCTGCCGTCTATGGGGTCGCATAGAGTCAGACATGACTGAAGTGACATAGCAGCAGCAGCAGCAGCAGCAGCAGCATTGCTTGCAAACATTTTGTCTCACTTTGTGGGTTATATTTTCATTTTGTTTATGGTTTCCTTTTCTGTGCAAAAACTTTTAACTTTAATAAGGTCCCATTTGTTTATTGTTGTGTTTATTTACATTACTCTAGGAGACAGACCACCAGGGAAGCAACCAGGAGACAGATCCAAATAATTATTGCCATGATTTATGTCAAAGAGTGTTCTGCCTATATTTTCCTCTAAGAGTTTTATAGGATCTGGTAATACATTTAAGTCTTTAATCCATTTTGGGTTTATTTTTGTATATGGTGTTAGAGAATGTTCTAATTTCATTCTTGTACATGTAGCTGTCCAGTTTTCCCAGCACCACTTATTGAAAACACTGTCATTTCTCCCTTGTATATTTTTGCCTCCTTTGTGGTAGATTAATTGACTGTGAGTATGTGGGTTTGTTTTGGGGCTTTATGTTGTATTCCATTGATCTATGTGTGTGTTTTTCTGCCACTACTATACTGTTTTGATGACTGTAGCTTTGTAGTATAGTCTTAAGTCAGGGTGCCTGATTACTCTAGCTCCATTCTCCTTTCTCAAGATTGTTTTGGCTCTTCAGGGTCTTTTGTGTCTACATACAAATTAAAAAAAAAATGTTCTAATTTTGTGGAAAATGCCTTTGGTAATTTGGTAGAGATTGCATTGAATCTGTAGATTGCCTTGAGTATTTCAGTCATTTTAACAGTTTTCTTTTTTATATGTGAAATCTAAAATAAAAGAAACCAGAGAAAAAACCTACCAGGAAAAAAAAAAAAAAAACACCATACATACAGAGAACAAATCAGTTGTTGTCAGAGGTAGAGGGGTGAGGATCAGAAGGGATGGAGTGGGGTTGATGGGAATCATTCGGATTCCCTATGTGATTGCTACTGCAGCAGATCCTCACTGCATCACCCTAGCCATCACCATGGTGAAGTTGAACAAAATTTAACTTTTCTACAAAGAAAAGGAAATTATATGCATCCATCAGAATTAACAAAGTCTAATTTTACTGATATGTAAGGATTTCCAAGAAATAATGATTTTAAAAAAACCTAGTCAAGGAAGAATATAAATAATATAACCTCAGTTTTGTATAATATACAGCTTTTAGGAGAAAAATAAGATTTTGAGAAAAGGAAGAATATTTGTCTTTGGACAGCAAGCATTAATTGGAAATCTTAGTGAGTGAAGAAAGGAAACAAATCAAGCATTCACAAACAAAAGCATATCTTTACTAAGTTTATGTAAGACAATAAGAAAAAACAAATCAGCACCTATGTTGAGATGGATATAAAGAAAAGACTGCTTTGTCTAAGCTGTAGAGGAAATGCCTGGGATAGAGATGTCTATTAATGTCAGGAGAGAGGAGTTTAGAAAAAGAGTGGGGTCAAAATATATAATCAACTTCTCTAAGTTTAACCTTACACTTGCGCTATGACTGTGTTCTGTGATTTGGGATACTGTCTGAGATCATAATCAGCATTGTAACAAGTAGCTAGTTCATTCCAATAAGCACCATCAATGGCAGATAATGGATTATTTGATAACATTGGTTGTATGAAAAAGAAATGACTTCCTTGCATTTATGTAATAGCCGTCCAGTAAATTCAGATAGTTTTCTTTTTTTCTTACATAGCAAAAATGGCTAATTGGTTGTTTAGTGACATTTCAGACTTTGTAAAGATAAAAATTTTTTATTAAAATATCAAATACTTTGAAAACTTAGATATGTAGTATCATAATACAGTATTGGTCAGTGTCTTGGCCCTGGATCAGCACATTAGTATCATCTGGGAATACTGTAGAAAAGAAAACTGAGTTTACCTGAGACCTACTGAATCAGAAACTCTGGGGTGGATCCCAGAAATTTATGTTTTAATTGGCTTTCTAGAGGATTCCTTTGAAATGCCACAGTTTCAATGGTGTGGCTTTAATCCAGAGTCCAAATAATGGCAAAGGACAGGAAAAGGAAGAAGTGAAGACATGGATCTAGCTTGTCTTTCTGAATTATCTGAGATTTTATAATTCAGATATAGTCTTGACATCCCTTAGATTTTACTCAAATTTGAGAAATGCCAGTTTCCCCCCTGATTGAGCTGAGTGCTTACAGAGCTAATTCCATGTGAAAAAAGACAGATATCTTTTGTTATCACTGCTTCTATGCACAATAGGGACTTTCAAGTCCCTTTCTTTCTTTCCTTTGTTGAAATGAATTTTGGGGAGTTTTCAAGTCATATGTTACTGAGTGCAGCAATTTGTTTCCAAAATTGGACTGGTTCATTGTCATTTTCAACCAACCACAAAGACTCTATCTATTGAAACACAAATGACCAAATAACCTGAGAAACATATTCAATCTCCTTTTTAATAAGATAAATTCAAATTATGAGCACAGTGGGAGTATATGTTTTTGGTCTATTTTATTTTCATGGATTATTTTTTAAATGATGCAGCCATTACTTACATATATATACATAAGCAAACAAACACTCAAAATGGCTTGGTGTTAGAAAGCAAATTGACAGATTGACAGTTTTTTTCTTTCTTTCCAATTTTTGACTAATGTGTATTCTGTGTCCACGATGTGCCAGATATTATGGTAGAAACTTTACATGTATTATCTTATTTAATTCTCAAAACAAGTTTGTGAGGCTCTCCTTTAAAACAGACAGCTTTCATATTCAGTTCAGTTCAGTCGCTCAGTCATGTCTGACTCTTTGTGACCCCATGAATCGCAGCATGCCAGGCCTCCCTGTCCATCACCATCTCCCGGAGTTCACTCAGACTCACGTCCATTGAGTCAATGATGCCATCCAGTCATCTCATCCTCTGTCGTCCCCTTCTCCTCCTGCCCCCAATCCCTCCCAGCATCAGAGTCTTTTCCAATGAGTCAACTCTTCGCATGAGGTGGAGTTTCAGCTTTAGCATCATTCCTTCCAAAGAAATCCCAGGGCTGATCTCCTTCAGAATGGACTGGTTGGATCTCCTCATATTAGCTGTCAATTAATGAGCACTGGACTCTAAAACTTTTTACTAGACTAATATACAAAGTCATTTCACACCATGTGTCTACCTCTACCAGCTAAATTGCCTCAACATCAGAAGCTGATTCTAGGGTGGACACACTAGAATTGAATACCGCATGAGGTTAGCCTGAAATATCCCTCATTCAATCCATTGTTATTAATGAATCCACTTCCATGAGTATGCTGTCTACCTGCAAATGCTAAACATCAGTCAGTGCAAGAGCAGGGATTTTTTTGTTTCCTCTTTGAATGGAATGTGGATACAGTCACTTTGGAAGACAGTTCAGTGGTTTCTTATAACACTCATAATAGTCTTAACCTATAATCTAGCAAGCCAGTTCCTAGGTAATTACCTAACTAATTTGAAAAATTAGGTCCACACAAACACCTGCTCTTGAATGTTTATAGTAGCTTTATTCATAATCACCAAAAAGTTGAGGCAACCAGGATGTCCTTGAAAAAGAGAATGAATAAGTGAAATGTGGGACATGCATATAGTAGCATAATATTTAGTGATAAAATGGCAAAGCTAGCAGTGCAGATGAATCATAAAGACACAGATGAATCATAAAGGCATGTTGCTGCCACTGCTGCTAGGTCACTTCAGTCGTGTCCAACTCTGTGTGACCCCATAGACGGCAGCCCACCAGGCTCCCCTGTCCCTGGGATTCTCCAGGTAAGAACACTGGAGTGGGTTGCCATTTCCTTCTCCAATGCATGAAAGTGAAAAGTGAAAGGGAAGTTGTTCAGTCGTGTCTGACTCTTCGTGACCCCATGGACTGCAGCCTACCAGGCTCCTCTGTCCATGGGATTTTCCAGGCAAGAGTACTGGAGTGGGTTGCCATTGCTTTCTCCAAAGGCATGTTACTAAGTAGAAAAAAATAGTTTGAAAAAGCTACATACTTTATGATTCTATTTATATTATACTCTGGAAAGTGCAAATATGAGGCCAGGGGAAACCCAGAAAAAGCAATGCATGCTGTGAACAAAGAATCTGTATTACTAATAAATGAGATAATCCCTTTGACAAAGAAAAGGAGTATAATGTGCTGACCTAATGAATAGCTTTGGAGATTAGTGGAGACTCTTAAGATGCAAGGCAAAAGGAGCTGTACATGAGAACTTGGTTCTAGTTGATAAGGTTGTTTCCCATGGGGTAAGGATTAAGAATTCTGAAACTGCTACACTTGTCCTGTAGAACTGAACAATTAAGTTAATGGATGGTAGACTATGGCACCCTTATTTTTCACTGTTGGAGATAGAGGTGACAGATAGGCAGGATGGAAAAGCTAGAATATCCCATTTGATACTGGATTGGAGTTGGAGACTTTAATATGATCTCATGTTTACTTTATTAGAGATTCAAATGGATACATATAGAAATATTCATAGATATGGATATATACATGTTTTAGTACACACACACACACACACACACACACACACACATTTTCTTGCTTTGACAAC
The DNA here is from genome assembly GCF_032405125.1 of Capricornis sumatraensis. NCBI lineage: Eukaryota > Metazoa > Chordata > Mammalia > Artiodactyla > Bovidae > Capricornis > Capricornis sumatraensis. The sequence goes on from NC_091092.1 coordinate 118,042,401, forward strand.
TGAGAGGGCCTGGAAATAACGAGTCTTCTGGAGCAATGAGTACATTCAATGCCCAAATTTTGATTTCTATTACCATCCCCCAAGAAAGGGAACCAGGGATCCTTAGAGAATTGGCTGATTCTAGGAATGGAGCAGGAACATTAATAGATGAGCCTGGAGTATCTTGTAGTGCCAGAAAATAAGGAAATGCTAAAGAAGAAAAAACCTAAAATAGTGGAGTGATGTCAACATAATATTGGAGTCAACTTAAAGAACTCCAAAGCAGAAACAGTTTGGACAACAAAATAAGCAATGTAGTGTTACAGTGTGACTCAATATTTTATAAAAATCTGTGAGACCATACTAAAATAAATCAATTAATGGGAGACAATAGACAAATATGCCATGAAGAAAAATTCCAAATAATTTATTTATAGATTTTTTTCCCCTGTAAAGGAGGTGACACATAGCTTCTAACTCCTTAAGTATGGGCTCTATGTAGTGACTTCCTTCCAAAAGAGTACAGTATGCATGGGGGAAAATGAGTGACTCTGTAGTAGGGACACTTGGTAAACACTATCTCAGCCACATCATCAAGGTTAACATCAGCAATGATAAGACTTGATAATAGCATAACCTCTTGATATGATGTGATTAGAATGGTAACCTCCTCCCCAAACCTGTAACTCCAGTCTAATTGTGAGAAACACATCAAACAAAATGAAAATGAGGGATATTCTGCAAAATAGCTGATCAGTACTCATTGAAACTGCCAAGGTAATCAAAAACAATGTCTTAGAATCTGACACTTGGTGAAAGAGCCTAAGGAAACCTAAGGACTTAATGTACTGTCATAACTGGAATGTGATCCTGGAATATAAAAAGATATCCAGTAAAAACTAAAGAAATTTGCATACAGTATGGATTTTAGTTAATAACAATGAAGTTAATAGGGGAAACTAGGTGTGGAGTGTTTAAGAATTCTCTGTACTGATTTTGCAACTTTTCTAAAAATCTAAAATTATTCTAAACTTAAAATTTTCATTAAAAAATGTAATGTGATATTATACATGTTTCAATGCCATTCTCCCAAATCATCCCACCCTCTCCCTCTCCCACAGAGTCCAAAAGTCTGTTCTATACATCTGTGTCTCTTTTGCTGTCTTGCATGCAAGGTTATCATTACCATCTTTATAAATTCCATATATATGTGTTAGTATACTGTATTGGTGTTTTTCTTTCTGACTTACTTCACTCTGTATAATCGGCTCCAGTTTCATCCACCTCATTAGAACAGATTCAAATGTATCCTTGATGATATGGGGAGAGAGGTGGGAGGGGGATTCAGGATTGGGAACTCATGTACACCCATGGCAGATTCAATGTATGGCAAAATCAATACAGTATTGTAAAGTAAAATAAAAATAAAAAAGAAAGAAAGAAAATTTTTAAAAAATAAAAAAGAAAGAAAGAAAATTTTTAAAAAATAAATTAAAAAATGTAATGTGACTCGTGGTTAGACTGGATAAAATATGTTGAGAATTGTGTGATATTCTTGTGTAGTTGTGGTTCAGTCACTAAGTAGTGTCCAAGTCTTTGCGACACCATGGACTGCAATGTGCCAGGCTTCCCTGTCCTTCACCATCTCCCAGAGCTTGCTCAAATTCATGTCCATCGAGTCAGTGATGCTATCCAACCATCTCATCCTCTGCTGCCCCCTTCTCCTCTGCCCTCGGTTTTTGCCAGCTTCAGGGTGTTTTCCAATGAGTCAGTTCTTTGCATCAGGTGGCCAAAGTATTGTGATTTCAGCATCAGTCCTTCCAGTGAATATTCAGGGTTGATTTCCTTTAAGATTGACTGGTTTGATCTCCTTGCTGTCCAAGGAACTTTCAAGCATAACTTCTCCAACACCACAGTTCAAAAGCATCAATTCTTCACCACTCAGCCTTCTTTATGGTCCAGCTCTCACATCTGTACATGACTACTGGAAAAATCATAGCTTTGACTGTACAGACCTTTGTAAGAAAAGTGATGTCTCTGCTTTTTAATATGCTGTCTATGTTTGTCATAGCTTTTCTTCCAAGGATCAAGCATCTTTTAATTTCATGGCTGCAGTCACTACCCGCAGTGCTTTTGGAGCCCAAGAAACTAAACTCTGTCACCATTTCTACTTTTCCCTCATTCTTATGTGGAGTGGTCTACTTTGGGGAAGTTTTATTATTTGAATCAAGGTGATGATCATAGTTATGGTACAAGTTTAGCAAGTATGACTGGTATGTATTATATTAATATGTTTTATGATTAAAATATAAATTTAAATAACTCAGTAGCTGATGAGAAAGTGGAAAATCCTTTTCCCTATGCCCTGCTATAGTACCTCTTCGAATTCATGCAGTTGATGCTTTCCAGTTATTTGGAAATATGTTTCTTTTATTCAGTCTTTTTAACAAATACTACCATTTTCTTGATCCTCATAATTAAATGGTCTCCCTATACAGCCCTCTTCAAAGTCTGTATACAATGACGATCACAATTTATCTTCCCTGTTAACTCAAAATAATTGATTGTAATCAAAGACTTTTTTAAAATTTCATAGATAAGTCATCTTTCATTTCAAATTTCATCTCATTTTCATTTCAAGCTTATTATCATGAACTTTACCTTGCCTTTATATTTTCTTTTTGGAGCAAAATTTCCATCTAGATTTTGTTGGGAATTGTCTCCCAAATTTCCTGCTAGGTCATTGACTCAACCAATATTTATGGAGTACCTTTCCCTGATAGCTCAGTTGGTAAAGAATCCACCTGCAATGCAGGTGACCCCAGTTTGATTCCTGGGTCGGGAGGATACCCTGGAGAAGGGATAGGCTACCCAGTCCAGTATACTTGGGCTTCCCTTGTCACTCAGCTGGTAAAGAATCCACTTGCAATGTGGGAGACCTGGGTTCGATCCCTGGGTTGGGAAAATCACCTGGAGAAGGGAAAGGCTACCCACTGCAGTATTCTGGCCTAGGGAATTTCATGGACGGTATACCCATGGGGTCCCAACGAGTCGGACACGACTGAGCGACTTTCACTTTCACTTTTTCTGTATGTCAGATATTAGCTTAGGCTTTGAGATATAGTGGTATACAAAATATACAAAATCCCTCCTAGCATAGAGTTTGAATTCTGATGAGTGTGAATAAGAAAGATGGAAAGTGTAGGAAAGTTAGTAAATTATATGACATCAGATGATAAATTCTAGGAAGAAAAACAAAAGAGAACAGGATGATAAAAATGAATGAAGACTGTGTGTTCTTTTTTGAATATAGGATATAAGAACATGTCTCCTGATAAAGTAGGGAATATCAATAAGGTAGTGAGCTAGGTGGCTGTATAGGGAGGTAGTTATCAAAATGCATCAACCAGCAACATCAGCATGACCGGGCAACTTGCTGGGAACGCAAATCAGTGTATCCCATGTTAGACCTAATGAATCAGAAACCCTGGGTGTGGGATCCCACAGCATGTATTTTAACAAGCCCTTATGTGCTGCTAATGCAGCTAAAGTTTGAGCCCCCCACCTCCGGCACCCTAAGTTGTAGGGGCTATCATTTCATGTGAAAATAATAGCAGGTGCAAAGGCATGGAGAAAAGAGTTATTTTGCTTGAAGAACAGCAAAGAGGTCAAAGATGGCTGCCACAGAGTGAGTAAAGAGATCAGTAAAAACTAGGAGGTGAAAGTAGAGATTAGTGTGGGGATTAGGGAAGTAGAGTGTATTGTGACTTGTAGATGCTGTGACATTAGTTCTTATTCTGAGTTGGGCAGCCTGTGCAGTATACTGAGCAGAGACGTAACTTGACTGAACTGACTTTTTTAGAACATCTGTCTCTAATGTGTGGATGGTAGAGTGTGGCAGTTATGGCAGAGTGGAGGCCAGTAAGGGGCAAGGTAACTACATTAATCCAGCTCTTATTTTGTTGAGATGAGTGTCCCAACTTTACAGCCTTGCTGTGCGGATTGAAAGACTTATGACTATTACTTACTTCCCAAATGATCTTTTATTTTAAAATTAAGTCTATCAGAGTTGGGGTAATTCCTTTGAGGTAAAGGAAGAACCAGTCGATGTTTGCCTACTCGTATTCTTCAAATTATCTCAATGAAGGCACTTTAGAAAGTTACAAAGTACAGAATATTCCGACTGTATAGTAATCTTCCTCTGAATTGTCTTTGTTAGTTCAGCTGTGTAAGTCTTCTGTAAATTATTGTGGTTGACCATTGTGTCACATATGGCTAGTGGTGGATGGTGTCTGATTCCTTTCTTCTGAGGTCCATGTGGAAATGATCCTTCCACATCTCCTTGAAGATGGATAACTATATTCCTGCTGAAGTTCTGCTTCATGAGAGTGAGCCAAGGTGGTTTTTGTCAATGTGAGGCACTTTCCCCTCCTTTAGCTTGGTTTCTTGAGTAAAAGCATGAAATGTATAAAGTAATCACTTAACAAATACTTATTGACAATGATGTGTCAGTAGGGGCAGAATTAAAATTTCAACCCAGGAGCATGTAACTGTAAACCCAGAACAGATCTCTCAATGATATGGCCTTTCCCTTACTAGCAAAGACAAGTGGAATTATATCTCCATTGTAGACTCAAGATTATAGGGCATTGTCTTGCTTCTGCAGTGAATGAGCCCTGCTGCCTTAATATGCAGTCCTACTTCTGTGCCTCCTTTCTTACAGATTGAAAGGAAAGGACTAGATGATATTTAGAAGGGCTGTGGACTTGATGTCTTGGCTGTGGGGTTGAATAGAGCTGGACTCATGTCAGTATTCCTGTCTTTTCCCAGAAGTAGTTGACTTCTGTCCTATGCAAAATAGGGGTTCTTGCTCTCTGGTATGCTCTCTCTATCTCTCTCATTCACTCTCTTTTTTCTCTCTCAGATTTGTTGTATAACTTTTAAAAAAAACTCTCTTTTTTTAAATTGAAGTATAGTTTATTTACAGTGTTCTGCTAATTTTTACTGTACAACTCCATTATACATGTGTATACATTCTTTTTTTTAATTCTTTTCCATTATGGTTTAGGGCTTCCTAGGTGGCACTAGTGGTAAAGAACTCACCTGCCAATGCAGACATAAGAGATGGCATAGTCAATCCTGGGTCAGAAAGATCCCCTGGAGAAGGAAATGGCAACCCACTCCAGTATTCTTGCCTGGAGAATCCCATGGACAGAGGAGCCTGGCAGACTGCAGTCCATAGGGTCGCAAAGAGTTGGACCCTGTGGAAGTGACTTAGCACTCACACGCATCCATTCCTTTTTTTTTTTTTTTTTTTATTCTTTTCCATTATGGTTTATCTCAGGAGATTGGATATAATTCTCTTCGCTATACAGTGAAAGTGAAAGTCACTCAATCGTGTCTGACTCTTTGTGACCCCATGGACTATAAAGTCCATGGAATTCTCCAGGCCAGAATACTAGATTGGGTAGCCTTTCCCTTCTCTATAGGACCTTCCCAACCTAGGGATCGAACCCAGGTCTCCCACACTGCAGGTGGATTCTTTACCACCTGAGCCACCTTGCTATACAGTAGGACCTTGTTTATCCATTCTAAATGTAATAGTTTGCATCTATTGCAATAATAACTTCAAACTCCCAGTTTATCCCTCCCCATTGTTGTATAATATTAAATGTAGAAAGGTGGCTAGTCCAAGCCCACATCCTTTCACACATTTATTATTTACTACCTAATTTGTGGTAGCACCATTCTAGACAGATGGGATAAAGTAGTGAATAAGACATACAAATATGCCTGTCTTCATGGAACATAAAAATATGAGGACAATCAGTGCAAATTTCTTTCTTTTTCTCCAGATATTGTTCCTTTCACTTCTGAAAATATGCTATACTATCTCTCTTATTCTTCCTAAAACCCTTTCCAAACCTCTTCTTTTATTTTATTAGTGTGGAGTTCTGTACATGGCCAATTCTTTCTCTGACGTTTAAAGGTAAAATGAAACTCTCTGTCTTTATCACTGTATGGTCTGTCAGTACTTTATGTGTGGAAAATGGAAGATCTATCTTAAGACTGCATTTTGTAACTATGCAGCTAAAAAAACTGAGAGCAACATAATAAAATCTTTCCTTGAAATGTGACTATTTAAAAACACTTTCCCCACATCGGCTGCAACTAGTTCTGTATCTTTATCATCATCTTTACTGAACCATTTGAAATGAAATTATAGATACAATGACATTACATCAGAAAGAGTTCATGCTGTGTCTCTTAAGAATATGGATTTCTCCTTCATAACTAAAGTCGTACCCCTCCAAGGTGTTTAACAATGATAGAGTACTTTTAATCAACACAGAGTTCATAATCACATTTCCCCAAACTTCCCTAACTGCTTTTTCAGATTTTTGTTTCTGGACTAGGATCCAATCGAGGGTAATTTAGTACATTTGATTGTCATATGTCTGTAAATTCTTTTTAATCTAGAAAGTTCCCGTCAACCCCTTTTTCTTTTTTGACAGTGATATTTTGAAGAGATCAGGTCAATTGTCTTGTAGAATGCCCCACATTTTGATTGATCCAAATGTTTCCTCATGATTAAATGCATGATAAAAATTTTTGATAAGAATTCTCTAAATGTGCACTTCTTATTAATAGAGTCTCAGAAAACACATCTTGTCGGTTTGTGCCACAATGGGTATCCTAGTTTGAAGACTGAATTAAGATAGTGTTTTCTCATTCTCCCTGTTGCAGGGGTAATTTTATCCATTGTAAATAATAAGCTACTGTGGCTTCATGCTATGAGACCATATTACCATCCTCCTCCAACATTTCACATAATCGTTTTAGAATCTATGCATGATTCTCACCTTAATCAGTAGTCATATTAGTGGTTGAAAAGGTCATTGGCAGTTTTTTTATTGTATTGTTATGTACAAATGGATTATCTAGCATTTTTGCACACCAAAGAGCTTTCCCTTATGTCCCTTTGGTTTTTGAATATTACTATAGACTTGGTGTTTCTTATATTGAATATAATATGAGCTATCATCATTAATATGTAGTTTTTTGATTTGCAAATCCCAGTTAGACCAGTGGAAGTCATGTTGAGGCAACTCTTCTTGTTCCCTTTGGTATGACGTAATGGAGTGTTTAAACATTGTATATAAAGGTTTATTTCTTGAAACACAGTGACAAAACATTGGCTGTCCTTTGATATTTCCTCTAATAAGTTAGAAATGATCATTCTAAGCCTATTTCTCCATTTTTTGTAACAGAATGAGTAAAAAAGTTTTTTTAATGAATCACTTCATGAGTGATGAGCTACTCCCAAGAAACTGCACATAAAACACCTGTGCCACAGCTGTTCTCAGCTGCATTCATGTCATCTCTGATCATTCTGAAGGTGGGGGGGAAACCCTGCCGTTTTTTAATGAGGGTTAATTATGGAGGAAAAATTTTACAGAGTTCTCACGAAGCTTACTACTGTTCTTGAGTAGTATTGGTGATGGGTAATTATTTATCACTATACATAGTTGCTGATAAAGCAATTTTTGGTAAAGTCTTGACAGTTTGTTATGACTGATATCAGGTATGTTATTTTTTAATTGGCCTTCTCTTCTCTAGCTGAGAAACAGGCCATGCCATCTATCAGGCAGGAAGCTGGTTTTAAAATTGCTCCTGCATACCTGTAGTTCATGTGTAATACTTGGTTTTCTGTGCCTCCTGAAGTTTGATATTTTATCACTTCTGTTTAGAGAGTAAATGCTTATCATTTTGAGTGTTTACTGGTATTTCATGTAATTATTTGCAATGAATGTTTACCCTTTGGGCACAACTACATGAAATTGTTTTGCCCTCTGAGAATGACTGTCACAAGGCAATAAATGACCTTCACAGTTCTAGCACCCTATGTGGCACTTATAGATATTCATTTTGTATTTTTATAAGGAAATAGATGAAGAATTTAAGAAAGAAAGAAAGGCACAGCAGAGTGTGATGGTGTCTAATAAAGATGCAGCTTATGCTCTCGGCTCAACTTCTTGTCCTGGAGCCAGGCCTCAATACCCCCATCTCTTTCTTGCAAAACCTGGCCCTAGCATCACTACAATAGACAACCCAGAAGGCAGGGTAGGAGATGTGGTGAAATCAGACAAGAACCTCAGCCAAAAGAAAAAGAAAAGCATCAGAAGACAGGCTAAGTGAGAAATAATTCATCATTATGAGTGCCTAACTAAGAGGGACATAATCCAATTAAAGGCATCAATTCAGAGTTGGTGGGAGGGGAGGGGATTGACTGTGGTGAAACAGTCCTTATGAAATACTGAAACTCTGAAGCCAAAAAAGATACCAGTCAGGAACAGTTCTGCACTAACTCAGTTTCTCTTTGGCTGAAGATGCATCTCTACTGACTCCTGAGTTCAGTCTAGGAATCCAGAAAGCCAAAAATTTATAGTCATTCTCCTGAACAAAAGCGTTTGGATTATTAATATGAGTTCTTCTGAAATAATGAGTAAATCCTTTATGTAAAGAATATTTTTAAAACACCTTTTGAGAATTAATTAGTCTCCTTTCTCACTCTAACAAGACCTTCCTTGTTCTGGAAGTATCCCAGATGTCCTTGTAGAGAAGGAGAGGGGAAAACTATGCTTCACAGAAATACTTGCTGTTCTCCATCTAGGGAGCTGCCTTGTTTCTGTTAAAGAAATTGGCAGCTCATATCAAGTGTGTTTCTTCCTGACCTAAATCCTGTGAGTGGTTTTCTGAATAAAGGTTCATTTTAATTTCAGAGCAATATTTGTTTATAGCAACTGCATGTGAAGTGAAATGTTATTTGCTCAGTCACATCCAACTCTTTGCAACCACATGGACTGCAGCCCGCCAGACTCCTCTGTCCATGGGATTTCCCAGGCAAGAATACTGTAGTGGGTAGCCATTCCTTCCTCCGGGGGATCCTCCCAACCCAGGGATCAAAGCTAGGTCTCCTGCATTACAGGCAGATTCTTTACTGTCTGAACCACCAGGGAAGCCCCAGCAATCTTAGCTCCTAAATTACATCATGGTATTTGTCACTACCTGCCTTTATTTCTGTTTTTTTTTTTTTTTTAATTGAGATATACTTTCTTTACAATGTTGTGCTAGTTTCTACTGTACAATGAAGTGAATCAGCTATATGTATATATATCAATTACACTGAAACACTGCATGTTCATCTGGACATTTAATTATCCTCTATTAGAATATAAACTCCGTGAGGGCCAGAACTCTGTTGTGTTTACAACTATGTTGTATTACAACTATATCACCAACACCAGAAAAAGTAACGTGGCTCAGAGTAGATGCTTAGTAAACATTTATGTTAAATGAACTCTAGTACTTACATGATTACATGGGCTTAGGAGCTTATAGATTTGGGGCTATTCTTTATTCCACCCATTCATCTGAAGCAGAAAACAGTGTTTTCCTCAGGCCAAAAATGAAGCTTTATTTGAGACACCCTCGTAAGAATGGAGGATGCACTGGGCAGAAAGTGAGCTCTTTGCTCTGGTAATTGAAGTCTCTACCTTTATTCTGAGCCTTTGCTCTATCCTCTCAACCTCAGCCTTTTTAATATTGTACATGAACTGAAATATACCCGTCTTGACTTCTCATCTCCATTATTCTCCATTATTATTTTTGCTCTTTTGTATGTATGTGGGACAAGAGGGCAGTGGATCTTCTCTCTGTAGCACTCAGAATTTCCTTAGAGTAATAGGTGACTTGCTCCTTGAGAAATGCCAGTCATTTCTATAGGCTAATTGAAGAAGGCATTTTCATTTTTTTCTGCTATCTATCCTGCTGAGAGGTGTGTATAGAATTGAATGTATTTCTTTTACTGTAGTCCTTAACCTGTTCATTATTGGGTGTCTGCCATAGTCCTGCTTTCCTCCCTAGCAGTCAATTCAGCCCAGCAATCTGGTCATATTATTTAGCAGTAGGTATGGCCCCTGGATGTGAGCTACAGAGAAAGAGATGTCAGTGTAACAAGAGGGAAAACCCCCTCCAGTATGAAACCCCCTCCAGAAGTTCAGTATTCAGAAAGGCTATGGAAACACTTCTAGACTCTGATCCTTTAATTTTACCCTATAGAATCATCAAGAAAGAGCTCTTCTGATATCCAGCTCTACCTCACTTAGACTGACAACTAGCTAGGCATTTGCTCAACTTGAGTGTCATGACTGACCACATTTGCCTTGAATTCAATTTCCTATCTTAAGATTTCTAAAGAAACAGGTCTAAAATTCTCACTGCATCAGGAGCATTAGGGGCCTTGATAAAAGAGAACATTAAGGGGAAAGAAAGTGAGCACAAGATTGAATCACAAAAGCTAGGACAAAGAAAAAAATCAAAGGCTCAAAAAAAGAGTACTAAGTAGGTAAAGGAAATCTTAAAAATGTCTTGGCAGATATTAACACCGAAATCATTTTTCTGAGCATCCAAAACCTTTCATTATCTAACATCAAATTATTTTTCATGATGATTTCATAACATTGTACTCTGCTCAGATGGACTTTGGATCTTACTGAATATGCATATTTATGCTTGTGTGGTTTATTTATAGATGTAAAAACTAAAGTTTATTCAGTTGAAGTGTTTTAATACCAATATAATAGTAATTAACACTAAATCTTCAGTGGCATAAATTAAAATGTTTGACTTAACAGACCTATTTCTAGAAAACATTCATCATAATTTCTTTATGGTTTTCTCTTTCACTTTGCTTTATGGTGAACAAAATAAGAATGATGAGGATACTGGTGGTTATTTCTCTATCATTTGTCTTCCAAATTTAACAATAGCAAAAGATAATCAACCCTGTTGTTCTCGGCAAAAGTCAATCCAGAAAAGATAGTCTGAGACCCAGGTGGCATGAGCCCCTCTGTTTTAGTTTCAACTTGGAAACCAAGCTTTTTCATACTGTTCATGGGGTTCTCAAGGCAAGAATACTAAAGTAGTTTGCCATTCCTTTGTCCATTCAGGTATGACCTAAATCAAATTCCTTATGACAATATAGTGGAACTGACAAATTCAAGGGACTATATCTGATAGAGTACCTGAAGAACTATGGACAGAGGTTCTTAACATTGTATGGGATGCCATGATCAAAACCATCCCCAAGAAAAAGAAATGCAAAAGGCAAAATGGTTGTCTGAGGAGGCCTTACGAATAGCTGAGCAGAGAAGCAAAAAGGCAAAGGAGAAAAGAAAAGATACATTCATCTGAATGCAGAGTTCCAAAGAACAGCAAGGAGAGATAAGAAAGCCTTCCTCAGTGATCAGTGCAAAGAAATAGAGGAAAACAGTAGAATGGGAAAGACTAGAGATCTCTTCAGGAAAATTAGAGATACCAAGGGAACATTTCATGCAAAGATGGGCTCAATAAAGTACAGAAATGGTATGGACCAAACAGAAGCAGAAGATATTAAGAAGTGGTGGCAAGAATACACAGAAGAACTATACAAAAAAGATCTTTATGACTCAGATAACCATGATGGTGTAATTACTCACCTAAAGCCAGACATTCTGTAGTGTGACGTCAACTGGGCCTTAGGACGTATCACTATGAACAAAGCTAGTGGAGCTGATGAAATTCCAGTTGAGCCATTTCAAATCCTAAAAGATGATGCTGTGAAAGTGCTACACTCAATATGCTGGGAAATTTAGAAAATTCATCAGTGGCCACAGGACTGGAAAAGGCTAGTTTTCATTCCAATCCCAAAGAAAGGCAATGCCAAAGAATGTTCAAACTATCGGACAATTGGACTCAGCTCACATGCTAGCAAAGTAATGCTCAAAATTCTCCAAGCTAGGCTTCAACAATACGTGAACCGAGAGATCACAGATGTTCAAGCTGGATTTAGAAAAGGCAGAGGAACAAAGATCAAATTGCCAACATCCATTGGATCATAGAAAAAGCAAAACAGTTCCAGAAAAAAACATCTACTTCTGCTTCATTGACTTCACTAAAGTCTTTGATTGTGTGGATCACGACAAACTGTGGAAAATATGGGAATACCAGACCACCTGACATGCCTCCTTAGAAATCTGTATGCAGGTCAAGAAGAAACAGTTAGAACCAGACATGGAATAATAGACTGGCTCCAAATTGGGAAAGGGGTACATCAAGGCTGTATCTTGTCACCCTGCTTATTTAGCTTATATGCAGAGTACATCATGCAAAATTCAAGGCTGGGTGAAGCACAAGCTGGAATCAAGATTGTTGGGAAAGATATCAATAACCTCAGATATGCAGATGACACCACCCTTATGGCAGAAAGCAAAGAGGAACTAAAGAGCCTCTTACTGAAAGTGAAAGAGGAAAGTGATGAAGCTGGCTTAAGACTCAACATTAAAAAAATGAAGATCATGGCATCTGGTCCCATCACTTCATGGCAAATAGATGGAGAAACAATGGAAACTGTGACAGATTTTATTTTCTTGGGCTCCAAAATCACTGCAGATGGTGACAGAAGCCATGAAATTAAAAGAGGCTTGCTCCTTGGAAGAAAAGCTATGACCAAGCTAGACAGCATATGAAAAAGCAGAGACATTACTTTGCCAACAAAGGTCCATCTAGTCAAAGCTATGGTTTTTCCAGTAGTCATGTATGGATGTGAGAGTTTGACTGTAAAGAAAGTGGAGTGCCAAAGAAGTGATGCTTTTGAACTGTGGTGTTGGAGAAGACTCTTGAGAGTCCTGTGGACTGCAAAGAGATCCAACCAGTCAATCCTAAAGGAAATCAGTCCTGAATATTCATTGGAAGGACTGATGCTGAAGCTCCAATACTTGGGCCACCTGATGTGAAGGACTGACTCCTTGGAAAAGACCCTGATGCTGGGAAAGATGAAGGTGAGAGGAGAAGGGTACAACAGAGGATGAGATGGTTGGATGGCATCACCGACTCGATGGACATGAGTTTGAGCAAGCTCAAGGTGTTGGTGATGGAAAGAGAAGCCTGGCATGCTGCAGTCCATGGGGTTGCAAAAAGTCTGAAACAACTGAGCAACTTAGCTGTAGTAGCAGCCAAGCTAACCCATCAACCTATATGATTCTTTGATCTTTGCTCGATTTTGTCAGTCAACTAGCTGCTAAAAATCAGAATAAACTGTGCCCAGGTGTGTGCCACATTTTAAGAGAATACAAGTCTTTGATATAGCCCAGAGAAAAAATATCCCAAGCAAAAGGAAGTTGACAGATTCCAGATAATGATGATAACAACAGCAATAGCAATAGTAAAGAATAAAATTAAAGGAGCAAAGGAAGAACATGTTTTCCTGAGTTATGAAGCTCTCATGGAGTCCATTTCTATCCTCTCTTGAAGAGGACCCTCTGTGAATTCCATGTGAATATTTTTGCAACTGAACCTTCTTTCCTATTGTGATGTGCCAAGCATAATTAGGAAAAGGAAAGACCACAGAACGATTTTAAAATAAGGAATATACATTAGAGCTTACCCTTTTAAGCACTTTATTTTTAAGCACAAATGGCAGGGCATAAATTAGTAATAATTATGACAAGATAAAACAATGAACTTAAATAAAGATAGGCATGCCACCCAAATGGAATTTCATCAGAGAAAAATGCAGTTGTAAGTAAATGAATCAACATTTACCATATGTAATCTAAAGCAATCTTGTATTCTGTTTTTTTTTCCATCTAGTGTTAGATTTATGCTTCTGTTTCCTATTGACAAAGATTGACTAAATATTACCCCAATGTAAGTTTTCTGTAGCAATAATTATAAATGTTTCACTGTAATATGTGAAGCCAAAATCTCATTTGGAAAGCCGATCACCTAGGCTGTACACTAATAAATTAGCAGCAACAGATGAAAAACCAGCCCCTTTCACACAAATAGAAATATCTTTTTTGATCCATTAGAATTCATATGTCACAAAGTCATGGTCTGTGGTTTAATTTCCACAATACATTATTTTTTTTCTAAATTAATTACATGTAAACTCTGTTACAAATCATTCTGGATCATGCAGTATATCACTTCCACAGCAAAACTGCTGTGAGTCTATAATTAAGATAAAACGCTCTTACACTCACTGTACAGTAGTTAATCATATGTGAGGTGGAAAAAAGGGCTATACACACCCACACATATATGCACACATGAGTTCAAGTAAAACTGGGGAAATGCAAACAAAATCAGTGTGTTGTTTCACTCTCAATTTCCTGGCTGTGATATCGTGCCGTCATTTTGCAGCATGTTTCTATACGGGGACACTGGGTGGAGGATACCCAGACTCTTTCTATATGGCTTCCTACAACTGCATGTGGCCCTACAATTATCTCAAAAAAAAATCCTTAATATACAAGAAAATATTTACTGTATATCTGACAAAGAAGAGAGACACCTTTGGAAAGTGGAAGCTGAAAAGAATTAAGATAGGAAGATGCTAAATCAGGGCTGCACTCAAGAGCCAAGAGGGCTCTAGATACTCAAAGTAGACAGTTTAGAAGATTCTGTAACATTATTTTACTCTGGCTTGAAGTTAACCTGGCTTGGGTCAACAGCTTACATCCTTATACTTTCAGGCACATTCCTATGGGTTTCTTGTATTTGGTTTTGTTTTTGCTTTTCTTAGTTAAACTGAAATAAGGTCAGTTCTGATATAAGCTTATTCCAAACTCTCTAATGGCGGTGACAGGAGGGAAAAGGTAGCAATGTACATAACTGGGGAAAGTGAAAAAATAACACATTGACCCTATATTTTTTCATCTTGTTTGCATTTTTGAAATTTGTAATTGTTCTGATAAAAGTTACCAATTTTTAAAGATTCATTTTCTCAAAATTCACCTGTGATTTTAGTCTAAGAAGATGATTATATTATAGAAATAATGCAACAAATGACTTCAAAGCTTATATGGCAGTAGAGAAGAAAACATGAGATGTGTCAAGATTTGCATTTAAAAGAACCATAAAGGCAACAAGCCTTATTTTAAACCAAAATGTGAAATAAAACTGAAGTAATTGAAACACGGTAGAATTAGTGGAGGAAGAAGCAAAAGATAATAAAGCAGAAAAGAGAATTCAAAAAAAGACTAATGTATAGAAAAGAATTACATTTATGTTAAAGATGCATTTCAAGCAAATAGGGAAATGTTACATTAAAATACATTAAGTGATGATTGAAAAAAAAACCATTTAATTGTACCTTTAAAGTTAAGCATGCATTCATCTTACACGCTGGCAAAGTGATGCTCAAAATTCTCCAAGCCAGGCTTCAACAATACGTGAACGGTGAAATTCCAGATGTTCAAGCTGGTTTTAGAAAAGGCAGAGGAACCAGAGATCAAATTGCCAACATCCACTGGATCATCGAAAAAGCAAGAGAGTTCCAGAAAAACATCTATTTCTGCTTTATTGACTATGCCAAAGCCTTTGACTGTGTGGATCACAATAAACGGTGGAAAATTCTGAAAGAGATGGGAATACCAGCCCACCTGACCTGCCTCTTGAGAATTCTGTATGGAGGTCAGGAAGCAACAGTTAGAACTGGACATGGAACAACAGACTGGTTCCAAATAGGAAAAGGAGTACATCAAGGCTATATATGAGCGACTGAACCGAACTGAAGGCTGTATATTGTCACCCTGCTTGTTTAACTTATATGCAAAGTACATCATGAGAAATGCTTTACTGGAAGAAACACAAGCTGGAATCAAGATTGCCGGGAGAAATATCAATAACCTCAGGTATGCAGATGACACCACCCTTATGGCACAAAGTGAAGAAGAACTAAAGAGCCTCTTGATGAAAGTGAAAGAGGAGAGTGAAAAAGTTGGCTTAAAACTCAGCATTCAGAAAACTAAGATCATAACATCTGGTCCCATAGCATCTTCATGGCAAATAAATGGGGAAACAGTGGCAGACTTTATTTTGGGGGGCTCCAAAACACTGCAGATGATGACTGCAGTCATGAAATAGAAAGACACTTACTCCTTGGAAGAAAAGTTATGAACAACCTAGACAGCATATTCAAAAGCAGAGACATTACTTTGCCAACAAAGGTCATTCTAGTCAAGGCTATGGTTTTTCCAGTAGTCATGTATGGATGTGAGATTTGGACTATAAAAAAGCTGAGCACCAAAGAACTGATGCTTTTGAACTGTGGTGTTGGAGAAGACTCTTGATAGTCCCTTGGACTGCAAGAAGATCCAACCAGTCCATCCTAAAGGAAATCAGTCCTGAATGTTCAATGGAAGGACTGATGTTGAAGCCGAAGCTCCAATACTTTGGATGCAAAAAGTTGACTCATTAGAAATGACCCTGATGCTGGGAAAGATTGATGGTGAGAGAAGGGGACGACAGAGGATGAGATGGTTGGATGGTATCAATGGCATCAATGGACATGAGTTTGAGTAAACTCCAGGAGTTGGTGATGGACAGGGAGGCCTGCTGTGCTGCAGTCCATGGGGTCGCAAAGAGTCAGACACGACTGGGTGACTGAACTGAACTGAACTAAAATTAAATAATCCAGGAATTATAGACACAATGATTTTTTTTTCTATTTTTCTTTTTAAATAGTTTAAAATTTTTATACAAATTTTAAAGGTTGGTTCCCATATACAGTTAGTACAAAATATTGACTATATTCCCTGTGTTGTATAATACACCCTGGAGCCTATCTTATACCCAGTAGTTTGTTCCTGTCACTCCCCCACCACTACATTGCCTATCCCCCTCTCCCTACTGGTAATCACTAGTTTGTTCTCTGTATCTGTAAGTCTGCTTCTTTTTTGTTATATTCAGTAGTTTGTTGTAATTTTCAGATTCTACATGTGATATCATACTTATTTATTTTTCTCTAACATATTTCACTTAGCATAATGCCCTCCAAGTCCATCTGTGTTGCTGCAAATGACAAAGTTTTCTTCTTTTGTTATGGCCCAGTAGTATTCGTGTGTGTGTGTCAGTGTGTGTGCGTGATCATAGCTTCTTTATCCATTCACCTGTTAAGAGACTTGTATTTCCCTGTCTTGGCAGTTGTATATAATGCTGTAGTGAACATTAGGGGTGCATGTATCTTTTCAAATTAGGTTTTGTTTTGTTTTTTTTTTTTTTTCAGATATGCTGGGTATATATCTAATTTACTTTTTGGAGAAACCTCCATACCATGTTCCATGATGGCTGCACCAGTTTACATTCCCATCACTGGTTTATAAGTGTTGCATTTTCACCAATATTTTGTTAATTGTAGACTTTTTGATAAGAACCATTCTGACAGGTGTAAGATAGTATCTTGTGGTTTTCATTTGCATTTCCGTGATGATTAGTGATATTGAGCATCTTTTCACATGCATTTATTTTTTGTTGTTGTTGTTGGAAAAATGTTGATTTACTTTTGCCAAAGAAAATATGTGTACATTGTACAAACAGTTGGCCTCCTTCAGAAAATCACAACCAAATAGCAAAGAAACAGAGAGAAAGATAGATGTCATGGAGCTAAACAGATTTAACTTTATGAAAATAATGTAAATAAATACACAAAAGGGATAAAATTAGTGAAATTAAATGGTAAGAAAATGACTGGAAGAAAATTACTCATAAAATGTAGAAGAGAAAAGTGGTCACAATTGACAGAAGCCTCAACATATCTTTAAAACAGTAAGAAAACTAAAAATAAAAATAAAAAATAAAAAGTAAGAAAACTGCAATACATTTGTGCAAAAAGGTTAATGTAAAGCAAATTGCAAAATGACAAATACAAGTATCCAGTAAATGTAATCACTAGTGCCCACCCTCTCTAGAAATCAGTAAAATACAAGTTAATGCAAAAACAAGATTAGTCTGACCCTCAGATAACTGTAGATTCAAAAGCTTGATCATTTTAAATGTGATAAAGAAATAGTTGTGTCTGACTCTTGGTGAGTCCATGGACTGTAGCCTGCCAGGCTCCTCTGACCATGGAATTCTCCCGGCAAGAATGGAATGGGTTGCCATTTCCTCCTCCAGGGGATTTGTCCCAACCTAGGGATCAAACCCTGATCTCCTGCATTGCAGGCAGATTCTTGATCATCTGAGCTACCAGGGTAGCAAAGAAAGAGAGACTCTAGCTATCTTATATCACATTGATTGAAGTGGACACTGTTGAAACAATTGGCAGGATTTGCTAAGATTTTGAATTACCAATGGATGGGCCCTGTGATCATATATTTAGTAAGCTATCATATAGAGATATTTATGGGAAAATATAAGAATATTCATTACCTTATAATTGACATTGGTTTCAAATTTGAAATGAAGTAAATATGCATCACTCTGGAAGCTTCTAGATTCATTTTGATTTGATAAGATTACATAGTTGATATGCAGCTATTATAAAGAATTAGGTAAATGCAGAAAAAATTACATTCACAGAGAAAGATATCTTGAAGCAAATTCTTGAAGAATTTATTCCCATTTATATTTAACATCTACATGCATGGAGAAAAATTCTACTCTCTATTCTGCTCTATTTCTATGAGGTTGGCTATTTTTAGATTCTTCAAATAAGTGAGCACATATAATATTTGTCTTTCTTGTTAACCTCTTGTTTCTAAATACCTTTGACCTTATACTTCAGAACTATTTTGTAAAATTAAGTACTGCCACTCAAGTTTCTTTCTAAGTTATGCTGTCCAAGTGGCAATATTAAAAGAATTTCAAAGGAAATAATTTATGTGAATTGTAAATAGTGACATTTGAGAATGAAATTGCTATGTCACATTTTAGGTGTTTCCAGTGAAATGTAAATAATGTATTGTCTTGATGTTCACTATGACCTGCTTAAATATAAGCAAATATTTATTTATTGATAGCTGGAAATGTTATCTCATTCTTTTCTAAATGTGACTAGCATTTCCATTCCATCTCTTCTACAAAATTTATCCTAATGAGATATACCTTCTGTTTATAATTCCTTTATTATACTGCCATATTCTATTGACTAATATATATTTTTTAATTTTATCGAATTAATTTCTAAGTATTATATTTTTAATTTGCTATGATAAAAAGCTCTAATAAAAATTTTGGTCAATTGTAATAAAAATTTTGGTCAATTGGAGTTGTCATCATGATATTAGTACACAGTTGATCATAAGAATATAAACGTGACAGAATTTTGTAAAATAATTATTAAATATGAAAAATAATGTACTGTAACTTTTATCCATTAATGAGATGGATGGAGATTTTCTTTTCTTTTTCATAAATTATGTAATCCTGAATGGCTCTTACTACCACAATGAGTCAGAATTGAACATAGAGTTTATCCTCAATTTAAAATTTTGTAATAAAGAGTGACAGAAGTTGTTCTGTCACAACTTGTGAATATATTGTGAACACATCTTGTGAACACATCTTGTGAACAAGTTGACAAAACTTATTCAGAAGAAGTAAAGAAATATAATTTTTTGACAACAGGAATCTATTGTATAGCCCAAGGAACTATATTCAATATCCTATAATAACCTATTATGGAAAAGAATCTGAAAAAAATTAACTGAATCACTTTGCTGTACATTAAAACTAACACAACACTATAAATTAATTATAATTCAATTTAAAAAACAAGTAAAAACATTTTGCCTTCCTAAAAAATAAAGAGAAATAGAAGTTTTGTTTTAGCAATTCAATTCTTTGAACTCCTAAGATACATGCCAAAATAAGCAAATGATCTACCATCAAAGAGTATTTTAATAATCTGTTAGCTGACACCCTGATTAGATTCCCCTTCAGTTCCTTGGATACCACCAAAGGGAAAACCACTTGCCTCTCAAAGAGATTCGCTATGTAGTAAATTTCACTTTCCCAAACCATTATGTTTCTATTATAGCAAATTGTCCCTTTGTTTAGTATCCTGGAGGTTTTTACTGCCTGGGACAATGTTTAGGGGTAGAGTACCAGTTTTCTATCTTTTCCAAGGGCCAGAGGAAGTTGTGAAAGGGGAGGAGGAAAAGAAGAACCAGCATCTCCATCACATGTGTGCCTTTCTTTGATTCATTTTCAGAAAGACTGTGCAAGTAGAAAACTTAGAAATCAGTGCCTTTGTATAATTCATGCTTTCCATTGTGGGGCAGTGTTCGCCTGAGCCAAAGGTACACATACTCTAGGTGGGTCACCTTGGACTTAAATCAGAAAGGCATTTATTGTTTATTTGACCAGATGTCCAGAAGTTGGCAGTCCTCGGTTGATTCTGTGATTCCACGGTGTCTTCTGCTACCCACACTTGTCCTTCACTGATAGATATTTGATGACTGCAGTAGCTCCAAGCATCACAGTCTCAAGTGACACTATCAAAAACAGAAAACAAAGAAGGAAAGATTAGACATTTTCAGGAGGAAACCACATTCCTGGAGGCCAAAAGTAGATTTTCTGTTTACTAGATAAGGGACTCATGGTCATACTTCGATCAGTCAAAGGCAGTGGAGACAGAAGTTCCCTAAACATAACAGACCAGTTGTCATCCAGGCCCTGAAGAACCAGGGCTATATACATTGGCACTCTCCAAAAGAAATCAGAATTTTTTAACAAAGAATTGAGCTATTGTAGCAGATGTCGCCAGTACAGTGCACACGTACCCTGGGATGATTTTATCATTTCTGTGCCCTTTACCCTTTGTCTGGTCTAACACATGCTTTCACTCCCAACTATCATCACCTGTATCTCTTTGTTTTGAGGGTTGTTCTCATGATAACCCATTCCAGTATTGTTGCCTGGAAAATCCCATGGACAGAGCAGCCTGGCGGGCTATAGCCCATGGGGTCTCAAAGAATCTCATAAGACTTAGCAAGTAAATCCCCGCCACCAACACCTCAAGCTACCAAACCTGCTTAGCTTGGTGCAGGGAGAGCTGAAACTGCCTGGAAATTTACCATCCCTCTTCCCCTTCCCTGCCAGGAGGTATTTAACCCACTGGTATGGTGCTGGAGCTCCCTTACTGTCAATTATCATCAGCTCTGTGGTTCAGACTCTTCTGTAGGATTTAGTCAGTTACCTCCCATGGGGCTTTGCTTGCTACTGTGGCCCTGTTTTTTGCTCTCTCCCCAATCCAGTGCTTCTTTCCCCCTCCCCTAGCTAATTTCCCAGAAATTCTTTCTAGCAAATCATTTTTGCATTAGTCGTTGCCTTTGGGTCTGCTTCTGGAATACCCAGCTGAGTGGAGGAGTGTTGACTCTTGGCCAGCTATGGAACTTTCTTGCCAATCCTAGAGCAGAGGATTTTGTGATAGAGAAGCCTGGGGAGAAGGCATGTGAATAGTTTGCCATTTGTAAGTTGGAGGCTGTCGGTGATTCTTACGGCAGCAAACAAATTTGCCAGCTTATTTCCGTAACATGTATTACTTGTAAACAGACTCACTCCCCAAAGATGCCTCAGTATAGAATAGATAATTGTTAAAATAAATTCCAAACCTATAATGCTTTGGTTTATGAAATATAGCTTGATATAATTTTATCACACAAATCCCTTGCATAAATGAGAGAATTAAAAATTGAGGCATCTATGAATGTAGAATTTAATATATTTAGACTATAAAAAACACATTAGAATTACTTTATAGTTCCCCAGTAGGATGTAGAGTAGCAGAATTATCTCTCCATGTTATACAAACCATGTTCCCAAAACAGTAAGATTAATTCCCGAACTACATGCAGAAATCTGTTTTATTATTTCAAATCTATCATGTTACTTGATAACACCTCATATGAGGAATCTCTGTGTACATTTCAATATTCAATAGAAATGCTCATATTTTAAATATATTAAAGATAACTTTTTAAGTTATTTTGAGCTAGAGAGTCAATTAATAGAGGATAGATAGCTAAATGGATAAACATATCTTACTGGAATAAAAGGTTGCTGAAAATCCCAGAGGAGGGAAACTTAATTTTTTAAATCATGTATGTTGACTGTGCCAGTAGGGAAAATTGAATGGAATGATTACAAATAATAAAATTATCTCTATAAGTCCATTTGTCTACTCTATGCAATGTGCTGTGATATATAGCTTTTTAACCCTGATGCTAGGAAAGATTGGAGACAAAAGGAGATGAGGGCAACAGAGGATGAAATGATTAGATAGCATCACTGACTCAATGGACATGAATTTGAGCAAACTCCAAGAGATGGTGAAGGACAGGGAAGCTTGGCGTTCTGCAGTCCATACAGTCACAAAGAACTGGACATGACTTAGCAACTGAACAACAGCAGCACTGGCTCCTTATGAATTCATTGTAATTATTCCCATTTTTGCATATATGTAAAATGAGCTTCAACAAGATTAAAGGTAATTTTTCCAAAGATGTACAGCAAACCAACAATAAAGCTGGAATTTAGACACAAGTCTATGTGAACTTTAAGTCTGTGGTACTACACCATTGTGTCTGCTCCATTTTATCAGATAAGAAATTATTCTTTTTGAGGAGAGTCATCCTGAATTGTTCTGATGCTAATTTGGTGTGCATTTCTAGTCTCCCTTAATTGCCTAAAAATTTTTGCTAAAGGGCCTGTTCCCAGAATACAGATCTCTGCAAAGAATCTGCTTGAGGAGTAGGTGAAGGAAACCTACCTTCTCTTGGTCTCTGCCTGGCCCAGGAAACATTTGTTTACCAAACATTTGTTTTTCCATCTCCATATGAATTGCCTTCCTCCTCTTTGGAACCCTGAACTATTACCCCCAGTATCTTCTTTGGTCTATAGCTGAAGTTGGTGTCTAAGTGAGGGTTTCACCCATTTTGATGAGTTACTCCATTCTCCTGGATGTCTCCCAGCTAGATATGTTCAGTTCAGTTCAGTTCAGTCGCTCAGTCGTGTCCGACTATGCACACCAGGCCTCCCTGTCCATCACCATCTCCTGGAGTTCACTCAGACTCACGTCCATCGAGTCCGTGATGCCATCCAGCCATCTCATCCTCTGTCGTCCCCTTCTCCTCCTGCCCCCAATCCCTCCCAGCATCAGAGTTTTCTCCAATGAGTCAACAATTCGCATGAGGTAGCCAAAGTACTGGAGCTTCAGCTTTAGCATCATTCCTTCCAAAGAAATCCCAGGGTTGATCTCCTTCAGAATGGACTGGCTGGAACTCCTTGCAGTCCAAGGGACTCTCAAGAGTCTTCTCCAATGCCACAGTTCAAAGCATCAATTCTTTGGCGCTCAGCCTCTTCACAGTCCAACTCTCACATCAATACATGACCACAGGAAAAACCACAGCCTTGACTAGATGGACATTAGTCAGCAAATAATGTCTCTGCTTTTGAATATAATATCTAGGTTGGTCATAACTTTTCTTCCAAGGAGTTAGCGTCTTTTAATTTCATGGCTGCAGTCACCATCTGCAGTGACATTGGAGCCCAAAAAAATAAAGTCTGACACTGTTTCCATGTTTCCCCATCTATTTCCCATGAAGTGATGGGACCAGATGCCATGATCTTCATTTTCTGAATGTGGAGCTTTAAGCCAACTTTTTCGCTCTCCTCTTTCACTTTCATCAAGAGGTTTTTTAGCTCCTCTTCACTTTTTGCCATAAGGGTGGTGTCATCTGCATATCTGAGGTTATTGATATTTCTCCTGGCAATCTTGATTCCAGCTTGTGTTTATTCCAGTCCAGTGTTTCTCATGATGTACTCTGCATAGAAGTTAAATAAGCAGGGTGACAATATACAGCCTTGATGTACTCCTTTTCCTATTTGGAACCAGTCTGTTGTTCCATGTCCAGTTCTAATTGTTGCTATCTTACCTGCATACAGATCTCTCAAGAGGCAGGTTAGGTGGTCTGGTATTCCCATCTCTTTCAGAATTTTCCACAGTTTGTTGTGATCCACACAGTCAAAGGCTTTGGCATAATCAATAAAGCAGAAATAGATCTTTTTCTGGAACTCTCTTGCTTTTTCCATGATCCAGCGGATGTTGGCAATTTGATCTCTGGTTCCTCTGCCTTTTCTAAAACCAGGTTGTACATCAGGGAGTTCACAGTTCACATATTGCTGAAGTCTGGCTTGGAGAATTTTGAGCATTACTTTACTAGCATGTGAGATGAGTGCAACTGTGTGGTAGTTTGAGCATTCTTTGGCATTGCCTTTCTTTGGGATTGGAATGAAAACTGACCTTTTCCAGTCCTGTGGCCACTACTCAGTTTTCCCAATTTGCTGGCATATTGAGTGCAGCACTTTCACAGCATCATCTTTCAGGATTTGAAACAGCTCAACTGGAATTCCATTACCTCCACTAGCTTTGTTCATAGTGATACTTTCTAAGTCCCACTTGACTTCACATTCCAAGATGTCTGGCTCTAGATTAGTGATCACATCATCATGATTATCTGGGTCATGAAGATCTTTTTTGTACAGTTCTTCTGTATATTCTTGCCAACTCTTCTTAATATCTTCTGCTTCTGTTAGGTCCAGACCATTTCTGTCCTTTATCGAGCCCATCTTTGCATCAAATCTTCCCTTCGTATCTCTCATTTTCTTGAAGAGATCTCTAGTCTTTCCCATTCTGTTGTTTTACTCTACTTCTTTGCACTGATCTCTGAGGAAGGCTTTCTTATCTCTTCTTGCTGTTCTTTGGAACTCTGCATTCAGATGCTTATATCTTTCCTTTTCTCCTTTGCTTTTCGCTTCTCTTCTTTTCACAGCTATTTGTAAGGCCTCCCCAGACAGCCATTTTGCTTTTTTGCATTTCTTTTCCATGGGGATGGTCTTGATCCCTGTCTTCTGTACAATGTCACGAACCTCATTCCATAGTTCATCCGGCACTCTATCTATCAGATCTAGGCCCTTAAATCTATTTCTCACTTCCACTGTATAATCATAAGGGATTTGATTTAGGTCATACCTGCATGGTCTAGCAGTTTTCCCTACTTTCTTCAATTTGAGTCTGAATTTGCTAATAAGGAGTTCATGATCTGAGCCACAGTCAGCTGCTGGTCTTGCTTTTGTTGACTGTATAGAGCTTCTCCATCTTTGGCTGCAAAGAATATAATCAATCTGATTTCGGTGTTGACCATCTGGTGATGTCCATGTGTAGAGTCTTCTCTTGTGTTGTTAGAAAAGGGTGTTTGCTATGACTAGTGCATTTTCTTGGCAAAACTCTATTAGTCTTTGCCCTGCTTCATTCTGCATTCCAAGGCTAAATTTGCCTGTTACTCCAGGTGTTTCTTGGCTTCCTACTATTGCATTCCAGTCCCCTATAATGAAAAGGACATCCTTTTTGGGTGTTAGTTCTAAAAGGTCTTGTAGGTCTTCATAAAACAGTTCAACTTCAGCTTTTTCAAAAGTGTTACTGGTTGGGGCATAGACTTGGATTACCCTGATATTGAATGGTTTGCCTTGGAGCCGAACAGAGATCATTCTGTCGTTTTTTATATTGCATCCAAGTACCACATTTCAGACTCTTTTGTTGACCATGATGGCTACTCCATTTCTTCTGAGGGATTCCTGCCCACAGTAGTAGATGTAATAGTCATCTGAGTTAAATTCACCCATTCCAGTCCACTTTAGTTCACTGATTCCTAGAATGTCGATGTTCACTCTTGCCATCTCCTGTTTGACCACTTCCAATTTGCCTTGATTCATGGACCTGACATTCCAGGTTCCTATGCAATATTGCTCTTTACAGCATCGGACCTTGCTTCTATCACCAGTCACATCCACAGCTGGGTATTGTTTTTGCTTTAACTCCATCCCTTCATTCTTTCTGGAGTTATTTCTCCACTGATCTCCAGTAGCATATTGGGTACCTAATGATCTGGGGAGTTCCTCTTTCAGTATCCTATCATTTTGCCTTTTCATACTGTTCATGGGGTTCTCAAGGCAAGAATACTGAAGTGGCTTGCCATTCCCTTCTCCAATGGGCCATATTTTATCAGACCTCTCCACCATGACCTGCCCATCTTGGGTTGCCCCGCAGGCATGGCTTGGTTTCATTGAGTTAGACAAGGCTGTGGTCCTAGTGTGATTAGATTGACTAGTTTTCTGTGAGTATGGTTTCAGTGTATCTGCCCTCTGATGCCCTCTTGCAACACCTACCATCTTACTTGGGTATCTCTTACCTTAGGCATGGGGTATGTCTTCACGGCTGATCCAGCAAAGCATAGCCGCTGCTCCTTACCTTGGACGAGGGGTATCTCCTTACCACCTCCGTTCCTGACCTTCAACGTGGGACAGCTCCTCTAGGCCCTCCTGTGCCTGTGCAGCACTAGACATGTTATTAATCTTTTATTCGATTTTCTCCTGTTAATCTGTCTCATGTCAATTGAATTCTTCAACCAGCCAGAAGAATCTAGAAGAGTAGAGGAAAACTTCTTCCTCTTCACCCATGATAATATTGAGTTTTCCAATCCATGGCTATAGTCAACATTTTTAGTAGAAAAAGAGTTGAGTATGTTCAGTATGGCAAGAGAAAATTGGCATTAGATGTATACACAGTCCATCTGTTCTACCAATATTCAGACATATATTATACAAATATTACAGTGAGATGTTTGATAGAAGGAGAGGTTTTACTATGATCACTTTCATTTCTCTCAGATAAATTAGTAACATGGTCATCACCTGAGAGAATCAGAGTGATATTTCATGAGGGATAAGACATTATCCTTTAACATAAGATAAGGGATAAGATAAGATAAGAACATACATCAACAGGCTACAGTACTGACTATCATCATTTTGTTGAAAGTGCTAGTCACTCAGTCTTGTCCAATGCTTTGTGACCCCATAGACTGTGGCCTGCCAGGCTCTTCTGTCCATGGGATTTCCCAGGCAAGAAAACTGGAGTGGGTTGCCATTTCCCCCTCCAGGGGCTCTTTTCAACTCAGGGCTCAAACCTGTAATTTTGCTGACCTCACATTTATCAGATTCTTTTTGGGTGACCCCTATTTCCCAGTGTGCTCAAGACCTGTCTGATTTTAGCGCTGAAGGTTGCCCATCCCAGGAAACCCCTCAGTCCTGGGCAAACCGGGACAGTTGGTCAATTCTATTTAGTCCTCTCTCTGTTTCCTTATGACTTCAATTTTGTCTGTTGCATGTAATGTACGTAGAAGCTTGTTTGTAGATATTATGTAGGAGAAAGCACTTGAAATACCCACCTCAGTCATCACCTAGGTAATCTTAGGCAATTTAGTTAATTTTCAGTACAGTTCAGTCACTCAGTCATTTCTGACTCTTTGCGACCCCATGGGCTGCTATATGCCAGGCTTCCTTGTCCGTCACCAACTCCCAGAGCTTGCTCAAACTCATGTCTATCAAATCAGTGATGCCACCCAAACATCTTATCCTCTGTCATCCCCTTCTCCTTCTGCCTTCAGTCTTTCCCAGCATCAAGGTCTTTTCTAATGAGTCAACTCTTCGTGTGAGGTGGCCAAAGTATTGGAGTTTCAACTTTAGCATCAGTCCTTCCAATGAATATTAAGGACTGATTTCCTTTAGGGTGGACTGGTTGGATCTCCTTGCAGTTCAAGGGACTCTCAAGACTCTTCTCCAACACCACAGTTCAAAAGCATCAATTCTTTGGCACTCAGCTTTCTTTATAGTCCAACTCTCACATCCATACATGACTACTGGAAAAACCATATCCTTGACTAGACGGACCTTTGTTGGCAAAGTAATGTCTCTGCTTTTTAATATGCCATCTAGGTTGGTCATAGCTTTTCTTCCAAGGAGCAAGCCTCTTTTAACTTCATGGCTGCAGTCACCATCTGCAGTGATTTTGGAGCCCAAAGAAATAAAGTCTGACACTGTTTCCGTTGTTTCCCCATCTATTTGGCATGAAGTGATGGGACCAGATGCTGTGATCATTGTTTTCTGAATGTTGAGTTTTAAGCCAACTTTTCCACTGTCCTCTTTCACTTTCATCAAGAGGCTCTTTAGTTCTTCACTTTCTGCCATAAGGGTGGTGTCATCTGCATATCTGAGGTTATTGATATTTCTCCCGACAATCTTGACTCCAGCTTGTACTTCGTCCAGCCTAGCATTTCGCATGATGTACTCTGCATATAAATTTAAAAAGCACGGTAACACTATACAGCCTTAACGTACTCCTTTCCTGATTTGGAACCAGTCTGTTGTTTTACATCCAGTTTTAACTGTTGCTTCTTGACCTGCATACAGATTTCTCAGGAGGCAGGTAGATGGTCTGGTATTCTCATCTCTTGAAGAATTTTCCAGAGTTTGTTGTGATCCACACAGTCAAAGGCTTTGGCGTAATCAATAAAGCAGAAGTAGATGTTTTTCTGGAACTCTCTTGCTTCCTCAATGATGGAATGGATGCTGGCAGTTTGATATCCAGTTCCTCTGCCTTTTCTAAATCCAGCTTGAACATCTGGAAGTTCACATTAGGGTTAACCTTAAAGTTAACCTTAGGGTCTCCGTTTCCTCATCTGTGTAATGAAGATAACAGTTTTACTTCCTCTCAGGGTTGAGGAGGGAATTAAATGAGCTGATGGTTGCTCAGAAGAGTTCTTGGTTCTCTGTCAGTTAACTATTGTCAAAATTGCTTTGAATTCATTGATAGAGAGTGGACTTGTGTGAAGATGGTATTGCTTTCAATAACACAGCATGCAAATGATTATTAACAGAAACTGTGACATTTTAGCTTTAGTTTAAATCTATTATTTCTGATCTCTGGTTCTATTCAATTCAGTTAATTTAGAAGGAGAAGGGGAAATTTTGATTCAATGCTTGGTAAGTCTGTCTCAGAGAGTGCATATGGCACTGCTTGCTCTTGTGTTCCTGGTGAGTGGAAGTTATACATTAAAAAGAGAGAGAGAGAGAGATTCAGTCATAATCATAGTAACTCATCAACTGTGGATTAAATAGTAATAGTAATTTTCAACAAAGTAATATAATTATTTCGGGTAGGAGTTATCAGTAGCATTTGAATATTTTTAACACATCTTTCAAAGGAAATAATAAAACAGATTTAAGAAAAAAAAATTATAAGTCCCTACTATTTTAGAGAAGAATAGTGAATATAAATTTTACCATGTTACTGATAGCCTTTAAATAGAATCATAATTAAAATCTGCCTTCTGGAAGAAATATTTCACTATATTCACAATGCTAGCCTAGTGATTATATGTATTCAACTTGCTCATAGAATATGACCTGAAAGCCAGAAAATAAAAAAGGGACTAATTCTGCTACTTAAGTGGATTCCGGGGGGAAAAGAGCAAAGAATAAGAAAGATTAGAGAACAGTAAAAGTGAATATAGCATCAAATATTGGAAAGCAAATTCATATGGGCGATTTTTAGAGTCAGAAACATGATAGCGTTTTAGCATAAGCCATTAAGTCTATTCTCCCATGCCATGGATTTGGAGTTGCCTAAAAGAATAAAATGGTTTATTGTTTGCATCTTTACCTAGTTTTCCTGAAACCAGAAATTCCAGGAAATAGCAGAAACACTTTGGATATGCTAAGTGTCTTTCATATTGAGGAGAGAATGCCCACTCAACTTGTGAGAGGGATAAAAATGTAAGGTGTAAAATTCATATTTTGTCAGTTCAGTTCAGTTGCTCAGTCGTGTCTGACTCTTTGCAACTCCAGGGACTGCAGCACGCCAGGCCTCCCTGTCCATCACAGCTCCTGGAGTTGACTCAAACTCATGTCCATTGAGTCGGTGATACCATCCAACCATCTCATTCTCTGTCGTCCCCTTCTCCTCTTGCCTTCAAACTTTTCCAGCATCAGGGCCTTTTGCAATGAGTCAGCACTTTGCATCAGGGGCCCAAAGTACTGGAGTTTCAGCTTCAACATTAGTCCTTCCAATGAACATTCAGGGCTGATTGCCTTTAGAGCTGGTTGGATCTCCTTGCAGTCCAAGGGATTCTCAAGAATCTTCTCCAACACTACAGTTTAAAAGCATCAATTCTTTGGTGCTCAGCTTTCTTTATAGTCCATAGCCTTGACTAGACAGACCTTTGCTGGCAAAGTAATGTCTCTGCTTTTTAATATGCTGTCTAGGTTGGTCATAATTTTTCTTCCAAGGAGTAAGTATCTTTCATTTCATGGCTGCAGTCACCATCTGCAGTGATTTTGGAGCCCCCCAAAATAAAGTCTGCCACTGTTTCCATGTTTCTCCATTTGCCATGAACTGATGGGAACAGATGTCATGATCTTTGTTTTCTGAATATTGAGCTTTAAGCCAACTTTTCACTCTCCTCTTCCACTTTCCAAGAGGCTCTTTAGTTCTTCTTCACTTTCTGCCATAAAGCTGGTGCCATCTGTGTATCCGAGGTTATTGATATTTCTCCCAACAATCTTGACTCCAGCTTGTGCTTCCTCCAGCCCAGTGTTTCTCATGATGTACTCTGTATATAAGTTAAATAAGCAGGGTGACAATATACAGCCTTGATGTACTCCTTTCCCAATTCGGAACCAGTCTGTTGTTCCATGTCTAGTTCTAACTGTTGCTTCCTGATCTGCATACAGATTTCTCAAGAGGCTGGTCAGGTGGGCTGGTATTCCCATCTCTTGAATTTTCCACAGTTTATGTGATCTACACAGTCAAAGGCTTTGGCATAGTCAATAAAGCAGAAATAGATGTTTTTCTGGAACTCTCTTGCTTTTTCCATGATCCAGCAGATGTTGGCAATTTGATCTCAGGTTCCTCTGCCTTTTCTAAAACCAGGTTGTACATCTGGAAGATCACAGTTCACGTATTGTTGAAGCCTCACTTGGAGAATTTTGAGCATTACTTTACTAGTGTGTGAGTTGAGTGCAATTGTGAGGTAGTCTAAGCATTCTTTGACATTGCCTTTCTTTGGGATTGGAATGAAAACTGACCTTTTCCAGTCCTGTGGCCACTGCTGAGTTTTCTAAATTTGCTGGCATATTGAGTGCTGTACATTCACAGCATCATTTTTCAGGATTTGAAATAGCTCAACTGGAATCCCATCACCTCCACTAGCTTTGTTTGTAGTGATGCTTCCTAAGGCCCACTTGACTTCACACTCCAGGATGTCTGTCTCTAGGTGAGTGATCACACTGTCATGATTATCTGGGTCATGAAGGTCTTTTTTGCACAGTTCATCTGTGTATCCTTGCCACCTCTTCTTAATATTTTCTGCTTCCATACCGTTTCTGTCCTTTATCGAGCCCATCTTTGCATGAAATGTTCCCTTGGTATATCTAAGTTTCTTGAAGAAATCTCTAGTCTTTCCCATTCTATTTTTTTTTTCCTCTATTTCTTTGCACTGATCACTGAGGAAGGCTTTCTTATCTCTTCTTGCTATTCTTTGGAATTCTGCATTCAAATGGGTATATCTTTCCTTTTCTCCTTTGCTTTTTTCTACTCTTCTTTTCATAGCTATTGCTAAGGCCTCCTCAAACAGCCATTCTGCTTCTTTTGCATTTCTTTTTCTTGGGGATGTTCTTTATCCCTGTCTTCTGTCTTCTGTACAATGTCATGAACCTCCATCCGTAATTCATCAGGCACTCTATCAGATCTAGTCCCTTAAATCTATTTCTCACTTCCACTGTATAATTGTTAGGGATTTTATTTTGGTCATACCTGAATGGTGTGGTGGTTTTCCCTACTTTCTTCAATTTAAGTCAGAATTTGCAAATAAGGAGTTCATGATCTGAGCCACAGTCAGCTTCTGGTCTTGTTTTTGCTGACTGTATAGAGCTTCTCCATCTTTGGCTGCAAAGAATATAATCAATCTGATTTTGGTGTTGACCATCTGGTGATGTCCATGTGTAGAGTCTTCTCTTGTGTTATTGGAAGAGGGTGTTTGCTATGACCAGTGCGTTCTCTTAGCAGAACTCTATTAGGCTTTGCCCTGCTTCATTCTGTACTCCAAGGCCAAATTTGCCTGTTACTCCAGGTGTTTCTTGACTTCCTACTTTTGCATTCCAGTCCCCTATATGAAAAGGACATCTTTTTGGGGTATTAATTCTAGAAGGTCTTCATAAAATCTTTCAACTTCAGCTTCTTCAGCGTTACTGGTCGGGGCATAGACTTGGATTACTGTGATATTGAATGGTTTGCCTTGGAAACAAACAGAGATCATTCTGTCATTTTTAAGACTGCATCCAAGTACTGCATTTCAGACTCTTTTGTTGACTATGATGGGTACTCCATTTCTTCTATGGGATTCTTGCCCACAGTGGTGGATATAATGGTCATCTGAGTTAAATTCACCCATTCCAGTCCAGTTTAGTTTGCTGATTCCTAAAATGTCTACGTTTCTCTTGCCATCTCCTGTTTGATCACTTCCAACTTGCTTTGATTCATGGACGTAACATTCTAGCTTCCTATACAATATTGCTCTTTACAGCATTGGACCTTGCTTCCATCACCAGTTACATCCACAACTGGGTGTTGTTTTTGCTTTGGCTCTGTCTCTTCATTCTTTCTTTCATATTTCATAATTCATATCCTTCATTCTTTCATATTTCATGGGTTTATATAAACCTGGTTTAAAACCATGATTCAAAGAATAAGAATGTGAGTATGTAAGTGTGAGGAAATGTGTTTGTCAAGAGCAGGATTGTTGCTACCACCTTCATGGGATATGTGGTGACGTGAGCTGATGTGTGGCCATGAATATTGAGCAGTGTTTGCCTTAATTCTCAGGACCTCGGAGTGACTGTGGCATTTGTCACCTCACATAGTTTCAGTAGATTAACTGCAATGATCAGCTAACTTTCTCCCAATAGGTTTGGCATCATGGTTACCAAGGTACAGAATCCTGTTTTCTTATTTTAATTTTCCTGCCACAAATTCTGCCTTGTCTTTCTTGAGTCCCTTAGGAATATTAGTATTTGCTTTTTCCATTCTTTTTGTTTTCAGTACATTAATAGGATATATGGTGTTGTAACTATAGAATCCTTATATACAGATAATTAAAGTCCTTGCTCTTGAATCTTCTCTTCATGAATAAGATGTTTACCTTATTGTGTGAAATATTCTTATGTATTATTTTGATCTATTTGATGACTATATATATATATTATATATATATATATATATATATATATATATTAAGTGTTAGTCACTCATTCGTGTCCATTTCTTACAACCCTATGGATTGTAAGCCACCAGAATTCTCTGTTCATGAAATCCTCCAGGAAAGAATATTAAAATGCATTACCATTTGCTTCTCCATGGGATCCTCCCAACCCAGGATGAAACCCTGGTCTCTCACATTGCAGGCAGATTCTTTAATGGTCTGAGCCACCAGGGAAGCCCTTTTACAATAGCAAAATTACTTCCTAGGTCACTACCTATATAACTTATTTGCTGACATCAATAAATTATAATGTTTTTCTGACAGTGGAATAAATAGGCATCTTAGAAAACTAACCAAGTTTTATACATATATGTGTGTGTATATATATATATGTATGTGTGTGTGTGTGTATATTCACAATACGTATGCATATTTGCATATATACATAGAGAGAGAGAAAATAGAGTAATTAAAGAGAAATCATTTCATTTCTCTTATCTTTTTCTTCATCACATCCTTCCCTTCATATTTCCCACAAAATTGGAATCATACCACGTGTACTGGTTCCTAACATGGGGTTTTGCACACTTTATATATTACAGAAGTTTTCCCTATATTATTATGTTAGTAGTTTCATAGTAATAATAAAAGCCACAATATACTAAAGGCTGGGAGCTTCCGAGGTGGCTCAGTGGTAAAGATCCTGCCTGCCAGTGCAGGAGACATAAGAGATGTGGGTTCAATCCCTGGGTCAGCAAGATCCCCTGGAGGAGGGCATGGCAACCCACTCCAGTATTCTTGCCTGGAGAATCCCATGGACAGAAGAGCCTGGTGGGCTACCGTCCATAGGGTCACAAAGAGTTGGACATGACTGAAGTGACTTAGCATGCACGCACTGAAGGCCAGGTTCTCGTCTAAGTAATTTTCAGGTATACCTCAATAATGTGCATAGTAACAATTTGATGTAGGTGATATTTTTATGTTAGATATTATTATCTTTATTTTAGATATAAAAAAGCTGAATCTTTAAAAGAATAAGTGACTTGCTCCTGACCACATTGATAATAAGTACTAGAACACTGGTTCAGATACTGGTATTATGATTTCCAAAACATGCATTTTTAAAAATATCATTATTTTATAAACTCATGATAATATTCAGTTGAGTGAATAACAAATAATTTGTTCTACCAGTCTTTTCTTTTCAACATTTAGTGGTGCTCTAAAATAGCCAATTTTAAATTTGACTTGTATTGAGCATTCTTTTATAAGGATTCATATTCATAATTCTCATTATTCCTGTAAGACAAATTCCTAGAAATCTAACTGCTAGGTTAAGGCTCTGAATAGTTTTAACACTTCTGATACATAGTGCTGAATCGCACTAAAGGAAGTTTTTTAAAAAATATTAAATACCATTCTACTGGCACTGTTTCATTTTAAAGATTTCTTGGCAAATGTCCTTTTCATCATTTTTAAGGTCATTTATATTTGTACAGGTGATCATTCATAATTTTTATTATCCCAAATCTGGGGTGGTATATTTAGATCAAGATCTAGGTATATATTTCCTCAGGATTTGCAAACAAATGATATCCTGATATTTACATTATATTTCTTTCATCAGTATTAAAATTTCTTGACTATAGTTCTTTTTAAATTTTCTTATTCATATGCTTTGCCTTTGTAAAAAAAATATATATATATATATCCATCTTTCCTTAACTGATTTTAAAAATAAACTTTTATTGAACTATAACTAGTTGATGTTGAGGATCATTCTCTTCTTTTACATCCTTATGAAATGAACGGGGCAAATGACCTTCCAGCATGCTCCCTTGCAGCTGATCATTGACATATGCATAAACTCTGATCAGCAGTGTTTAATGAGAATGTTATGTGGTAGATTCTTTCCCTTGGTGACTCAGTTCTGTGATGTGACTTTCACATCCATTCTGTGAACTACAGTTAAGTAGTCAACTGTTGCTCAAAATTTCAATTGTCTACCGTGTTTCTTTCTCATGGGTTTGTGAACTGGCTGTGACAGCTCTATGTCAGGCAGCAGATCAGGCTCAGTTCTGCTTCATAGGGCTATCATTCTGAGATCTAGGCTAAAAGCAGCAGCAGTGCCCAAGGCCTTGCCCTTCTCATGATGAGCAACAGCAGAGCAAGAGTCAGTGGAAATAAAAGATTATTCTTAAAACATCTACTCAGAACTGCCATAGTTGCACAGTGGTTGGGATGGAGACATAGACTGTACCTGGTCTACACTTCAATGGTGGACACTTCAATGTCACATGACAGAGAGCTTGGGTGTACAATCCAATAACATGGAGCAGAGCTGGCAACAAGAATCCAGTCTACTGCACTCATTTATGTTCTGTTTCTAAAATCAAGGAGACTGTGAGAGTGAATTTCCTATAAAAAAATTCCTTTCTCACTTTATCTTGAGTGGCTTCTGTTCTCTGCAGATAAATCCTGAGTGACATTTTCCAGAACATTTCCGTTTTTAACTCATGCAGTTTATCTACTGGAAGGTCAAAAAGAAGAAAGAATGTTCATCTGACATTTCTGCCACTAAACATGTTCTTGACCTGTACTCTGTGAAGCAGCTTGCTCTTTCACTGTCTATGGACTTTGAGTAGCATAGCCACCCTCCCAGGGGTAGAACTTGTGATTTCATCTTAATTCAATTAAAAATGGCTAGATACTGAAATACAGTGGGATTGGGGGTGATCTTATGGATCCCATGGTAATTAGAACCTTTGAATGTCCAGGTAAAGGATTAAACCAGTAGAGTGATGAAAACTAAAGAAGTCAAAGTGCTGTTCCAAATATGAGCAGCTATTTAAGTACAATGAATGTGGCAGATGGGAATATCATTGCACTCAATAGTAGATCTAACGGGATATGATTAACTGATAGATGTTGGCTTTCTGAGAGTGAGACTGTTGAAGAAAATTTATAGGTAGATATGCATGTGGGCATTATATGTATACCCCTTCTGTGTAGAAAGGAATTGAATTTTTTCAGAATTGTTGTTTTTGATTAGTTCTGCAAAAATCCTCATACTGGAAGGGGGCATTTGAGAAGAGGTAGGAAAAGGTGAGTGAAAGGGAGAACAAATGAAAGTCACAGGGTAGAATTAGATTCAATTCAATTCAGATGGTTATGTAAGACAGAACTAAAATTCAAGTTATTTTTTCCCACATTCAATTTAGGGAGAATTATTTTCTCCTCTGAAAGTTCTGATTTTTCTTGTCTCAACTTCACCTCTTTGTTACATAGTATTACATTTTCCCCTTGTACTCACTGTTTACCCACTTCAAGGGAATTCAATATGATTTCTAATCAAAATTATATAAGCCTCTACTAGGCAGAACTTGAAGCAAAATATATAATACCTTTAGAAATAAACCTCTACTTCTGCTCTCAGACACATGTATTATATTCCTAGAAGCATGGAGGGAGGTGGGAATAAGATTCTATTCAGTTAACCAAATAATCATTGTCAGTATCAGATACATTCTTCCTGTAGCTGACTCCATACCAATAATTAGTCACATGAAATATATCCATAAACAATAATAACCCCATTTTAGAAAACTCAACTCTATGTGCTCAATTGGGAGACATCAGTATGTCTTTGGAAACCATAGGGAACTTTATTGCTTCAGATTATTTGGAGGTTTGACTTGTACTACTCACCAGGAGAGCTGGAAGCTATGAACTGGGTTAAATATGTAAAAAGAAGAAAGAAGAGACAGGATATTTCTTGGAAGTACTCTATAGTAGGAGGATCAGAGGACAAACAAAAAAATGTTACTAGAGTCATGAAGAAATAGTCTAGGGTCATTAAATCCAGGATCTAAGGAATGGAGTAGCAGAATCTAGAGATACTAGGCTCAGGAAATAATGGCCAATGAGCTAGAACTCATGTACATTGTCATGTAGCAAAGTAAAAATAGAAACTCTGGATGGGTAGAATCTAGAAACTAGATATGAGTAACAATACTGACAGACAAGCTGTAAGAAATACACTTGACTTTGTAGCTAGTTAAGACAAAAGATTAAGCTTCATGCATTTCAAGTGGAAATTAGTCTCATTAACATTAGACTTTCTTTCTAGACTCAGATCTGGTCCCAGAGAATAAATTATCCCTAGCCTATGGTTGAAACAGACTAGAGACAGGGCTGCACCCTCATCTTCTCTAGTTTGGATTTATAACTTCTGTGTCTATGTTCCCTCATCTCTAATTCAAATACCACTATGGGCAGGGTTTTAATTAACCTTTGAATAGCTTTTCATTCAGAATTTGACTTTTTCATAATACTTGAAAATATAGGTCCAGATTAGGACTTTACATTTCATAATGTTTAGAAAAGCTGTTTAGAAAGTGCTTTTGCACTAAAATATTACATTACTACACCTTTTCTCCAATGACGCTCTATGCTCACCTTCACACTCAAAATATTTGTCTCCATTCATATCTATATAATACACATTAAGTCCCTTCATGTCTGGCTTCCCAAGTGGCCCTAGTAGTAAAGAACCTGCCTGCCAATGCAGGAGGCCTAAGAGACACAGGTTTGATCCCTGTGTTGGGAAGATCCCCTGGAGGGGAGCATGGCACCCCACTCCAGTATTCTTGCCTGGAGAATCCCAGGGACAGAGGAGTCTGGTGGGCTTCAGTCCATAGGGTCGGAAAGAGTCAGACACAACTGAAGCAACTTAGCACACATGCCCTTAATGTCTA
The DNA here is from genome assembly GCF_032405125.1 of Capricornis sumatraensis. Classification (NCBI taxonomy): domain Eukaryota; kingdom Metazoa; phylum Chordata; class Mammalia; order Artiodactyla; family Bovidae; genus Capricornis; species Capricornis sumatraensis. Next base: position 118,080,118 of record NC_091092.1, read on the forward strand.
TTCACTTAATGGCTTAATATTTGCCTTCTGTTTTCATGCATTTTATTTTTGTGGTCTTAGGCTATGTACTAATTTAATTTTTCATCTTCTGAATGTTAACAAGTCAATAAAGAACCCACACACTTGCATCAAGACCATCCCCTATACCATTGTATGTTTCCATCAGCAGGAGTTAATTAGAGGTCTGGAAGTCTGCATGCTCATGGCACTAATCCCCCGCTTCTTATTTACCTTAACAAATCAGAGATTTTTCCTCCTAGGGAAAGTCAGCAATGATCTCTCTGCATACTTTACATCTTTCTTAGAAGTCCCCATAGCAACCACTGGTCATTCTGGTAATAGGAATCTGTTCTGTTGTGACCCTACATCACACTCTGAATTAATCAGGGTCCTACCGTGAAATAGAATGCCACTTAGATGGCTCACCTGAAGAGATGTTATGAAAGAGCAGTTTACAGAGAGCAGAGTTAAAGCAACCAACAAGAAGTTGATGTACCCAGAGACAAACAACAAAAAGAAATTACCATAAATATAATGGGAGAAGAGTGTTTAAGGCGCGTAGTGAAAGCTAAAGCATTGGAGAAGGAAAAGAGAGGCAATAATGATGAAGTGGGGCAAACATAGTGTGAATAATGACTTACAACAGGGAGAGAGGGGCAAGGAAAAAGTGGTATTCCCATCCTCTTTCCTCCTACCATACAATCATCTCTAAGAAAGCTGGCAGATTTTTAAGTTAAGTCACTCAGTCGTGTCCTACTCTTTGCGACCCCATGGACTGTAGCCCACCAGGCTCCTCCGTCCAGGGATTCTCCAAGCAAGAATACTGGAGTGGGTTGCCATTTCCTTCTCCAGGGGATCTTCCTGACCCAGGGATTGAACCCAGGTCTCCTGTATTAGAGGCAGACGCTTTAACCTCTGAGCCACCAGGGGGTTTGGTTCTGTCTAAAACATCCATGAGATATTTGGTGCACAAGACTTGTTGTTCATAAGATACCTGATTCATGCCAAACTGTCCTTGATTATTAGAGAACCATTTGGTCCTATCCAAAACATCCATGAAACATTTGGTCCACACCAAAAGTTCCTTGATATTTGGTCTCATCCAGAACAATTTGTCATGGACCAAATACGCTCATGGACATTTTGGAAAACACCAAATGTCAGGGATCTTTTGGTACAAATCAAACATCTATTGGTACTTTTGGACAGGTCCAACTGGCTTGCAAGACCTACGATCACCACCTTTTATCCAAAATCAAATGTTGACCAGTTAAGGGGACGGAGTCCATAGGAGTCACATTCCTGGGGTATGCAACAGATAAAGGAAGAGTGAAGAATGAATTTGGGGGGTGGCAAAATTTGCACCTCCCCACCTACTGAAATTATTTCATCCTACCCAGTGTACCCCAGATCAGTTATCAGCAGAATCCCCTATTTTCTCAAACTTTAATCAAAGTTTCCTTCATCTTGCTTAAACTGTAACTAGGAATTCTTCCTCAAAATACTGCTTCCCCTGGAATAGTCATAAGTGATAGCTGTTTTCTTCCTATACTCTTATACTCCTCTTATCTACAGGTAGGGTTACTCTTCATTGCTGCTTCCATACCATTCTTCTGTCTTCCTTAAAATATCCTGCATTTGAACCTCTTGTCATTAGAGTATAAAACTCATTGCAGCCATCCACAGTCCCTTAAGCTCATATGTCTCATTTTACTAATATGTTATTTTGCTCCTGGTTCATTGACATTTTCTGGTATACTACTCATGTTATACAGCTGATAGCTGATTCCAGTATCCATTTTAACTGTTGGCCTTGATTTTTATTTTATCCAATAATTTTTTCTTTCATCATACCTTAACCATAAACTAATGACCATAGATTTTGTTACTGCCAGTAAATATAGCCTCCTCAGAATCCCAGTTCAAGCCCCCCCATCCTTCAATTACCACCTGCCATATCTTTCAACTTACTCCCTCAAGTCAGCCACCGCTACCTTCATCTGGTTGATTCGATAATATCTTTTATGTCTCTCATGTCTCTCCTGTCTTTACTTTGTTTTTTAATTCAACCTAAATTTCATGCTCAATCATTATTATTCCTCTATTGCATAGATCCTCAAATCTCTTGCTCTTTTCTCACTAAGTCATACCTTCTTGTACATCCTACAGCTCCCCATTTCTGCCTAGTCCTTGATGGCACATGCATGGGTAAATATAGCTAGAGCAAAGCACATTCTATGGTGTTTGTTGTTATTGTTGTTTAGTTGTTCAGTCGTGTCCAGCTGTTTGTGACCCCATGGACTGTAGCCTGCCAGGCTCCTCTGTCCATGGGATTTCCCAGGCAAGAATACTGGAGTGGGTTGCCATTTCCTCCTCCAGGGGATATTCCTGACCCAGGGACTGAACGCAGGTCTCTTGCATTTACAGATGGGTTCTTTACCACTGAGCCACCTGAAGAATCCTCCATGGTATTTAGACCCACTTAACTTCATTGCCACTCACTTTATGGGATCCTAATGCTATTTAGCAACCATACTACATGTACCTGTCCATTCTGTCTTAGGGAACTAGTTTGTAATTTGTTCTTTCTTGTCACATTGCCAATGTCTCCTTTTCTTTGATCACTCACCTGATGATGCTACATTCCATTTCACAGAAAATAAATAAATAAATAAAGCTATCAGAAGAAAATACAGGTTTTCACCACTATGTCTATGCTCTAGACTCTCTGGAGGGACTGTTGATATACCTAGATAAGGCCAAATTCTCCATTAATGAACCCTATCCCTTTTCCTCTGAGTCAAGCACTTTGCCCCAGCAAGACTCAGTTTCTCTCCTGAATTAATAATCTTCCCATCTATTGGATCATTTCCACCTGCATAAAACATCTCTCATGTTTGGCATCAGCTACAACCACAATTCCATGAATTGCTTCTTGTGACATTTTCTCCACTTCCCCTCCCCCCCCACTTTGGTTGCACCATGTGGCATAGTTCCCCCACCAGGGATCAAACCTGCTATGGAAGCATGGAGTCTTAACCACTGAACCCCCATGGAAATCCCTGATGACTTTCACCTTGGTTATTTTATCTTTTATGATTTATAGTAATGGATTTGTCCATTGTTATACTATTTCATATACTTTGGAAATATTATACAAAATATAATATATAATAATATAATATAATATATAATAATTCTACACTGATACTGAACTTTCTGCTGTCATTTGCCATACAAATAAGGAAATTTAGGATAGTCAAATTTTATATCCTTTTAAAATTAATTCTTTCCTGCTAAGGAAGCCATTTCTAGCTCAAGATCCTAAGTATTGTCTTTCTCTTTTAAAACTTAAATAGTTTGCTTTATTTCTCTTTATGTTAAACTCTTTACTACTACTACTACTAAATCACTTCAGTCATGTCCGACTCTGTGCGACCCCATAGACGGCAGCCCACCAGGCTCCACCTTCCATGGGCTTTTCCAGGTGAGAGTACTGGAGTGGGTTGCCATTGCCTTCTCCCATTAAACTCTTTAATGCAGCTCAAATTTTATTTTCATCAGTTATGTAAGTCACAGCTCTGCCTTTTTTTTTTTCTTTTTTCTTTTCTGCAAATGTATATCAAATTGACTCACCTTTGAAGCAAACTTCTATTTTTTTCCCCTCCTGGTTTCAAATTGCATCACTATCACACACTTAACTTTCACATAAATATGTTTCTGGTCTTACCTCTTAGTTCTGTTTCAGTGATCTATTTTCTACATTCTCCTGTTAATATTATGCATTTATTTTTCTAACTGTCAGACTCAGTTATCCTAGTTCCTTGAGATATGATGAGAAGATGAAATATACAAAGTGGATTCTTTCCAGAAGTTTTATAATTAACATTTCTATAGTTCAAGGGCTTCCCTTGTGGCTCAGATAGTAAAAGAATCTGCCTGCAATGCAAGAGACCTGGCTTTGATCCCTGGGTTGGGTGATCCCTTGGAGAAGGAAATGGCAATGCACTCCAGTATTCTTGCCTGAAGAATCCCATGGACCGAAAAGCCTGGCGGGCTACAGACCGTGGGGTCACAAAGAGTTGGACATGACTGAGTAACTAACACTGCTGCTGCTGCTGCTGCTAAGTCACTTCAATTGTGTCTGACTCTGTGCGACCCCGTAGACAGAAGCCCGCCAGATTTCCCCGTCCCTGGGATTCTCCAGGCAAGAACACTGGAATGGGTTGCCACTTCCTTCCCCAGTGCATGAAAGTGAAAAGTGAAAGGATAGTCAGTCAGTCTTGTCTGACTCTTCGCAACCCCATGGACTGCAGCCTACCAGGCTCCTCTGTCCGTGGGATTTTCCAGGCAAGAGTACTGGAGTGGGGTGCCATTGCCTTCTCTGGTAACTAACATTATAGTTCACTATAGTTATATAGTTATAGTTCACTATAGTTCAAGTAGCACAAAGAAAGATCATCTGGTGACTCTTAACTAATCAAGTGTTTATCCATATACTTTTCAAGAAAGCAGCCATTAGAAATACAACATTTGCTACTCTGAGTGTTCAATCTCCTCAGTGACTGCTCAGAATGACAAGCATAGAGCATCTGTAACTTCATTAGCTCCCCGCTTATTTTCCAATTGTTACCAAGTAGCAAAGCCAACAGAAAATCAATTGCTTCCGTTTCCTATCCCACAGGGAGAGACAGTTTGAGAAACAGTCACCAGTGGTCGATTGCAGTCAGCATTTTATGGGAACATACTATTTCCAAACTGACTTGAGTGTAAATTACTCAGAAAATTCAAGTAAGGTAGAGTTGGGAGAGGATGCCTTATCAATCTAGTGTGCTTTGTTCCACTTTTAGCAAACTAGATATTATTGTATACATAAATGAGTGATTTCAATATGAAGGTAAAGCAGCATTTTAACATTAGAAATCAATCTCTTGTCATTAAAATGTGTGATCATAGTTAATGTTTGTTCATATATTAATTTCTAAAGGTAGAAATGCTCATTAAATCCTTTAAAGTGATATATCTTTTTTTTTTCTTTTTTTTTTGAGGTGGGCTGCTTCCCAGTATCTCAGCTAGTAAAGAATCTGCCTGTGATGCAGGAGACTCCACTACTATTCCTGGGTAGGGAAGTTCTCCTGGAGAAAGGATAGACTGCTTACTCCAGTATTCTTGGGCTTCCTTGGTTGCTCAGACAGTAAAGAATCTGCTTACATTGTGGGAGACCTGGGTTCAATCCCTAGGTTGGGAAGATCCCCTGGCAGAGGGCATGGCAACCCACTCTAGTATTCTTGCCTGGAGAATCCCATGGACAGAGGATCCTGGCTGGTTATAGTCCACGGGGATCACAAAGAATCAGACCCGACTGAGTGACTAAGCACAGCATATCCATTTTTTTTTCAAATAGATACTCCTTTGTTTCTAAAGCTGAGGACTAATCCTGAAGCACATTGCTCACTTTCTCACAAACATGATCATTCCTTCTTCTTATAACTTCTATCACACTTAAAAAGCTCTGTATTTTTCCTAAAAATATCTCACATATAAAATATTAACTTTTAAAATACACTAATAATACCTCATATGTGTACAGAACTTTAAGATTTACAATGTGCTTTTCAATATTGGGTTTCCCAAAAAGTTCACTTGGGTTTTTCTGTAATATAGTGCTTTTATTTTTATACATGAGAAGAAAGCTTTTAATCACAGTTGCTAATATTGTGGCTCTTAGGAAGAACTCAGGTTTGGGGGAAAGTTGGGAACAAGAAGATCTAATGGGTGCATTCCATGATTATAATTTATTGTCTGATTTTTGTGTGTGAATAAATTCCTCACATCCTGTCCAGTTCCCTTTTCCTTGTATCTACCCTTAGGAGGGCCACTGGGAAGCACTGAGTAGAAATGATTATACTTGAGATCATTTATTTAGAAATAGAACTTCCAGATCTACCCTGTTTCTATTGATGTTACCCCTTCTCATTTCCTGCCATCATGGGGCAATGTGCCGGGAGCCAGCGTGAGGAACTCTGCCCGTGACAAAGGTCATGAGGAAGGAGGCTTCGGCATATGCAAAGGCGGGATCGAGCCTCAGGAAACCCCTTGTTCCTGAGCATCTACCCCCAAAACCAGAGTCTGCCTACTTTACTGCTTTATGCTCTCGCCTACACCTCTGACTTTTCAGGGGGCTGTCCCCTGTAAAGGAGAAGGAGGTAACCTACAGCTCCAGGTAATAAAAGTTCCTGGGCGTGACAAGGGTGTCTCAGGTCAAACCTCTCTGCTGGCAGACTAGCTTGTGTGACAGGATTATGCTACTACTTACATGATTGTTTGCAACCTCTCAACCATGAACAGCACAGAGAGTTTGGAGTATTTTGAAAGTCTTAGTTAGCATTGGGTTTTTCTAAAGATAAAAACCATGTTGGTGAAGGGTTTTTCATTTATTGGGCCAATATTTGCTGCTAAGTCCCCTGCCCTTATACATGTTAATGAATATATAACTAGCATATAAAAGAAATAAGTATTAACCTTTAAGATCAATCATGTTAACCTTAGGCTAAGTAAATTCCTTTCTTAATTGTAACCCACTACACCCTCACCCTATAGGAATGCAACTTTATCTGGTACCTTCGGAGGGTGGTGCCTGGTTTAAGAAAAATCACCCCTGGAAAATAAGTTTTTTGGTTGACTGACCATTATCAGGAAGAAAGGATCATAAAATGTTAGCAGGCCCCCTGGCCAGAAGATGATGTAAAACCCCTAAGACCTTTTTGTATACATTTATATGAAGCACCTGATTTTGATAAAGGTCAGGACTGCTGACCCCTGCATGACTTTAAAATTTCCATTTGTCTCTGTGTAAAAAAAGGTATATAAGCAAACCTGAAAATAAAGAAAACGGATCAGTTTCTGGAAAAGACTGATTCCCCCGTGTCATTCTTTCTTGTTCTCCGTTTTTCTGGCTGAATTCCCATCTGGAACGTGGGTGCTTGCCAAGCCTGCTAATTTTACCCTGGCTTTTAAGATTCATGTGAGAGGGAGCCCAAGGAGGGGCTCCCTCCGCTATTCAAGTGGGCACCGGTGGCCTACGTAGGTGGTGCAAGCTTCTTGTCTCGAAGCTTTATTGGTATCCCACGTAAACCAAGTTATTCAGCCTCTTTTTCTTCACTAATATTTTCCTACTACACTATTTCTTTCTAATCTCCCTCCATATCTTTAATTAAGCAATTAATTCCTAGGACGCTGACTCCATCCCCGCTTCAAATTACCCTGGATCCAACGGGACTGGACCCCGGCAGCAAAGTATCCCTCATTTCTCCTGATCTTTGAGTTTTCTTTTTAGCCTAGTTCTAAAACCTCTATTTTGGCATCAACTGAGTCTTCAACACAATGAATAGAAATCAAAAAACAAATGAAATGGAGATTTTTGTGTTAATCTAATTGAAAAGGAAAAACCTAAAATTTTTATTATTATAGTACCAAGCATAAATTTAATATCACATTTATTATTTTAGTAATTCTGACATTAAAATACTAGGTGTAAAGGCATGGTGTTAGTTGGATATTTTTCCTAGGCTTCTTACTTATCTACCTCTCTGTGGTTTTCCTCATTGTTCTTAAATTCTCTCTTACCTTACTTTTGAATAGAACACACTTTCTTATTTAAATAAAAACTTGATAATTATCTTTAGTTATATCACTATCTGCATGGTAATATGAAGGGAAAATGATATAAAATTAGGTAATGGTTAATTATCAAATTTTAGTACAGTGGTTTATCAAGAAATAGTAGATGTTTCATGAGTAGATGTTTTATGAGGAAGAAAAAAGAAAGGAATGCATAAGGTCTATAAACCTCATAAACTGTGAAAAAGGTCAAAAACCATATACACATCATTTCATATATGTTAAGATGTCTGTTTTTCAAAAAATGAAAATCTAACATGTGTTGCTGAGGATGTGGAAAAATTGGAACTCTTGGCCATTGCTAATGGAAATATAACATGGTGCAGCCACTAAGGAAAACAGTATGGAAGTTGCTCAAAAAGTGAAACATGGAATTACCATATGATCCAGGAACTTGCACTTTTAGGTATACCCAAAAGAATTGAAATCAGGAACTCCAACAGATATTTATACACCAATGTTCATAGCATTATACACAATAGCCAGAAGGTGAAAACCACCCAAATGATGTCTGTCAACATGTGAAAGGATAAACAAAAATGTGTGTGTATATACATATATGTATGTGTGCATGTGAGTATATGCATACATGTATATAGACACACATATATATGCAATATAATATTATTCAGCCTAAACGGGATAAAATTTTGATGTATGCTGCAAAATGGATGAAAATTAAAAACATTATGCTAGTGAAATATGCTAGACACAAAAGAGCAAATCTTGTATGATTCTACTTATGTGAGGTATCTAGGATAGGCAAACTCATAGAGACAGAAGACGGTTGCCAGGGGCTGCTAGGAGGAGGGAGTGAGAATTGTTGTTTAATGGGTATGAAGTTTCAGTCTGGAGCATAGTTTGCAGATAAGCATAATCCCCCATAACTAGCACTCGTGAGATTAAATGTTAGGCACAGAGAGAAGCCCTCTGACCACAGAGTTACGCATTCAGAGCAGCTTCCTCTCTCTACCTATTACCCCAATAAAAATCCTATAGAAAAATGGCCAAGGAGCATCTTTGTGATTAGAATCTGGGACCCCTCCTGCTGCACCTCCATTGTGCCCCAGCCCTAGTCATAGATCCTAGACTCCAGAAATCAGGTCTGTTAAGGCAAATAGATGGAGAAACAGTGGAAACAGTGGCTGACTTTATTTTAGGGGGCTCCAAAATCACTGCAGATGGTGACTGCAACCATGAAATTAAAAGACGCTTACTCCTTGGAAGAAAAGGTATGACCAACCTAGACAGCATATTAAAAAACAGAGACATTACTTTGCCAACAAAAGTCCACCTAGTCAAGGCTATGGTTTTTCCAGTAGTCATGTATGGATGTGAGAGTTGGACTATAAAGAAAGCTGAGCACTGAAGAATTGATGCTTTTGAACTGTGGTGTTGGAGAAGACTCTTGAGAGTCCCTTGGACTGCAAGGAGATCCAACGAGTCCATCTTAAAGGAGATCAGTCCTGAATATTCATTGGAAGGATTGATGTTGAAGCTGAAACTCCAATACTTTGGCCACCTGATGCGAAGAGCTGGCTCATTAGAAAAGACCCTTATGCTGGGAAAGATTGAAGGTAGGAGGAGAAAGGGACGACAGAGGATGAGATGGTTGCATGGCGATCACCAACTCAATGGACATTAGTTTGGGTCGCCTGCGAGAGTTGGTGATGGATAGGGAGGCCTGGCATGCTGTGGTTCATGGGGTCTCAAAGAGTCGGACACGACTGAGTGACTGAACTGAACTGAACAGAACTGAAAGATGGAGCATTTGGTAAACTGGATACTAGGATATCTTATTGACAGGTAGCCTCTGCTGTACATAGAAGAAGCTAGTTCTTAGATCAGTAAATGTCAGGGAAAACGTTTTTTAAAAGATTTTTTTTATGCTGGGCCTGACTTCCACCAATTCATTTTCCCTTCCACCACAATATTTCCAGTTGCAGAGGTGTGGTTGTGTTTGTAAAGCATCTTGTCTGAAAAGACACCACCTACTTTTTGCCCAGGGAAGTTTGTGATAATAACTAGTCCAGCATATTTGTCTCATTTTTTGCAGTTCTTTATAGGCTATCATCAAACTAACTGGTATGCCTGACAAGGTTTTAATAACCTAAAATACATTCCATGGACTCTGCAATTTTTTTTTGTATCTACAAGAAAAGGTACAGAGAGTTCTTAGATAATCTTCTTGAAGTCTTAGAGCAAGGATTTTAATTCACTGGAAATAAGAGGAAAAAACCTTTTATGCAGATACCTAAACACTGCAAACCTACTTGATATAAATATTAACCTTTAAAAGGAGAGAGAAAATATTCTATACCTGAGAAAGCCCCAACTGTATGATTATTAATACATAATTCAATGGAGCATAAAACCAATTTGGGAACAAAATGGGCGAGGATATAAATGCCTTAATGGACAAAGTGGAAATGCTTAAGAAATAGATAACAGCTTACTGGATGTTCATCTATCCTCTATTCCAAGGAGCAGTCCATAGCCTGGTGTCATATAATATGGCAGAAATTTAATAGCTCATTTTAAAACACTTTATTCTCCTGATTGTAATATAATATTTTATCATTATTGCATTTTCCCTCCTTAAATTAACATTTTAATTTTTAAGGATAGCACACATATGCATGTAGATTATTTATGATCTGTCTATTCCATTAAGATTAAAAAAATCCTTTAATAAGAATGTAAACTGCAGGGGGAAAGGACATTTTAAAAAAACTAAAAATAACAAAAAGAAATTCTCATAAAAAAATGATGCCACAAAAATAATTACTGCTTTAATGCCCTCGTCATCTTATTGAGTAGCTGCTATTGTATATATTCTATTGGAAACCTTGAAATTATCATTTATCTTTCCCCAATTTTAATGTTAATCTTTGCTCTGGAATCATTTCCCTTCCTGAAGCTGTATGAGTTTTGCTTTTCATTTTAGAATGAGGGAATATAAGTGTATACTATTTATCCTGCCTTATTTGAATATCCCAAAGGAATTTAAATTATACATTAGCATCTTAGCAAGTGTTGCAAATGAGGACCCTCTCTTAAAAGGAACTATATTTCTCATCTAATGTATATTTTTAATTACTACTAACTTGCTTCCTTAAAAGATAAAACTTCTTCCATGATCGTGCTGTTTGCTGAAGCAGTACAACCCATTCTTTATTTGTCAAGTCCACGTTAGCTCAATAAGTTGAAGGATACTAAAATTTGTGATTTCAGTATCCTGATATTAATTTATTTCATACATATATGTGATCCTTATTTTCTTTAACATAAAGGAGCTAAATCATCTCAATAATCAAAATAATTTTAGAGCTATTAAATTGATTTAATTTAAAAAGGTTAAAAGTTTTTACTTGTTCATAATTTTTAATATAGATACCTTGGTTTTACTACAGCTTTACAGACTATATATACACACAACTACACATCATAATTATATGATATAATATTACATGGTATGATGCTTTCTATATATTTATGATAATTTTAAAAAGCAGAAATGAGATTTGAAAGTTTTAAGTAACAGGCTACATAGTTCATGGAATTTCCAAGATGTCCTTGGAATTCAGTACAGATATTCTTTAACACTACTATTGCCTTTAACAGTATAAATGAGGGTAATGAACTTGAAATGCAGTGCAGACTAATGGGATTTGGTCTGCCTTCCTAAAAAACTGTGTAGTATACTGCACATCAGAATAGGTGATGGCATCCTACTCTAGTACTCTTGCCTGGAAAATCTCATGGACGAGGAGCCTGGTGGGCTACAGTCCATGGGGTCGCAAAGAGTCGGACATGACTGAGCAACTTCACTTTCACTTTTCACTTTCATGCATTGTAGATGGAAATGGCAACCCACTCCAGTGTTCTTGCCTGGAGAATCCCAGGGATGGGGGAGCCTGGTGGGCTGCTGTCTATAGGGTCACACAGAGTCAGACACAACTGAAGCGACTTAGTAGCAGCAGCAGCAGCAGCAGCAGCATACTGCACACAGTTGAAGAAGAATTGATGCTTTTGAACTGTGGTGTTGGAGAAGACTCTTGAGAGTCCCTTGGACTGCTAGGAGATCCAACCAATCCATCCCAAAGGAAATCAGTCCTGAATAGTCATTGGAAGGACTGATGCTGAAGCTCCAATATTTTGGCCACCTGATGCAAAGAACTGACTCATCAGAAAAGACCATGATGCTGGGAAAAATTGAAGGCAGGAGAAGGAGATGACAGAAGATGAGATGATTGGATGGCATCACCCACTCAATGGACATGAGTTTGAGCAAGCTCAGGGAGTTGGTGATGGACAGGGCAGCCTGGCATACTGCAGTCTATGGGGTCATGAAGAGTGGGACATGACTGAGTGGCTGGACTGAATTGACAGTTACTGCCACATGCTAGCATTTGTGAATGGAAGAGAAGGGCATTCATGTGTACTTAGGATGATGCCTAAGTCAAAGATTTAATCATTCTTCAGTTCAGTTCCTATAGAATGGACTGGTTGAATCTCCTTGCAGTCCAAGGGACTCTCAAGAGTCTTCTCCAACACCACAGGTCAAAAGCATCAATTCTTTGGCACTCAGCTTTCTTCACAGTTCAACTCTCACATCCATAAATGACCACTGGAAAAACCATAGCCTTGACTAGATGGGCCTTTGTTGGCAAAGTAATATCTATGCTTTTGAATATGCTATCTAGGTTGGTCATAACTTTCCTTCCAAGGAGTAAGTGTCTTTTAATTTCATGGCTGCAGTCACCATCTGTGGTGATTTTCGAGCCAAAAAAATAAAATAAAATAAAAAAGTCTGACACTGTCTCCACTGTTTCCCCATCTATTTCCCATGAAGTGATGGGACCAGATGCCATGATCTTCATTTTCTGAATGTTGAGCTTTAAGCCAACTTTTTCACTCTCCTCTTTCACTTTCATCAAGAGGCTTTTTAGTTCCTCTTCACTTTCTGCCATAAGGGTGGTGTCATCTGCATATCTGAGGTTATTGAAATTTCTCCTGGCAATCTTGATTCCAGCTTGTGCTTCTTCCAGCCCAGCATTTCTCATGATATACTCTGCATGTAAGTTAAATAAGCAGGGTGACCATATACAGCCTTGACGTACTTCTTTCCTGATTTGGAACATAGTCTGCTGTTCCATGTCCGGTTCTAACTGTTGCTTCTTAACCTGTATACAGATTTCTTAGGAGGCAGGTAAGGTGGTCTTGTATTCCTATCTGTTTAAGAATTTTCCACAGTTTGTTGTGATCCACACAGTCAAAGGCTTTGGCATAGTCAATAAAGCAGAAATATATATTTTTCTGGAATTCTCTTTCTTTTTCAATGATCCAATGGATGTTGGCAATTTGATCTCTGGTTCCTCTGCCTTTTCTAAAACCAGCTTGAACATCTGGAAGTTCAGGGTTCATGTACTGCTGAAGCCTGGCTTGGAGAATTTTAAGCATTACTTTACTAGCATGTGAGATGAGTGCAATTGTGTGGTAGTTTGAGCATTCTTTGGCATTGCCTTTCTTTGGGATTGGAATGAAAACTGACCTTTTCCAGTCCTGTGGCCACTGCTGAGTTTTCCAAATTTGCTGGCATATTGAATGCAGCACTTTCACAGCATCATCTTTCAGGATTTGAAATAGCTCAACTAGAATTCCATCATCTCCACTAGCTTTGTTCGTAGTGATGCTTTCTAAGGCCCAGTTGACTTCATATTCCAGGATGTCTGGCTCTAGGTGAGTGATCACACCATTGTGATTATAGGTCTACTTATTTCTGTGCATATCTAAAATATGTTGGCTTATTGATCACCTTTTTGGAGACAATACAATGAGAGAGGAAAAAAGCATACAGAATGAACCTAAAGCGAGGAGAGAGATTACAGAGAAAAATTAACATGCCGCTTAGATCATGCTCCTTTCCAGCCTCTTGAGCTCTTGCCTGAGTCCTTGCATAAGTCCTAGTAATCAAAAGAACAAATGAAAAGCTAAAGTTGAATTAACACACAGAGCAGATGTGTCATTGTAGCAGTTTTTTATTCTCCTGAAGAAATGGAATGATGTCTTCCAAAGGGTGGTATTGGCATGTTTGTGGTTTTGCCAATGACAGGAGATAATAGTCTCATCTCAGACATAATCACTGTCAGTATCAGGCATTAGCCAACTTGATGGAATCATTAGCAGGCACCAACCACTGAAACACTGCTTTTGGCAGGCATAAACAACAGTAGTGACTTCTAGGGGAAATGACAGTGTTGTTTCTATTAGCCTCAACCGAAAGAGGAAACCTCAGGATAGAAAATTAAAGCACCATCGGACACGACTGAGTGACTGAACTGAACTGAGTCAGATAATCACTGCTGCCACCTTTTAGTTGAAGAGACACATGAGTCACTCCCTAGGTACTTCAGGAACCATTTTGAAACACTTATCAATATTAGGATTTCCAGAAATGAATGGGCATAGAGGCTGATAAACACTGATTCATACCTGTTATTTTGAGCATTTTTTTCTTTTTGTGGCTTTGTAATCTCAAAAATACAGTTTACACATATAAATGCTTTAAATACACCCAATACATGCATTTTTGAAAAGTTTGCTAAAACCTGTTATATACTGAATATGTTATTTTCATTCTTTCAAAAGTGCAGTGCATATTTTTTCAATTTATTTGTTTTCCAGGCACATAAACTCATTTTAATATGAAAAAGTCCTTTATTTTTTCATTCTCTTTCATTTTGTTTATCATATGACCTCATAAATATGTCTTGCTTACATACTGTGTTTCAGATACATACCACATCTACCAATGATGTTTCGATCTTTTTGTATAAATATACTTAAATAGTTTCAAACTTGTAGAAACACTGAAAGAACAAATAATGTTTATATTCCCCAACCTATGAGAGAGTGGGCGGTAACCTGGTGCACTAATTCTTCCAAAGGTTTATTTTCTATTCCTACATAAATGATATAGGGAAATGTCCTTGTTTGAAGCATTTAAGTCAGAAAAATAATGTTATTAAATGGCTACTATTTAATTTGAAGTTCCATTCATATTATAATTGTCCCAGTGATGTTCTTTATGACAAAATGATCCAATTTAGAATCAGATATTACATTAGCAAGGAGATCCAACCAGTCCATTCTGAAGGGGATCAGCCCTGGGATTTCTTTGGAGGGAATGATGCTGAAGCTGAAACTCCAGTACTTTGGCCACCTCATGCAAAGAGTTGACTCATTGGAAAAGACTGATGCTGGGAGGGATTGGGGGCAGGAGGAGAAGGGGACGACAGAGGATGAGATGGCTGGATGGCATCACCGACTCGATGGACGTGAGTCTGAGTGAACTCCGGGAGTTGGTGACGGACAGGGAGGCCTGGCATGCTGCGATTCATGGGGTCGCAAAGAGTCGGACATGACTGAGCGACTGAACTAAGTAATTACATTAGCTTATTATATTTCCAGAGTTTCCATCACTCTGAAAAAATTCTTTCATCTTTGACTTTCATGACCTTGATAGAATTTTATAGTTACTTTATAGAATTTTCAATTTGGGTTTGTCTGACATTTCCTTACAATTATATTCAAATTATCAAGTGTTATTCTTAATGCTTCCTATTGAACAGTATTGCTTTGGCTCATTTTGGAGAAGGAAATGGCAACCCACTCCAGTGTTCTTGCCTTGAGAATCCCAGGGACGGGGGAGCCTGGTGGGCTGCCGTCTATGGGGTCGCACAGAGTTGGACATGACTGAAGCGACTTAGCAGCAGCAGCAGCTTTGGCTCATTACTGATGATGCTCACTTTGTTCTCTTGAGTATAAAATGTCAACTTCCAGGCTCTGTAAAGTTATGCTTTCCTCTCTTTAGTTCATAATTATCTCACAGAGAAGCTAACTTTGAAAATATGTAAATAGCTTGTTTGGCTCAAACTTTTTACTTATTCACTTATATCAGTATGCAGTCAGGTTTCCTGTTTTATTAAATGGACAGTAATCCGCTATGATTAGTATTTACCCCAGTCTCAGACTTGGTCAGTAGGTGCCTTTTTGACATGTCCCCATCTTTCTCTGAGTACTTCCTTTTTTCCTGACATAAGAGGATATTCAGGTACATACTGTATTTTTTCTACTCTAGCCCTAGAATCATACGTCTTTGAAAGCTTTGGTTTCTTCTCCTGGAGATTGGTATGTAGAAGCAAAGACATGCGTGCCAATAGCTCCATGCTAATATGTGGGTTGCTGCTCCAAGGCATGTATCATATACATATACATTCCAAGGTGTGTGTGTGTGTGTGCATATAAAATCATAGGACCGCTTTTTAGTTTTCTCCCTTTCCATATTTAAAAATTCTTTCTGAATCAGTTTGCTGTACACCACAAACTAACACAATGTTTTAAATCAACTATACTCCAATAAAAAAATTTTTAATGGATTAGTCTAACAAATCTTCTACACATTCATCTTAGTCTCAGAGACTGCTTAATGATGAACCTCACCTGAAACACAGCGACACAAGGTGTGGTGCTCCTTCTATTTTGTGACTCTAACATCCTGGTGTCCTCTGCTTCCAGCCTTATGGACAGAGAGAAGTACTGTGGCTGATATACCATGGTGGCTTATGACTGGAAGTCATGACTACTTGTTCCTGGAAGTTGCGTGTTTGACTTTTTTCCATATCCCAGTGGCCAAAACTCCATAATAGGACCCTATTACCACCAAAAGGAAGGTTGAAAATGTACTTTTCCTTTGTGCCACAGAAAAAGAAATAGAATTAGGGATATTTTCTACCACAGAGAATATCTGGGAAAATATAACTAGCCAACATTGTTCTTAATGATAAAATAGTGGAAGTATTTATTAATACTTTCACTTAGAAATTTTTTCAAAAAAGATACAGATACCCACAAAAACTGCTTTAACCTAAAACTTTAAGTGGGGCCTAGGTAGAGTTGGGCTTCCCTGTTGGCTCAAATGATAAAGAATTTGTCTGCAATGCAGGAGACCTGTGTTCAATACCCTGGAGAAGGGAATGGTGACCCATTCCAGTATTCTTGCCTGAAGAATCTCATGGACAGGGGAGCCTGGTGGGCTACAGTCCATGTGCTCGCAAAGAGTTGGAAATGTCTGAGCAACTAACACTTTTATTACGTGTGATAACACAGGTAAAATGAAATAAGAATTTATAGTTTAGAAATGAAAGAATACCATTTATCAATTGTAGCACAAGACCCTCATACAACACCTCAAAAATCACAGCATATATTTTTTGAATTAAATAAGAGAATATAACTGACTGGATACATGATTAAAATCAATGTCATGTGTGACCAACAGTTCAAAAATATGATTTTAAAAGGTACTACTACATTCTCAAATGTAAGTTACCTAGTCTATCCAAAGTCTATCAAAAGATGGCTCAATTTGGGGAGGGTTATTTTTTTTTTTTCAAAAACAAAAAAGAAAACCAGTAAATGACCCTCCTTTGTGCTTTCCAGGAGAAATAAGCCTCTAAGAGAATATGATTTTAAGGGATCATGATACCATATACATTCCATTCTTTGTTTCATTAGATACCAATAGGGGCTTTCTCAGCATGAAATCAGACATTATATAGAAAAAAGCCCAAGTGCTTTTAGCAATGTAAGCAGTACAGAAAGCAAGCCAGTGAGAAGCGAGAAATATATGTGCATATGAGTGCCTGATCAGTAAAGAGAAAGGCCGGGCCTTCTGCCGCTTTTGTGTGTGTATGTCAATTGCTCAATCGTGTCTGACTGTTTGCAACCCCTTGGACTGCAGCCGGCTTGGGACCTCTGTCCATGGAGTTCTATAGCCAGGAATATTGGAATGCATAGCCATTCCCTTGTCCAGGTGATCTTCCTGACCCAGAGACTGAACTTGGGTTTCCCACATTGTAGGCAGATTCTTTATCATCTGGGTCACCATTTGTGTTCAATTTTTTTTTTTTTGGTAATTTTTTTTTCTAAACTTTTCATTTTGTATCGGCATATAGCTGATTAATAATCTTGCAATTGTTTCAGATGAACAGTAGAGGGACTCAGCCATACATATACATGTATCCATTCTCCCCCAAACTCTCCTCCTATCCAGGCTGCCTCATAGCATTGAGCTGAGTTCCATGTGCTATACAGTAGGTCCTTGTTGGTTATCCATTTTAAATATAGCAATGTGTACATGCCCATTGTTGAAGAAGATAATTTAAGGCAGTTATTTGGCTAACTTTTTAGGAATGATTCTCCTATGATGATGCAAAAGATAAAATGGCTCATTTTTAAGTTGATTGTTTTGATAGTGTAGAGTCCCAGGAATAATTATAACTTACTGCAGAAATCATCAGGGAGTCAGTAATTAAAAAAAAAAAAATTATTTGATTTTTTTTTCCTCTTCTCTGCCATGTTAGCACCCTCGATTTCCTGTTCTTAGATACTTAATATGGAATTATTTGAAGCATTTAACTTCAACCTTCCCTCCTTGAGTCTTCAACTGAAGTTATTTTACTCGTAGAAAACCTATCCATTATAAAAAAGAGATTATATTTTAAATGAGAACTGTAATGTAGAGAGGGAGAAATGGATGGATTATATTAGGAAAGAAAGACTGATTGAGGTTTAAATTAAAAATGAAATATAAATGACATAAAAGTTGTGCAGTTTCTAGATCTTGTGCTTTATATTTGAAGAGCACTTTTAGTATTCTGGCTACTTTTGTAATTGCTGAAAATGATATGTCCATTTAGGGCTTAATAGGGCAGGCAGCCTTTTTAAATGTTATTTTTCTGAAACTCAGTTAACGTCCATTTTATCCCTCTTCCATTGCTTTAGATGACTATGCTTCCAGGGTATTTATTTTGGGGTTGTAAGAGAAAACATTTGCCACCCCCGAATGTGTTGCTGTCATGGGAATTATTTCAAGCTGAAAACAATCAAGGCTCAAGCTGAAAACAATCAAAGACTCAGAAAGGATCTTTGACCCTTGCTCTAACAGTTTAAAGAATGTAGACAGAGGACCTGTTCCAGGAAGGGAGTTATTGGCATGGATAACTATGGTATATGCAATGTAATATAATGTAATACAGTGTAAGAAGGTGTGTAGACAGAAAAGTACCTGGACAAGTCTGTTAGGGACTTTCCTGGTAGTCCAGTGGCTAAGACTCCATCTTCCCAATGCAGGGGGCCATGACCCCTGAGCTGGGAACTGTATCTCACTTGGTGCAACTAAGAGTTCACACCTGCTGCAATCAAATTTTAAAATATAATTTCTTTGAAAAATCTGTCTGTTAAAATTCCTCTCTGTGTCCCATTGTCTCTGATGGGGCCAGCAAACATTTGCCTTTTGGTCCCCAGTCAAATTGCCTTCCTCTCCTTTCAAGTCTCAAACCACTACCTGCTTTGCCACTCATATCCTCTTTTGTCTCTAGCTGAAGATGGTAAGGTGAAGGCTTCTGCCATCTTGGTAAGTTACTCAGGTTACCTTGGTCTCTCCCTTGTATGTGCATGCGTGCTCAGTCCCTCAGTCATGTCCAACTCTTTGCAACCCTATGGACTCTAGCCCGCCAGGCTCCTCTGTCCATGGGATTTCCCAGGCAAGAATACTGGAGTGGGTTGACATTTCCTTCTCTAGAGAATCTTCCTAACCCAGGGATTGAACCCACATCTCTTGCACCTCCTGCATTGGCAGGTGGATTCTTTATCATTGATCCACCTGGGAAGCTCCCTCCTATGTATACATATTAGTAAACTTTTGTGTGATTTTTCTCCAGTCAATTTAATTCTTAGGCCAGTCAAAAGAACCTAGAAGAATAGAGGAAAACTTTTTCCCTGACACTGTAAATATAACTACTAGGACTTACAAAGATTTTGAGGATTGTTCATAAAAGATGGAACCAACCAAAGAAATTGAGATGGAGTGGACAGATGGGTTCAAGAAAAACTTAATACTGCTTTAATATTGAGGTCATAGAAGTGTCCATTAGGTTTTGTCAACTTGACCTTTAAAAGGGCAATTTTGAGAGTGATTCTATAACCAAGAATGGAATTATAGGCACACCTCATTTTATTGCAGTTCTCTTTATTGCTGTTTTTGTGCTTTTTTTTTTTTTACAGATTAAAACTTTGTGACAGCCCTGCAGTGAGCAATTGTATCAGCACCCTTTTTCTGGCATTGTTTTCTTACTTCGTGTTTCTGTGTCATATTTTGGTAATTCTCACAATGTTTCAAACTCTCCACCAGCATAAAGATTATGACTTGATGAAGGCTCAGATGG
Source organism: Capricornis sumatraensis (assembly GCF_032405125.1). Lineage (NCBI taxonomy): Eukaryota > Metazoa > Chordata > Mammalia > Artiodactyla > Bovidae > Capricornis > Capricornis sumatraensis. Next base: position 118,100,088 of record NC_091092.1, read on the forward strand.
TGGTTAGCATTTTTTAGGAGTAAAATATTTTTAATAAAGTATATACATGTGCTTTTAGACATACCATTGCACACTTATAGACTGCAGTATAGTGTGAACATTGTTTTATATGTACTGGGAAACCAAAAAATTGCATAACTTCTTTTATAGTGATATTGGCTTTATTGTGATGGTCTTGAACCAAACTCACAATATCTCCAAGGTGTACCTGTAACGGCACTAAACTGCAGACTGTCAGGTAGTAATCTAATGAAGAAATCCCTTTGAGTTCTGGAGTAGTTAGATGTGATGCCTTATTTCCAACTCACCACTCCTTTGGATTTGAAAAATGAATAGGAGAAGAAATTAGAGTATGTGAGAAAATAACATGAGTAAAAGGGAAAGAATTAGGTCCTGCTAATAGTTTATACATTCTCAGAACTTGAGCAGATGAAAAGCCAGTCTAATTCCTCTTTCTTCCCATTCAAGCACTATTCCATACTGCAATTCTGCATTCATGGACAGAACATTGACTTCATCTTCTTAAGCAAATGTAGCTGGGAGAACGCCTTTGAAGTTCACGTTAGTCCTTCCAAAAAATTCAAGGAAATGCAGTTTTTTAAAAGCCAGCAATCTATATTAGAATGTATATATACTTAACAACAACAAAAAAATCACAGAATGCCACTTCGTAGCTAATGGCTTCATCTGCAATTACAGAATGGCAATTGCATTGTGTGACTATTTAAAAAGCAAGGCATTCTGCTGATGTGTGCAAAAAAACACACATCGTTTCAGGGTAGAATGTTGACAGTGGATTCAAACTTGATAGATTTAGACACATGTTTCTAGGTGATCGTCCAACCCAATCCTGTATAACTCCTAAATATTTGTTTGAACATGACCACATGCAGTGGCTTCTAGAGTTACCATCTACCTCTTCCCAGCCCCACCCCCACTGCCTCTTGTACCTAAATACCAGCTCCACAGCATTTCACATTCATAGCAAGAGCCCCCAGCACCTTTCCAGTTTTATATCCTGTCACCACACTTTATACTTAACAATCTTTGGAGTACCTAATCTGTATCACATGTAATAAAGTACAGCTTTCTTTTTTGTAACATGTGCCACAGAGCCTCACTCTCATAAAATGCTCCATGAAAATAAAATAAAATTTTTTAAAAGTTATATACTTTTTAAAAGAGAAATGTCACTTATTACATTTCCCTCTATAAATTCACACTGCATACTAGCAAATAAAATTTCCAGAAAGCTGAAATTAATATTACCCTAGACTTTCACACTGTGAGTACTTTTAAGGAGTACTTAAATCTCAGAAATACTAATTTAGCAGTGCTCCCCACCCCCAGAAAAAAAATAGAAAGCAGTTATCTCATACATCACTATTTTAATTGTCAGATACCACTGAAAACAAGCCATTTCAAGATTATCTAAGAATTATCAGGAGTTATTTTGTGGCGATCACAAATTACATCAAAAGGATAGTTAATTTTTTAATTCCCTATGATAGGCAAACAGACATTCATGACTTAACATTTCCATTAAGAATACCAAATACACAATCAAAAAGGCACTGTCTCTCAAATAACTTAGACTGAAGTAGTATGCGTTCTAGAACACTGTGTTAGGGGATACAGAAAAGGGACCAAGGTAATGGGAGGACATTGATGTTGGAGTGGGCTTTGAAGCGTCTTAAGAAAAGTATTTCATTAAATGTGAGTAGAATAAAGAAATATTTTAAAATCCTATTGAGTTGGCCAAAAAGTTCATTGGCCGAACAAACATTTTGGCCAACTTAATATTTATATTATGAGATTTAAATATAGGTAGCTGAATTAATCAGAGATTATAAAGAGATATTTGACCTTTTCCTTTATATTACCCTCAGATTTTATATTTAAATTGGCTGAAATAGTTGCATATGAATTATGCATGTGCACGTGTGTCTCATTGGAGTGATGGGAAATTAATTTATATTTGTGCTTATATACCATATCTCAGTCTATACTACCTTTGAGAAGTTTCCTCTAAACTCCTTTCTTTCCTTTTCCTTGTCTCTCTGCCAGGATTTCAGAGTTACCTATCTGTTTAAATACAATTCCGTGACGTTTATCTCTGTCTTTTCTCCCTATCCAGATATTTAGTTTTCATATGTATTAGGACTTATCTCCTGAGGACAAGCACATATTTCATTGGATGATTCATATCAAAGGATTGTTACAGTGCCAGGCATACAGCTCAGTGAATGTTTGTTAAATTAATTAACAATATTACTTTTCAAATTAACTAATTGATTATCCCCAGATTTCACTTTCTTCTTTTATTTCAAATCACATTGAATACATACATGATTTATTCAGTCAGTCAGTTCACATACTAAAGACTTTGAAAGTCCTAAGACTAAAGAAAGTACAAAACAGCCTTGTAGATGAAAATAATCATTTTATCCTACAAACTTTCACTAGTTCTTTTCATACATCCCAGTTTCAGAGAAATAATATCAGTGAGATTTTTTTGATATCAGTAAAACTCTGAGCCTGTGAAAAATATAAAAATGTTTTTTTCATTTCTATGACAATCTTTTTGTCACAAACTTTGTGTATATATTATATCATTTCAGATTGTTAAGAATTATGCTGCACCATTGCTAAAAACATGCAAATTTATTGTTCTCTATCATATTAGTACATTTCAGAATAATTAATTACTAAAAACTGGTTGAGGTTACATATAAAAAACTCATAACTGCTTCACTTTGTCACTTTATACCTTATAAACATTATGATTAAGATCTGAGCATGTGAAAAGAACTATAGTAACTGTACTAACTAATAATTTATGTAATTTATGACCTTGATTCAAGCATTGAATTTAGTGACTATAAGAGGGAAAATAAAGCTTCAGAGAAATATTGTAAATGGTCTGTTCAACTTCTGTATAAATCAACCAGGTATAAAGCATTATAAATATTTAAACTTTTGTAATGTAACTAGCTTTATTATCTAAAAACATGGTCATAAAATTAAATACTTTTCCTGAATTCAAATAAGAAATCTAGGAAGAAATTTACAATTCTTTGGGTAAATTGGGAAAGCAAATAACAAAGCAATTTCCATAAATTTCACCATTAAGATACCATATTTTTCATTTACATGCTCAATTTTACAAAAGCTATAATTCTATTGCTAAAACACAACTTTGCTGGATTTTAATGTCTTTATTGACTAACATTTTCTATAACCTTAGGAACTTCACCTCAAATCATCACATTATTTCTGCTCATCAATAACATTATAGTCATCTAATATTTTAAGTATTTCTTTACCAATAGCTGATTTATACTTTAACCTAAATTGTGAGATTCTCTTGAAAACAATAGCTGAAAATAATTAGTATTCATAACCCTTAGCTAAGAGTCAGAAATATAAAGACACTGAGGTTTCCATTAGAATTTAATTAAATTTAGCGAGTTACAGCTTGGTGCTTTTGTGACATACGAAAAAAGAGTTCACAAATCTCATCTTAATTGTTTCCTGTCTGTCATCCATGTTGATTCATTCCTTTGTTACAGAACCACATTTCCAAGTATCAGTCATTAAGTTCTGACATAAACATATTAAAATTTGTATTATATTATGACATTTCCCCTTGCTATTAATGCAAAAGAATTAGGGGCTGGAAGGGGTCACTTGTTTATCCCCCACTTTTCTCAAGTTGTATTATTTTATTCTTTTGTAAAGTTACCTTTCTGTATATTATACAGCCCACATTTAATACATTGCCTTGTCACCTGGTCTATGTTCTTCCAAATACGAAACAAAAAAAATACTGTGTTTTACCAACAGACTGTAGTATCAACTTCCTTACACACAGTTGACATCTGTGACATTGTGAAGAAAGAAAAAAAAGTGTTCTGCAATTACATGTTAATAAGTCCGTAGTGTTTCTTTTCTGTTTATGTAAAGTAGGCTTTAAATTACAGTTATCTAACCAGAGGCTGGGTCTTCAGTGTTTAGCAGTGCAGCAGCTCCCCCTATAGAAATCTTGCAATTACATTTTGACCTGCTAATCCAGAGAAGATTAAGCTTATTTTTTTTCCATAAGTGCCTTAATTGTTGATCATTTTATTCAGTTATTCATTATTTTTTAGCAGTGTGTATCTTTAAAGTTATTTTCCTTTTAAAGTGGATGGAGGGAAAGAATAGAAAGAGGAGAGAGAATGAAAATAGTGTGAGTGGACTGATGCCAAAAGCACCTATCAAATACATTCCGTTTTGCTTGTTTCTGTCTAGATTTCTCTTATTAATCAGAATTATACATAAGGGTCACCCAGACAATGGGAAGCTACAATTTCATGGTCAGTCTAAGAGACTATAAAAATAGTAATACTAGATACAGATGAGTACAAATCTCTTGTGTCTGGATTTAGATATCAGAGTATTTTGATATATGTGATTTCTATATTTTAGACAAATTAGAAGATGGAGCTGTGAATTAGAGAAAAGTTTAATACAAATAACCACCTCTACGAATGCAGTCTAACATCTGTAGCTTACACACATAAGATGAAAAATTTGAGGTTACTGCTAAATAATAATTGAACCAAATTAATCGTGTAATTAGCATGTGCTTCTTATTTGACATTTTGGCAGTGAAATGTCAATGGCGTTTCTTCCCTCACATGTTAGTCATTCTGAAATCTTGCATGGTAATTTTACTCTCTGGGTAAGTATTGTAGAAGACTGGCTGAGTTCAGTACAGCATAGTCAAATTATCATTAATTTCCATTGACTGGGGTTGTAATGAATGCGAATTGTTGTGTAATTGCTAGCTGACACAAGTTGGTGTGCCCAAAGCAAAAGGAGGCCAAATAATACCAAAACATTGGACTTTGGAGCAGAGAAACGCTTATGGCAAAGCCATGCAAGGAGACGAGTGGCTTATGCCCACCCCAGCTCCCCAACCTCCAACTCCCCAAAGTTTAAGAAAAGCATTTTTAAAGGCCTGGTGAGGGCTATGTGCTCATGATCATCAGGGAGTTAATTTCTTCCATTTGCTCACGGTTTTTAGCATCTGGACAACTGTGCACCTGGGAAGCCCATAGAGGGAACTGTGCTGTGTGCTTAGTCTGTCAGTTGTGTCCAACTCTTTGTGACCCCATGGACTGTAGCCTGTCAGGCTCCTCTCTCCATGGGATTCTCCAGGCAAGAATACTGGAGTGGGTTGCCATTCACTTCTCCAGGGGCTCTTCCCAACCCAGGGATCGAACCCAGGTCTCCCACATTGCAGGCAGATTCTTTACCATCTAGCCAAGGGAGGCCCCAAATATCCCTGAATAAATGGTATTTTCCCTTAATATGTCTGTGTCATAATCACTGCCCTTTAATGGCAAACTATGTGGTGGAAATTTGATATGGAAGGCACTGCATAATGTCTGTTGCTGCTGCTGCTAAGTCGCTTCAGTCGTGTCCGACTCTGTGCGACCCCATAGACGGCAGTCCACCAGGCTCTCCCGTCCCTAGGATTTTCCAGGCAAGAACACTGGAGTGGGTTGCCATTTTCTTCTCCAATGCATGAAAGTGAAAAGTGAAAGTGAAGTCGCTCAGTCGTGTCCGACTCTCCATGACCCCATGGACTGCAGCCTACCAGACTCCTCCGTCCATGGGATTTTCCAGGCAAGAGTACTGGAGGGGGGTGCCATTGCCTTCTCCAAGATAATGTCTGTTCAGTTCATTTCAGTTCAGTTCAGTCGCTCAGTCATGTCTGACTCTTTGCAACCCCATGAATCGCAGCACGCCAGGCCTCCCTGTCCATCACCAACTCCTGGAGTTTCCCAAACTCATGTCCATCGAGCCAGTGATGCCATCCAGCCATCTCATCCTCTGTTGTCCCCTTCTCCTCCTGCCCCCAATCCCTCCCAGCATCAGAGTCTTTTCCAATGAGTCAACTCTTCGCGTGAGGTGGCCAAAGTACTGGAGTTTCAGCTTTAGCATCAGTCCTTCCAATGAACACCCAGGACTGATCTCCTTTAGAATGGACTGGTTGGATCTCCTTGCAGTCCAAGGGACTCTCAAGAGTCTTCTCCAACACCACAGTTCAAAAGGCACTCAGCTTTCTTCACAGTCCAACTCTTGCATCCATACATGACCACTGGAAAAACCATAGCCTTGACTAGATGGACCTTTGTTGGCAAAGTAATGTCTCTGCTTTTGACAATGCTGTCTAGGTTGGTCATTACTTTCCTTCCAAGGAGTAAGCATCTTTTAATTTCATGGCTGCAATCACCATCTGCAGTGATTTTGGAGCCCCCAAAAATAAAGTCTGACACTGTTTCCACTGTCTCCCCATCTATTTCCCATGAAGTGATGGGACCAGATGCCGTGATTTTCGTTTTCTGAATGTTGAGCTTTAAGCCAACTTTTTCACTCTCCTCTTTCACTTTCATCAAGAGGCTTTGTAGTTCCTCTTCACTTTCTGCCATAAGGGTGGTGTCATCTGCATATCTGAGGTTATTGATATTTCTCCTGGCAATCTTGATTCCAGCTTGTGTTTCTTCCAGCCCAGCGTTTCTCATGATGTACTCTGCATATAAGTTAAATAAGCAGGGTGACAATATACAGCCTTGACATACTCCTTTTCCTATTTGGAACCAGTCTATTGTTCCATGTCCACTTCTAACTGTTGCTTCCTGACCTGTATATAGGTTTCTCAAGAGGCAGGTTAGGTGTCTGGTATTCCCATCCCTTTCAGAATTTTCCACAGTTTATTGTGATCCACACATTGCTGCTGGTGCTGCTGCTAAGTCACTTCAGTCATGTCTGAGTCTGTGCGGCCACATCCCTGGGATTCTCCAGGCAAGAACACTGGAGTGCATTGCCATTTCCTTTTCCAATGCATGAAAGTAAAAAGTGAAAGTGAAGTCACTCAGTCATGTCCATCTCTTAGTGACCCCATGGACTGCAGCCTACCAAGCTCCCCCATCCATGGGATTTTCCAGGCAAGAGTACTGGCGTGGGGTGCCATTGCCTTCTCCGATCCACACATTAGGTAAGGTTATATGCTTCAGTAAGCATTTCTGCCAAGGTGACACTAGGGGCAGCACAGAATGGCCATGTTCCATCTGCAACAACATAACATTACACATAGGAACCCACCACCAGATGGGAATATTTTTGAAGTCTCATGTCTAGTCATAAGACTTTGTATTCTCTTCAATAATAGATCCATAGGGTTTTTCATTTGTATTTTATTTTTTATTTTTTGGAGTAAAGTTTCTTTACACTGCTGTGTCAGTCATAGATGTTAATTTAAAAAGAAATTATTCACAATTAAATGCTTTGATTCCCCCGCGACCCCTGAAGATTTCATGTAGCATCAACATTCACAGTAGAGGCATTATACTTAGTTTTTGGCTTTGTGGTCACTTGGCAGATCTCTGTGTTGTGTCTATGGAGCTCCAATTTCAGAAGCATGGGTAAAACAATACTTTTTGTATGAAAGTCACATCTGTCCCATGATAAAGGGACTCATAAATTAGGGTGAAGTCTGTGTTGGATTTTAGAATGCCTTTCTGAAGTCCACTATATTCTGCTCTTAGAAATATGGTACCTGAAGTACATAACAAAACCTTTGCCTCTAAGTGAAAGCTTGGCCCCGAAAGCTGTGTAGTGTTATTACATGCTGCAGAAGGATAATCCAATATTGTTCATGAGATCACTTATTCCCTTCATAAAGCAGGGACAGGGGACAAAGCCTTCTATTAAATTGCCTCCATTGCAGAACAATGGCAAAAAGTTCTGCCAGATTTCAGAAAACCCTTCAGGAAAAATACAATTTTGATCCAAAGAAATATAACCATCTAAATAATTCTATCCTTACCATGTACTATCCAGTTCAGCAGGGGTACAGAAATATGATGTGGTTGTTTCCATTTAAAGAGACAGAATCAATCTTAAAGCAAATACTGAAACAGTGCTGATATTAATGAAAATATCAAGTCAATCAAATAGTCTCCAGTTTTATTATAACCTTTCAAATGATAATAATAATGGTGGCATCATTTGGTAACACCAAACCAACAGCCATATAGGTATTATTTGACTTTAAATGACATCATTGTAAATGACATTTAATTAATTAAAGACTTGAGGTCTTTTCAGCTAGGCTAAGTGGCATGAATAAAAAGTAGATGAGATAACTGTAGGAAATGTAGATTCAGAACTATTCTGCAATATGCAGGAATAAAGACAGGATGTGTTTCATCAACCATATTGAGAATTAAATGGTCTTGTCCTTAGAAGTTCAAAGTAGGAATAAGATGGGCAACTTGGAAACTTTCCACATTCTCACAGAACAGACTATTTTAACCAAGATTTTTAGTCAAGTAAACACAAAACAAGTTAAATACCCGAAGAAAGCAATTAAAGAAAGCACATGTAAATAAACCGGGCAGTAACTAGGATTTAAAACTGACGAAAAGTCAAGTATCCATTCCCTAAAGCATGCAGTTACACAGATGGGGATAATGGGAGGAAAGGGACTAAGTACAGCGTGAAGCAATTTGAACATATGGCGTTCTTAAAGGTTCATATGAATTGGAGAGCAGGGAGCATTTGGGCTGTAAAGGAGACCAACAGATCACCCACATAATTGGCTGGCTAATGGGATATATTTGAACAAAGAAACTGTGATCATTTTACCTATAGAAATATTATGCCTGATAAAGAAAGAATCCTGTAATGCACAGAAATGGCCACTTTTATTTTTCTAGAAGAGGAGAACAGAGTAAGTTCCTGGAAGCTCTTAAAATAAAAGACGTTCTCATTCAGTGCTGAGAGAGAGAGTCATAGCAGACATCACCTGATGAAGACACTACAAGAAAGAAGATTGTGAAGAGAAAGAATCAGCTTTAACACAGCATTGGAAAGCAGCTACCCTCCTATAAACACCACTTGTGAGTTACCAGAGAAAATATCTGGGTTATAGACAGCATATGTTGGTTTACTACACATATTCATCAGTCAGTACTACTTATAAGTGCAGATGGAGGTGAAGCTAGTGACTGTCTCCTCTGTGCTTGGTTCTCTCAGCAGAGGCGTGTCATTTGTTGTTGTCCAACTCATGGACTGCAGCATGCTAGGCTTCCCTGTCCTTCACTATCTTCTGGAGTTTGCTCAAACTCATGTCCATTGAGTCGGTGATGCCATCCAACCATCTCATCCTCTGTTGCCCTCTTCTCCTCCTGTTCAGTCTTTCCCAGCATCAGGGCCTTTTCCAATGAGTCAACTGTTTGCATCAACTGGCCAAAGTATTGGAGCTTTAGCTTCAGCATCAGTCCTTCCAGTGAATATTCAGGGTTGATTTCCTGTAGGATTGACTGGTTTGATTTCCTTACAGTCCAAGGGACTCTTACTTAAGCTTGGAAATATGCTTACAATAGAGATATTGTTATCACAGCTGAGACTGAGAAATTAATTTACCTCAGGACTCTTACCTAATATGTGTGAAAATTTGGGTTTGACTCAAAACTGTCTAGCAACCCTACTCTCTTTTGTCTATATCCTTTTTCCTTATCAAGTAAAATTTGTGGACCACCCAGGATCACTCACTGGACATTTGCAGGTGACCTTCATCTTATTATAATGCTCTTTTTCACCAAGATGAAACATGGCCATATTATTCCTCTGTTAGGTGTTCAGCAGTCACAATTGCTGGAATTGACAATTTCTGCTGCTGCTTCTAAGTCACTTCAGTCATGTCCGACTCTGTGCAACCCCATAGATGGCAGGCCACCAGGCTCCCCTGTCCCTGGGATTCTCCAGGCAAGAACACTGGAGTGGGTTGACATTTCCTTCTCCAATGCATGAAAGTGAAAAGTGAAAGTGAAGTCACTCAATCGTGTCTGACTCTTCGCGACCCAATGGACTGCAGCCCACCAGGCTCCTCCATCCACGGGATTTTCCAGGCAAGAGTACTGGAGTGGGGTGCCATTGCCTTCTCCGGACAATTTCTGCTACATGAAACTAATTTATCACATAGAGAGAAAGCAGTACTCTAGCCTTGAAAATAGACATTTTCAGACAATGTTATGTGGTTTTAAAGGAAAAAAAATTTGGGGGGCACCAGGCAGAAGTTTAATAGTGAAATTTCTGGTTTCTTTTGTGTTACTTAAATATTTGCTTCTCATTTATTATAATTCAGTTGGTATTCAGCATGTCTTCTATTTTCTTTCAAACCTGCAGCTGCTTTTGAGATTCTTTGGTAGTAAGATTGGTGTTAAATCACCATATTGGCTTAGGGGATTCTTCCACTCTGAGACCAACTTACTGTGAAGGTTGTAAAGGTAATAATGCTTTGGAGACTGTCACATACAAGGGTTTCTCTATAGGCCCTAGGTTTTTTGATGTTGGCCTATGTGGGTGCTTTCTTCAATTTGTAACTTTGTATTCCCTTTCCTATTGTAAATAATTTTTATAATACAGTTTGTATTTGTTACTGGAGATTCATTTTCATAAAAGGGGATTCCCAAAATTGTGTAACCCTGAAGCCCTACAAAACCTGGGTACCCTTTCCTCCTCCAGCTGTTACATAGTAGTTATCTTAAAACTAACATGATTTATTTGAAAAGCTCAGTTTCTATGTTTTTTAATATCTTTTGCTCCATTGAAAATCTGTGATGTCACGTGAGAAAAAGTTTGTTCTACCATGGGTTCTAAAATCCTTTTAGGATGTGCTTTGCATTTATTCTTGTTAACTATGATTGACTGAGATAATATAAATATCAAAGAAAATGTTACCCGTTTTTGACAGTGGAATGAAAAGAAGATTAGAAGGATCAAGGTATACTATTTAAAATACTGATAATACTTTATGAAACATACTCTAATCCCTAGCTGTACATACTGGCTTGAGATTTATTTGTATGTCTATTTTATTTGCTGATGTTCAATTTCTTGATGAATATAAAAGCCCTATAGGGAGAGGGAACTCTGTCCGCTTATTCTCCAGAGGATCTCCACCACTTAGAAAAGGGCCTGGCACATGGGAAATGGGAAATAAATATTTGCTGAATGAATGACTGGATAAATTAATGTCATGTGCTGAAAATCTCCTAAGTGGAAGTCATTGCTTAAAAAAGATTCTATTGATCTAGCTGAGTCTTTCAGAAGTATTCAGGCATTCACAAAATTATACTAATTTTTACTCAACACTCATCATTTCTGTGCACCAAGTTTCAGCCAGATGTTATTTAAAGTATCTGAATTATAGACCCTTGAAAGCTGGGGTTTGTAATGGAAATGCTGACAGCCACTTAACTGGATAATAGCACTAGTTCACTTGGTGTGTATATATAGTGTCACTGCTAATATGGCTGTGCCATCTGTTCTGAGAGTTGCAAAGATCTGAGCTTCAAATGACTGGCTTAGGGAAAGAAAAAAAAAAAAAAACAAACACAAACACAACCTGCTAGATAAATTGGATCCTAAAAGGTGAAGTAATGAAAGGACACCTTAATGCTTTAATTACATTGCTTTGGTGACTACCTAGGTACAAATAGTGCACCAGGAAAGATATGATGGAAAACGGCATGTCACCTTGAAACCCACCAGGCATTTCTGTTTAGAGTTCTGTTCCTGCTAGGCAAGGTAGGAGAACATTTTCCACTCCTTATCATTTTTTTTAACAACCTAATAATAGTATAGGTGTGTGGTCAACAAGGTATGGTGAAAATATGTTTTTAAAGCACCTAGTGGCTGTGCCTCTGCTGACTCTTATCTTGAAGAGAAAGGTCAGAGACAGTCCAGATGGCCATCACAAACACCGCAGCAATGGCATTCCCTAATTACTGACACTTGACAAGTGTCACCCCCTCTCTCCCCACAAGGCAGGCTTTCAAGGCACTGGAAGTTAATTCTTAACACCTGTGTTATCAGGGCTGGCCGCCTGGGAGATCTTCGATCTTGCCTTATAGCTCAGTACCTGGGAGAGTCTCCCAAACTCAGCTATTTGGTAACAGGAAAATCATGGCAAGTACACAGACTGGAAAAGCTCAGAGGTCACAGAGTAAGACTCACCTTTCTCTCACTATAGCTGTCGAGTGTCAGATAGACATGGGCTGCTTCTGCTACAATTACATGGTGTGTCCAATGGAGCCAACGAATGGATGTCTGGAAGCAAAGACAGGCACTCCATCTTCAAGGAGCTTTCCTTGTGGTCTCCTCATAATCTATTGATAGTTTCCCGGAGAACCTAGACTTGACCTTCACAAAACGCTTCTCCACTTCCTGCTACAGGGTTCTACTTTGTGCCTTTACTACATGTATTTCACAATTTTTTAAGATGAAAAATATGTCCTATATTAGGATTCAGGAAATGAGTCAGAAATTTAAAGAACTTTCATAGCCTAGAAATATCTGTGATAGAGACTAGGGTAAAACTGTTAAATGTTACATCTGATGCAAATTAAAATACAAATTAAGGTACATCAACTATATTTCAGTAAAAATTGTTTTCAAACTATACATAAATAAAGGGAGAGAAGATACTTTTAAAGAAAAATATTAAGGAAATAAGAGCAAATATGCTATCTCATCATTAAGTCATTCATTCACCAGGTAGTTTACATTTACCACGTGCTAGTTTGTGTTCAAATTGATGGAGAAACTTTGGAGAGCAGGGATTTTTTTTCTTTTTTGAAGGCTTAGATGTTTGTGAAGAAGATGTAAAATCAACAAATAAATATACAACTAAGGCTGAAGGCAATATGTACAATTAAAGATGTGGTTATGTTTCATAAAGTAGTCTCAATATTTTAGGCAATGTTTCATGATACTTCTAATCTTATTTTCATCCCACTATCAAACGAAATTCACCTAATTATGTGAAATCAACACTTTATGCATGCTCAGTTGCTCAATCATGTCCAACTCTTTCTATTTGGAGGATGGTTTATATAAATGTGGAGGATGCATATTATATATGAAAGTTACTAAAAGAAATCCTAAGAATTTTCATCACAAGGAAAAATATTTCTGTATCTATCTGAGATAATGGATGTTCAGTAAGCTTATTGTGATATTAATTTCATGACATATGTGTTACCGAGCAAGGAGCTTTCTGCCCAGTGTACATAGAAGTCAATACTATGGTGCCTGCTTTTGAGAACAGAAAAAGTTTTATTGCAAGGTTAAGGAGACAGGAGGGCAGGGCTGTAATGAGTTTCCCTGATGGCGGATCTCCATCAGTCTTCTATGAGTAGGGGAGGATAAGTATAATATTTGGAAGTGCTGGAGTGTAAATTTCAATTGGAAGGCTTTGGAACCTGGCCATTTATGGTAAAATAAGGGGGGAAGGGGGCTTCAGCATGTGATCTTCTTGGACAGTGGACCCTTTCTTTCTGAAAGGGATCTTTGTGTTATTTGAGGTCATAATTATCTCCTCTGTACCTGCCTTGGCTTCATGACTTCCAGTTTTGTTCTATTTTCCGTGAAAACCACTCAGTATCTTGTTCGAAACAGGGTAGGGAGAGTTTCGAACTGGCCTTCTGTGGTTACAAATTGTTATGCTGTACACCTTGAACTTCTCCACTACTGTATGTCAAATACATCTCAGTAAAAGTGGAAGGACAATAAATTGCAAACAAAAAATAACAGTTAATGAAGTAGTGCACATCCAACTGTTCAGAAGTGTCCATCACAGAGCAAGCACTTAGTAAAATGTAGCTATTTTCTGTTGTAGTTTACATTCACAAGTGAAGCATTCTTAACTCGAAACGGCTTCACAAGAAAAGGTAGCTATTAAATAACTACCAAAATTTTTCCTCCTGTGGTCCTAATTACATTTAGGAACAGAAGAATAATTTGAGGTCAACACTTTTCATCAATGACTTCAGTGGCTCAGTGAAGATGACATGGATGAGCATAGACTGCAGTGACAATGACTGACTTTCTGCACAAGCTCTCTCTCTCTTTTTTTTTTTTTTCCCAGCAAGAGTCAGCCCTCTGCTAACACTTGAACTGTAGAGGAAGAATGCTACCACAGCAATCTGTTCAAGGAAATTCACATCTACCTTTATTTGACTTTGAAATTCATGATAGCCAAACCTAATGGACTTTCACATTTGAAAATACAGCAATTTGGAGGGTGAGCTATTTTCCCTGATTTTAGCAAGTTGAAATGCAGCTTTTGATATCCATTGTGTCTTTTTAGTTGCTTATTTAATCTGACAGCTGTTGGCTCTGTTACCAGAGAAAGTGTTCTTACAAACACTAAACATGAGGTCTACCCTTTTAACACAATTTTAAGTCCACAACATGATATTCTTAACTATATATATGCACTGTTTTGGACAGCAGATTGCTAGACTTATTTCTCTTGTATCACTAAAAGGTTATACCTATTAAATAGTAGCTTCTTCCTTTTGCCCCTCCTTTCAGCCTCTGGCAACGGTTATTGAAATTCAGCCTATGTACACCACTGGCAGATTAAATCTTGGAGACAGTTTTGGGTGAAGTAGAAAGAAACAGCTTTATTGCTCTGCCAGGCAAAGAGGGTCACAGTAGGCTAATGTGCTCAAGAATGTGAGTCCTGCCCTGGATCAGGTAGTAAGTCTATGTTCAAGGAACTGGGTGTGATCAGCTCATGGACATTCTTCTGATTGGCTGCTGGTGAGGTAGTCAGGAGTCAACAACATCAACCTTCTAGTTTCCACCCGTCTGGGTCTATGTGTTTGCGGACAGCAAACCATTAAGGTATTCTACCTGGTGGGGGTTTCAGTATCTGCAGAGTAGCTGGAAGGACGTGGCTCAGAATAGTATCTATAGTCCCTGGGGAAGAACTACAGGTCCTTGACTTTGTTTAATAGCTAAATAATTATTATTTTGTCTTACTTGACTCTTTTCCTTTCTTTCTCCATTTTCTAACTTTTCAGATTAAATTTTACTTGATGACTAAAATTTTTCTACAAACAAAAGGCAGGCAGAGGACATGGAAAGGAGTCTATTCTGGGAAAGTCTCATAGGGTCTTGCTCATTCACACAACCATCAGTCTCTTCTCTGTGAATTTGATGATGTATTTTTAGATTCCTCATATAATTGGAACCATGCAGTATTTGTCCTTCTGTGTCTGTCTTATTTCACTTGGTGTAATGTCTTCCAGGACTATCTATGATATCACAAATGGTAGCATTTTCTTTTAGAAATGTTGAATAATATTCCATTGTATGTATACACCATATTTTCTTTATCCATTCATTTATTGATGAACGTTTAGGTTGTTTTCACCACTTGGCTATTGTAAATAATGGTGCAATGAATCTGATCAAAATTCTTTTGGATATATACCCAGAAGTGAGATTTCTGGAGCATGCTGTAGTCCTATTTTTAACTTTTGGAGGAAACACCATACTGCTTTCCATTGTGGCTGTACCAGTTTGCATTCCCATCAACAGCTGTACCTGTCCTCTGTTGAAACTTTGTATCTGTTGCCTCATTAAGCAGTTTCAAAAATGAAAACTAAGATGTCATAGAGTTCATGGGCAGTAGTACTAATATCAGAACTTTCTTCCATCTAGCAAAAGTCATCATCATTCAAACTCATTCCTGAAAATGGCTCATCTATAATTTTTCTCTTTATAGCTTTTTTGTAATTATCCTTAGACTTTAGGACAGCAGTTATGAGGGAATAGGGGAAGGAATTGGCAAAAAGAGACGAGACCAGCTTCAGCTAACAGGAAAAAGAGAGAGAGAAATGTGGGAGAACATGCACAGAACATGGAGAGATGCTACGTGAAATCCTAACATCTTTCAGTCTGCCATATGAATATAAACTTGCTGGAGTTTGGAAATAACACCTGCAATAACTCAAATGGTTAACATTAATTTTTAGGATGCATTGAGGCCCCTGTAAACCTAGAAGAATTGATGGGAAAGGACATAGTTTATCAGCTATCTTTTTTTTAATTTATTTATTTTAATTGGAGGTTAATTACAAATTTTTTTTAATGAAAGGAGGAATGGTAGAGTTAGGCTTAAAAATGGCTGCATTAAAAAAAATGGCTGCATTGCACATACATTGTCTCTAGGGTTAGCTAAGGTTTTGTTGGAGACAGTACTTACCCTTGCTCTCAGAGTTCCCAGTAGAGAAGATCAGTAGCTATCTGGGAACACCACCTGCAGAGTCTTTTAGACTATTAAAGGATGATTCTGGAAAATCCATTTGAGCACACATACACACACAAAATCTGATAGTGTTTTATTATGTTTCTCTGCTCTCACTTGGTTTTGTAACCATCATTTCTCTCAATATTTTATATTTTATTTTAGTTTTTAAAGATTTTTATCCTTTTTTTTGGTACTTGGTTTTACATAAATAAGTGCCATTTTTGTAGATTCCACATATATGCTATTATGGTATTTGTTTCCTCTTTCTGCCTTACTTCATCTTGTATGACAGTCTCTAGGTCCACCTCTACAAATGGCCCAATTTCATTCCTTTTAATGGCTGAGTAATATTCCATTGCTTATATGTAGCACATCTTCTTTATCCATTCATTGGATAAATGTCAGTGGACATTTAGGTTGCTTCCAGGTCCTCACTATTGTCAGTAGTGCTGCAATGAACACTGGGGTGCATGTCTCTTTTTGAATGATGGTTTTCTCCAGGTATATGCCCAGGAGTGGGATTGCCGGGTCCTATGGTAGTTCTATTTTTAGTTTTTTAAGGAACCTTCATACTCTTTCCATAGTGGCTATATCAATTCACAATCTGCCTTTTAATCAAGCATGAAATTACAGATGTTGCTATTTTGATGCTTTTTATCAGATTAAACAAATTTCCTTTTATCTCTGGTTTGTTCAGAGATTTCACCAGGTGTTGAATTTTATAAAATTCTATATCTGAAAATATATTTTTCTCCCATATTCTGTTAATGTGGGGGATTATATTGACAGATCATATGTTAAGACAATTTTGATTCTTTGAAATAAAACCAACTTTTGATGTATAATTCTTTTCAAATATCACTGGATTTGTTACTGTCTTGTTTAGGATTTTTGTTGGTTTCCATGTTCAGAGTAGCCTATAAGTTTCTTTCTTGTAATGTCTGGTCATATTTTGATATGATTATTCTGGCCTCATGAAACAAAAGATCTCATTCATTTCTCCCCCTGACTTTGGAAAAGTTTGTGTATGGTTTTTGTTGCTGCTTCCTTAAGTATTTAGAACAATGCAGTAAAGAGGCTATTTTATCCTGAAATTTTCTTAGAGTATTTTAAATTATGTATTCATTTTAACAGAAATAGATGATTATATATGTATATACAATTTCCCTCCCCCCAGAACGTAGGGGTTTTTTCCTGTGCCAGGTTGGGTAAATTGTGTTTCTCAGTAAATTTGTACATTTCATTACATCTAAAATTTTAAATTTAATCATGTATAGTTGTTTACAGCATTCTCTTATTTTTAAATACCTCTATTAGATATGTGTGATGTGCCAATGATTTCTGATAATGGTAATCTGCCCTTTCTCTTTTTTGAATCATCATACTTTTGAGAGTTTACAGACTTCTAAGTATTTCCAAAGGACTACATTCTGCCTTTGTTAATTCTATTGTATATTGATCTCTGTTTTATAAATTTCTATGTATCAGTTCAGTTCAGTCGCTCAGTCGTGTCTGACTCTTTGCGACCCTATGAATTGCAGCACGCCAGGCCTCCCTGTTCATTACCATCTCCCGGAGTTCACTCAGACTCCTGTCCATCAAGTCCATGATGCCATCCAGCCATCTCATCCTCGGTCATTCCCTTCTCCTCCTGCCCCCAATCCCTCCCAGGATCAGAGTCTTTTCCAATGAGTCAACTCTTCGCATGAGGTGGCCAAAGTACTGGAGCTTCAGCTTCAGCATCATTCCCTCCAAAGAAATTCCAGGGTTGATCTCCTTCAGAATGGACTGGTTGGATCTCCTTGCAGTCCAAGGGACTCTCAAGAGTCTTCTTCAACACCACAGTTCGAAAGCATCAATACTTTGGCACTCAACCTTCTTCACAGTCCAACTCTCACATCCATACATGACCACAGGAAAAACCATAGCCTTGACTAGATGGACCTTAGTCGGCAAAGTAATGTCTCTGCTTTTGAATGTGCTATCTAGGTTGGTCATAACTTTTCTTCCAAGGAGTAAGCATCTTTTAATTTCATGGCTGCAGTCACCATCTGCAGTGATTTTGGAGCCCCCAAAAATAAAGTCTGACACTGTTTCCACTGTCTCCCCGTCTATTTCCCATGAAGTGATGGGACCGGATGCCATGATCTTCGTTTTCTGAATGTTGAGCTTTAAGCCAACTTTTTCACTCTCCTCTTTCACTTTCATCAAGAGGCTTTTTAGCTCCTCTTCACTTCTGCCATAAGGGTGGTATCATCTGCATATCTGAGGTTATTGATATTTCTCCTGGCAATCTTGATTCCAGCTTGTGTTTCTTCCAGTCCAGCGTTTCTCATGATGTACTCTGCATATAGGTTAAGTAAGCAGGGTGACAATATACAGCCTTGACGTACTCCTTTTCCTATTTGAAACCAGTCTGTTGTTCCATGTACAGTTCTAACTGTTGCTTCCTGACCTGCATACAGATTTCTCAAGAGGCAGGTTAGGTGGTCTGGTATTCCCATCTCTTTCAGAATTTTCCACAGTTTATGGTGATCCACACAGTCAAAGGCTTTGGCATAGTCAATAAAGCAGAAATAGATGTTTTTCTGGAATTCTTTTGCTGTTTCCATGATCCAGCGGATGTTGGCAATTTGATCTCTGGTTCCTCTGCCTTTTCTAAAACCAGCTTGAACATCAGGGAGTTCACAGTTCACGCATTGCTGAAGCCTGGCTTGGAGAATTTTGAGCATTACTTTACTAGCATGTGAGATGAGTGCAACTGTGCGGTAGTTTGAGCATTCTTTGGCATTGCCTTTCTTTGGGATTGGAATGAAAACTGACCTTTTCCAGTCCTGTGGCCACTGCTGAGTTTTCCAAATTTGCTGGCATATTGAGTGCAGCACTTTCACAGCATCATCTTTCAGGATTTGAAATAGCTCAATTGGAATGCCATCACCTCCACTAGCTTTGTTCGTAGTGATGCTTTCTAAGGCCCACTTGACTTCACATTCCAGGATGTCTGGCTCTAGATGTGTGATCACACCATCATGAGTATCTGGGTCGTGAAGATCATTTTTGTACAGTTCTTCCGTGTATTCTTGCCACCTCTCCTATGTATAATACCTGTTTTCTTCTCTGTAGTCCTACTTTGTGGTTTGTTTGGGTTCATTGCTGGACAGAACGCTAAATTAATGAATTCCCACTTTTCCGCATTTTTCATTTCAAACACATGAATTTGAGGCTATACTACTTTCTGAGCATGGTTTTTGCCACATTCTTTATGATTTTCTGTCATGTTTTTGTTATTCAGCTACAATATTTTCTAAGAGTGATTATGATTCTTCTGTCACCCATGGATTATTTAGGAGTGTATTGCCTAATTTACAAACATTTAGGGATATCTTTATCATTGCTTTTGTTATTGTCTTATTTCACTGTTGTCAAAGAGAAGCACAAACTCTGTCAATCGTTTCAGCATTTTTGAGGTTTGCTTTATGATCCACAAGCAACTTGAGTATATGTTCCCAGAGCAATTGTTTACAGCATTTAATATGTATCTACTAAGTCAGAACTATTAATATTGTTCTGCATTTTTACTATTTTTTTTGTCTATGAAATTAGTTGCTGTGCAAGGTGTTTAGAAACCTTTTACTATACTTGTTGATTGGTTTATTTCTCCTTATCCATTCTGTATCAGTTTTAACACATTATTAATTTATCTAAATTTATAATATCTCCTGATAGAGTGGTTCTTTTGTCATTATAAGAAGTCCCTCTTTGCCTCAAGTCTTATCTTGAAGTCTATTTTGACTGAAAAACTCTTACATCAGTTTTTTTTTTTTTGAAGATAGTGTTAAAGTAGTCAGTCCTTTCACCTTGAATGTTTGTATAATTGTTTATTTAAATTAAGCCTTTTTATTTTCACAGCAATTTCAGGTCCACAGTATGATTGAGGGGAAGATAAAAAAATAAAGTCTGACACTATTTCCACTGTTTCCCCATCTATTTCCCATGAAGTGATGAGACCAGATGCCATGATCTTTGTTTTCTGAATGTGGAGCTTTAAGCCAACTTTTTCATGCTCCAGTTTCACTTTCATCAAGAGGCTTTGTAGTTCCTCTTCACTTTCTGCCATAAGGGTGGTATCATCTGCATATCTGAGGTTATTGATATTTCTCCTGGCAATCTTGATTTCAGCTTGTGTTTCTTCCAGTCCAGCGTTTCTCATGATGGACTCTGCATAGAAGTTAAATAAGCAGGGTGACAATATACAGCCTTGATGTACTCCTTTTCCTATTTGAAGCCAGTCTGTTGTTCCATGTACAGTTCTAACTGTTGCTTCCTGAGCTGCATACAGATTTCTCAAGAGGCAGGTTAGGTGGTCTGGTATTCCCATCTCTTTCAGGATTCTCCACAGTTTATTGTGATCCACACAGTCAAAGGCTTTGGCATAGTCAATAAAGCAGAAATAGATGTTTTTCTGGAACTCTCTTGCTTTTTTGATGATCCAGCAGATGTTGGCAATTTTATTTCTGGTTCCTCTGCCTTTTCTAAAACCAGCTTGAACATCAGGGAGTTCATGGTTCATGGATTGCTGAAGCCTGGCTTGGAGAATTTTGAGCATTACTTTACTAGCATGTGAGATGAGTCCAATTGTGCAGTAGTTTGAGCATTCTTTGGCATTGCCTTTCTTTGGGATTGGAATGAAAACTGACCTTTTCCAGTCCTGTGGCCACTGCTGAGTTTTCCAAATTTGCTGGCATATTGAGTGCAGCACTTTCACAGCATCATCTTTCAGGATTTGAAATAACTCAATTGGAATTCCATCACCTCCACTAGCTTTGTTCATAGTGATGCTTTCTAAGGCCCACTTGACTTCACATTCCAGGATGTCTGGCCCTAGATGAGTGATCACACCATCGCGATTATCTGGGTCTTGAAGATCTTTTTTGTACAGTTCTTCTGTATATTCTTGCCACCTCTTAATATCTTCTGCTTCTGTTAGGTCCATACCATTTCTGTCCTTTATCAAGCCCATCTTTGCATGACGAGTAAGCGTGTTTTAATTTCATGGCTGCAATCACCATCTGCAGTGATTTTGAGGCCCAAAAAAATAAAGTCTGATACTGTTTCCACTATTTCCCTATCTATTTCCCATGAAGTGATGGGACCTGATGCCATGATCTTAGCTTCCTAGAGGACTGAAAATCCAATAGAAACATAATGAATGCTATTTACTAAAGGTCAAATATTAGGATTTTCTAGAATCTATCTTCTAAACACTATAGCCCCTCAATCTTTTCTATGGGGCTTAGAACCATATTAAACCTACACTTGCTAGTTTGGTTTGAACTCACAAGTCTCTCGTATTCTATGTCAGATTCCCATTGCTTTGTTAACCCCAGAAGCACTGTCTCCTGTCAGAAAGGATGGAGCAGGGAGGAGGAAGTTTCCATAAGTGTAAACTGGTGTACCATATGTTTATACAAATCTTGTGTATGTTGGATATAGTAAGTAAAACTATATCCCTTCTGGTGGGATTTTTTTTTTTTAATACTTAACCCTGAGGAGAAATAGAGATGTGAGTCTCATGGTCAAGGGCCAACTGTATACATCAGGTGGAGAGCACAGGCCAAGGTGCTGGCCCAGCTGTAGGCACATCCCTTCCACACACTAATTCCAGCCCCATCTCAGAAGGGAGGCTGCTTCCTGGTGACCAAAGGAGCCAGGGGTAGGGTCAGGACCCTGCTTAGCTGCCCCAAAGCCTAGGGAGGCCCTGGGAGGTTCTGGCCAGTTGAAGATCTTTTGCTGGATACAGTAAATATGATGGTGTCCCTAGCTATTTTTTTAATGAAAATTTTAATACCTTTTTATCTAATATATATCTGGTACCTTCATTTTAGTGTGAGCCTCTCTGCTACTTATTTCCAACTGATGATGTGTTCATTTTAATTAAACAGCAATTGCTTTCTCCTTCAGAACACAAGGACAAACAGCTCTTCTTTTTTAAGTCACTGACCACTCCTATCAAACTCTATTTATGCATAATTAACACAATCAGCTACAAGTACTATTCCTAATAACTGAGAAGGCGCTTCTGAAAGGGAAAGCCAGTTGGTTTGGAGATTTTTAGAAGGTGGTCCGGAAGAAACCCTCAGTCTTTTTTTGTTTTGGCGGGGGGGTTCCCATTATGTGTATGGACCAATGTGATTGGGAGTGGAGGTGGTAGTGGTGGTTCAGAATAAGACGATGTTGACTTAAGCATCAATAATATTTTAGTCAAACACAGAATGACGCCAAAAAGATGAGAAGGTTCATTAAATGCTAGGATGGATTTTAGGAACTAATGGGCAGATCTTGGCACATAGGGAAAGATCAAAACAGCTCAGCCAAGGCACAGATTAAATTATGCACCCGGTCTGCACAATAGACAACTGAACCTGCTTTATGTTGTTTATTGACTTGGAGCAGAGCTGCCTTGCAATCCTAGAGCAAGGGAAGATAAGAATATTAAAGTAGAGCTTTTTTACAAAGTCTTTTTTTAGAAAGACTTCTAGAATTGGCTTAAGAGTTTAAGGTTCATGTGAAAAGTATTTATACTAAGTGTACAAATTCCACAGTTGTAGTCCTGCCTATAAATTTTTATGTATTATCTTCCAGAAGTTTACTGCTTGAGTTCTCAAACCCTTAGAAGTGTTTAATAAATATGAGTGAATTGTCTCCTCAAAGTCAAAAGTCATATATATTTTTTAAAATTGGTTTTTCACTTCCTTTTGCTATATGATGGTTCTGTCATTTATTCCTATTTTAATGGGGTAATATTCAAAATCATGGGCATGCCAAAAATAATTGCAGAAACTACAGTAACTTGTGACAGTAGTTACCAAGGAAAATCTCTAAAATCTTTCCTTTCTTGCAAATGATTGGAAAATTACCTGTTCTATAATTTTAATCATAGAGACTACTTTGCAGTGATAAATTGTTACTCAGCTTTTTTCTCTATCATGATATATAAATGGATATATCATGTTGAGTATTAATGAATGAAAGAACTGTGCAATTATGTCACTATTAAGTGTACATCCTATGTCAGAGTTTTAGGGGTTTATGTAGCACCAAAACCCAAGAGACTTATATAGTCACATGCTATTTGAATATAGGTGGTGACATATATCAGCTGAGAACTTAAGTTATTTAAACAATCTATGCTTTCTTTGGGTTTCTCCTGTATATAATTGGAAAATATGTGAGCCTACTACAAAGAGTTATGTTAGAGAAAAAATCTTCAAAATATGTATGAGTGGTTATTGATCAAATATGTATGAGTGGTTATTGATCAGTTTAGTTCAGTCACTCAGTCGTGTCTGACTCTTCAACCCTATGGACTGCAGCATGCCAGGCTTCCCTATCCATTAACAACTCCCAGAGCTTGCTCAAACTCATGTCCCTAAAGTCTGTGATGCCATCCAACCATCTCATCCTCTGTCATCCCCTTCTCCTCCTATCTTCAATTGATACCCACTTTTTATATCAGTAGTTGAGGGTCTTGGAAGCAAATGGAAACAAATTTTAGCTTATAAAGGGTGCCTTAAAATGTTTTATCTTAAAAAGAATGAAAATTTGCCATTTGCAACCATGTAGATAGACTTGGAGGGCATTCTCCTAGATGAAATTAGAGAAATAAAAATGCTGATTTATATGTGGAATTTAAAAAATAAAACTAGTGAATATAACAAAAAAGAAATAGGCGTACAGAAAGAACAAACTAGGGGTTACACTGACAAGGGCAATTAAAAGATGCAAATTATTCTATATAAAATAAGTTATGAGGATATATTTAACAACACAGTCCCAAAAAATAAAGTCTGACACTGTTTCCACTGTTTCCCCATCTATTTCCCATGAAGTGATGGGACCAGATGCCATGATCTTCGTTTTCAGAATGTTGAGCTTTAAGCCAACTTTTTCACTCTCCTCTTTCACTTTCATCAAGAGGCTTTGTAGTTCCTCTTCATTTCCTGCCATAAGGGTGGTGTCATCTGCATATCTGAGGTTATTGATATTTCTCCCAGCAATCCTGATTCCAGCTTGTGCTTCTTCCAGCCCAGTGTTTC
This sequence comes from Capricornis sumatraensis, assembly GCF_032405125.1. Classification (NCBI taxonomy): domain Eukaryota; kingdom Metazoa; phylum Chordata; class Mammalia; order Artiodactyla; family Bovidae; genus Capricornis; species Capricornis sumatraensis. Next base: position 118,124,346 of record NC_091092.1, read on the forward strand.
TTATGATGTCCTCTGCATATAAGTTAAATAAGCAGGGTGACAATATACAGCCTTGACGTACTCCTTTTCCTATTGGAACCAGTCTGTTGTTCCATGTCCAGTTCTAACTGTTGCTTCCTGACCTGCATATAGGTTTCTCAAGAGGCAGGTCAGGTGGTCTGGTATTCCCATCTCTTTCAGAATTTTCCACAGTGTATTGTGATCCACACAGTCAAAGGCTTTGGCATAGTCAATAAAGCAGAAATAGATGCTTTTCTGGAACTCTCTTGCTTTTTTGATGATCCAGTGAATGTTGTAGTAAGAACACTTAAATAGGGCTAACCTCATAATAAACTTCTAAGTGCACAATAAAGTAGCATTCACTATAGGTTCAGTCTTGTACAGCAGATTGAACTTATGTTGTACAACAAAGTTCACATCCATTGAATAGCAATTCCCAATTTCCTAATACTGCTGCTCCCTGGCAACCAGCATTCAACTGTTTCTATGAGTTTGCTCACTGTAGATACCTCATATAATTGGAACTATTCAGTATTTATCCTTCTGTGACTACCTTATTTCACAATAAGGTGAAATAAGTCTTTCAAGTTCATCCATGTTATCAAATATGGCAGGATTGCATTTTTTAGGAGTGACTAATATGCATTAATTAGTATGAATATGACTAGCTTTTCTTTATGCTTTTATCCATCAATGTACATTTAAGTGTTCCTACCTCTATGTTATTGTTAATATTGCAATGAACATGGGAGTGCAGATTTTTTTTTTGAGATCTGGAGTTCAAGACTTTTGGATACATACCCAGAAGTGGAATTGCTTGGTCATATATTAGTTGTATTTTTGAGAAATTCCCATACTGTTTTTCATGGTGGCTTCAACATTTTATGTTCCCACGGTGTGAAAAGATTGTAGTTTTTCCACATCATCACCAACACTGTTTATCATTGTTTTAAATAATAGCCATCCTAACAGGTGTGACATAATATCTCATTCTGATCTGATTTGCATTTCCAGGATAATGATGCTGAGCATTCTTCCATATACCTGATGGATATCTTGTATGTCTTCTTTGGAAAATGTCTATTCAAGTTCTTTAAACTTTTCTAATCAGGTTGGTTTTTTGCTATTGAGCTTTAGGAGTTACTCGAATATTTTGGATATTAAGCTATTATTGAAGATACGGATTCCAAATATTTTCTGCCATTCAGTAGATTGTCTTTGTACCTTTTTATTTCCTTTGCTTTGCAAAAGCTTTTCTAGTTCAATGTAGTCACTTGCCTGTTTTTGCTTTTGTTGTTTTTTGTTTTGTTTTCAAATCCAAAAATTTCATTGACAAGGCCGATGTCCTAAAGTTTGTCCCCTATGTATTATTTTAGGAGTTAATAGTTTGAACTTTTATGTTTAAACCATTCATCTATTTTGAGTTGATTTCTGGATAAAATTCAAGATAAGTGTCCAGTTTTCCCAACACCATTTGTTAAAAATCTTACCTTTGCACATGGTGTATTCTTGGTGCCATTTTCTACATGTGTGTGGGGTGGGGGATTTATTTCTGCATTGTGTTCTGTTCCATTGATCTCTTTTTATACTGTAATTACTGTTGTTTTATAGCACATTATGAAATCAGGAAGTATGATGCTTACAGCTTTGTTCTTCTTCAAAATTTGTTTGGTATTTGGATCGTTTGTGGTTCCATATGAATTTTAAGAATATGTTTTATTTTCCAGTAGGAAAAACTGTCATGGAATTTTGATGGGTTTACACTGAATGTATAAATCACTTTGGGTAGCATGGACATGTTAACAATTTTAAGTATTCATATTCATGGACATGTATTTCCTTCCATTTATTTATGCCTTTAATTTCTGTCAGCAGTGTTTTAATTGTTTAGTATAAAATTCTTTTACCTCCTTAGTTAACTTTATTTCTAAGTATTTGATTCATTTTCATGTTATTGTCAATGAGAATGTCTAAAAATTTCTTTTGGTGATAGTTTGTTGTTACTATTCAGAAACACAATTTTTTTTTTAACTTTGTATTTTATAGTGGAGTATAGTAGATGAACAATGTTGTAACAGTTTCAGGTACACAGAAAAGTGATTCAGCTACAAATATACAGGTGTCCATTCTTTTTCAAATTCTTTACCCATAATAACACTGAGCACAGCTCCCTGTGCCATACAACCAGCCCCCATCAGCCATCCACTTTAAATACAGCAATGTGTACATATCAAACTGAAATTGTCCTACCATTTCCCACCCCCAACCTTTCCTCCCTCATGACCCCAAATTCATTCCCAAAGTCTGTGAGTCTGTTTTGTAAATAAGTTTATTTGTATCATTTCTTTAGATTTTGCATATAAGCAATATCATATGATATCTCTCTTTCTCTTATTTCACTCATGATGGCAAACTCTCAGTCTATCCATATTGTTGCAAATGGCATTTCATTCTTTTTAATGGCTGAACAATATTCTGTTGCATATATACACACCACATCTTCTTTATCCATTGCTCTGCTGATGGACATTTAGGCTAGTTCCATGTCTTGGCTATTGTAAACAGTGGAGCAACGAACACTGGGGTGCATGTAGCCTTTAGGTAAGCTTTTTAAGGAGCCTCCATACTGTTCTCTATAGTAGCTGTACCCAATTACATTCCCACCCACAATGTAGAAGGGTTCCTTTTTCTCCACACCTCTCCAGAAATTTGTGGATTTTCTTACATAATGGCCATTTGGACTGGTGTGAGGTGATAGTTTTGGGTGGTTTGTTGTGATGACATGAAGCCACATGAGCTGCTTGGAAGTTCTGGAGACTAATCCCTTGTCAGTCACATTATTGTCAAATAGTTTCTCACATTCTGTGGTCTGTCTTTTAGTGTTGTGTACAGTTTCCTTTGCTATGCAGAAGCTTTTGAATTTAATGAGGATCCCTTTGTTTATTTGTTTTTATTTCCATTCTTTTTTCATTACTCTGGGAAGCGGATCCACAAAGATATTGCTGCAGTGTATGTCAGGCTGCTCTGCCTGTTTTCCTCTAGCAGTCTTGTGTTATTTTAATGTAGCTAAGGGTTTATCCATTTTGTGTGTCTCTCAAGAAACCAGCTCTGAGTTCTGTTGTTTGTGTTTTCTGTTATATACTGTTTTAATGAAGTACAAACAACAGAATGATTCAATATTTTTATGGATTACAGAGCATGACAGGTTATGACAAGACGGTGGCTTTAATTCCTGTGCTGTACAATACACACTTGTTGCTCTTCTATACATAGTTTCTCTCTTAATACCCAAGCTTTTCTAGTTCTCTTTCTTTGTGGTTTGATTTTCTTCAGTAGTATGCTGATGTTCCTTCGCTTTCCATTTCTGAGTTGGAGGTGTTTGATTTGTGCTTACCAGGGGGTTCATATATGTTGACCTGTAACTGTCTACTTCTCCTAAACTGGTAGTCATTTAAGCTGACACTCACTGTAGAAGATGTACACTTGTACCCCCTCCATTTTGTGTTTCTGATGTATGGTTGACTTTTTTTAACCTTTTTTAAAATTTTTATTTATTTTACTTTACAATACTGTATTGGTTTTGCCATATATTGACATGAATCCACCACACGTGTACATAAGTTCCCACTCTTGAACCTCCCTCCCACCTCCCTCCCCATACCATCTCTCTGGGTTATTCCAGTGCACCAACCCCAAGCATCCTGTATCCTGCATTGAACCTAGACTGGCGATTCGTTTCTTATATGATATTATACATGTTTCAATGCCATTCTCCCAAGTCATCACACCCTCTCCCTCTCCCACAGAGTCAAAAAGTCTGTTCTGTACATCTGTGTCTCTTTTGCTGTCTTGCATACAGGGTTATCGTTACCATCTTTCTAAATTCCATATATATGTGTTAGTATACTGTACTGGTGTTTTTCTTTCTGGCTTACTTCACTCTGTATAATAGGCTCCAGTTTCATCCACCTCATTAGAACTGATTCAGATGTATTCTTTTTGATGGCTGAGTAATACTCCATTGTGTATATGTACCACAGCTTTCTTATCCATTCGTCTGCTGATGGACATCTAGGTTGCTTCCATGTCCTGGCTATTATAAACAGTGCTGCAATGAACATTGGGGTACACGTGTCTCTTTCAATTCTAGTTTCCTTGGTGTGTATGCCCAGAAGTGGGATTGCTGGGTCATAAGGCAGTTCTATTTCCAGTTTTTTAAGGAATCTCCACACCTTTTAAGGTAGATATTGGCTAATAAAGTAGTTGATCCTCAGTCCTTACTACATCTGTGCAGTAGGAGTTTCCCTTTTCCATGGCTTTTTACTTTTCCACTTAGAGAAGACCCTTCACCCCTTCATTTAGGGTAAGTTTAGCAGTGTTTACTAACTTACAAACTTAAGTTTGCTAACTTAGTTGTTTGCTTCTTTGTTTTTTCTCTTTCCATTCTAAACGGTAATCTTGCTGTGTAGACTCATGTTGGTGTCTCCATTTCAGCACTTAGAATATCCATCCTGCCACTCCCTTCTGCCCTGTAAAGTTTCTGCAGCAAAGTTAATTGACAGTCTTACAGAAATTCCCTTGTGTATTACTTTTTCTCTTGCTGCCTGTAGAATTCTAACTTTGGCCATTTCAATTATGACACGTACTGGTGTGGGTCAGTTTGGGACCCTCTGTGCTTGCTGGGGATTTTAGGTAAGTTTTGGACGATGGTTCAAGGTAACCAAAAAAGCTCAGAAACACCAATTTTTCCCTTTTCAGTTGTTTCTGTCAAGCACAGGAGTTTGTACCATCCTGGCCAGAAGGAGCTCACTGCACTGAAAATGGCTGAACAGGTTTCCATAGCTGGGTTTGATTGTTTGTGATGAGTTTCATATTTAGAATATGAAAGTAATTGAGCTGTGCTCAATATAGTTTGCTCTCACAAATTGTCCTCTAAAGCTGTCTGTGTATAAGTCTGTCTTCTTTATGACTCAACATGATTTCTACTTTTTAATGGAGCCATTCCTATGCTCTGTAAAGTCAGGGTATTTGTCAGAGCAAAGAGGGAATCAGAAGCTAAGTGTTTGAGAGTTCCTAGTTGGTGTAGTGATTAGGCAATTGCTTGGTTATGCAGGGGTCATAAGTTTGATTCCACAGCTAAGGAGAGCTATGGCAACTTACTTACCTTACTCTCCTAAGCTCTCCTTAGAACACTATAGTTCACAGCAAGAAAGTCTCCTTAGCTTTCCTTAGAACACTATAGTTCAGAGTAAGTCAGTCTCCTTAGCTGTCTTAGAACACTATAGTTCAGAGCTAAGAGTCTCCTTAGCTCTCTTAAGTCCTCCTTAGAACATGTTAGTTCAGAGTAAGAATGTCTCCTTAGCTCTCCTTGCTCTCCTTAGCTGTCCTTAGCTCTCTAAGAACACTATAGTTCAGACTAAGTCTCCTTAGCCCTCCTTAGCTCTCTTAGCTCTCTTTAGCCCTCCTCAGTTCTCAAACACATTAGTTCAGAATAAGAATGTCTCCTTAGCTCTCCTTACTCTCCATACCTCTCCTTAGATGCCTTTAGCCCTCCTTAGAACACTAAGTCATGGTATGTAAGGCTACAAAAGTCTCCTAGACCTATCGTGTTCTAAGGAGAGCTAAGGAAACTTATTTACTCTGAACTATAGTGTTCTAAGGAAAGCTAAAGGAGACATACTTATTCTGACCTATATTGTTCAAAGGAGACCAAAGGAGAGCTAAGGGGACTTAAACTTTTCCCAAGCAAGTGTTCTAAGGACAGCAAAGGAGACTTATTTACCCCAAGCAAGCCTGCTAAGGAGAGCTAAGGAGAAACAAGGAAACTTACTTACTCCAGCAAATGTACTAAGGAAAGCAAAGGAGACTTACTAACCCAAAGTAAAGTGTTCCAAGGAAAGCTGAAGAGAGTTTTGGAGAGCTATCCTAGTAAAGTAATGCTCAAAATTCTCCAAGCCAGGCTTCAGCAATACATGAACCATGAACTCCCTGACATTCAAGCTGGTTTTAGAAAAGGCAGAGGAACCAGAGATCAAATTGCCAACATCTGCTGGATCATCAAAAAAGCAAGAGAGTTCCAGAAAAGCATCTATTTCTGCTTTATTGACTATGCCAAAGCCTTTGACTGTGTGGATCACCATAAACTATGGAAAATTCTGAAAGAGATGGGAATACCAGACCACCTGACCTGCCTCTTGAGAAATCTGTATGCAGGTCAGGAAGCAACAGTTAGAACTGGACATGGAACAACAGACTGGTTCCAAATAGGAAAAGGAGTACATCAAGGCTGTATATTGTCACCCTGCTTATTTAATTTATATGCAGAGTCCATCATGAGAAACGCTGGACTGGAAGAAACACAAGCTGGAATCAAGATTGCCAGGAGAAATATCAATGACCTCAGATATGCAGATGACACCACCCTTATGGCAGAAAGTGAAGAGGAGCTAAAAAGCCTCTTGATGAAAGTGAAAGAGGAGAGTGAAAAAGTTGGCTTAAAGCTCCACATTCAGAAAACAAAGATCATGGCATCTGGTCCCATCACTTCATGGGAAATAGATGGGGAAACAGTGGAAACAGTGTCAGACTTTATTTTTTTGGGCTCCAAAATCACTGCAGATGGTGACTACAGCCATGAAATTAAAAGATGCTTACTCCTTGGAAGAAAAGTTATGACCAACCTAGATAGTATATTCAAAAGCAGAGACATTACTTTACTGACTAAGGTCCATCTAGTCAAGGCTATGGTTTTTCCTGTGATCATGTATGGATGTGAGAGTTGGACTGTGAAGAAGGCTGAGCACCAAAGAAGTGATGCTTTTGAACTGTGGTGTTGCAGAAGACTCTTGAGAGTCCATTGGACTGCAAGGAGATCCAACCAGTCCATTCTGAAGGAGATTAACCCTGGGATTTCTTTGGAAGGAATGATGCTAAAGCTGAAGCTCCAGTATTTTGGCCACCTCATGCGAAGTGTTGACTCATTGGAAAAGACTCTGATGCTGGGAGGGATTGGGGGCAGGAGGAGAAGGGGATGACAGAGGATGAGATGGCTGGATGGCATCACGGATTCGATGGACATGAGTCTCAGTGAACTCCGGGAGATGGTGATGGACAGGGAGGCCTGGCATGCTGCGATTCATGGGGTCGCAAAGAGTTGGATACAACTGAGCGACTGAACTGAACTGAACTGAAGGAGACTTACTTACCCCAAGCAAGTCTTCTAAGGAGAGCTATGGAGAGCTAAGGAGACATACTTACCCAAGCAAGTGTTCCAAGGAGAGCTAAGAAGAAATAAGGAAACTTACTTACTCCAGCAAACGTACTAAAAAGAGTAAAGGAGCCTTACTTACCCTAAGCAAGTCTCTAAGGACGGCTAAGGAGAATTACTTACCCCAAGCTGAAGAGAGCTTTGGAGAGCTAATGAGACTTACTTACCCCAAGCAAGTCTTCTAAGGAGAGCTATGGAGAGCTGAGACATACTTACCCAAGCAAGTGTGCTAAAGAGATATAAGGAAACTTACTTACTCCAGCAAGTGTACTAAGGAGAGCAAAGGAGACTTACTTACCCTAAGAAAGTGTTCTAAGGACAGCTAATGAGAACTAAGGAGACGTACTTACCCAAGCAAGTGTGCTAAAGAGATATAAGGAAACTTACTAGTGTACTAAGGAGAGCAAAGGAGACTTACCCTGAGCATAGTGTTCTCTGGAGAGTTAAGAGCTATGGAGCACTAAGAAGACTTACTTACCCCCAGCAAGTGTTCTAAGGAGAGCTTGGGCTGTCCCTGGTACCTCAGTTAGTAAAGAATCCGCCTGCAATCCAGGAGACCATTGTTTGATTCCTGCTTCAGGAAGATCTGCTGGAGAAGTGATAGGCCACCACCCCAGTATCCTTGGCTGAATTGATGCTTTTGAACTGTGGTGTTGAAGAAGACTCTTCAGAGTTGCTAGGACTATAAGGAGATCAAACCAGTCAATCCTAAAGGAAATCAGTCCTGAATATTCATTAGATGGACTGATGCTGAAGGTGAAGCTCCAATACTTTGACCACGTGATGCAAAAACTGACTAATTGGAAAAGACCCTGATGCTGGGAAAGATTGAAGGCAGGAGAAGGAGGGGATGACAGAGGATGAGATCATTGGATGGCATCACAGACTCAATAGACATGAGTTTGAGCAAGCTTCAGGAGTTGATGATGGACAGGGAAGCCTAGCATGCTGCAGTCCATGGGGTCACAAAGAATTTAACACAACTGACCGACTGAACTGAACTAAACTGAAGGAGGGATAAGAAGACTTTCTTACCCCAAGCTAGTGTTCTAAAGAGAGCTAAGGAGAGCTATGGAGACTTACGCAACACAGTCTGCTTTGGAGAGCTACAGAGAATTCAAGAGACTTACTTACCCCGACATAGTGTTCTTAGGAGAGCTAAGGACAGCTAAGAAGACTTACTTACCCTAACCAAGTGTTCTAAGGAGAGCTAATGAGCACTAAGGAGAGCTTAGGAGAGGCTGCACAAGTTGGTTTCCAATACTTTTTATTTAATATATTTAATTCAGTTGGATGTCAAATGAATTAAGCAATAAGCAGAAGCCTGGTGTGCTGTAGTACATGGGGTCATCAAGAGTCAAACATGACTGAGGGACTGAGCACTAAGTCCAATTAATGCACTTCTCATAAGAGAAAGGATAGGGAAAACTTGGACATGGATACTTTTCCCACACAGACCCAGAGGACACAGACACAGAAGAAGGCCATGTGGGGTTGAAAACAAAGACTGCAGTCACTTTCTCATAATTCACGGAATGGATGCCAGAAGCACCATACATTGGAAGAAGCCAAAAAAGTATTCTTGCCTAGAACCTTTGGAGTGAGTGTAGATGGATTTCACACTTCTAGACTTCACAAGTACAAGAGAGTACATTTCTGTTACCTTAAGCCACAAAGTTTGTGGTACTTTGTTACAACAAGGCTAGGAAACTAATACAAGTGTAAGGGTAGTTTTGCAGATACAAGAAGCCTGTAAGCGAATGGCATTTATTAGCTAAAACATTTCCTTCCAAACTGTCTCTTGATTACATATTAAACAGTTTTCCTTGTTAATAATAAAATGATTGAGAACAGTTCCCAGCTTAAATTGCCACAGAGTAAAAATATGAAGTTGGAAATATTTTAATGCATCTTTACTGATTAAATCTGATCCTTTAAGATTCTGGTAAAGACTGTTTATTTTGTCCATTTCCCAAAGGTTAAGTTGATGGATAAGAGAAGATGGAGCTCACCACTACCATGACTCACCACCCCCATACCCCTGTTAACCAACATATCAAAAATACATCTACATGTGTAAAACTTTTCACTGACAACTAACTGGGAACTAGCAAAAGGATTCCAGTATAACCAATGCTGTAAGAAAGATAGACACATAATTAACAAGGAAGGGGAGAAAAGCAATTATATCAGAGCCTGTGTCCCTGGGAGGGAACTGAGAGGAAAGGGGAGATGACATGGGCAGACACCTACCTTGGGGGAGTGAGCGGTTCAAGGCCCAGAGTGGGTACCCCAGGCCTGGGGTCCTCCATGGAGGAGGCAAACCTGCTTGACTGGTTGGAGGACCACTGGGGCAATTAGAAGTGCTGTGGGAAGCCTGGACTCTGCATGGGAGGAGGCTCTAGCACCTACCAGGTTTCTCAGAACCACCTAACCACACACCTTGGCCCAAGCTGAGTGAATCTTCCATGACTGAGCTATGCTGAACTCCATGCCACAGTATAGCACAGGCTCTGCTGCATTCATAACCAGGGAAAACAATCAACCACGTGACATAGAGCCAGGATGGGCTGGCAGTGGCCATCGTTGGCATTACTAAAGCACCACCTCAGAAGCCACCCCTATCTCTGAAAGCAGCCAGTCCACCACACCTCACTGGCCTTCCCCCCACACTCGGAGCAATCCTGTGGGGCCTCTGGCACTGCAGAGTGCTCCCACAACAGGGTGGGAGTGGGGGAGGGGGAGGGGGTACAGTGATTTGCTCTTAGAGACAAAGAGAACTTGCCCCAGAGGCAGGTCAGAGAAAGGTCCCCTTTGGTGGCTGTCAGGTTTCCTGCAACCACCATGCTGCACAGTACAACACTGGCTATGGTCCTTCCACAATCAGGGGGAGAGACTTGATCAGAGGACACAGGAGACCCAATCCCAGGGCAGAGCCTGGGGAGCAGTGGCAACCACTATGGGCACTTCCTCAAGTGGCACTCCAGAGGCCACCAGAGATACCTGACAGTAGCCACTGCATTGGAGAAGGAAATGGCAACCCACTCCAGTACTCTTGCCTGGAGAATCCCAGGGACGGCCGAGCCTGGTGGGCTGCCGTCTATGGGGTCACACAGAGTCGGACACGACTGAAGCAACTTAGCAGCAGCAGCAGCCACTCCACCACAGCTCACTCCTAATTTCTTACTCATAAGCCCACATGAGAGCCTGCCACCCCTGCGGAGGAGGTGGTGGCAAAGCCTGAGGGCAGTAAGCGACTGTGAGCAAGAGAGAGGACTTGAAGCCAAGGCTGCGTCTGAGTGGGGACATGGCTGCCTGCGCAGTCAGTCCAATGGATCTCTATCTGGGCATGGGCCCCACTTGCTTCAGCACTCCCTTTCTCTGGGGCAAAGATCTCAGTGTGGGGAGAGGGAAATACATATCCATATGCAAGCAGCATACATTCCTATGCTGTGCTTAGTCACTCAGTCATGTCTGACTCTTTGTGACCTGAAGGACTACAACCCACCAGCCTCCTCTGTCTAAGGGGATTCTCCAGGCAAGAATACTGGAGTGGGTTGCCATGCCCTCATACATTCCTATCTCCTGTAATAAAATAACAATATGATCCTGCAATCCCACTTGGGGACATGTATCTGGAGATATTATTGTATCTGAATTAAATATGTGAAATAATATCTGGAGATACAAGAAGCCTGTAAGTGAATGGCATTTATTAGCTAAAACATTTCCATAGTCCAAAAGGATATATATGTACCCCAATGCTCATTGTAGCACTATTCATAGCCAAGACATGGAAACAATCAATGTCTATTGCCAGATGAGTAGATACAGAAGACGTGTTACATATATACAATGGAATATCACTCAGCCCTTGAAAAGAATGAAATAATGCTATTTGCAGCAACATGGATGACCTAAAGGTTATCATACTGAGTAAAGACAGAAAGAGAAAGATATATCACTTATGTGGAATGTAAAATATGACACAAATCAACCTGTCTTCAAAACAGACTCTAAGACATAAGGAACGGACATGATTGCCAAGGGGGAGGGAGGGCTGGTGGTAGAGGGATGGATTGAAGTTTTGGATTAGCAGAGTCAAACTACTATATATAGAATGGATAAACAATAAGGTCCTATTGTATAGCACAGGGAATTATATTCAATATCCAGTGATAAACCATAACAGAAAATAATATGAAAAAAATATATATATATATAAGTCACTGCTGTACAGCAGAAATTAAACTGAAAGTCAACTATACAATAATAAATTTTTAAAGTATTATTTTAACATCCAAAACTATCCCATTATAATACTTACTACATAATTATCTCACTCTACTTGGGACTTTGCATTTTTGAACTTTGATTGCTAGCATATTAAATCATCATTTGATATATATTTGTTTAGCAGCTGAATCCTGCTTGTCCCTGACTAGGAACAATGGTTCTTCAAGTGATTCATTAGCACCACCTAGAAACTTGTTATAGAGCACATGCCAGCCCTGCACCAAATTTCCTGGGCCAGACTCTCTAGGGTAGTATCCAGCAAGCCCTCCTGGGATTCCAATGGTCACTGAGGTTTGAGAATCACTGAGATAAAGAATACTGGATACATAAGTTATGATCACTAGGAATCAATGAAATTCAGTTGAAAGCACTACTTTCTTTTCCAACTGTTAGTTAAATGCTCAAATATTTTGATGGCAAAATGGAATGTGATGTGTGATAATCATAAAGACTAAGTAACCTTAAAATTCTGATGCCAAACACTTGACATGTGTTCTACACAGAAAGTATTGGCAAGAGCTTCATACTGAATTGATTAATCAATCAGAAGACAAAGGTTTAGTGAAACATAAGGTTGAAACATAGGACTTCCCTGATAGCTCAGTTGGTAAAAGAATCCACCTGCAATGCAGGAGACCCCAGTTCAATTCCTGGGTGGAGAAGATCCACTGGCGAAGGGATAGGCTACCCATTCTAGTATTCTTGGGCTTCCCTTGTGACTCAGCTGGTAAAGAATCCACCTGCAACGTGGGAGACCTGGGTTTGATCCCTGGGTTGGGAAGGTCCCCTGGAGAAGGGAACAGCTACCCACTGCAGTATTCCGGACTGGAGAATTCCATGGACTGTATAGTGCATGGGGTTGCAAAGAGTCAAACACGACTGAGCGACTTTCACTTTCACTTTTTCAAGGTTGAAATATGTGTACATTGAAGGCCTACAAGGAACAATTAAACAACTGAACGCATTAGGTCTTATTTTAAAATATACAGTAATTATTTATTCATGCTTATTAAATTTTTCAGTGTTCTTGTTATTGAATAATGTTGCAGAAATACATAAACTATTTCAAAATACAGACAATAATCCAGTCACTTAAGTTAAAAAGGTATGTAAAGTGAAAACAAAACCTAAAATGGGCTCGTACTATTAAATCTTTGGTTGCATTCATAGTTTCTTTCCTATGTAGCGGAATAAATTTATAGGAACATTTAGTAAAAACTACAGAAATTAAAACTCAATATTAAGGTTACTCACTGACCTTCCCTCAATTTTTCATTTTGTAAGGATCAGTCCAATGTTATTTTCTGGTATTTCTGCAGACTTTTGCTTTATGAGCTCTATGTCCTTCTTGAAGCTCTCCCCTTCTACTTTCATGACTTCCTTCTCTGATATCAGAGTCTGTTTTGCTTTAAAAAAAAAAAAAAAAGAAGAAGAAGAGCTTGCTGCAGTCTCTTCCTCTACTCCTTGCCTGTGTCAACCAGGTACATAATGACTTAAATTTTTGGAAACTTTACTCTTAGATTTCTATTGAAAAAGACACTGATGCTTTCACTCCTATCTATAAATCTAAAACCTTACACCTAATTTTTAAGCACAAATTAGGAAATCATATTTGAATGTCATCATTTAATTCAAATAATCCAGGATTTGGAAAGGTAAATAAGTAACTCATTCTCCAACATCTTTCTGATCCCAACTCTGTATTTCTATTAAAGGCAGCTTTATTGAGCCACTCTCCAATCACAGCACTGCTTTCAAGTTCCCTTTTGATCTTCTTTAGCTAAATAATCTTGAAAACATTTCATTCCTTTTTCTCTTCTCTTGCATGCCCACTGCTAGGATCTTCGTCAAGGTTTTGACCTAGGACATGAAGCAGGGTAAAACCTAGTTTTCTGCCATCTCTTTGTCTTTTGAAGATCTCTTTTTATGGGCCCCTGCTATATGATTTCTGTTCCTAAAAAATATGATTCAATCATGTTTCTACCATACTTAAACCTTTTACTAGAACTTTCCTGTATCAGGGAGGAAAAGATTTTCCTCTTCCCTTCAAGGTTCTTCCAGCTGGTATAAGAATTCAATTGACATGCAAGGTTACCAGGCAAAAAATCAAAGAAATGTTTAAAAACATATACACATCGGAGAGACCCTACAAAACTAATTGGCAAAATGGCCAAAACCCTCACTTAAAATACTACTGTTAGTTAAAGGCAAAAGAAAATGTTGTGGGTAGTGGTTTGAGACTTCAAAAGTAAGGAAGGCCTTCACATGGAGATGGAAAAGCAAATGTTAGGTAAACCAGTGTTTGCTGGGCCCTGCAGAGACCATGGGACACAGAGTGGACTCCAGGCTGCCCTAGAGTTTCCCCCACCACAGCTCACCCACATTCTTTGCAGGGATCTCTGGTGATAGCTCTATTGTGGAGCACTGTCTAAATGATTTTAGGCAGTTAGGAGGAAGGTCAAAGTCTTTTCCTGAGTGTTTTGGGCCTTGGGTATTTTCAGCTTGAAATAATCCACACGCCAAAGAAATTTTAGGGTGGCAAGTTGTTCCCCAGTAGCTTCAAACAAGATTCATCCAAAAAGCAATGCCTGGAATTTAAGAACTTCCAGACAGTACTATTTAAATTATATAGTGATACATAGTTTATGGGGCTTCCCAGTGGTAGAGAATCCGCCTGCAGTGCATGGGTCAGAAAGATCCCCTGGAGGAGGAATGTCTACCCACATAGTTTATAAAGACTTTCTATGCATTTTAATCATTTATCTTTTCCCCAACTTTGAGCTGTGTGTGAAAAATTAGAAAATTATGCCTCAGATTCTACATCAGTGATCAAGTCTAAATTGGGGCTGGGTCCTTTAGTTTTTTACTTTTTGAAATACAAATCGTTCCCAGTTTTATTGTGGTATCAATGGCAAATCAAAATGGTATATATTTAGGTTGTACAATGTGAATATTTTGAGAGGTACAATTGATCATTTAATCTATAATACATACACAATGTGAAATGATTACCACAATCAAGCTAATTAACACATCCACCAATTTACATTGTTACCATTTGTGTGCCTGTGGTGAGAATACTTAATCTACTCTCTCAGCAAATTTCAAGTGTAAAATACAGCATTACCTCTAATCATCATACTGTATATTGGATTTACATTTTCTTCATATATCACTCCTTATGGCCTCTAATGAGGAACTGAGTGCAACCTCTGAGAAATATGTGTTTAATTATTACGATTAATCTTCTGTGGACATGATTTATTTGACCTCAAAGAGAACTATAAGAATGTTTTCTATCAAAAATATGTAAGAATTTATTTAGATCTAATACACTATCTCAGTTCCAACTGGTCAAAAGTGAACTTAACTTGCTTTTCAGAAAGAAGAAAAGTACAGGAGAGAATTCCTGAGCAACCACATAAATGAAACAGAATCTGGACCTACATTTTGTGCACTGGCTTTGGATTCAGGCACTCCACCCAAAGTGAGGTTGTCAGATCACTTGGATCAAAGGAGAGAGATGAGTGAGATAGTTCAGGGTAATGGATTATGAGAGTAACATTATTTTCAATGATCTTTCTTCAGTGTGCAGTAAAAAAAAATGTAACTTAAGTTCTCTATTTATTATTGCAAAGAGATTATTCTATCTCATTTGGCAACTTGAGTGGATTTGGAATTTGTTTTATCATGTTAGCACCTTTTTTTCTTACCAAAGGAGGATTCCAATTTTCTCTCAAAAATCTACTTAATCACCTCCCACCTGTATTAGATTTGATTCTCCAGTAACAGAACTCTGGCAGGACATTGTGGTACAGATGGCTTATTTGAGAAGTAAGCCCAGGAAGGCTAAGAACTGGGAAACTGACACAAGAAATGAAGAGTCAAAGGTGAGTTAAGAAGGGGTTACTGCTATGAGCAACTGGATCTCAATCTCACTGTGGAAACTCTTAGATACTGTGTAGAATAGATCTCAGATTATCCCACTGAGGAATTAGAAAGCTGGCACGTGTATTTACCACTCCTGATTGTCAATGGTTGAGGGATATCCATGGAAGTGTTTAATCCCTAAAATTTCTTGGCGGGCCTGAATCAGTTCAGTACAGTTCAGTCGCTCAGTCGTGTCCGACTCTTTGCGACCCCATGAACTGCATCACGCCAGGCCTCCCTGTTCATCACCATCTCCCGGAGTTCACTCAGACTCACGTCCATTGAGTCCGTGGTGCCATCCAGCCATCTCATCCTCGGTCATCTCCTTCTCCTCCTGCCCCCAATCCCTCCCAGGATCAGAGTTTTTTTCAATGAGTAAACACTTCGCATGAGGTGGCCAAAGTGCTGGAGCTTCAGCTTTAGCATCATTCCTTCCAAAGAAATCCCAGGGTTGATCTCCTACAGAATGGACTGGTTGGACATCCTTGCAGTCCAAGGGACTCTCAAGAGTCTTCTCCAACACCACAGTTCAAAAGCATCACTTCTTCGGTGCTCAGCCTTCTTCACAGTCCAACTCTCACATCCGTACATGACCACTGGAAAAACCATAGCCTTGACTAGACGGACCTTAGTCGGCAAAGTAATGTCTCTGCTTTTGAATATGCTATCTAGGTTGGTCATAACGTTTCTTCCAAGAAGTAAGTGTCTTTTAATTTCATGGCTGCAATCACCATCTGCAGTGATTCTGGAGCCCCCAAAAATAAAGTCTGACACCATTTCCACTGTTTCCCCATCTATTTCCCATGAAGTGATGGGACCAGATGCCATGATCTTCGTTTTCTGAATGTTGAGCTTTAAGCCAACTTTTTCACTCTCCTCATTCACTTTCATCAAGAGGCTTTTTAGCTCCTCTTCACTTTCTGCCATAAGGGTGGTGTCATCTGCATATCTGAGGTTCTTGATATTTCTCCTGGCAATCTTGATTCCAGCTTGTGTTTATTCCAGTCCAGCGTTTCTCATGATGTACTCTGCATAGAAGTTAAATAAGCAGGGTGACAATATACAGCCTTGAAGTACTCCTTTTCCTATCTGGAACCAGTCTGTTGTTCCATGTCCATTTCTAACTGTTGCTTCCTGAGCTGCATACAGATTTCTCAAGAGGCAGGTCAGGTGGTCTTGTATTCCCATCTCTTTCAGAATTTTCCACAGTTTATGGTGATCCACACAGTCAAAGGCTTTGGCATAGTCAATAAAGCAGAAATAAATGTTTTTCTGGAACTCTTTTGCTTTTTCCATGATCCAGCGGATGTTGGCAATTTGATCTCTGGTTCCTCTGCCTTTTCTAAAACCAGCTTGAATGTCAGGGAGTTCACGGTTCACATATTGCTGAAGCCTGGCTTGGAGAATTTTGAGCATTACTTTACTAGCGTGTGAGATGAGTGCAATTGTGTGGTAGTTTGAGCATTCTTTGGCATTGCCTTTCTTTGGGATTGGAATGAAAACTGACCTTTTCCAGTCCTGTGGCCACTACTCAGTTTTCCAAATTTGCTGGCATATTGAGTGCAGCACTTTCACAGCATCATCTTTCAGGATTTGAAATAGCTCCACTGGAATTCCATCACCTCCACTAGCTTTGTTCATAGTGGTGCTTTATAAGGCCCACTTGACTTCACATTCCAAAACATCTGGTTCTAGATTAGTGATCACATCATGACTATCTGGGTCATGAAGATGTTTTTTGTACAGTTCTTCCATGTATTCTTGCCACCTCTTCTTAATATCTTCTGCTTCTGTTAGGTCCAGACCATTTCTGTCCTTTATAGAGCCCATCTTTGCATGAAATGTTCCCTTGGTATCTCTAATTTTCTTGAAGAGCTCTCTAGTCTTTCCCATGCTGTTGTTTTCCTCTATTTCTTTGCATTGGATCGCTGAAGAAGGCTTTCTTTTCTCTTCTTGCTTTTCTTTGGAACTCTGCATTTAGATTCCTATACCTTTCCTTTTCTCCTTTGTTTTTCACCTCTCTTCTCTTCACAGCTATTTGTAAGGCCTCCCCAGACAGCCATTTTGCTTTTTTGCATTTCTTTTCCATGGGGATGGTCTTGATCCCTGTCTCCTGCACAATGTCACGAACCTCTGTCCATAGTTCATCAGGCACTCTATCTATCATATCTAGGCCCTTAAATCTATTTCTCACTTCACTGTATAATCATAAGGGATTTGATTTAGGTCATACCTGAATGGTCTAGCGGTTTTCCCTACTTTCTTCAATTTAAGTCTGAATTTGGTAATAAGGAGTTCATGATCTGAGCCACAGTCGGCTGCTGGTCTTGCTTTTGTTGACTGTAAAGAGCTTCTCCATCTTTGGCTGCATACATAGAATATAATCAGTCTGATTTCGGTGTTGACCATCTGGTGATGTCCATGTGTAGAGTCTTCTCCTGTGTTGTTGGAAGAGGGTGTTTGCTATGACCAGTGCATTTTCTTGGCAAAACACTAT
This sequence comes from Capricornis sumatraensis, assembly GCF_032405125.1. Classification (NCBI taxonomy): domain Eukaryota; kingdom Metazoa; phylum Chordata; class Mammalia; order Artiodactyla; family Bovidae; genus Capricornis; species Capricornis sumatraensis. The sequence continues at coordinate 118,142,336 of NC_091092.1, forward strand.
TAGTCTTTGCCCTGCTTCATTCTGCATTCCAAGGCCAAATTTGCCTGTTACTCCAGGTGTTTCTTGACTTCCTACTTTTGCATTCCAGTCCCCTATAATGAAAAGGACATCTGTTTTGGGTGTTAGTTCTACAAGGTCTTGTAGGTCTTCATAGAACCATTCAACTTCAGCTTCTTCAGCATTACTGGTTGGGGCATAGACTTGGATTACAGTGATATTGAATGGTTTGCCTTGTAAACGAACAGAGATCATTCTGTCATTTTTGAGATTGCATCCAAGTGCTGCATTTCAGACTCTTTTGTTGACCATGATAGCTACTCCATTTCTTCTGAGGGATTCCTGCCCACAGTAGTAGATATAATGGTCATCTGAGTTAAATTCACCCATTCCAGTCCATTTTAGTTCTCTGATCCCTAGAATGTCAACGTTCACCCTTGCCATCTGTTGTTTGACCACTTCCAATCTGCCTTGATTCATGGACCTGACATTCCAGGTTCCTATGCAATATTGCTCTTTACAGCATCGGATCTTACTTCTATCACCAGTCACATCCACAACTGGGTATTGTTTTTCTTTGGCTCCATCCCTTCATTCATTCTGTAGTTATTTCTCCTCTGATCTCCAGTAGCATATTGGGCACCTAATGACCTGGGGAGTTCCTCTTTTGGTATCCTATTATATTGCCTTTTCATACTGTTCATGGGGTTCTCAAGGCAAGAATACTGAAGTGGCTTGCCATTCCCTTCTCCAGTGGACCAAGTTCTGTCAGACCTCTCCACCATGGCCCGCCTGTCTTGGGTTGAATGCAGTCTTACAAATAGTCAGCTGCACCCAAGAAAGCTCTCAGAGAAGCAAAGAGATAAACACTGGAGGTGAGACTTTGAAAGTGTGTATAGAAAACTGACTACAGTGCCTGCAACTGAGCTGAGAAGAGACATTGGGAGAAATATCTCAGCAAATCAACTGTGTCTTATAGTTTATTTGAAAAAAAAAAAAACCCACATTTCCTTGGAATCCGTGTACTAAGTGTCAGCAACATATTGGGAAGATACAAGTCAGCAAAACCAAAAATCTGGCCTCCATTACATAATTAGTCCTCTACTTCAGTCCCCAACCAAATGATATCCACCGTGATGAATTTTATTCCAAAATATTTTCTGATGTCTTTTCCTCTGTGATTTTTTTTCCAGTCAATGCCCTGCTTTAGGCTCTGATCATACTTAGTCACATGGACTACTGCAGCTATCTGTTAATGTAGTCTTCCTTTCAGTACCACCCTCCTTAAAATCTTTCAAAGATTCTCACAATCAAAACTTTAATCCATGGCCTACTTGCTCATCATTTTCTGTCCTCCATCCCATATGAAGTATATGGTTTATCCATGTCCAGACACTTTGTGTCCTAAATTTATCAGGTGATATACAGTCTTTGTGCACATTCTAATCTCCTCTTAAGAATACATCTCCACCTCTTAGTAGCAACTGCTACAAACATATTTTATTTTCTAATTCACTCCTGCCAGTTCAGGTGATCTCTCTATTGACCCTGCTTATTTTCCAATAATTTACTTTACTATTAACAGAATACTACATCACACTGTATGGTGGATATTTGCTCTCCAACTCACTCATTAACTCCTTTAAGACAAAGATTTTTGTACTTCATGTTGGCACCCATGTCTCAAACCCTGAAATTTGTGTTGGTAATAATGTATGTATATGGCTTAATGAAAGGCAATAATACCCTAACTGCAAAGAAATCAAATAACAAGGCATGTTGTCTGCTCTTTAGGAACTTGCTCTCTGATTTTGGGAACTTTAACTACTTACCAGAGCATTATATATAACAAGTGCAGAGTCCTTCCCATTGAATTCTTCAGTTCAGTTCAGTCACTCAGTCGTGTCCGACTCTTTGCGACCCCATGAATCGCAGCACGCCAGGCCTCCCTGTTCATCACCATCTCCCGGAGTTCACTCAGACTCACGTCCATTGAGTCCGTGGTGCCATCCAGCCATCTCATCCTCGGTCATCTCCTTCTCCTCCTGCCCCCAATCCCTCCCAACATCAGAGTTTTTTTAAATGAGTAAACACTTCACATGAGGTGGCCAAAGTACTGGAGTTTCAGCTTTAGCATCATTCCTTCCAAAGAAATCCCAGGGCTGATCTCCTTCAGAATGGACTGGTTGGATCTTCTTGCAGCCCAAGGGACTCTCAAGAGTCTTCTCCAACACCACAGTTCAAAAGCATCAATTCTTCAGCGCTCAGCCTTCTTCACAGTCCAACTGTCACATCCATACATGACTATTGGGCAAACCATAGCCTTGACTAGATGGACCTTTGTTGGCAAAGTAATGTCTCTGCTTTTGACAATGCTGTCTAGGTTGGTCATAACTTTTCTTCCAAGAAGTAAGCATCTTTTAACTTCATGGCTGCAGACACCATCTGCAGTGACTTTGGAGCCCCCGCAAATAAAGTCAGCCACTGTTTCCACTGTTTCCCCATCTATTTGCCATGAAGATGGCATCCATGATCTTCGTTTTCTGAATGTTGAGCTTTAGGCCAACTTTTTCACTTTTCTCTTACAAAACAAGATCTCATTAGAAATACTCACATTAAACCAAATTTCCCTGATATTAGCAACAGGCTTATTTCTGGGTAATTATGGTCCTAATTTTCTCCCATTATCCCTGCTGAGTCTCACTACAATCTTTCTTAACGTTGAGACACATATATGCTCCATCTGATTAAAACATAAATTTTAGCATCAAGGAGGCACAAGAGTTTAGAATTCCATGGTTCTCTTTATCTTTGATTCATTTCATTAATGCTCATAATACAGGATTTAAAACAGAATGAGACAGCTGGAAAAAGGTTTCTTTCTGATTTTATTTAGGGATTGCTTCCTAACGCTGGAAAATAGCACCATTTTCATGACTCATCTTCTGTAACCCTTGTATAAGCATGTAAAGGAAGTAAGATGTCAGTACATTTATAGCAATAAAACATTATTACTAGCATTGTTGTGGGCTCCTTTATTTGATTTACAAATCCAAACTTTTTTAATAGAAGGCTAGTCAAATACTTTCCACCTGATAAGACTAATGTAAATATTACTGACAAGATCATTGTATTGACACAGAGTTCACCTTGACCAAACATAACAGACTCCTCTGAACCCTGTTGCAACAAGGACTTACACACAGAAAGCTGATACACTGCAACAGACAGCAAAACACAAACAAGCCAATTAAAAAATAGGCTGAGGTCCTAAATATGCATTTCTCCACAGAAGAAATACAAAGGGCGAACAGGCACAAGAAAAGAAACTCAAGATCGCTAAAAATTAGAGACGGGTAAATCAAAACTTTGTAGAAGGCAATGGTACCCTACTCTAGTACTCTTGCCTGGAAAATCCCATGGGCAGAGGAGCCTGGTTGGCTGCCATCTATGGGGTCGCTAAGAGTTGGACACGACTGAGCGACTTCACTTTCACTTTTCACTTTCATGCATTGGAGAAGGAAATGGCAACCCACTCCAGTGTTCTTGCCTGGAGAATCCCAGGGATGGGGGAGCCTGGTGGGCTGCCATCTATGGGGTCGCACAGAATCTGACACGACTGAAGCGACTTAGCAGCAGCAGCAAATCAAAACTATTATGTGGTAAAACTTCACACTGGTTAGCATGGACATCGTTAAATAACTCTACAAATACAAATGCTCAAAAGGATGTAGAAATGACTCCTACACTCTTGCTGGAAACAGAACCTTCTACGGTCACTAAAGAAAATGGAAAAGTGAACATTAATTAATAGCCATATGACCCAACAACCCAACTCCTGGGCATATATCCAGACAAAACTCTAATTGAGAATGGTACATGCATACCTATGTTCATCACAGCACAATTCACAATGCCCTAGAAGTGGAAACAACATCAATTTTTATTGACACATGAATGGATGAAGAAGCTGTGCTACATACTTAAAACAGAATGCTACTCAGTCATAAGACAACAAAATCATAACCTTTGTAGCAAGTTCAAAGCAACTAGAGATTAGCCTACTTAGACCTGTATGTACAAACATAAACCCCTCCCTCAGGATATCTCTTTCATGTGAAATCTAAAAGATGATACACAGATCTACCTACAAAATGGAAACAGACTCAGGGAGATGGAAAACAGATGTGTGGTTGCCAAGGGAAATGGTCCTGGGGGATGGTTGGAGTGTAAGGTATTGGCTAGCAAATGTCAGCTCTGATATGTGGAATGGATTAACACCAAGGTTCTAGTATATAGGACGAAGACTGATACAAATTATCCTAGGAGAAACCATGATGGAAAACAACATTTTAACATAGAATATGTATGCATGCACTGATATATATAGACATATATATACATCTACACCACTGAATTGCTTTGCTTTACAACTGAAATTAACAGAAGCAAGTAAGTCAACTATACCTCAAGTATTAAAAAAAAAAAAATGAAATGGCGGCGGGGGGTGGAACACAAAACCTAACCAAGGTTTAGTCACACTGCTTCCTATTGGCTGTCAGACATTTGCAGATATTCTCAACCATCAGGACACTGGAAGAACAATTGTACACCACTTCAGACATTCGGAAAGAATCCACCAAAGTTTGTACAGGGAGGTTACTTTCTGAGATTTATGAATAAAACAAAAAAGGCTATTACCAAATGAAGATGAAGAAAATCAACAGTGATGGCACAAAAACACAGATTTCCTAGAGAACTGGTAAAAGCTAGGTGTGCCAAGGCATTCTTAAGTTGGTGCCCCAATGTTCAAAGAACCAAAACTGGTGCCATCCATGCATCCAGGTTTTAGAAATTTAGTACATAACATAATAAAGTGCTGGGGTCCAGCACCGGTGGATCCAGGGTAATTCGAAGGGGAGACGAAATCAGCGTCCTAGGAATTAATTGCTTAATTAAAGATATAGAGGCAGATTAAAAAGAAATAGTATAGTAGGAAAATTAGTGGAGAAAAAGAGGCTGAATAACTTGGTTTACATGGGATACCAATAAAATTCCAAGACAAGGAATTTGCACCATCTACATTGGGCCATCGACATCACTTGAATATCAGAAGGTGCCCCTCCTTGGGCTCCTTCTCTCGTGGAACTTAAAAGCCGGGGCAAGTAAGTAGACGTGGCAAGCACCCACACTCCAGATGGGAATTCAGCCAGAAAAACGGGGAGCAAGAAAGAAACGACACGGGGGAATCAGTCTTTCCAGAAACTGATCCCATTTCTTTATTTTTTAGGTTTGCTTATATACCTTTTGTTACACATAGAGACAAATGGAAATTTTAAAGTCACACAGGGGTCAGCAGTCCTGACCTTTATCAAAATCAGGTGCTTCATATAAATGTATAAAAAAAAAGGTCTTAGGAGTTTTACATCATCTTCTGGCCATGAGGCCTGCTGACATTTTACAACCCTTTCTTTCTGATAACAGTCAGTTAACCAGAAAACTTATTTTTTCCAAGGGTGTTTTTTCTTACACCAAGCACCACCCTCCAAATAAAGTTGCATTCCTATAGGGTGAGGGTGTAGTGGGTTACAATCAAGAAAGGAATTTATTTAACCTAAGGTTAACATGATTAATCTTAAAGGTTAATACTTATTTCTCCTTTATGTTAGTTATATTCATTATAAGGGCAGGGAATATGGAGATTTAGCAGCAAACATCAGCCCAACAAATGAAAACCCTTCACCAATGTTCCCCTTAAGATCTATTTAGTCTTAAGATAGTGATAAAGTTACATTTTTACATAGCAAAGACACAGTGATTTATAACAAAGTACAATGATCTATAACAAAAGAGAAAATTCGTTAACTCAAAAAGTCTAGTATTGCTAACATTGAAAACTACTATATTTCCGTTTCTATATTCCAAATACATTAATATATTCCCAGGTGCCTAAGGATACGGAGGCCTGGCAGCAATCATTGACTCAACAATGAGAAAAGCCCTATGCTAATTAAGATTTTCAAAATACTCCAAACTCTCCGTGCTGTTTATGGTTGAGAGGTAGTAAACAATCATGTGCATAGTGGCAGAAGTGTGGATAATCCTGTCACACAAGCTAGTCTGCCAGCAGAGAGGTTTGACCTGAGACACCCTTGTCACACCCAGGGCAGGGAATTAGCAGCAATTATTGGCACAACAAATGAAAAACCCTTTACCAATATAATTCCTAACCAACCCACTATACTAATAATTTCTAACTTCCCCAAAGAATCTGACGAACCTGTACAGGCAGGCTAGATAACCTTCAGAGGAGTTCTTAAGTTGAAACACTCTTGTCAAGCCCAGGAATTTTTGTTGACTTGGAGCTGTAAGTTAACTCCTTCTCCAAGAGAGGTAATGGGGGTCAGCCTCCCGTAAAGTCAGAGGTATAGGTGAGAGCATGAAACAGTAAAGTAGGTAGACTCTGGTTTTGGGGGTAGATGCTCGGGAACAGGGGGTTTCCTGAGGCTCGATCCGCCTTTGCGTATGCTGAAGCCTCCTTCTTCATGACCTTTGCCATGGGTGGAGTTCCTCACACTGGCTCCCAGCAATAAAGTCAGGGGGATTCTTCTCCACTAACCATGACATACCAGGTAAGAGATATTGAAAAAAAAAAAAAACTTGTATCTTTGAAAATAGCATGCCCAAATTAAAATATTTAGCAACAAACTTGACCAGGAAGGATAGACACCTATAAGTTGAGAAACTAAACTAAACTTAAAGGAAACTAGATGATTCAAAGAAATGAAATGATCTCACATGCTCATGGATTTGGAATAATTAAGATTTTTAGGAGGCACTCTCCTGAAAGCAACCTACAGTTTTCCTGCGACCCCTCTCAAGTTACCCATAACTTTTTACACAGAACAACTACAAATAATGTGAAATATCAACAAATAATCTTACAGCTTATGGAGGGCCATTGAAGACCCAGAATTCCCAAAGCCATCCTGAATAAAAAGAACAAAGTAGGAGGCAAAACCCTCCCAGACTTTGGAAACTACTACGATGGTACAGTAATGCCAATACTCTGATACTAGCACAAAAAGAGACTTACAAATAAAGGGCACAGGAAAGAGAGCTCAGAAATGAACCCACACACCTAAACTCAAAGGATCTTCCACAAAAAAAGTCAAGAATATACACTGGGAAAATGACAGTCTTTTCAGTCAGTTGTGTAGGCAAACTTTGACAGCCCCATGGGACTCTGCCAAGTTAGAACACACCCACTTATCATATCATGGAAGTCAATTCAAGATGGCTTCAAGACTGAATCATAAGCCATGACACCATAAAACTCCATGAAAAGATCAACTATGCCAATCAAACTGACATAGAAAGGAACAATATCTACTTTAGGTCAGTCAACCCAGGCAACAGAAATAAAAACAAAATACATAAATGAGACAGAAACTAACACACTTTTCAACCACAAAGGAAAACAGTAAAAAAGAGAAAAAGACAACCAGCAGATGGAATGGATTAGGATCAATCTATTAGGAATGGATGCAACAGATGAGAATTGATTTCATTTCCAAGATGCACAAACAGCTCATACACCTCCACAGCAAAATACAAACAACCCAATGAAGAAACATCCTGAGGACCTAAAAGGCATTTCTCCACAGAAGAAATACAAAAGTGCCAATAGGCACATGAAAGGAATCTCAAGATCACTAAGTATGAGAGAAACGCAAATCAAAACTACAATGTGGTAATACCGCACACTGGTCAGCACAACCATCATCAAATATTCCACAAATAACAAATGCTCATGAGGAAGTTTCAATGCCTCCCCCACTCTTGCTGGGGATGGAAACATCTACAGCCACTATGGAAAACAGAAAACAGAACATGTAATTGTCATTTGACCCAACAATCCCACGCCTGGACATATATCCAGACAAAACTCTAATCCTGAAAGATAACAGCATGTCTTTGTTCCTCACAGCCTAATTCACAATGCCCTATATGGGGAAACAACCTCAATGTTTATTTACAGCTGAACAGATAAAGAAACTGGTACATACTTACAATGCAATACTACTCAGTCATAAAAAAGAACAAAATCATACCCTTTGTAGTAACTTGAAAGCAACTAGAGATTAGCCTACCTATGTTCCTATGTACAAACACAAACCCCTCAGGATATCTCTTTCACATGTAATCTAAAAGATGACACATGGATCTACCTACTAAATGGAAACAGACCCAGGGAGATAGTCAACAGATGTGCAGTAGCCAGGGGAAAAGGTCTCGGGGGCTTGATGGAGTGTGAGGTTTGGACTAGCAGATGTCAGCTCTGATATGTGGAATGGATTAACACCAAGGTTCCAGTATATAGCACAGAGACTGATACATATTACCCTAGGATAAACCATGATGGAAAGGAACAGTTAACATTGAATATATATGTATGTAGACATTGTGTGTAGGCTTTCCTGGTGGCCCAGCTGGTAAAGAATCTGCCTGCAATGCAGGAGACCTGGGTTCGATCCCTGGGTTGAGAAGATTCCCTGGAGAAGGGAGCAGCTACCCACTCCAGTATTCTGACCTGGAGAATTCCATGGACTGTATTGTCCATAGAGTCGCAAAGAGTAGGACACAACTGAGCAACTTTCACTTTCAGACATCACACGTGCATATGTGTGTGTGTGTGTGTGTGTGTGTAGATACATACATACATATATATATATATATATATATTCATACCACTGGATCATTTTGCTTTACAACTGAAATTAACAGAAGATGATAAATGAAATCTACTTCAAGTTTAAAGAAAAATGATGAGAAAAAGAAAACACAAAAAACCTAACCAAAGTTTAGTCACACTGCTTCCTACTGGCCATCAGATATTTGCAGACATTCTCAGCATTCAGGACACGGGAAGAACAATTGTCCAGCACTTCAGAAATACAGAAAGAATCTGCCACCATTTCTACAGGGAGGTTAGTTTCTGAGATTCATGAATAAAGAAAAAAAAGAAAAAGGTGATTCCCAAATGGACATGAACAAAAATCAACAGCAATGGCATAAAAACACTGGTTTCCAAGACCACCAGAAAAAGCTCAGTGTGCCAAGGAAACATAAAATATTGCTTGAGACAAACACAACCATCTTTTCATTGGCCTCCCAGTTGGAAATGTCCCTAAATATATGGAACCCAACTGATGAAAACCTAGTTGGATGGGTGGATCAACCTGGGATTGCACTTCACTGACATCATTCCAATCTTTCCCAAACTGGAAATGCACTCCCAGAGGTCCTTTGATTTGCACATATTGTTTCCCATCCATCCTAGAAGCTCCTCTCTTTAGCTTTGGAGGCATATAAGCTCTCCAGGAAAGGAACTCTAGACCATTTCCAACTCTGAAATTCAATCCACGAATTGATCAATTGAGAAAAATACAGGAAAGAGGAGTTTCAAGAGATAAAAACTGCTAGGGAAGCACATTTGCCCCACAAGCAATAGTTCAAAACAAAGTGTTAAACAGAAGCGATAAGGTCTATATTTGCGTCTGTCTGTATGCTCATGTGTGTCTATGTGTACACATGTGTTAGAGATGGCTGGTATTTTTTGCACATTCAAATGCTGTTCTAGATTGGAAGGGAAGAGGTAAAATTGTCATTATATGCAAATGACATTATTTATATTGACAAAACCTTTAAGACTTGACACATAAATAACTGCAACTGATTGACAATTCAGCAAGTTTTCAGGATAGTATATTAACATACTAAAATCATGGGGATTTCTTGCCAGTATCCATGAAATACCAGGTAGGAAATATTTTAAAATCATATCTTTGAAAATAACATGCCCCAAATTGAAATATTGAGGCACAAACTTGACCATGAAGGTTTAAGCTGAGAAATTAAAATATAACTAAATCAAACTGAAGCTGATTCAAAAAATGAAACAATCTCCCATGCTCTTGCTTTGGAAGAGTTAATACTGTTCAGAAGGACACTCTACAAAGCAATCTAGTTTTCAAGTGATCCTGATCAAGTCACCCATAACACTTTACACAGAATGACAACAAATAATCTGAAATATCAACAAATAAACTAAAAATTTATAGATAGCCATCAAAGACCCAGAATCCCCAAAGCAATCCTGAGGAAAAATGAAAAAGCAGGAGGCAGCACCCTCCCAGACTTTGGAAACTACGATGACAGTACAGTAATCCAAACAGCCTGATAGTAGCACAAAAACATACTTAAGGATCAATGGCACAGAATAGAGAGCCCAGAAATAAACCTGCATGCCTAAACTCAAGGGATCTTCCACAAAATAGTCAAGACTGTTCAATGGGGAAATGAGTCTCTTCAGCCAGTGGTGTTGGCAAACTTGGATGGATGATTGCACCTGCACCAAGTTAGAACACACTTGCCATACACAAAAGTCAGTTCAAGGTGCCTTCAAGACTGAATCGTAAGCCATGACACCATAAAACTCCATGAAGAGATCATAGGCCAGTCATGTTCTGACATTAATGGAACAATATTAACTTAGATCAATCACCCCAGGCAACAGAAATAAAAACAAAATGCATAAATGAGACAGAATCAAAAGAACACACTTTTATACCACAAAGGAAAAGTTATTAAAAAAAAAAAAGACAGTCTATTTGGAAAAGATGCCACTGACGAGAATTTATTTCCAAGACAGCTCATATACCTCCACAGCAAAACACAAACAACCCAATGAAGAAACACCCTCAGGACCTAAATAGTCATTTTCACACAGAAGAAATACAAAGGGTCAATAGGCACATGAAAGGAAAATCATGATTGCTAAATATTAGAGAAATGCAAATCAAAACTACAATATGATAACACCTCACACTGGTCAGCATGGCCATCATTAAATCCTCCACAAATAACAAATGCTGGAAAGGATGTAGGAATGCCTCCTACACTCTTGCTGGGAATAGAAGCTGCTACAGCTACTACAGAAAACTAAACATCAAATTACTATATGACCCAGGGGATCTTTCCTGGCTCAGGGATAGAACCTGAGTCTCTTATGTCGCCCCCATTGGTAGGCAGGTTCTTTACCATTAGCACCATCTTAGAAGCACTCTTCAGAGAAGACAATGGCAACCCACTCCAGCACTCTTGCCTGGAAAATCCCGTGGCCAGAGGAGCCTGGTAGACTACAGTCCATGGGGTTGCTACAAGTCGGACACGACTGAACGACTTCACTTTCACTTTTCACTTTCATGCACTGGAAAAGGAAATGGAAACCCACTCCACTGTTCTTGCCTGGAGAATCCCAGGGACGGGGGAGCCTAGTGGGCTGCTGTCTATGGGGTCGCACAGAGTCAGACACGACTGAAGTGACTTAGCAGCAGCAGCAGAAGCCCTCTTATGTATATAGGGTTCCCTCATGTACAAAATTTTCATCTGTCTCAAACCATTTCTTACAGCAGCCAAAGGAATCTAGGTGGATAGAGCAAATTTCTCTTTTGTCACGATATATCTCCAGCTGTCTTTACTATATTCAAATTTGGTCTAAATTACTCACCTACTGCCATAGTCTTGACATCTGTCACAATCGTCCTGAATAGTCATATTTACTGTTTTTAACAATATCAGAATAATTGGTTTAACAGTGTTAAATCAATGGCTAGTATGCGTAAAAACTTTAGACTCCTTATTCTAAATTAAATTTATTCTAAAATCAAATCAAAATTATTTTATGTACTTCCCCCTGCCTCCCCTGCAAATACAGGTCTAAATAATTCAATAGAGGCATGTGTGGTGAGACCTATTCAATTTATCCTAATAGTACTGATAGTGATGAACCCTTTCATGTTATTTCCAGTCAGGGCCTTTCTTCACATTGTTTCTTCTGCCTTGAACATTCTTCCTCTCCTACATGGCTGACTTTTTCTGACTACAGTCCAGCTTTTCTAAATAATGCACACCCTTATTGCTTTTCACCATGCCCATATGTAATTTAGAAAAAATATGTATTGTCATTCAATAGTTGTTTTCCATCTAGATAAGCTTTATGTTAGAGTCACTAATTTATTCCCAAATAATGTTAAAAATTAATGATGAGATTATTAAGTGATGACTTTAAAATTAATTATGACATTATTATCTGCATGTAAATCAAATACCATATTTGTTGCCATATTGTGCAAATTACACACTAGTTCTAGGCCCCCTCCCCCCAAAAATACCTTAGTCTATGTTATTGTGCCCACTAAGCAAACTAGAGTACAAAACTCCAGAAAGTCTAAGAAACTTGCACAAAATAGTATGACTAGGAAGTGGTAGAGTTGAGCATCAAGGACAGTTTTTTTCCTCTGGTTAAAATTTGTTTTTAAAGATGTTATAATGTTGTGTTAGTTTCAGGTATACAGCAAAGTACAGAGCTTTTTGACCAGAATCCATGCATTTAGACAATCTGTGAAAGTATCTCTCCAAGAGACATACTGGGTCATTACTTTCTGATAAACCTGAGATATGCAAGTACCCATCTGTTCCTTTGCCTTTCATCCTACTAGTATTTGCATGTTGCTACTGATTTGGGTGCAGGACAAAAATTCCTGAACAGAATGACATACAACTTTTTTTCCCTCAGAGTGTATGCTCTAAGGCTGCTCATGGAAATCACATAACTAATGGCCCCAGTGACTGGTTCTCAAGATAATGGGAATAGCCTTGTAAAGGTCAGATGAGGTTAGAAATTCACACATATGCATAGTTTAGAATTAGAAAGAAGATCACCATTTTCATCCTTTGATTCTAAATATTCTTTTGCCAAAAATAAACACGGACTAGTCCAGAATAGCATGAAGGACTCAACATTCACAAGATGTAATACTTTTCTTATCTGACCATTCTCAAGTGATAGAGGTGTCACTCAATCATTTGCAGTGAATTGTTCACATCACTGTGCATATGTTAGCTCTGATGTGCTGGATTTATTCAGTTCCTTCTTCATTAAAAAGAGATATGGCTTTAGGTACCTCCTCAGACTGGTTGGATCAGCCCAAGACATGAATTTGCATTCACTTTGACCTCTAACATGCAGAGTTTAGAAGGAAAAATGGAAAAACGTTACTTTCTTCCATAACCAACATATGCACTGGAGGGGAATTTAATTTCTCATGGCAAAATACGTCTCTTGGCATTGAGATTACTTTGAGCTATTTATTTAAGAAACACCAGACTAGGCTACCCAGATGGCACTGGTGGTAAGGAACCTGCCTGCCAATACATAAGACCTAAAGACATGAGTTCAATCCCTGCATCAGAAGATCCCCTGGAGAAGGGCATGGCAACCAATTCCAGTATTCTTGCCTAGAGAATCCCATGAACAGAGGAACCTGGTGGGCTACAGTTCATAGGGTCACAGAGTCAAGATACAACCAAAGTGATTTAGAATGCACCGACCTATGAGAAACTCTGAAAACCAAGCAGAAGTTACCCTTTTGTAAGAGACATTTACAGATTTATGAGACAAATCTCCATTTTTAAGAAAGAGAGGGTGACCATCTCTAGAAATGCTTATAAATGGACAAGGCAAAGACCTAAATCTGTGTAACAATTATAATCTTGTTTAATGTGGTTTTCCTTGATTACTTCCCATAGTTAAATTGTCCTGCACCCCAACATCTTCTACCTTTAGCTGGATGTGGTATTTAAGGTGATGGCTTGGACCATTTCATGGTATGAAGTTTTCTTGAGTATCTCCTATATATATTAATATATTATTAATTATTATTAAAATTAATTATTAAATATATTTATCAAATATTTAAGTATGTTAGATAAATGAAATAGTAATAAATTATTATTATTATTATATTAATATAACATATATGGTATACATGTTATTAAACTTCTGTTTGTGTTTCTCCTGTTAATCCATCTTTTTATCTCAGGGAGGTCTTAGCTAAGAACCTAGAAGGGCAGAGGGAAAACTGTTTTCTTACCTATATCACCTAGCAAGTAAAGTCATAGTCATTTGAGATGTGAAGTGTCAATGTCCAGTGTGTGATATATACTCTATAGTCAATTTATGGCCCTAAATGTTTCTCTGTCTATAAAAATTGTATTGGTATATACCTCTGTAAATAAGTCAGTCATCAATAAAAACATGAAATAAATCATTTCAAAATACTGTTGATAATCATTTTCCATAGTAAAAAAATATTTTGAGAATATAATATAAAGAAATAATATATAACACTCAGCCATAAAAAAGAACAAAATAATGCCATTTGCAACATGAGTGGAACTGGAGATTACTCTAGTAAGTGAAGTAAGCCAGCCAGAGAAAGACAGACATCATGTGATATCTTATCATGATTATCTGTGATATATGAAAAAAATGATACAGATGAACTTATTTGCAAAATAGAAAGAGACTCAGACATAAAAATAAACTTATGGTTCCTAAAGGGTAAAGATGCAAGAGGGATAAATCAGGAGTTGGGGATTAGCAGAAACAAACTATACATAAAATAGCTAACAAACTAAACAACAACATAAATGTCCATCAACAGGAAAATGAATAAAGAAGTGTTACATATATATAATGGGATACTACTCACCCATGAAAAAGAATGAAATAATGCCATTTGCAGCAACATGGTTTCAACTGGAGATTGTCATGCTAAGTGAAGTATATCAGACACAGAAAACCAAACTCCATATGATATTGCTTATATGTGTAATCTAAAACATGACAGAAATGAACCTATCTGTGGAACAGAGACAGGCTCACTGATATAGAGAACAGACTTGTGGTTACCCGGGTGGGGGAGTTGGGGAGGGATGGAGTATGAGATTGGGGTTAGCAGATGCAAACCATCATATGTAGGAGGGATAAACAATAAGATCCTACTGTATAGCACAGGGAACTGTATTCAATATCCTGTAATAAACCATACTGTAAAAGAACATTAAAAAAAGAATATGTATATGTCTGGCTGAATCACTTTGCTGTAGAGCATAAATTAACCCATCATTGCAAATAAACTATACTTCAATTAGAAAATGAAAAAAAGAAATAAGCATAATGAACTTAATGAATTGTAAGTTTCAATTGAGATAGTGAATTAGGTGCCAATAAAATTGTACCTCTACTTACTATCCTTTAAAAATCACCTTTAGCATTAATTTTTCATTTTATAGTTTTATAAATAGTTTTATAAATATTTTTATACTATTAAGTATTCAACTTTTCATTTTATTAAAACATTTCATTTATTAGAATATAAACTAATCATATGGTATTATAGGTTTCATTTTACCTCTTATTTTTCAAGTGGCAAAGTACTATTTACAAATAGGATTCAAATCCATACTTCATAAAATATTTTCTAATTTAACCAAGTAAGCTTGACTATCTTCCACCTATCATAAGAATGAGGCTAAAGAAGTATAAAGTAATTTGGAGCTAAAATGTCAAATGTGAAAAACAAACTGGAAAAACTGGATGGTCAGATAAGTGATGGAACAGTTTGTAATAAGAACCTACATCTGTTTATTTTCTGTCATGATTCTCAAAGCGCAGTCTCCAGATCAGCATTGTCACCATCATTGGAGCTTGTCAGAAATGCTCATTATTGACTCACATCTCACTTTTGATCTACTGAATCAAAAAACTCTAAGATTGACAACTTGGCAACCTGGGTTTTCAAAAGGCCTCTTGGTAATTCTGATGTAATCCAAAATTTGAGAACTCTGCTCTAGTCCACTCATTCATTCACTTATTCATTCATTTATCACATGTATTTCTAACTTCTTACCACATGCCAGGTACTAGATGAAGAGCTGGGCTACAAATAAAGATTACTGTATCAACAGTGAACATTTCCTGAGAGCTTACACTTTGATTAAGACACTTTCATAACTGAGATCATTACCCTTTGTAACAACCTTCTAAGTATTTCTATTATGTTCCAAATACCCTTTTGGGAGGACAATGGCACCACAGGGCAGCAACCAGCATTGTTGGAAAAGTGCCTGGCTCTGCCTGAGAGGATCCAAGGTGGTTGCCCAGTGGAGGTGGCACCTGAATTGACTCAAAAATCGAATTGCATTTCCCAAGAAAAAAACAAAGGATAAGAAACTAGGTATCAGATAATTTTCTAAGCAATTCATATTCTGTATTTTTTTTATTTACAACAACCCTCTGTGAAAGTTAGTGACTCTTGTTTAAAAATTAAAAAAAAAAAAAACAACATGAACCTAAATATGTAAGCAATTGTCTGAAGTCATAAATTTTCAGGTTCCAAAGAAGGTACCTGAGCCCTGGCCTGAACCCAGAGCACCTGCATACCCTCTGAGGTATGATAGTACATGGTCAGGAAGCTTAGTATGTTAAGAGGGATTGAGTGTGGGGTCTATGAAGATCGTGCTTACTGATGAATTCAGAAGTGAATGAATGTTGGGATCCATATTGTCAAGAGTTCTGACTACTCACCTGATAAGTTCAGATGTACTTCTGCACTAAGGTCTTGGTGGAAATACAAACACAATGAAACAATATCACATATTGAATTAATGCCAACCTGCTAGCTCGTGGGTCAGTAAACTTTTCATGTAAGGTCCAGAAACTAAAATATTTTCAGCTTAGCAGGCCATGCAGTTTTCAGTGTACCAACTTAAACTCTTAGTACCTTTTAGTATTCTGTTAGAACCCTCAGTTAGGATCCATAGACCAGTGGTCCCCAACCTTTTTCGGCACCAGGGACTGATTTCATGGAAGACAGTTTTTCCATGGATGGGGGCATGGTGGTGGTTTTGGGATGATTTAAGCACATTACATTTCTTGTGCACTATTTATTATTATTACATGGGCTCCACCTCGGATCATTAGGCATTAGATACCAGAGGCTGGGAACCCCTGCCATAGTCAATACGTAAATGAGTGGGCATGACTGCATTATAAGAAAACTTTGCCTATGTACACAGAAATATGAATTTCATGTAACTGCCAGTTATCATAAGACATTTATTTTTCTCAATCATTTAAAAATATAAAAACCTTTTTTAGCTTGCAGGCCATACAAAAAAGATATGAGCCCCCGATTGTCCCACAGGTCATTGTTTGCTGATTACCTCAAAAACTCATAGGAATTTAAAAGTCATGGAGATGTTTGAAAGGGAAGAGAGGCAAAAAAGGGGAGAAAAACATCCATCTGAATACCTGAGAGGAAAGGTTAGAAATGGTTTAATGCATTCATTGTTCTCAACAAACAAACAAAAAAAACAATCTCTTGCATCTTCCCACACATAGAAAAGTCCTAAATTCTTTAGCTTGAAATTAACAGTAATCTTTTGACATCAGACTACATGCCCTTTGCTACAAAATTTCTATATAACCTGCACCCCCACGCCCGCCATCACCTCCTCAGAGTTTTCTCTGCATTGCTGGAGATGCTGCCTCCTTGGCTTGATGTCCTAAAAATGCCCACTGAATAAAACGTAACTCTCAAAAAAGAAAAAAAAAAATCTCACCCTTACCACCCAAGACTTACCTTTTTCTTGCCCAATGCACAGCAAGCTGAAATGATTTGCAGCATAGAGAAGGTTTATTCACAAGGTACCAAGAGGGGAAAAAGCCAGTTCTACCACCGCAGAGCAAGGGGCTTCTGGTATGTCTGATACAAGGAATAAAGCAGCGCAGTGGTTTGAGGCGTGGGAAGTGGTGATTGGAAAGAGGTGTGACAATCCTCGTTCTGCTCAGGCCTAACTAAGCTACAGGTCTTCGCGCATTCCAAAAGTCACCCAACCAATGGTGGTGCATGCCCAGTTGAAGGTTTGACAATTATAGCCAATCTTAACCAGCTCAGCTGGAACTAGACCAGCTGACTCCGAGTTCCTAGAAAACAACATGCACAAACATCTTATTAGGGTACAACCTGCTTGGAAGACAGGCAGGTTTTTTGTAGCAACAATTAGGATGGCCTTGATTAGTGACAGCAGGTTACAGATGAAATGGATTTAACTAATGCTTATCCATGTTTTCAGCATCTTGTGAGATTTAGAAAAATGCCCATCTTCTCAGGTGGAAGCATAGGCTCTACAGCTAAACTCTAACTGGATTTCAGCCTCACTTGCATCAATGTCAAATATTTTTGGTCGAGGCACACCTTGTACAACTGTTCATGGCAGCCCTGGATTCTTAATTATCCCACTGCCTTTTATCTTTTTTTCATGTCTTTATTTTTTGTTTATAAATAAATTCTCATACGACAAGTCTCCCATGAGCTGAATGTTAAGTACACGACATTTTAATTTTCCCTGTCTAGCACCAGTCAATTAGCCATGATTAGTAACGGCTTGGGCCAACAAAAGATAAACACTACATCTTCCATCTTTCTTTTACTTCAAGTTTGTTGATTATTGCATAGTATTCTCAAGAGAAAACACGTGCTCAGGTCCTTTTTGCTGAGCTAATATGGAAAATTAATTCAGGTCAATTGAAGTTAAAAGAATGATTGCTAGATGAATTATAACTAAGAATATTAACATACCTCCAAAAATCACTTAAGCCTAAGAAAATTAAATTATTTTTGTCTTTTATATAACTTGACCAATGTTTACTTCTTCAATGAAGCCAAAATTGTTTTGGCATTTCTTGTTTCTTCCACTCTTAAGGTTCCATGACTATAAAACAAAAGTCATGTGTTAATTCAGAGAAGCATCACAAAATTTTAGATTCTAGTAGACTTGCTTTAAAATGTCTGTTCTGCCAATCTGAATATGTACCTTTGGACAAATTGCCTATTTCGATGATCAGTAAATTCTTCATCTATAAAGTTGTCATCATACTTCCTACTTTATAGGTGTGCAGGGGAGGACCGAAAGGTAGATATAATCAAGATAAAGGTTAAATTATAGATATCATAATAAAACTGCAGAAATCTACTGCTGCTGCTGCTGCTGCTGCTGCTGCTGAGTTGCTTCAGTCATGTCCGACTCTGTGTGACCCCAGAGATGGAAGCCCACCAGGCTCCCCTGTCCCTGGGATTCTCCAGGCAAGAACACTGGAGTGGGTTGCCATTTCCTTCTCCAATGCATGAAAGTGAAAAGTGAAAGTGAAGCCGCTCAGTCATGTCCAACTTGCAGCAACCCCAGGGACTGCAACCTACGAGGCTCCTCTGTCCATGGGATTTTCCAGGCAAGGGTACTGGAGTGGGTTGCCATTGCCTTCTCCATCTATTGATACTATGAATTTTCAAATCATTATAAAAGTGTAGGCATTTATTACTCTGAGTGAATCTTAACCTTTGCTGAATTATTGATAATGTTTTTACTGTTCTGATATGTGGCATGGTTGATATTTATGTGCTTTAGGAATTTAAACACGTCATTTGCTTATGAAATCAAATGGCTTTTCAAAAAGATGAAATACGTTGTACAATATAATTATGTGATAAGATGTGACAATAGAAATACTAACAAAATTTCTATTCGCAAATTTCCAATTTTTCTTTCTTAATCCACATTAATAACAATACCTTAAGTATTGGTGAACCAGATATATTATAGTAAATTTGATATACTACTTTGTAACATACCAAATCCAGTATCTTTTTCATTTTAGTAATGGAAATTCTATGGAAACTTCTTTATTAGAAATAAGTTTCCTAATTAATATTGTTGAATCTCCAAAAAATATAGCATATTAAGGCTCCAACTACATAACAAGAATGATTTTATTAGATTTATCAGCCAGAGGAGATGGTTAGATAGGGATGAAGGGTCATGGAAATTAGAAGAGTCAGGCAGAACTGAAGGTAGGTTTGATCCCCAGCTCTAATGTGAATTAGAATACTTGGTGTGGAATTTGGGGGCTAATTACTTGATCTCTGTTTGTTTTATCTTTAATATGCGGACAATGATATTTCCTACCACAAACATTTATTGTGAGCATTAAATGACTTAAGACATGAATATATAGAAAATGTAGACAATACCTGCCACCTATGATGAATGTCATCTATGATGATGATGATTATATCCACATGGATAAAATCATCTCAGAAAATATATATACTATATAGTCAACATATATATATATAATATATAATATATGATCAACTTAGAAAATAAAGTACTGCCTTCTATCTTACTGTAGCTGGCTCTTCCTTTATCATGGTTTCTGACTCCATCCCTTTCTTAATCACCCAAATGTAAAAACTGGCAGTCATCTGGGGCTCTTTCTACACTGCACCTTCCACATACAATAAGTCATTGTGTTTATGAACACTATTTTCTAAATATCTCTTAAATAGGTCCCTTCTCTTCATCCTCTTTGTTCTGATTATAATTCAGATGGTCATTACTTGTTTTGATTTTCATAATTATCTTATATCTGGTTTGGTTGTCTTGATAGTTGGACCTTTCTCCAGTAACCAGTGTCCAAGATAGCCTCTGATGATCATCATCTCTTTTATGCATGCTCTTGTGGATTTGTTTCCTGGCCAATATAATATGGTAGAAGTGACAGTGTGTCATCTTTGAAAAGCTTTGCAGCTTTCTCCATGGTCCCTTCGTCTATAGCCATCATGCCAGGAGGACACTCACACAGCCCCATTGAGGCTTACCTAGAGAGAAACTGAGGCCCCCAGCCAACAGCGAGAAAAAACTTGCCAGTCATGTGAGTCACCTTAAAAGTGTATTTCATAGACCCAGTCAAGCCTTCAGCTGAATTCAGCACCCACCAATATCCTGACTGCAACCACATGAAGACCCTGAGTCAGACCCACAGAGTCAGCTGCTCTTCAATTCTTGAAGCCCAGAACCTGTGAGAGATAATAAACCACTATTGGTTTGGTCAAGCTACTACGTTTTGGGGGTGGTTTGTTATGTAGTATCTCTTCTGGGACCGCTCATATAACAGAATAATCTTTTGAAAATACAAGTCATATTGCTTCCATGTTAAAACCCTTCAGTGAACCCTGTTTGAGCAGCAAATTAAAATAGAAACTCTCAGTCCTTACGAAGTTTTAAAGATCTCCTCCTGCGTATTTCCCTGCCTCATCTCTATACATCTGATGTTCCACACATATATACATAGGCATACACAAGTATAAGATACCATTTTTTACTTGCATATGCTCTCCTTTATTTCTGGAATATCCACATGAGCTTGTCCTATCTGGAGAACTTCTCAGCACAAGCATCATCTTCACTCCGCAGCATTTCTGGATTTCCTGAAGCAGGTATCCTATCCACTAGGCTACCATTACATGCTGAGTCTATTCCCTAGTACAGTAATTATCATATTTAAAAAATATTTTGTGTGTCTGTCTACCCATTATTTCCCCAATTAGACTGTGAAGTTGTTCAGGGCCATGCCAAACACTTAATAGATATCAACACATAGTTGCTAAATAATTGTATTTTTGAACAGTTTCCAGTGAAAAGTTGTACTGAAGGGATTCCTATACACCCCAATTTCCTCTTGAGACATGTTAACCTATATCTTTGAATTACTTCTTCAGGTTCAAGATTATATGCATGTCTACATGAAAGAGAATGATTGTCTGTGTGTGTTGGACTTGGTGAACTGAGACCTTGATGTTGGCCTTAGTAACCCCTGGGTTCTAATTTTCATTGGCCAAGATTATAAACAAATTAACAAATATATTACAGTTTCATTTGTTTCCTTTGTAATATTACTATGGTTTGGAAGTTCTCATTAGTTTACTACATTTGATTGTCCCTCTGGAACATAGTTGTTCTGATTTGGCAGGGTTTTTTTATGAAGCTTCACAGCCAATTTTTGGCAGTCAATTTATAAGCTTGAAAAAGGGAATGCAAGCCAGAATGTGGATCTCTTTCATTTGACTGCATGTTACTGATTTAAAATATTTTATTTTCTAATGTAGATGACAGGAAAAGAGTATCACAGCAATAATGAACAATAAAACTTAATATGATAAAGAAAAATCAACTTGTGAAAAGAAATTTTATGAAGATGGATGAGTACACTAATGTGAAGAAAAAAAAAATTTAGGAAAAGTTGTTTCCAAATTCAATTAAGATGAACCAGTGAGATGCCAAAATGTATCTCTTAGATTAACTGAAAAATGGCCATTTGTTTCAGTCAAGACACTAAAGCATTCATAAATCTCTCACTTAAATATACCAAACTACTTAAAACTTTGACTCAGTAGACCGTTTATTAACATATTGCTTCTTTTAAATATGGGCACTAAATTGTATGAATCAAAGTGATTTTCAAATAGGCAAATAATATTATACTGGTTTTTAGCATATGTGAGCAATACAAGTTTATCTAGCTACAAAAAATCATTAGTAGACATTTCTTATGAGCTCTCAGAACACTAATTAAAAACTAGTCAATAAAGAATTGAAATATGAAAATATTATCTTCTTTAAATGTCATTTTAAATACTTTATTTCAGATGTCTTGTTATGTGGGTTTATGTGCTTATTTTTATCTGCAAAATGCCGCCAGAGATCAATCCCATACTCATGTTTCAAAAAAATGTTGGTGAAAAGCCAGGATTAATGAAAGTTATTACCAAAAAGTTTGCATATATATATAGACAAGGTCATGTTTATAAGGCACAAACAGAAAATCATAGAAAAATATATATGGAAATCATTAGATTGTACTAAATTAATTATTTTTCAGGGTTTGGGGAAAGTAATATAGCAGTACTTTAGTTCAGTTCAGTTCAGTCACTCAGTCGTGTCTGACTCTTTGCAACACCATGAACTGCATCATGCCAGGCCTCCCTGTCCATCACCAACTCCTGGAGTCCACCCAAACTCATGTCCATTGAATCGATGCTGCCACCCAACCATCTCATCCTCTGTCATCCCCTTTTTCTCCTGCCCTCAATCTTTCAGGGACTTTTCAAATGAGTCAGCTCTTCGCATCAGGTGGCCAAAGTATTGGAGTTTCAGCTTCAACATCAGTCCTTCCAATGAACACCCAGGACTGATCTCCTTTAGAATGGACTGGTTGGATCTCCTTGCAGTCCAAGGGACTCTCAAGAGTCCTCTCCAACACCACAGTTCAAAAGCATTAATTCTTCGGCGCTCAGCTTTCTTCACAGTCCAACTCTCATATCCATACATGACCACTGAAAAAAACATAGCCTTGACCTGACAGACCTTTGTTGACAATGTTATGTCTCTGCTTTTTAATATGCTGTCTAGGTTGGTCATAACTTTTCTTCCAAAGAGTAAGTGTCTTTTAATTTCATGGCTGCAGTCACCATCTGCAGTGATTTTGGAGCCCAGAAAAATAAAGTTAGCCACTCTTTCCACTGTTTCCCCATCTATTTCCCATGAAGTGATGGGACTGGAATGCCATGATCTTAGTTTTCTGAATGTTGAGCTTTAAGCCAACTTTTTCACTCTCCTCTTTCACTTTCATCAAGAGGCTCTTTAGTTCTTCTTCACATTCTGCCAGAAGGGTGGTGTCATTTGCATATCTAAGGTTATTGATATTTCTCCCAGCAATCTTGATTCCAGCTTGTGCTTCCTCCAGCCCAGCGTTTCTCATGATGTACTCTGCATATAAGGTAAATAAGCAGGGTGACAATATACAGCCTTGATGTACTCCTTTTCCTGTTTGGAAC
The DNA here is from genome assembly GCF_032405125.1 of Capricornis sumatraensis. Lineage (NCBI taxonomy): Eukaryota > Metazoa > Chordata > Mammalia > Artiodactyla > Bovidae > Capricornis > Capricornis sumatraensis. The sequence continues at coordinate 118,165,975 of NC_091092.1, forward strand.
CAGTCTGTTGTTCCATGTCCAGTTCTAACTGTTTCTTCCTGACCTGCATACAGGTTTCTCAAGAGGCAGGTCAGGCGGTCTGGTATTCCCATCTCTTTCAAAATTTTCCACAGTTTATTGTGAGCCACACAGTCACTTAAGAGTACCCAAAAATAAAATTCTTTTCATAGTACTTTGTAATACGTTTAGCAATTTAGTTCTCATATTAGGTCAGACAGAACAATAAACATTAAGCAAATGAAGTACACTTATTAAACTGTATTCAGAGCATTTATCAAATAGAAAGTTGAAATAAAATCAGTAATAACTCTGCTTCATTAAATAATTTTTCTCTGCATGACTGCTAAGTCATTTCAGTTGTGTCTGACTCTTGGTGACCCCATGGAATGTAGCCCACCAGGCTCCTCGGTCCATGGGATTCTCTAGGCAAGAATGCTGGAGTGGGTTATCATGCCCTCCTCTAGGGGATCTTCCCAACCCAGGGATTGAACCTGTGTCTCTTTTGTCTCCTGCATTGGCAGGTGGGTTCTTTACCACTAGTTCCACCTGGGAAGCCTATAATCTTTAGTGTAAACTACTGAATACAAGTATGTTACACACTTATCCTATCGTTCTACTTGTACTATTGACATAGAAATATTCAAAGCAACTTAGCTATCAAGAAGTTCAGAATTTTAGCCAGCTAAAACATGGTTAAGAAAAGACCAGTTGTAAAAATGTGAATTGGGTCCATTCGCTGATGACCTATTTACTTTCAGACTATTTGAAAAACATGGTAGAATATTGTGAGAAAAATGAATCTACTTTGTTCACTTATGTATTACTAATGCCCATATGGTTAGTACTTAATGAATATTTGATGAATTAATTTAACGAGTAGGTGAGCAGGCAATTACTTACCTCTAACTTGGTGTCCTTATAGTCAGTGATTCAGGATTATATGGCAATGGTTTAAATGACTAAATATTGACCAAGAGGCACACTTTTAAAAGGGTAAATCCATATGATGATGTTAGATGAATAGAGTTTTACCTAAATGTGTTTATACAACAAATAACTGTTCCATGCCTACACTGTGTCTGTCAAAGCCACTAGACTATAATTTCTAGAAAATAAGATCTACCCTTAGATTATGGGACACAACTGAGTGACTAACACTTTCACTTTTATATATATTTTTCAGATTATCCTAAAATCCCTAGAACCTTCCACAACCAGAGACTGGACAGGCTTTATTGGAAGGGCATATCCAAAAATATCGCTTACTTGGGGTCAGTTCCTCTTTATTAAAACCTAGTTATCTCTTCATTACAACATATTTGCTTATGAATTCTGAATTAACTGTTCTGGAAATCTGGTTGGTATAGGCATTCTGAACTTTGTGAGGATATATATTACAGAAATGAATATGTGTTTGAACTAAGTTCTCCAGCTATCCAAGTTCAGATGCCGTCAAGAGAAAATGATGAGATCTAACTGCAGAATGAAATTAAAAGATGCTTGCTCCTTGGTAGGAAAGCTATGATAAATCTAGACAGCATATTAAAAAGCAGAGGCATCACTTTGCCAACAAAGGCCCATATAGTCAAAGCTATGGTTTTTCCAGTAATCATATACGGATATAAGAGTTAGGCTATAAAGAAGGCTAAGCACTGAAGAACTGATGTCTTTGAACTGTGGTACTGAAAATACCCTTGAGAGTCCCTTGGACAGCAAGAAGATCAAACCAGTCAATCCTAAAAGAAATCAACTCTGAATATTCACTGGAAGGACTGATGCTGAAGCTGAAGCTCCAATACCTTGGCCACCTGATGTGAAAAGCCAACACACTGGAAGAGACCCTGATTCTGGGCAAAACTGAAGGCAGGAGGAGAAGGGGACAACAGAGAATGAGATGGTTGGATGGCATCACTGACTCAATGGACACAAGTTTGAGCAAACTCTGGGAGATAGTGGAGGACAGAAGAGCCTGGCGTGCTGCAGTCCACAGGGTCACAAAGAGTCAGGGCACAACTTAGCAACTGAACAACAAAACTGCAGAATCCTTCAAGTGCTTGTTGGAAAGGCACCTTGGGTTCACCCTGAGCCAAATAAAAACCAAAAGGCCCATTTTCTACCCCAATGTACAGCTAGAAGGAACAGAGTTGAGCTGGGGTTGTGGTGAGATTGATACTGCATAGAATTTCTCCAATCAGTGGGTACTGTCTGGGTTAATTTGCAGTGAACTGCTTCAGCCTGGTCATCTCTTGTGACTGTACTTTAAAGGTGCTGAGAAAGATCCACCCAAAGTGCATGAAAAGGTAGGAACAAAAGAGTAACAATATAGCTTGGCTTGAGCCCTTACTATGGGTTTACCTGGAGCAGAGGCAAGTCCTATTTACTAAGTATCAATTTCTCTTTCCCCTCAGGCTTCCAGGATCAAGTCCAAAGAACTTACCTGGCAGGGTCTGGGGTATAAGAGAAACTGAAAGATGTTAGACAGAGGGTACAGAGTTTCAGTTAAATGCGATAAATATTTTCTGGAGATCTTATGTATTGCCTGATAACTATCATAGTGGTGAATACTTCAAATTTTCTAAGAGAATAGATTTTGAATTAAATCTTCTGAATGCAAAGAAACACAAGAGAGTATGTAGATGTGATGGATAACTTATTTAGGTTGATTGTGGTGATCCTTTCACCTATACACCAAAAAACATCAGGATGAGATGGTTAGATGGCATCGTGGACTCAATGGACATGAGTTTGAGTAAGCTCCAGGAGTTGGTGATGAACAGGGAAGCCTGGCATGCTGAGGTCCATGGGGTCACAAAGTCAGACACAACTCAGTGACTGAACTGACACTTGAAATGTATGCAATTTCTTTATGTCAAATATATCTCAATAAAATGATTTTTTTAAAGGTGGCGGGGGGAGGGACTTACCCTGGCCACTCATCTGTTTTTACGGGAATCACTCTATGGAGAATAGGGTCAGATCAACTATTCTTGTTTATTTCTGTGGGAAGTGTTGAGTTACTTTCTGACAGCTGCTGCTGCTGCTAAGTCGCTTCCGTCGTGTCCGACTCTGTGCAACCCCATAGACGGCAGCCCACCAGGCTCCCCCATCCCTGGGATTCTCCAGGCAAGAACACTGGAGTGGGTTGCCATTTCCTTCTCCAATGCATGAAAGCGAAAAGTGAAAGTGAAGTCACTCAGTCTTGTCCAACTCTGCGACCCCATGGGCTGCAGCCTACCAGGCTCCTCCATCCATGGGATTTTCCAGGCAAGAGTAGTGGAATGGGTTGCTATTGCCTTTTCCGACTTTCTGACAGCAACACTAGGTAAAAGCAATCATTATTGTATTAAGTAGATAATGGAGTCCCTGCAAATCTTACTGACTAGTTGATCCACTGACACTACCATTGAACTTTAATACCCTGTTCAATGTAATGTTCTGAAAAAGAGACTGACATTTCACTGCTCATGTTGATCAATCGCACAATTCGTACAACCTTCAGTCCCCAATCTTTTTGGCACCAGGGACTGATTTCATGGAAGACAATTTTTCCATGGACTGGTCGGGGGGCAATGTTTTCAGGATGATTTGAGTGCATTACATTTATTGCACACATTATTTCTATTATTATTACATCAGCTGTACCTCAGATCAGCAAGCATTAGCTCCCAGAGCTTCAGGTAGATTCACATACAGGCACCACTCCCAAGTGCTTCTTCCTTGTGGCTTTATTTGGCAATAATATTGATGACACTTCCCTGTCCCTGATATTCCATTACTCTACATGTTATTGCCAAAACCTCAATCTTCATTCTAGACTCCATTCCTCACAAGTCTATTCTGTCATCATCCTCATCAATATTTATTCTCTTTACTAGCTTTGCTCATTCCAGACTACAATTATCCAATGCACTGTTTACAGAGCAGACTTAGCTGAAAATGCAACATTCATTGAGAGCATTTCAGATTAATATAAATATTCAAAGAGGAGCCAGAAGACAGGTCAAGTGTCTTTTTTTTTTTTTTCACAAAAAGTTTATATGCTTGTACATTTCAGACAGAGATATAAAAGACAGGAAAAGTTGGGATAACTGTTACATAAAATGTATTATATAAATGCATGTATACTCACATGTATTGTTACATATTTTGAGAAGTTGTAAAATCTTTTGTATAACAAATTACACCAAGGGAGTTTTGGAGATTATTTTGTACTTACAGATGGATATCTGCTTGCTCAGGTTTTTAAAAGTGAAAGCATTAAAAGATTTGTGAAAACAGGCTTTAAAAATCTTCTCAATTATCAAAAACTCTATCAAAATGTTGTTCCACAGCCAAATTGTCAGGGAATCATAAATATTTATTATGTTTCTTCTAACCTTCAGAGACAAGAACCTAGGACTTTATCAACACATCCTAAGAATGTGAGATATTGTTATATTGAAAATATTAATGGGCTCACTCACTGAAGATGATATTTTTCAGCATTTGTTTTAGGAATGGAAAATCTCACTTGGCAATATTTAGGGAACACACATTTAACAGGGTAATATTCACAAGTAATAATGCTGCAAGGAAAATTCCAACCCAACCGTTCATATTGTTCTTTAAAACAAAGATTTTTATACAAGATCTTCCACCCTTCCCTCCCACTCCAGTGAAGTGCTAAGTCCAAGAGTATTTTGCTATCCTCATTCTTTGGAGTCTTTACTGTCCTTATTTTTGTTGACCAGTTTAGTTTAATTCACTTCAGCAGTTTGGTAGCTGATTTATCTCTTAAAAAAGAAAAAGTATTTCCCTTATGAATAATTCAAACCTTTGCTGGTTATAAAAATGCATCTTTGGCTCTCTCCACAGCCAACTGCTTCTTTCAAGTAGCAGATTCCAATCCATGAGTTTGTATCACGGGTCTGACATCTGGAAGGGGGGAGGGAATCAAACCCAAGATTTGTTTTAAACAAACTTTCATTTTCTCTTCACAGGCTCCAGGATTTGCTTTTTATTGTTGTTGTTCATCAGAAAATAAAGTAGTTAATGTTTTCTCCAGATTCTGTATTCTGGGCTTCTTTTTTTGTGTGCTGAAGTTGAAAGAGCAAAAAAACAGTAACAGAGTGTTGTAAATAAATGACTCAGGATTGAGAACATCTGCAAAATTTGGATAATAACAATATATGGGTATTTTGGGCCTATGTAGAGAAAGCAACTGCTAATTTTCACAATATCGGATTTTATCACCTTCTTAATTTGTACTTTGAAAATTAATTTTGCATAGATGAGATACATTTCTTCTTACTCTCAAGACACACTGTTTTTAATAATGTTAAAGATATTATTCAGGGCTTCCCTGGTGGCTCAGTGGTAAAGAATCTGCCTGCCAATGCAGGAGATGTGGGTTTGATCCCTAATCCAGGAAGATCCCACATGCCACAGAGCAACTAAGCCCAGGAGCCACAGCTACTAAGCTGGCATGCCCTAGAGCCCATGCTTCACAACAAGAGAAGCCACCTCAATGACAAGCCTGCACACTGCAACTAGAGAGTAGCTCCTGCTCACTACAACTAGAGAAAGCTCGCATGTAGCAACAAAGACCCAGTGCACTCAAATAATTATATATATATATATATATATATATAACTCAGATGAGTATTAAAACTTAAGTAAAATTTTCAAAGTCATATAGTGGCCTCAAACTTATTTTTTTTTCCAACTAGAAAGAGCATACACATTTGACTTGAAAGTGTTTTATGTTGTCTATAGATTGTATCAGTTCAGTTTGTATAGTATTTGTTTATTTTTCATTTGAATAAATAAATGAAGAAGTCATTCCTTTCCTTTAACAATACATATTTTAGTTACAGTCTCATAGGACTCTTTGAATACTGTCCTTCTCATCCAGTTTCAGTTTACTTTTAAAAATAGATTAAAATTTTCTACTTGCATATACAATGCATTTCATTGTTTTCTCCTCTTCATCCCTATTTGTCAAGCAGACCAGGAGTTATCGCCATTGTGACTCAGGGTTCAAAGAATGGGACAGCATGCTATATAATGGTGAAGTGAAGTGAAATGAAGTCGCTCAGTCGTGTCTGACTCTTTGCGACTCCATGAACTGTAGCCTACCAGGATCCTCCATCCATGGGATTTTCCAGGCAGGAGTACTGGAGTGGGATGCCATTTCCTTCTCCAGGGGATCTTCCCTACCCAGGGATTGAACCTGGGTCTCCTGATTTGTAGGCAGATGCTTTACCATCTGAGCCACCCAGGGAAGTCACTACCATATAATGGTAGTCGCTGGTAAACCTGCTAGAGGTCACTGTGTATAGAAAGTCTTAATTATCTTAACTTTGCCTTCATCTGTTCCTCAAAAGGCCCTACAACTGTACACTACAGAGTATAGGATATGGTTAGTAATGAATTCTAAGCTACACTAATATTTTCTCTTGGAAATAATTTCTTCTATAACATACATCTTGTTGAATTCTACCTTTAAAATACAAGATACTTCCATTTGGGACACCACAAATAGAATTGTTAAGGCAAATGAGGCCAAAAGATAGTTGAATAGACACTGTTTTCAGTCCTATTTGGGATACTTTCAGTTCTGTTTCAGACTTTTAACTGTTGGGTGACTATTTTATCCCATTGTTTAACTGCTCTATGTAGAACAAAACAGATTTACTTCCTCTGGACACAACCTAAATTCTTGTCTTTCAAGCCTTTCATGATGAAAACAAAGCTTTTGTTGCCATGTGCATGGAATGGAGTCAAGAAAAGCATTAATGACACTAAGAGGTAATCATTATTTCTGGTCTTCTTTTGAGCCCCTTGAGATTAGTTCTCAATGGGATTCTACAGTGAATGCCCCTTTATGGCTTCAGTTCAGTTCAGTCGCTCAGTCGTGTCCGACTCTTTGTGACCCCATGAACTGCAGCATGCCAGGCCTCCCTGTCCATCACCATCTCCTGGAGTTCACTCAAACTCACATCCATCGAGTCGGTGATGCCATCCAGCTATCTCACCTCTGTCGTCCCCTTTTCCTCATGCCCCCAATCCCTCCCAGCATCACAGTCTTTTCCAGTGAGTCAACTCTTCGCATGAGGTGGCCAAAGTACTGGAGTTTCAGCTTCAACATCAGTTCTTCCAAAGATCACCCAGGGCTGATCTCCTTTAGAATGGACTGGTTGGATCCAGTCCAAAGCATCAATTCTTTGGCACTCAGCTTTCTTCACAGTCCAACTCTCGCATCCATACATGACCACTGGAAAAACCATAGCCTTGACTAGATGGACCTTTGTTGGCAAAGTTAGTCTCTGCTTTTCACTATGCTATCTAGGTTGGTCATAACTTTCCTTCCAAGGAGTAAGCATCTTTTAATTTCATGGCTGCAGTCATCATCTGCAGTGATTTTGGAGCCCAAAAGGATAAAGTCTGACACTGTTTCCACTGTTTCCCCAACTATTTCCCATGAAGTGATGGGACCAGATGCCGTGATCATGTTCAACACTTCAAATAGTGGTCGGCATAGAGCAAGTGGGCAACAGCTGTCAGCTATTATTATGGCCATCGCTTCATAACATTATTTCAGTGTTGCACTGATATATCTGGAAGACTAGTTCTCCATGGGTACTTTTGTTACATGAACTCTTTGTTGCTGGAGGCAAAAAAAAAGACTAAAATTATTAAACTGTCTCTACTAGTAGAATTTTTTACTGTGAGGTTTGGTAAATGACAGGAGAGCCTGTGTTATCTGTTTGTTCCCTCAGGACACTACGGATTAGACAGAATTCTCAGTAACTTTTCTCATTTGATTTGGGCTCTTCATTAAAGTACTAGTTCCTTTTGGACAACAACTTTAAGCACCCAGAATGGTCAAATTAGGAAACCATTTTCCTGTCAAGTTGCTGCCTTTTTTCTTAATTGCAGTGTTTATTTTACATCTAGAGAGACATTGCTAGGGGGAGGCTTTTAGTTCCTCTCCTGCCAATAATTAGATGACTGTAAACAAGATAATTAGTATTTGCTTTCTTTTCTACAGCATTATAAGCAAAATGAACGTGAAAAATAGATTTTTCTACTTTTATATCCTTCACATGTTGTTGCATTTGTGGGAAACTGGAGCAATTCCAAAGAAAACCTAACAGTGTGGTTTGAGGCAAAATAAGTCCCTGTCTCTGGATTATTTAAATTTTGAATCCACCGTATGATAAATATATATTAACTTAATTCTACCTCTACCAACCTGACCTGGCCAACCTCCCTCTTTTATGAATAAGTCAATTAGGCAGAAAAAGCATAACAGGATATTTTTCAGATAAAATAATAATGATCAGTGTGATTTGTCTGAAAAGGATCTGTGGGTGTGAGCAAAACTAGTAGGAAAAAGCCATTTTGTAGTCTGTTTTGTTAAATGACAAATGTATTTCCAAGGATTGAGATACTCCCTGGTTTTGATTTATAGAGACAAAATAACAAATTGTTGTATTTCTTGTCCTAAACTTGTATCTGAAAATGCAATTAATACATATCTTATTCATTATCCTCACCTCCGTTCAGTTCAGTTCAGTGGCTAAGTCGTGTCCAACTCTTTGCGACCCCATGAATCGCAGCACGCCAGGCCTCCCTGTCCATCACCAACTCCTGGAGTTCACACAAACTCACGTCCATTGAGTCAGTGATGCCATCCAGCCATCTCATCCTCTGTCGTTCCTTTCTCCTCCTGCCTCCAATCCCTCCCAGCATCAGAGTCTTTTCCAATGAGTCAACTCTTCACATGAGGTGGCCAAAGTATTAGAGTTTCAGCTTTAGTATCAGTCCTTCCAAAGAGCACCCTGGACTGATCTTTAGAATGGACTGGTTGGATCTCCTTGCAGTCCAAGGGACTCTCAAGAGTCTTATCCAACACCACAGTTCAAAAGCATCAATTCTTTAGTGCTTAGCTTTCTTCACAGTCCAACTTTCACATCCATACATGACCACTGGAAAAACCATAGCCTTGGCTAAATGGACCTTTGTTGGCAAAGTAATGTCTCTGCTTTTGAATATGCTATCTAGATTGGTCATAACTTTCCTTCCAAGGGGTAAGCGTCTTTTAATTCAATGGCTGCAATCATCATCTGCAGTGATTTTGGAGTCCCCAAAAATAAAGTCTGACACTGTTTCCACTGTTTCCCCATCTATTTCCCATGAAGTGATGGGACCAGATGCCATCTTATTTTTCTGAATGTTGAGCTTTAAGCCAACTTTTTCACTCTCCTCTTTCACTTTCATCAAGAGGCTTTTTAGTTCCTCTTCACTTTCTGCCATAAGGGTGGTGTCATCTGCATGTCTGAGGTTATTGATATTTCTCCTGGCAATCTTGATCACTCAAAACCTAAGTCAATATTTTAAAAATGTACATTGAGGACTTACCATGTCACAAAAACAGGTACCAGGCTTCAAATATGCAAAGGAACAGATGTAGAGAACACTAAGTGGGGAAGGTGAGGGGGTTAGATGAAGTGGGAGATTGGGATTGACATATATACACTACTATGTATAAAAGATGCTTCTCTGGTGGTTCAGTGGTAAATAATCCTCCAGCCAATGCAAGGGATGTAAGATATGTGTGTTCGATCCCTGGGTTGGGAAGATCCCCTGGAGAAGGGTATGGCAACCCACTCCAACATTCTTGCCTGGAAAAAATCCCATGGACAGAGGAGCCTGGTGGGTTATAGTCCATGGGATCACAAGGAGTTGAACAAACATAGACAGGGTATTAAAAAGCAGAGATATCACTTTTTTGACAAAGGTCCGTATAGTCAAAGCTATGGTTTTTCCAGTAGTCATGTACAGATGTGAAAGTTGGACCATAAAGAAGGCTGAGCACCAAAGAATTGATGTTTTTGAACTGTGGTGCTGGAGAAGACTCTTGAGAGTCCCTTGGAGTGCAAGGACATCAAACCAGTCAATCCTAAAGGAAATCAGTCCTGAATATTCATTGAAAGGACTGATGTTGAAGCTAAAACTCCAATACTGCCCAACTGATATGAAAAGCCAACTCACTGGAGAAGACCCTGATACTGGGAAAGACTGAGGGCAGGAAGAGGAGGGGATGTGATGGTTGGATGACATCATCAACTCAATGGACATGAATTTGAGCAAACTCTGGGAGATAGCAAAAGACAGGGAAACCTGACATGCTATAGTGCAAGGGGTCACAGAGTCAGACAGGACTGACTGAACTGAACTGAACTGACTGGCTAAACTTCTCAATCCTGATGCACGTGCTATTTGTCACAGTTGAATTTTGGATTATGCATTACTATATCTTTACTAAAAATGAATAAAAACCTACTAAGTGATTTAAGTATTACACTCAACAGAAATAATTTTTCAGTTTAATTTATTTAAGCATCCAGCAGAAGATGGGCATTCAACATAGGAAAAAGATAGAGCTAATTGCTGTTTTAATATGCTCTATTTTATTTCATAGGTATTTTTGAAAGTGATTTTAGGCTTGTAGAGAAATAGAAAATGAAAGTATCTAAAAGATTTTCTCCAGTCATTGCTGTACCCAAGAGTCTAAGAGGCTCAAGATTAGGAAGATTTACCACTGACATACTGAACAGCTCAGTGGCCCACAGATAACACATGTGGAGAGTCAGAATTTGCTTTAGAAAGCATGGCAAGCAAAGGAATTAAAGAAAGTATACACTTAAAAATTTCAATGTCAAGATACCAGATGTCATATAGACACCTCAGAGTAAAATAATAATTACCCAGCTGGCAATCAGGTTGCTGCTAGGGGATAGCTATGCCATGAAAATAGTCAGGAAAGTGCAGAAGGTTGAAACTTGCTGCAGCAAAACTAAACAGACTGAAAATCTCTAACTCTGTGGGACAATTCAGATTAGATGTGATTTCGTCTACTTGCCAAACAGACTATGTTCAGAGGAAAGTTTTCTGGTACCTGGACCATGTATATGTGAGCCAGGAGATGGATGAGAGAAGAAACTTCACATTCTTAATTTGCACATTATTTGTGCTTATTCATACTGTTCATACTGTTGATGGGGTTCTCAAGGTAAGAATACTGAAGTGGTTTGCCATTCCCTTCTCCAGTGGACCACATTCTGTCATACCTCTCCACCATGACCCATCCGTCTTGGATGGCCCCACACGGCATGGCTTAGTTTCATTGAGTTAGACAAGGCTGTGGTCCATGTGATCAGATTGGCTAGTTGTCTGTGATTGTGGTTTCAGTCTGTCTGCCCTCTGATACCCTCTCTTAGCGCCTACCATCTTAATTGGGTTTCTCTTACCTTGGATGTCGGGTATCTCTTCATAGTTGCTCCAGCAAATCGCAGCCACTGTTCCTTACCTTGGGCATGGGGTATCTCCTCATTACCACCGCTCCTGACCTTGGACATGGAGTAGCTCCTCTTGGCCACTCCTGCGCTGCGCAGCTGCCACTCCCAAAAAAAGGCAATGCCAAAGAATGCTTAAACTACCACACAATTGCACTCATCTCACACGCTAGAATTCTCCAAGCCAGGCTTCAGCAATACATGAACCATGAACTTCCAGACTTTCAAGCTGGTTTTAGAAAAGGCAGAGGAACCAGAGATCAAATTGCCAACATCCACTGGATCATCGAAAAAGCAAGAGAGTTCCAGAAAAACATCTATTTCTGCTTTATTGACTATGCCAAAGCCTTTGACTGTGTGGATCACAATAAACTGTGGAGAATCATGAAAGAGATGGGAATACCAGACCACTTGACCTGCCTCTTGAAAAACCTGTATGCAGGTCAGGAAGCAACAGTTAGAACTGGACATGGAACAACAGACTGGTTCCAAATAGGAAAAGGAGTATGTCAAGGCTGTATATTGTCACCCTGCTTATTTAACTTATCTGCAGAGTACATCATGAGAAACACTGGGCTGGAGGAAGCACAAGCTGGAATCAAGATTTCTGGGAGAAATATCAATAACCTCAGATATGAAGATGACACCACCCTTATGGCAGAAAACAAATAAGAACTAAAGAGCCTCTGGTGAAAGTGAAAGAGGAGAGTGAAAAAGTTGGCTTAAAGCTCAACATTCAGAAAACTAAGATCATGGCATCCAGTCCCATCACTTTATGGCAAATAGATGGGGAAACTGTGGAACAGTGGCTGACTTTATTTTTGGGGGCTCCAAAATCACTGCAGATGGTGATTGCAGCCATGAAATTAAAAGACACTTACTCCTTGGAAAGAAAGTTATGACCAACCTAGATAGCATATTCAAAAGCAGAGACATTACTTTGCCAACGAAGGTCCATCTAGTTAAGGCTATGGTTTTTCTAGTAGTCATGTATGGACGTGAGAGTTAGACTATGAAGAAAGCTGAGCGCCGAAGAATTGATGCTTTTGAACTGTGGTGTTGGAGAAGACTCTTGAGAGTTCCTTGGACTGCAAGGAGGTCCAACCAGTCCATTCTAAAGGAGATCAGTCCTGGGTGTTCATTGGAAGGACTGATGTTGAAGCTGAAACTCCAATACTTTGGCCACCTGATGCGAAGAGTTGACTCATTGGAAAAGACCCTGATGCTAAGAAAGATCGAGGGCAGGAGGAGAAGGGGACGACAGAGGATGAGATGGCTGGATGGCATCACCGACTCGATGGACATGCGTTTGGGTAGACTCCAGGAGTTGGTGATGGACAGGGAGGCCTGGCATGCTGTGGTTCATGGGGTCGCAGAGTCAGACACGAGTTGTTCAGCCAGACTGAACAACTGAACTGAACTGAACTGTGCTTATTCTCTTATGCTCTGTTAGTTCGTTCTCCTTTAGGTGGAAAAAGGGTCAGGATTGTTCTTATCATTTCATTTTAGAGACTGGGAGACTTCCAAATTTAAGTATGCTATATGATTTCTTTTAATATGGCAAAACATGCACTTAACTATTAAGTGTGACGCTGCCACACATATGTGCATGCATACTAAGTCACTTCAGTCATGTCCAACTTTTTGTGACCCTGTAGACTATAGCCCTCCAGGCTCCTCTGTCCATGGGATTCTCCAGGCAAGAATACTAGAGTGGGTTGCCACTTCCTCCTCCAGGGGATCTTCACAACCCAGGGATCAAACCTGGGTCTCCTGTGGCTCCTGCGTTGCAGGCAGGTTCTTTAGCACTGAGCGACCTGGGAAGCCCGCCACACACATGCCCCCCACGTATAAAAAGAATCTTTATACTGTTTATAATATATATTAATTACTTTTTCAAATCTTATTTCCATGATGCTATCAACATTGCAGAAGCCCTTAAAAATATAAGTAGATATTATAGATTTAGATTGCTTTATAACTTTCTGAAACTGCCACTCTGATGACCTTTTACAATGTATGAATTAATTGTACTTATGCTGGTTTTTCTTTGGGAGTGATGTCCTCAGAAAATAGAAATAGGATTAATCTTTATGATTTTAAGAATGGGCAGTCTGGTTATGAATAGTGCTGTACAGGGCAATGGCGACCCACTCCAGTACTCTTGCCTGGAAAATCCCAGGGACGGGGAAGCCTGGTGGGCTGCCATCTATGGGGTTGCACAGGGTCGGACATGCCTGAAGCGACTTAGCAGCAGTAACAGCAGTGCATTTAAGTAAGTATTTGTACCTTAACAAGAATGCACATGTACATGGACAAGCATACTTCTGAAACACCGGTCTTATGAGAAAACTTCACTGTCAAGGTAAAGTCAAGTAGCGTGTCACCCTTTGCTATGGTCAGCTTACCATAACATTAAAGTTATAGCACTTAGCACAGGAAATATAAATAGATGACACAATAAATATTTGTTAGATGAATAGATGTACTGCCAAATTGTTTAAATAATATAATTTAATCAAAACAAGGTGATACTATGACACTGGAAAAAAATATGAAACAACCATTTTGAGACATTGGCAATAGAAAACACAGAGTAAACATTTTTGTAGAATACCATTTGTAGATTTTTTTTACCAATCCACACATTTATTCATAATATCTATCTGAAAAAATTACCATAGATTAATATTGTCAACTTTGGCTTCAAAGCAAATATTAAGAGGAGGGTTTTAAATGTCCAAAGCCCAGGCCACACCTCAGACCAACTAAATCAGAACATTTGGGATAGGAGCCAGGCATCAGTATTTTTTTAGAGGTTCCTGGGGGCTTCCACTGTTACAGCTCTGGTTGAGATCCATGATCTTAGAGAGTACCATTAAACTTGACTTTGGTCTGGATGAAATGTATAATAAATACTTGTGCTTTTATCTTATAGCACTTACTTTTAAATCTTTACTTTTTATGCTGATCACATTGCATCAAAATTGTGTTATCAGTTGCTACTCCAGTAAGCTGAAATCTTCTTCAAGCAGGGACAGTATCTTATTCAGTTCAGTTGCTCAGTCGTGTCCGACTCTTTACCACCCCATGGACTGCAGCATGCCAGGTTTCCCTGTCCATCACCAACTCCCAGAGCTTGCTCAAACTCATGTCCATCGAGTTTGTGATGCCATCTGACCATCTCATCCTCTGTCACCCCTTCTCCTCCTGCCTCAATCTTTCCCAGCATCAGGGTCTTTTCCAATGAATCAGTTCTTCACATCAGATGGCCAAAGAATTGGGGCTTCAGATTCAGCATCGATTCTTCCAATGAATATTCAGGACTGATTTCCTTTCCTGAATATCTTATTAATCATTGTGTACTACTGTCAGCATCTACTATTTATAAATATCTGTTCAGGGAGATAATGAATTAATGAAGTGATTTGAAAATTGAATGAAAACCAACAGATTTCTGCATACAGACATGGTGGAATAATTGGTAATAGAATAGCCCTTCTAACATAAAAAAACTATTAAAGTAGACAAAACATATGAAACAACTATTTACAGACCTTGGATAACAAGTGGGGCAGGACTGTTGTACCTGAGAGAAGGCAAACAAAGTGACTGGGTTTATGTCTGGAAACACTTTCCAGATCATGTCCCAGGGTTGGATGCCAAGAGGAGCATCAAGATCTCTTGCTGACTTGCAGAGACCAAGATTGTTCAGAGTTACTGAAGGAGCTGGAATTTGTGGGGCAGGGAACTGACAAAAAAGACTTTACAAAGCAAATGAACTCCAAAAATCTGCATTAGGAATCTGCTTGAATCTTTGACTGACTATTAAGCCATTACATGTATAGCTTAGAATATTCTAGGTCAGGAAAAGAAGAAGAAATTTGTGATCTATAACTAGGCAAGAATTATTCAATAGCAAAAATGGGATTAAATGACATTTAGAAAGCTATTATAAATACCTTTGTTAATTTAAATAAAATATGAATATAACAAAAATCATAGAAAATGGAAATTATGAAAAGGAATAATTTAGGAATTTTATGACTGGAAGATATAATATCTGAAATGAATAATTAATGGTAAAGACTCAACAGCAGAGTAGAAAAGATTGGTATGGAAGATGTCTGTGAACTGAAGACAGAACAGTAGAAACTATCCACATTGGGGCACACAGAGAAAAAAGATGAGATAGATGAGGGATGATAGATGAGAGAGATAGATATCATATATATATATATATATATATATATATATATGTATATACACATCATAAATAAATAAAATACATATCAATGATAGCATAAAGGGCTGAAGAGAGAGAGAAAAAAAGTATACTGGTGTCACCTTCTTATATACAAAGATAACAATACTGACACATTGCATGTTATAATTAAAAGATGAACATTATAAACTTCAGTGGAATAGTTTGAAAAAGAAAAAGTTATTTAAATAATAAATAGTATAGTAATAAAATAAAATATAAAAGATGCAGTGAAACAACAGAAAATGAGCAAAAGTAACAGATAATGTATGGGTCAAATAGAAAAACAATACTGGATGATAGACTGAAATCCAAGCTTATCAAATATGAAGTTAAATGTACATGCACTAAAAATTTCAATTAAAAGGCAAAAAGTTTAAATGATAAGACTATATGCTGTTTACAAAGCATGAACATGAACCTTTACTAAAAAGATACAGATAGGATAAAAATAAAATAATGATAAAGACAAAACATGCAAATCATAAAAATAAGAATGCTGGAAAATCTATATTAATATCAAAGTAGGCTTCAGGATCAGAGAAGGCAATGGCACCCCACTCCAGTACTCTTGCCTGGAAAATCCCATGGACGGAGGAGCCTGGTAGCCTGCAGTCCATGGGGTTGCTGAGAGTTGGGCACACCTCAGTGACTTCCCTTTCACTTTTCACTTTCATGCATTGGAGAAGGAAATGGCAACCCACTCCAGTGTTCTTGCCTGGAGAATCCCAGGGACGGCGGAGCCTGGTGGCCTGCTGTCTATGGGGTCGCACAGAGTCGGACACGACTGAAGCAACTTAGCAGCAGCAGGCTTCAGGATAAGGAATATTACTAGAGTTAAAGACAGTTATAATTATAAGATCTTGAATTCATTTAAAATACATAGCAATTATAAATGTATACAGCCTATTAATAAATCTAGGCATATATGTGAAATAAACACCAACAGAACTAAAAGTATAAATAGACAAACCAACAAAGTTGTAGTTTTCAACATTTTCTCTTTGTAATTTATAGAACAATGAGACAGAAAGGCAGTAAAGGGTAAAATATTAGAATTATACTAATATTCAACTATAACAAATTTACATTTTTTAGAACCATAACAAAAAACACCCACATAGTACATATTCTTTTCAAGTACCCATGGCATGTTTACCAACAGTGATTATATTCTGGGTCATAACAAGCCTCAATACATTTTGAAAGGACTGGAAGAGTGCAGGATCTGATCTTTGGCCAAACGAATTAAATAGGAAATCAGTAGCAAAAGATCCCAGGAAAATTACCAGGTATTTATAAATATTTAGGAATTATACACTTCTATATACACATGGGTAAAATTATACACTTCTATTATACACATGGGTAAAAGAGGAAATCACAAGTAAAATTATAAAATATATTGAACTAAGCACTATTGTAAAGTAAAATAAAGTAAAAATAAAAATTAAAATATATATATATATTGAACTAAGTAAAAATAATCTGAACACATCAAAATTTGTAGAATGCAATAAAGCAACACTAAAAATAAAATAAAAAGCTTAAATGCTTACATTAGAACAAATTTGCAAAATAAAATACCTACCAACTATTTATGATCCGTTGGATGATCAAAAAAGGAAGAGAGTTCCAGAAAATCATCTACTTCTGTTTGTTGACTATGCCAAAGATATTGACTATGTGGACCACAAAAAAATGTGGAAAATTCTGAAAGAGATGGGAATACCAGACCACCTGACTTGCTTCTTGAGAAATCTGTAAAAGGTCAGGAAGCAACAGTTAGAACTGGACATGGAACAACAGACTGGTTCCAAATCAGGAAAGGAGTACATCAAGGCTGTATACTGTCACCCTGTTTATTTAACTTTTATGCAGAGTACACCATGAGAAATGCTGGGTTGGAAGAAGCACAAGCTGGAATCAAGATTGCGGGGAGAAATATCAATAACCTCAGATATGCAGATGACACCACCTTTATGGTAGAAAGCGAAGAAATAAAGAGCTTTTTGATTAAAGTGAAAGAGAAGAGTGAAAAAGTTGGCTTAAAACTCAACATTCAGAAAACTAAGATCATGTCATCTGGTCACATCACTTCATGGAAAATAGATGGGGAAACAGTGGAAACAGTGGCTGACTTTATTTGCGGGGGGTGGGGGGGGGTCCAAAATCACCACAAGTGGTGACTGCAGCCTTGGAATTAAGATACCTGCTCCTTGGAAGAAAACCTATGACCAACCTAGACAGCATATTAAAAAGCAGAGATGTTACTTTGCCAACAAATGTCCATCTAGTCAAAGCTATTGTTTTTCCAGTAGTCATGTATGGATGTGACAATTGGACTATAAAGAAAGCTGAGCACTGAAGAGCTTATGCTTTTGAACTGTGGTGTTGGAGAAGACTCTTGAGAGTACCTTGGACTGCAAGGAGATCCAACCAGTCCATCCTAAAGGAAATCAGTACTGAATATTCATTGAAAGGACAGATGCTAAAGCTGAAACTCCAATACTTTGGCCACCTAATGCGAAGAACTGACTCATTTGAAAAGACCCTGATGCTGTGAAAGATTAAAGGCAGGAGGAGAAGGGGATGACAGAGGATGAGATGATTGGATGGCATCACCGACTCAATGGACATGAGTTTGAGTAAGCTCCAGGAGTTAGCGATGGACGGGGAGGCCTGGTGTGCTGCAGTCCATGGGGTCGCAAAGAGTTGGACACGACTGAGCAACTGAACTGAACTGAACTCAACCAACTATTTAAAAAGAAATAACACCGATTCTGAACAAATTACTCCAGAGAATAGAAGAGTAAACATTCCAAAACTGATCATATAAAGCCATTGTAATCCTGATACCAAAACCAGCCAAGAAAATCATGATAAAAGAAAATTATAGATAGCTGTACCTCATGATGGGGCTTCAACAGCAGCTCAGTGGTAAGGAATTCAGCTGCAATGCAGGAGACTCGGGTTTGATCCTTGGGTCGAGAAGATACTCTGGAGGAAGTTATTGCAACCCACTTCAGTATTCTTACCTGGAGAATCCCATGGACAGAGGAACCTGGCGGGTTACAGAGTTGGACATGACTGAAGAATTGGACATCACTGAAGCAACTGAGCATGCACACACATACACAGATAAATATCACAAATATCTATACACCTATACATCATGAACATCCACAAATATCTATAAGTATTAGCAGAAATAATTCTGAAATATATAGGTTATTACTAAGTGAAAAGGTAAGCTTTATCTCATGAAGGAAGATTTACTTATCATTCATAAATCAAGCAATGTAATTTATCATTTTAATGCTAAAAAGATAACCAAAACATAATTATCTCAATAGTTTCAATAAAACATTTGACAAAATGTAAAAATAATTTATTATAAAAATTGAACATCCTTCACCCCATAATGGTAGGCTACAGTCGATGGGATAGCAAAGAGTCGGACACAACTGAGTGACCTCACTTTCCCTTTTACCCCATAAAGGGCATCTATTAATAACCCACAGCCAATATATGCAATGCTAAAGGAGGGAAAGCTGTATTCCTGATTGGAACTGGAGCAAGGAGATTCCCATTTCTCTTCACTTTTACCCTGGAGGTCCTAGACAGCTCAACAAATAAAGAAATAAAAATGCATGAGGAAATGAGAACCTACTGCATAGCACAAGGAATCATACTTAATGCACTGCAGTGACCTGAATGGGAAGGGAGTCCAAAAGGGAGAGGATGTATGTATGTGTGCATGTGTTCAGTCACGCGTTTGTGTCCAACTCTTTTGCAACCCCAGGGACTGTAGTCCGCCAGGCTCCTCAGTCCATGGAAGTTTCCAAGCAAGAACACTGGACTGGGTTGCCATTTCCTCCTCCAGGGGATGTTACCAACCCATGGATCGAACCCGTGTCTGTTGCATCTCCTGCACTGGCAGGCAGATTCTTTACCACTGTGCCACCTGGGAAGCCCACATATAATGTATGGTTGATTCATTTTTCTGTACAGTAGAAACTAACACAAATTGTAAACCAACTATATGCCAATAAAAGTTAATTATAAATAAAATAAACTAGTCCCTCACAATTTTTGTTTCTCATAATAATTTTTAAGCTAAGAAAAATGCATGATGACTGGAGAAGTAGAAATCTTTACTAAACATGATTGTCCATGTGCAAAATCCAAAGGAATCTATTTATCACCTGTCTATCTATGGGCTTCCCTGGTGGCTCAGAGGTTAAAGCGTCTGCCTCCAATGTGGGAGACCTGGGTTCAATCCCTGGGTCAAGAAGATCCCCTGGAGAAGGAAATGGCAACCCACTCCAATATTCTTGCCTGGAGAATCCCATGGATGGCGGAGCCTGGTAGGCTACAGTCCATGGGGTCTCAAAGAGTTGGACATGACTGAGCAATTTCACTCACTCAGTATTTATGCTAAAATTAGTAAGATCAACAAAATCAAGTTTTGAAAAGGCTTCCCTGGTGATTCAGTGGTAAAAAATCCGCCTGCCAATGCAGGCAACCCAAGTTTGATCCCTGGGTCAGGAAGATCCCCTGGAGAAGGAAATGGCAACCCACTCCAAAATCCTTGCCTGGAGAATCCCATGGACAGAGGAGCCTGGCAGGCTACAGTTCATGGGGTTGCAAGAGTTAGACATGACTTAGTGACTAAACAACAACAACAAAATGATGTAGATCCACCAAAACTTGCACAACTTGCTACCTCTGATCAAGTGTATTAATATTATTTTGCTAGGCCTGATGTAACAAATAGCACAGATTGGGAAGCTTAAACAACAAATTTATTTCCTCACAATCATAGATGCTTGAGGTTCAAGGTTAAGGTGTCCACAAGATTGATTTCTTCTGCGATCTCTCTCTTCGACTTATACATAACCATTTCCTTCCTCTTTCTTCACACCATCTTTCCACTGTACACTGTACTAATCCACTATTTTTATAAAGACACCAGTCATACTGGATGTGGGCCCACATGTGTGACCTCATTTCACCTTCAGTTCAGGTCAGTCCAGTCACTCAGTTGTGTCTGACTCTTTGCAACCCCATGGACTGCAGCACACCAGGCCTCCATGTCCATCCTCAACTCCTGGAACTTGCTTAAATTCATTTCCATTTAGTCGGCAATGCCATCCAACCATCTCACCTCTGTCATCCCCTTCTCCTCCTGCCTTCAATCTTTTCCAGCATCAGGGTCTTTTCAAATGAGTCAATTCTTCACATCAGGTGGCCAAAGTATTGGTGTTTCAGCTTCAGCATCAGTCCTTCCAATGAATATTCAGGGCTGATTTCCTTTAGGATGGACTGGTTGGATCTCCTTGCAGTCCAAGGGACTCTCAAGAGTCTTCTCCAACACCACAGTTCAAAGGCATCAATTCTTTGGCACTCAACTTTCTTTATAGTTCAACTGTCATAGCCATACATGACTACTAGAAAAACCATAGCTTTGACTAGATGGACCTTTGTTGGCAAAGTAATGTCTCTGCTTTTAAATATGCTGTCTAGGTTGGTCATAACTTTTCTTCCAAGGAATAAGCATCTTTTAAGCTGCACTCACCATCTGCAGTGATTTGGGAGCCCAAAAAAATAAAGTCAGCTACTGTTTCCACTGTTTCCCCATACTACTTACCATGAAGTGATGAGACCAGATGCCATGATCTTTGTTTTCTGAATGTTGAGTTTTAAGCCAACTTTTTCACTCTCCTCTTTCACTTTCATTGCTGCTGCTGCTGCTAAGTCACTTCAGTCATCTCTGACTCTCTGCAACCCCATAGACGGCAGCCCACCAGGCTCCCCCATCCCTGAGATTCTCCAGGCAAGAACACTGGAGTGGGTTGCCATTTCCTTCTCCAATGCATGAAAGTGAAAAGTCAAAGTGAAGTCGCTCAGTCATGTCCAACTCTTAGTGATCCCATGGACTGCAGCCCACCAGGCTCCTCCTCCCATGGGATTTTTCAGGCAAAAGTACTGGAGTGGGGTGCCATTCTCACTTTCATCATTTCACCTTAATTACCTCTTTAAAGTCTTTGTGTCAAAATGCAGTCACATTTTGTAGTAACAGGGTTTAGGAGTACAACACTGAATACCGGGGGACACAATTCAGCCTAAACACGTAGCAAAACCACAATTCTTTTTTTTTTTTTTTACTTTATTTTAGTTTATAATACTGTATTGGTTTTGCCATACATTGACATGAATCCACCTTGGGTGTACATGAGTTCCCAAACATGAAGGCCCCTCCCACCTCCCACCCCATATCATCTCTCTAGATCATCCCAGTGCACCAGCCCCAAGCATCCTGTATCCTGCATCCTGCATCAAACATAGACTGGTGATTCGTTTCTTACATGATATTATACATGTTTCAATGCCATTCTCCCAAATCATCCCACCCTCTCCCTCTCCCTCAGAGTCCAAAAGTCCGCTCTACACATCTGTGTCTCTTTTACAATTCTTATTAAATCTAACTCTCCCACAACTTTGCATTTATTTTTAAATGCGTGTATGTTAAGTCACTTCAGTCATGTCTGACTCTTTGTGACCCTATGGACTGTAGCTACCAGGCTCCTCTGTCTAGGAGATTCTCCAGGCAAAAATCCTGGAGTGGGTTACCATGCCCTCCTCCAGGGGATCTTTCTGATCCAGGGATTGAACCCAGGTTTCTTATGTCTTCTGCATTGGCGGATGGGTTCTTTACCACTAGTGCCACCTGGGAAGCCCCATTTTCGAGTAGCTGAATGTAATTTTAAGGAAAAGGTACCACGACAGTGACTGGTCAGGTGGGCCCTCAATATATCCTAGCAATCACACAACTTTTCCCTAGTCCAGTTATTCTAACTCCCCTATTATTTCATGCCTTCCCTGACTCCAATACTTTACCTCTCAACGTCATTCCCTCCTTTTCTTTTCATAAAATTTTTGGTCAAGCTGCTCAGCATATGGGATCTTAGTTTCCTGACCAGAGATCAAGCTCAGGCTCTCTGTATGGAAAGCTCAAAGTCTTAACTACTGGACCACCAGGGAAATCCCTCCATCCCCTCTCTTAGTTCACAGTCCTTTTACTTCACTGAGAAAATAAAGCCTATCTTGAAGAATATTCATAACTCCATAGCATCCACTCGCCTACCTACATCTTCAGCTACCTTCAACCTTCCTTATTATTATGGATGGCATTTCCATGCAGCATGTTGGTTGGTCTACAGGGTACAGTTCTCACCTCGAGTGTGAGAGGTCCCAGGTTCAGATCCTGGACAAGCCCCAAAGATGAAAGGTTGTCGCTATGAGCTGTGAACAATGCTGGGATTCTTTGCCTTTGGAGAAGAATTCAATCCAGGGCCAGTGACAAGGCTTGATTGCTCAGAGCTTTTGTGTAAGAAAGTTTTATTAAAGTATAAAACAGATAGAGAAAGCTTCTGACATAGACATCAGAAGGGGGCACAAACAGTGCCTCTTTGCTAGTTTTTAGCAAGAAGTTATATATCTATTAGCAAGATGCTAATTAGAGAAAGGAAATGTCTCAAGAGAGTGGCACCAGGCCCCTCACCCACAACATGCATTTTGAGATAGCATTGGTACAAGGAGAGCCATCCCGGGCCATAAAACAATTGACATGAATCTTGAAGAAAGGCAGGTTTCTGAGCAAATACATAGTTTCATTAACATAGCTTAAGAGAACATTTCCATGAGTAAAACATACTGGTTTGTTGAGCCATTATTGGTTCTGAGTCTTAGGCAGAACCAACTTGAAGAAAGACAGAGTCTAAGGTAAATACATAGTTCATTAACGTGTAGCTTAAGTAAAACATTTCCATAAGAAAAATGCATTGGTTAGTTCAAGGTTTGAGAAAAGTTCAGGTGGAACCAGGTGTTGTCATGACAACACAGAGTTTTAAAAGAAACCTCTTTTTAATTTTGTATAAAGAAGGGAAAAATGTCTGACACTTGTAGTTTCTTTCCTCCTGCCACTTAAGAGAGGGATAAAAAATGTCTGACACTGCAGCCTATTTTCTCCATTTGGGGACCCCCTAGCCTTCCTGCCTGTTACCCTCTCAATAGGACAACCTGTATCCCCAAGGCAAGGTTCCTCATAGATGACTTACTCAAGGCTATTATTCCCACTATTCTTGTTTTTGTCTCCTGCATCATTTCCCCTTTCAGCTAGTCTGTTCTATTGATCCCACAAACATGCTGATATCTATCTCTGCTTTAAAAAGTTGCTTTTGTTCCTCTTTACTTCTCTAGATGTCATTCCATTTCTCTTTATCCTTTTATGTATCACAGTTCCTGAAGGACCTGAGCATCTGCTCTTTACCTCTGCTGTTTTTCCTTCTGATGGCTCTTAAATCCAACTCCCGATTAGGTTTTTCAACCACCATGTTTCCAAAATTATTTTCATTAGCTCATTAATGATCTACACGTTGCTGAATCGGGCATGGTAATCTTTCTTAACCTATCAGCAGTATTTGACAAATGTTCACACTCTCCTCTTTGAAGCACTATTTCCCTGCCAGCTTTATCGAGATATGATTGACATGTAACACTCATAGGTTTAAGGTGTACAACATGGCAACTTGATTCGTGTATATATTGCAAAATTGTTATCACAGTAAGTGTATTTAACATATCCATCATCTTACATAACTGCTTTTTGTGTGTACATGATCAGAACATTTAGACTTACTCTCTTCACAACTTTAAAGTTGTGAAGATAAAATAATAAATACCATTATCTGTGCTGTACTTTAGATCCTCAGAACTTAATTCCTATTATAACTGGAAATTTGCACCCTTTGACCAAATTTTCTGAATTTCCTTCATCCCCCAGTGCTTGGCAACCACCATTTTACTATTTCTATGAGTCTGACTTTTTAAAAACATGGCTTCAGGAAACCCCAGTTACACTCACTGGCTGTATCATCTCAGTCACTTTCAGTATTTACTACTCATGTCAGAGACTTCTAATTTAGGGTTACCATTAGACCTCTTCCCTTTCTAGCCCTTCAACTTTGGTGTCAGGACGCTTTAAAAACAATCTCTGAATCAACTCCAGGCAGTTCTTCTTCTCTGAATTACTCTCTTATATCCAACTGATTACTCAGCATCTCCACTTGGATGGTTAAGAGACATTTTGCACTTAAAATGAAGAGAACTCAGCTATTCATCTTGCCTCACAAACCTGTTCTTCAGTCTTCCTCAAGCCAATTATTGGCAATTCCCTCTGTCTAGTTATTTAGGCTAAAAACCTTGTAGTCGGTTTCGACTCCTCTCTTTTTCAATGTCTTTCATGCAATCTGTTTGTTAACAAACTTTATGGGGTATAAGTTCAAAACATATGCAGAATCTCACTCACTTCTGACCTGGACCACTGCAATCGTTTTCTAACCTACTCCTAACCTTTCCTTACTCTAGTCTATTCTCAACAAAGTATCCAGAATGAACCTGAAAAATAGATTAGATCGTATTACTTCGCAATTCAAAACTCTCCAGCACCCTCTACCAGAGTAGAAACTAAAGCCATTATAATGGCTAACAAATGTCAGGAATTTTTCCCTCTTCAAGTCTCTGGCCTCATCCTCTATTATCTCCATTCTGATCACTCTTCTCCAGGCACTTATTCTCTTTGTGATTCCTTGACTCTTTAATCACTTGCTCAACTCATCTGCTGTTGTGTCTGCCTACATTGCTTTTTCTCTGGAAATGCACATGCCTTAGTTACTCCCTCATCTGCTTCTCATTTTTATTCAAATAATCACTCTCAAAATAAGGCCTTTCATGGCCCTTCTTTTAAAAACATCAAACCTTCCTTAATACTCCTTGTTCCTCTCCCTTGCCTTATGTTTCTCTATGGTACTACCATCTAACAAAAGTGTTTTACTTATTTATTTTCTTTACTGTCTCTTTTCTCATTATAGAATTTAAGCTCTATGAAAGTAGGTAATTAATAAGTACTAAAGGCTTATTGTTTCTTTTTATTATCGCTTTTGTTGTAGTATCCACAAGTGTGTCTGTCACAAAGTATGTCCTCAGCAAATATTCTTTGAATGAATGTAGTCCAGTTTCCCCACTTGAAGAAGTTTACTTAGGCTTTTTCTTCTGACATAATCTCTCTAGATGAATTTGATCTGCATTGAATCTTGATACGAAAGCACAATAAAGTTAATTTAACTTGCTATGTTATCTTTATACATTAATAGAATAAATTATGTAGTAAGTACAACTTAGTGACTGAAGAACAGCTCTATAAGATACTGTAGAAAAAGAGGTCATTGTTTAGCAGAATAAAAATAATAACTTTCTCAATATTAAAACAGACCTCAATAGCAATGTTACATCTTTTATTTAATCAAATTATTTAAAAATATGTTTATAAATGGACAGTATGATTCATCACAGGGCAAATCACTATATTCTATTTTGTAAGCCTCAAACAAATCAAGTTCAAACTATAAATATTGGAAGTAATCCTTTACCTTAAGCAGCAAGCACATATTGAACCACTGTGATAATCACATTCACATTTCACTTAGCAAATATTAATAGATGGAAATAACAATAGTGCATATTACTCATGACCTTTCAACAGAGAAAATTAAACTATACCTTAAATTGTAACTAGACATGTAAAACATTATATCTGTTTGCTTTCTCAACCATTAACATTCAGAGCTTTGATTAATTAAGGCAACATCGTTGTTGCTGTTAAAGCAACATTACAGCTGAATAATTTTGTCATTCACTTAGTTGAACAATATGATAGGATGGTTATATATACTCATCAGTTCAGTTCAGTTCAGTCGCTCAGTCGTGTCTGACTCTTTGCGACCCCATGAATCGCAGCATGCCAGGCCTCCCTGTCCATCACCAACTCCCGGAGTTCACTCAGACTCATGTCCATCGAGTCAGTGATGCCATCCAGCCATCGCATCCTCTGTCGTCCCCTTCTCCCTCCTGCCCCCAATCCCTCCCAGCATCAGAGTCTTTTCCAATGAGTCAACTCTTCGCATGAAAATACATGCAAATTTTAACTTTAAAAAGTGTTTAGAATTGGCCAAATAATTTAAGACTATTTCAGAAAGTGGAAGCAATATTGGATTAAGAATCACAATGCCTACATTATATTTTCTAACTCTGCCACTGTTGGAACTTAACCTATTAGAACTAGAGTACATGGTAATATGGGGCTTCCCAGGTGACCAGTGGTAAAGAATTTGCCTGCAATGCAGGAGGCATGGGTTCAATCCCAGGGAAGATCCCCTGGAGGAGAAAATGGCAACCCACTCCACTATTCTTGCCTGGAGAATCCCTTGGACAGAGGAGCCTGGTGGGCTACAGTCCATGGGGTTTCAAAGAGTCAGACATGACTTAGGGACTAAACAACAACAATCTTAAGTCCCTAGTCTTTTTATATGTAAATATTAATACTGTTGTTCTCTTATAGTTCATCTGTTATATGAGTGTTATTTTTACCACATTTACAAATTTTTAGTCTCTGAAATCAAATTGCACCTTTTCAGGTAATGATTTTATTTTTTTGAAATTAATGTCAAATTTGAGAAACTAGAAATTTCTAATATTTTATGGGAAAGAAAATACTTTCCACTTTTTTCAAAATTCCCTTTTACTTAGTTAATCCTTGCCTACCTTTCAATTCTCAATTCAGCTGTTACTTCCTAAAGGAAGTTGTCCCTGATCTCATCTGTTACATTATTCAGCACTGTCAAACAGAACTTTCAGTAATGATAGAAATGTTCTATATTTTGCTATCCAACATGGTAGTCAATAGCCACATGTAGCTACTGAGGATTTGGAATGTGGAGACTGTGATTGAGGAACTGAATTTTAAAATTTTATTTATATTTCAGTTCAGTTGCTCAGTCGTGTCCAACTCTTTGGGACCCCATGGACTGCAGCATGCCAGGCTTCCCTGTCCATCACCAACTCCTGGAGCTTGCTCAAACTCATGTCCATTGAATCTGTGATGCCATCCAACCATCTCATCCTCTGTCATCCCCTTCTCCCGCCTTCAAACTTCCCCAGCATCAGGGTCTTTTCCAATGAGTCAGTTGTTCGCATCAGGTGGCCAAAGTATTGGAGCTTCAGCTTCAGCATTAGTCCTTCCAATGACTATTCAGGACTGATTTCCTTTAGGATAGACTGGTTGGATCTCCTTGCAGTCCAAGGGACTCTCAAGAGTCTCCTCCAACACCACAGTTCAAAAGCATCAATTCTTTGGCACTCAGCTTTCTTCAGAGTCCAACTCTTACATCCAGACATGACTACTGGAAAAACCATAGCTTTGACTAGACAGACCTTTGTTGGCAAAGTAAATACGCTGTCTAGGTTTGTCATGGCTTTTCTTCCAAGGAGCAAGCGCCTTTTAATTTCATGGCTGCACTCACCATCTGCAGTGATTTGGGAGTCTAAGAAAATAAATTCTGTTTCCATTGTTTCCCCATCTATTTGCCATGAAGTGATGGGACCAGATGACGTGATCTTCATTTTCTGAATATTGAACTTTAAGCCAATTTTTTCATTCTCCTCTTTCACTTTCATCAAGAAGGGCTCTTTATTTCTTCTTTGGTTTCTGCCATAAGGGTGGTGTCATCGGCATACCTGAGGTTATTCATATTTCTCCTGGCAATCTTGATTCCAGCTTGTGCTTAGTTAGTGGCTATCATATTGGATAGCACAGTTCTAAACCTTAACCCTCTCCTTCACCCTATTCGTAATGCTTATGACTTTGCATTTCTTTGTGAAATGACTTGAGTAACATCTCACCCCACCTTTAGCATTTAATTATCACAATGAAACTGGGCCATGTAAATTTTACTTATCTTATATCTTAAGGACCTAGCCAAACGTGTGGCAAAAATAAATGCTTAATAACTTATCGTGGTAGAGCTGCTGCATTGTCTAACTTAAGGGGCACCATCCATATTTCTCTGTATGTAAATAGCACTTGCATGGAATTGTTCAGCGCATTTGTGGCTAATGGGATGGCATGACAGGGTGGCTCTCCACCAAGGTAAAGCAGGGAGGGAAGTTTACTAAGAGTGGAATCTACAACAGAGAAAGGGTCATTGTTCATGCCTCCCCTTTCTAAAAGAGCTTAGTGATTAGCAATGAAGCATTAGGATTTACTAAGTAAGAATCTAACATCATTTAAAGTTTGGTTTCGAACACTTATTGATTGACCTATGTAAGTAAGTATTCTAATTTGTATATTGATAGCCAACAATTTCAAGACAATATGCTTTAATCTAGGGATTTTCATTATATACGTAAGAGCCTATAAAAAAAAAAAAAAACAGAAGATGAACCAAGGCTTTCCTTAAGATACTGTGTGTCACAGCCAATCATGAACTGTCTATGACTTGTTTCTTTTGCATTCATACAGTTTCCTTTAAATAAAATTCTAAAAATCTAAAATATAAAATACAAGGGGATTTCCAAATTGTTAAACAAATGCTACTGAAAGATCACAAGCCATCTTACTTGAGCCTTAAATATATATATGTTCACATATGAAATCCAGTAATTTTTTTTGCTGTTCTTAACATAATCCCTTTAATTCAAAAGATATCATTTTTTCATTTAGAATAAAAATTAAGTTACTGAGTAGAGGCTATCTTCAGTGACTGTTAATTTTCCAAGAGGTAAGCATCTTGTAACTTTCTCTCTTTAGGCTACTTGTAGCAAATCTATTGGTTTCAACTTCCTTCTTTTTGACCTTTCTCTCTGACTCATCCTACCATCACCCACCAGATCTTTCAAGAAAAGGAAAGTTAATAACTAGGTTCCAAGCCAAGAATGAGATTAGATTCACACTTAAGCGAGGGAAGGTGAGGTTTGAATTTTGAAAAGAAGCCCTTCAAGGGTCATGTAATTACTAGGGTGTTATCAAAAAATTATTACTGTTGCATATTCCTCATTTAGGAGGCGGGTGCTACAATGCCACAGGGCAGTGGAAAGTTATAAATGGTGACATGCAAATGAGCCAGGCAAACACATACATTGGTGTTCAGCTGCCCCATCTGCTAATGGGAAATGCAACATCAGAAAGCATGCCTTTCATGGAGAATGACATATCTAGGACGTTGGCGGGGATTTATAGCCAACCATCTTTTTGCTGCTTCATTGGCTTTTACAATTCATTTCAATTTTCACTTATAGGAAAAAATAATGGTGCATAGATTAGCATAGATTCCCCCTCGTCATGCTTCTTTTGGCTGTTTCTTTTACTTGTGATTAATTTTTAAAATTCAGTTAATTTATTTATGTGATAGTTCTTGAGAGTCATGACTTGGAAAATAATTTTGCCTTCATAAAGACTTGCCTCCATAACAATATTCTTATATTCTTGTACTAAGCAATTGCTCTGCTCTTTAAATTCTCCCTTGACTTAAACACCCACGCTCCTTAAAAAAAAAAAAAAAACTAAAGAATCTAGTTCCAGATTTTTTTTTTTGTTGCTGTTGGTTAAAGAAAGGAAAAAGAGGATAAATTTTAAAATGACAAGCTTCTAGACTAATGTATAAAAGGTCTGGAAATCACAAATCATTTAGTGCTTCCTGTATAAAAACATTAATTCTTAGGAAAATGTTTTATTCCAATTTAATCAGTACCTCCAGAGAAGGCAATGGCACCCCACTCCAGTACTCTTGCCTGGAAAATCCCATGGACGGAGGAGCCTGGTAGGCTGTGGTCCATGGGGTCGCTAAGAGTCGGACACGACTGAGCAACTTTGCTTTCACTTTTCACTTTCATGCATTGGAGAAGGAAATGGCAACCCACTCCAGTGTTCTTGCCTGGAGAATCCCAGGGACGGGGGAGCCTGGTGGCTGCCATCTATGGGGTCACACTGAGTCAGACACGACTGAAGTGACTTAGCAGCAGCAGCAGCAATCAGTACCTCAGAGATGCCATCTGAATCTTTTGAGATTTTTGCAACCGTTAATTCTGACCCAGTTTTTTAATTTTTAAGGTGTTGAAGAAATACTACTTTCTGCATGTAAATAGGAAATCAAAACCATTTGAAATAGGTTATCTCTTGTTATCTACTTGACTGGTAGACTTAAGCATATTATTTTACTTTTACCTGAAGGAATACTGATAGCACAAATTATATACCCTGAGACCAAATAATTAAAATGTGAAGAGACTCATTTCATTTACAGCAGCATTTCATAAAGCCCTGAAAACAAGTAGTATGTGAATATACATTAAACTATTATTTGTGCTATTATTACATTATATTTCTGAACATAGTATCATAGTATACTTTTAATAATTGTTTAAAACTTTTAAAATATTTTGCTGCCATATAAACAAAATGAAGCACATGCAAAAAAGGATGAAATCATCCTTGCTTGAACCTTTCATTTACAATCATGTACATCAGCTAAGAAAGAATATTAAAGTAATAATAGAAATCATGTCTGTAATATAATGCTTCTTGGGTGCCAGTTTCCATGGTAATATTTTACTATTACAACCCTATGAGTTTGAAATTTCTTTAAGTTATAGATTATGAAACTGACATTTAGTTTAAGTAATACTTTCAAAATCCATGTCTAGTAAGTAACAAGAGTAGAAGCCATGCTCATGTCTGACTGGCTCCCACATTCTTAACCACTCTATTATTTCAAGGTCTCTATTTTTTTCATTGGATCAAGAAGTCAACCTGACGCAATGTTTTCAGAGGCTAACAGCTGTATCATATCACTTTGTATTACTGAAACCAGATTATCACAGTAGAACTAAAAACAAAATACTCATCAATGCACTTGCTAATATGATTCCCTTTTATAGATATTGGGCTTCCCTGGTGGCTCAGATGGTAAAGAATCTTCCTGCAATGCAGGAGATACATGCAGGAGACCTGGGTTCGATCCCAGGCTTAGGAAGATCCACTGGAGCAGGAAATGGCAACCCACTCCAGTATTCTTACTTGGAGAATTCCATGGACAGAGAAGCCTAGCAGGCTACAGTCTGTGGGGTAGCAAAGAGTTGGACGCAACTTAGCGACTAAACAACAACAACTTTTATAAAGACAAGTATTTCAAGAAAAATCAAGAGCTACTCAAGCCTTAAAGAATAGAATTGGATTAAGATCAGTGGCTAATGGCAGACAGAAGACACCATTCCCTGATTTCTAGAAGGAATCTTCATTCTTAGTGTCAATTTGGTACAGCAAATACCTGCCTCCTATTTCTGACAGCTTCTTACAAGACTCGGTTCATCAGTAATCTTCCTTTTCTTATATCATATACATTTACCCATGCCAAATATGCTCAAATAGTCTTAGAACAGAAATTCATTTTTCAGCCAGTGCCACCATACATCATTTTTCCTTTAATATCAGATTCTCAAACACAGAAACCTATTCTTGCCATTTATTCCTCAGTCTTCTGCAACTAGGGGCCAACTCCGAGCACTTAAATACACTCTGAAATAAGATGAAATCTAATGCCCAATCCAAGTCTATTCCCAAAGTCTACTCTACCACCTCATTTATTAATTTTGTTCATAAGAAATTTCATATTATTGAGCACTGTATTATAAAAATTACTTAATGGAAAAAGGAAGCAGAGTGCTAAAAAGAGTTTTAAGATCATCAGATAAAAATTCTCCTCTTCTATAGGAATTTTAAATATTAAATGTTTCGCTTAATATATGTTGTTGGTGTTCAGTCACTAAATCGTGTCCGACTTTATGCGACCCCACAGACTGCAGCACACCAAGCTTCCCTGTCCTTCACTATTTCCTGGAGATCACTCAAATTCATATCCATTTAGTCAATGATGCTATCTAACCATCTCACCCTCTGCTGTCCTCTTCTCCTTTTGCCTTCAATCTTTCCCAGCATCAGGGTCTTTTCCAATGAGTCAGCTCTTCACATCAGATGGTCAAAGGATTGGAGGCTCAGGGTCAGTGTCACTATGGCTTCACCCACTTTACTATCTATCTACTATATACTTTTCACCTGAGATACTCATAAGTCATTTCCATCACAAGTACTCTAAATAAAGAAAAACAAAACAAACAAACAACAACAGCAAAAAACTAAAGCATGACCATAATGGAAATCATGGTGAAAAGAGATTGCGTAAGTTTGGGGGCTACTGGTGGGAGGAAGTATAATTGTATTCACTGAATTTTTTGAACAGAACTGTTAGATGATTAAGAAGACTTATGGAAAAAGTGTAGAGAAACAGGAACTGTTAGATGATTAAGAAGACTTATGGAAAAAGTGTAGAGAAACAGAATGGAATTTGTTTCCAGCAAGAAAAAAAAGACAAAAACATGAGACTAAATTTATACCAGTGATGGAACATTATAGGAAGGAAATTAAAGGGAGAAATCTAATACCATATCAATAAGACATATCAAAGAAGTATAAGAAGGAGCTATAAATAATGAATGACTTTTAAGTTTCAGTACCAAGTGACAGGGCTTCAGTTGGTGCTAGTGGTAAAGAACCTGCTTGCCAATTCAGGAGACATAAGAGATGTGGGTTCAATCCCTGGGTCTGGAAGATCTCCTGGAGGAGGGCATGGCAACCCATTCCAGTATTCTTGCCTGGAAAATTCCATAGACAGAGGAGCCTGGTGGGCTACACTCCATGGAGTCTCAAAGAGTTGGACACGACCAAAGTAACTTAGCACACATGCACCAAATGAGAACATGCTAGTGATTCTGTTAAGTTGAACTGAGGGTTCATGTTATATGAATTTTGATTACCAAAAAAATGCTGAAATCCTAACCCCCAGTACCTGTGAAAGTGACCTTATTTGGAAATAGTCTTGGAGGTATCATCAAATTATGATCAAGTCATTAAGGTAAGCCACACTCCAATATGACTGGTATCCTCAAAAAAGAGGAAAGCACCACAGAAGGACAGAGACACACAGGGAGAAGGTCATGTGATAACAGAGGCAGAGACTGGAATGACACAGCTGGCAAGCCAAGGATTGGCAAGGACAACAGCAATCACTAGAAACAAGAAGAGACAAGAAGGATTCTTTCCTACCAGTAAATTTCTACTGTTTTTTTTTTTTTTTTAGTGTTCTCAGATTTTTTTTTTTAATTTTTATTTTTACTTCATTTTACTTTACAATACTGTATTGGTTTTGCCATACATTGACATAAATCCACCACGGGTGTACATGCGTTCCCAAACATGAACCCCCCTCCCACCTCCCTCCCCATAACATCTCTCTGGGTCATCCCTGTGCACCAGCCCCAAGCATGCTACCCAGTTTGTGGACTTTATTGCAGCTACCGTAGGAAACATACATTTGATAATCTTAGTTGCTACTTGGTAAATGTTATGTTTGGGACGCCTTTGGGACACCCATGGGGAGATGTACAGTAGACAGTAAAAATACAAATCTAATGCTCAGGGGAATAGGTCAAGGTTAGAAACATGGCTCTGGGAAACTTTGATATATCAACCATAGTTAAGTCATCCTATAAGAAAGGCAGAATATACTGCATTAATCAAGGTCATTAGTGCTAGCTGTTGTTAATATCCTCCAAATCTATCATAATATAATTAAGCTTTCCTATTCACTTCACAGGTGAAATAGGTTTTCTGAAGGAAGCCTTCACTATGGTGGCCAAGTGATCCCAATCCTCACATTCTATGGCTCCACTACTTTTAAGGGACCTCTCAGATTTTTCACTGGATTCTATATGCAGGAGTTTGAAAAACAGAGAGAGTAGAATCATGTGAGCTACTGTATGAACCAAGCTTCTCCACATTCCCCTAGCTAGAACTCAGTCACTTGCCATAAACCTAAGTGCAAAGGAGGCTGGGAAATGTAGTCTCCGTTTGATCAGATGACCACATCTGCAGATTCTATCATAGATGGACATAGAAATAAATGTATGCAAGATGGAAAATGACCTTCATGCCTTAGTAAGTACAGACAAAATTCTGTTACTTTCAGAGGTGAGAGAGAGCAAGACTATTTTTGGCTATGTAAAATTAAAGTACAGCAATATTTGTGTTGAACTTTGAAGGGACTGTAGGATTTGAATAATGACAGAAGGAAAATGCCTTCAGGAAGAGAAGAAGTGAATGAACAGAGTCACAGAGGCAGAGGATCCCAGGATTTCTTCTGAAAATAGCATTTGGCTGGTTTGGTTAGCACATGTAAACCAGAATCCAGTTAAAATGGAAACAGGACATAAATCTATCCCTAATTCTTGCCCAGATCAGTAGCAGACTTACTCTTTCACTTTACCTTTGCCAAGGGGATTTAAAATTCTCCAGACTCTAATTTATTAAAATTTACTACTGAAGTGAGAGTGACAGGTATTTCTTTCCACTTCTCAGTATGGGACCACAGTTTTATTAGAATGCTTGGCCTCTGAGCTCAGCAAGGAGCATGTTATAATTAGATGAGTATTACAATGGAGACTTTGTTAATGGGATTTTTTTGAGATGTAGTAAAAAAGAAAACCTACAAGAGTATCTCCATTACACTCTATATAAGTGAGAGAAACCTGTCTTAGGAGACCACTAAAGAAATCAGCCGGAGTTAGTTAACTGAAGGTCAAACAAAATGACGTGATAAGCGTTGGGGGATACTGTTAAAGTAATCATTGTGGATAAGGGACTGGCTGACTGTCGAGGTGCCTATGCACATTTCTAACATGAAAATGAAGATGGGAATTAAAACAGCAGAAGTGGCCTCTTTGTTTTTGTGTAAGCTTGAACACCTCCTATCAATAGGGACAACCCAGAAGGATGGTACAGGTAGGGAGGAGGGAGGGGGGTTCAGGATGGGGAACACGTGTATACCTGTGGCGGATTCATGTTGATATATGGCAAAACCAATACAATATTGTAAAGTAATTAACCTCCAATTAAAAAAAAAGGAAAAAATATAAAAATATATTAAAATATATTTTTTTCTATACATGGAAATTATGAAACCCATGGGACCTCCTATAATGGAATTGTTCCGTATATAGTATCTAAAATGATGCTTCCTTGAGGTAAAGTAGCCCCCTGACTACTTTTTTCAGTGTATATTTTTTTTCTGAAGATATTGAAAAATATGCCCATTGCTAGAAAACTTAGAAAACAGAAGATAAAGCACTTAAAATGCAACAAGTTAGGAAAACTCATTAACTCTTTTTATGTTTTTCTATTCCCTATTTGTCAAGATCTTATTAATGTACCCATTACAATAATGTGTATTTATTTTTTACCCAGTAAAGTAAAATTTTTAAAAAGTGAAAGTGTTAGTCACTTGGTTGTGTCTGGTACTTTTCATTAAATATTTTGGATTGATTGGTCCTTTTTCTTCCTTTGACTTAATTTTTCCATCATCTTGGAAAGATCATGTAAAACATCCTTAAAAATAATTACAAACACTTTCATCTAATCAGTCTGAAATTCCTCTAAGGGAAGTTAAGGAAAATGAAGTCAATTATTTGGACTTATTCAGCACAGGTCTGTACTGTCCTTGTTCAGATAAAGAAAATAATATTTCCAGAGAAGAGGAGATACAAGTAGGACAAGGGAGCCTGTCACATAGGCGGAAGCCTTTCTTCTCAGTGGGTCTGCAAGTTGGCATTGTAGTTCCCTCTGACTGGGGGTTTCTCCAAACACCTTGTAGTTATAAGAGGGCAAGGTGATAAAG
This sequence comes from Capricornis sumatraensis, assembly GCF_032405125.1. Classification (NCBI taxonomy): domain Eukaryota; kingdom Metazoa; phylum Chordata; class Mammalia; order Artiodactyla; family Bovidae; genus Capricornis; species Capricornis sumatraensis. The sequence continues at coordinate 118,202,262 of NC_091092.1, forward strand.
GGCAGGGAATATGTAGGGACTTGATCACTTCTTTGAACATTTCTACCTCAGAAAATAGACTACCTGGAATGAGACTCTCTGCTCAGAACTGCTGACCTCTCCAAATATTCAAGTCCTGTCCAAAAGATAAAAAGGGTCCCTCCTATATGGATTCATATACTAAAAAGATATATGCTTTCCCTAGCATATAACTATGAGAAAACACAAGCATTTTGCCCTGGTATTCAAAACGACATGACTTTAGAATTTTATTCTGTACAGTGTTTGTTATAATTTAGAGTGCCAGGAGAAATTAAATAACAATATTGTGTGTGTGTGTTTGCTCAGTCACTCAGTTGTGTCTGACTGTTTGTGACCCCATGGACTGTAACCTGCCAGGCTCTTCTGTCCATGAGGATTTTCCAGGCATGAATACTGGAGTGGATTGCCATTTCCTCCTCCAGGGGATCTTCCTGCCCCAGAGATCGAACCTGCAGCTCCTCTGACTCCTGCACTGGCAGGCAGATTCTTTACCACTGTACCACCTGAGAAGCTCAAATAACAAGACTGCTGCAATTAAATGTGCTTTTGACCTGGCACAAAATGAGCAACTAAACTAGGAGAAAAGACAGCTAGGTGTTATGAAGGTGAAAAAATACTCCTCCATTGCAGGCATTCATCTCATTAATAGGATGATTAGACTGTGAGTTACAGTAGACTATTGTCTGTGTCCAAACTTGGATGTTATTTGCATAGGACTAACACATAAAAAAGTAACTATACTAAAAATAAAAATTTCTTATTTCTTAATGTCTTTCTAGATATAAAATGTAGGAGAAGGAAATGGCAACCCACTCCAGAATTCTTGCCTAGAGAATCCTGTGGACGGAGGAGCCTGGTGGGCTGCTGTCCATAGGGTTGCACAGAGTTGGACACGATTGAAATGACGTAGCATGCATGCATGCATTGGAGAAAGAAATGGCAACCCACTCCAGTGTTCTTGCCTGGAGAATCCCAGGGATGGAGGAGTCTGGTGGGCTGCCGTCTGTGGGGTCGCACAGAGTCGGACATGACTGAAGTGACTTAGCAGCAGCAGCAGCAGATATAAAATGAAGGATGTACAAAACACACAAATGTTTCCACATATGCTGTCTTGAACCATAACCATGTATGAAAAGTAGAGTCTTGGGACCTCCTTGGTGGTCCAGTGGTCAACAGTCCACACTTCCACTATGGGGGGCACTGGTTCAGGTTCCATCCCTGGTCGGGGAACTAAAATCCCACATGCCTCCAGGTGCAGCCAAAAAACAAGGAGAGTCTTAGTCTCAATAATCAATTGTTCACATGGACTCAGGAGATTTTACTTCCAGTTTTAGAAGTAAAGGTTTGAACAGTGGATTGAGACATCCTGCTGACCTAATTTTGAATGGTTAAATTCGTATGTGTTTATATATTCTGATTGGAAGGTAAAAAACTTATTGTGCTTCCATCAAATCAGATGAGAAAATTCCTGTTATAAAAAATGGCTGATAATAATGTACTTGGAAATGAACAGAATTAAAAATTGAAAATTATTTAGGTATGTGATATCCATATATGATTCTTTGCATATAACTATGCCAAAGAGTTGCATGAGATTGGATCAACATTTAAAATATGACTCCTGTCAGACTATAAATGGTCTTTGACACCAAATTACTTTAGCTGGTGAATGTTAGAATCTATTTTTTATTTTCTGCTTTACTTACATATTTTTTTTACTAAAATGTTTTTTGTTTTTGGTGTTGTCTTGTTTTTTTTTTTTTAACTTAAAAAATGAGCAAGTTCTATGCTAGTCAAATCAATTGCCCTTTTCAAATCAATTGCTCCTTCAAAAAGGACAAAAGGAAGGAGATAAAGAGTGTGAGAAGGAGGGAGGATGGGGAAAATTAAAGACAAGAGTTGAAAGCAATGATCGAAATCCTCATTTGACTTTATTTTTTATTCTGGTGTCCTGAGGTCCTCCATAACTAATGGCACTGCATGCCATTCTTCACAATTTTTAGGACTGTACCTTATAAAATTTTTAAAAGAAATTTCAAATATGTCCTTTGAACAAATAACCATAACCATTTCTCCTCTGGTAGATATAAACTTCCCATTCCAGAAGACCAAATAAAATCAACTAGATTTACATGGGTGTGAAGAAAAACCATGTTAAAAAAAGAAAAGAAATGGTATGATGCCCAGTGAAACAAGTGATCATGGAATGTTGGAGCTACACAGAATGTGATTGAGTAAATTTGCCAATTAAAGTATATTTCTCTGGTCCATTGATCTCATAATGAAATTACATACTGTTCTTCCTCTTTTTAATTTAATCACTTAAACAAGGGCTTCTTGTACCTCTATATCCTCCTAGATTTTCTTCCTTTTGGGTTTAGTCCTAAATAATGAGAAGTTGCACATATTCTGAAAACCTCCCTTTACTGTCCCACCTTATCATCCTCCCTCAGTCCGTTTCCAAGTTCACATCTTTAAATATCTGTCTCTAAAATATTTACTCAAAATTTTCTACCAGAACCACATTATCTTGAAAATAGCAGGATGCTTCTGTCTCACCCAAAGCTTTACTACTACACCTTGTATGTCCATTATGGTCAATATTGGACATTTTATTAATTCCACCGATCCTGATTTTATGGATGATGCCAGGCTTTCCATTTTTAAATTTTTGCCTTCTAATTTATTGTGTAATTTGGGGATTATTTCTGATAGTACTAATTTTTACAATGTGAACTATTTGAGGAAATGTTTTCAGTTTTAAAAAGTCAGAAAAGCAATTACATGGAAGATGCATGGCAGAAAAAAATTTCCCTTCTTTCCTGCTAGCTTCTTTGGCTGGTCTAATAATTAAACTGACCTAAGACAGATTACCCGGAGAAGGCAATGGCAACCAACTCCAGTACTCTTGCCTGGAAAATCCCATGGACGGAGGAGCCTGGAAGGCTGCAGTCCATGGGGTCGCTGAGGGTCGGACACAACTGAGCGACTTCACTTTCACTTTTCACTTTCCTGCATTGGAAAAGGAAATGGCAACCCACTCCAGTGTTCTTGCCTGGAGAATCCCAGGGACGGGGGAGCCTGGTGGGCTGCCGTCTATGGGGTCACACAGAGTCAGACACGACTGAAGTGACTTAGCAGTAGCAGTAGCAGCAAGACAGATTACCAGAAGAAAAACAATTAACAGGAGTAAAATCTTATGAAAAAGCAACAGTTAGACTATGTAAAACACAGAGTATGTAAAGCTTATGTAAAAGCAACAGTTAGAACTGAATATGGAACAACAGACTGGTTCCAAATAGGGAAAGGAGTACATCAAGGCTGTATATTGTCACCCTGCTTCTTTAACTTCTATGCAGAGTACATCATGAGACATGCCGGGCTGGATGGAGAACAAGCTAGAATCAAGATTGCCTGGAGAAATATCAATAACTTCAGATATGCAGACGACACAACCCTTAAGGCAGAAAGTGAACTAAAGAGCCTCTTGATGAAAGTGAAACAGGAAAGTGAAAAAGTTGGCTTAAAACTCAACATTCAGAAAATGAAGTTCATGGCATCCAGTCCCATCACTTCATGGCAAATAGATGGGGAAACAATGGAAACAATAAGAGACTATTTTGGGGGGATACAAAATCACTGCATATGGTGACTGCAGCCATGAAATTAAAAGATGCTTGCTCCTTGGAAGAAAAGTTATGACCAACCTAGACAGCATACTAAAAAGCAGAGACATTACTTTGCCGACAAAGGTCCATCTAGTCAAAGCTATGGTTTTTCCAGTAGTCATGTATGGATGTGAGAGTTGGGCTATAAAGAAAGCTGAGTGCCAATGAATTGATGCTTTTGAACTGTGGTGCTGGAAAAGACTCTTGAGAGTCCCTTGGACTGCAAGGAGATCCAACCAGTCCATCCTAAAGGAAATCAGTACTGAATATTCATTGGAAGGACTGATGCTGAAACTGAAACTTCAATACTTTGGCCACCTGATGTGAAGAACTGACTTATTGGGAAAGACCCTGATGCTGGGAAAGATTGAAGGCAGGAGGAGAAGGGGATGACAGAGGATGAGATGGTCAGATGGCATCATTGACTCAATGGACACGAGTTTGAGTAAACTCAGGGAGTTGGTGATGGACAGGGAAGCGGGCCTGCTGCAGTCCATGGGTCTCAAAGTATTGGATACAACTGAGCTACTGAACTGAACTGAAAAGTTTATGGGAGCCAGATACACACATGAGACTTTCTGGCAGCAAGGCAGTTGAGGCTTATATAACCTTCTCAGCTAAAGAGAAGTGGGTCAGGGGCTTGGGTCTCAGTTTACAGGAAGATGGGAAGAGCAAGTGTTTGGTAAACAAATGCTTGCCATGTTATACAGACAAGTACTTCTGATATTAAAATTTACTTTTGGTAATAGCTTTGTCCCTGGTACAGGGCCCCTATCTAAATTATTTCAGGCAGTTAAGAGAGAGATAGACAGCTTTTCCTGAATCACTGGGCCTTGATTGTCTTCAACTTGAAATAAACCACATGTCGAAGTGGTATCATCTGGGATGACATTCTGCTCCCTCTTACAGGCTAAGTGCTATTATAAAGCAAAAATATATGTTTAATACATACTGTAAGAGACTTACTGAATACCATATTTATACTGACATGGAAATCTTGATAAATTGCATAAGATCAAAATTACTGCCTAGTCTCTCACGACAGTCATTTCTGCCCACAGGAAGCAGCAACTCATAAGACGGTTTCTTGCCTTAGAAAAACAAAAATGGACTTCCCTCATGGTACAGTGGATAAGAATTCACCTGCCAAAGCAGGAGACATGGGTTCAATGGTATACACTTCCTGGTACAGGAAGATTCAACATACTGTGGGATAACTAAGCCAGTATACCACAACTACTGAGCCTGTGCTTTAGAGCCCGTGATTCAAAACAAGAGAAACCACTGCCAGGAGAAGCCCGAGCACTGCAACAAGAAGCAGCCCCTGCTCGCCACAACTAGAGAAAGACCTCCCACAACAATGAAGACCCAGCACAACCAAAAAGAAATAAATTAATAAAGAAAAAGAAAAGCAAAAGTGCTTTTAGAGCTGATTTTGTGTTCAGTGATAGAACAAGCAATGTCACCAGAGGCAGGTCACTTTTGGTATCTAAATGCCTTGTTTATTTTTTCGTCCACCAACCTCTTCTGACCTACAAAGAACCTCAAAGGATCTCCCACCTTTTCTATTGTGTTTATCAATATAACCTTAATGCTCAGAATAGTGCTAGAAAAATAGTAAGTGATCAATAAGTATTTTGGTATTAAGTAATTAAAAGAAAATCCGAATCTACTGCTCTGGATACAACTTAATTAATTTCCTTCTATTTCAAAATTAAACTTAACATAAGAAAGTGCTTGGTATTTATTGTCCCTTCTTCCTCATATCCAGACACTTCTAAGCCCACCAAAAGTTAATTGTCTATGTACACCATTAAAATAAAACTTCTCTATATGGCACTGTGTAGTAGCCCATTCCGGATCTGTCTTTTCTCTCATATTCCAAACTGACCTTCTCATGGCAGATGACTCTTTGAAGTTCCCTTTGTTCCTGAAACTCATCTCACACTTTTATAATGAGATAGGACCTCTATTTCTCTCCTTTCCCTTCCTGGTTATAACCCTAGATTCTTCTGAGAACCTATTTAATAACCAGCTTAAAGAGTAGTTAAAAGTATGGATTCTGGAATCAGATTGCCTGGTTCAAATTCTGGCTCCTCTCATTAAAAGAGCTTCAGAGCATGCTCCTAAACCTCTCTAGCCACTACAAACCATTACAGCCTCTGTATACAGCCTCTGTAAAATAAGGGAAAGAATTTTACCTAATTCAGATAAAATAAGGTAAAACACAGAGTCCTTAACAATGCCACATGTATTGATCATTATGAGAGACTGAAGAACAATATCTAAACACATTTCATTTCCAGATCCCACAGCTGGACAATTAGTCATGTGCAATTCCACTTTTGCTCTCATCTACTCATCCAGTCGGTTACAGTATACTATCTTAATCTGCTCAAAATGTTCTTCTCCAAATCTATCTCTCCACAGCTAGTCCTTGTCTAGAGTTTTGCAGATGTGGTCTTGGTTTTGGGGCACTGGGTTAGATGCTCATCAAGAAGAGAAACTAACATGTGTCAGAGTACAGTGGTTGTTCTAAACTTATTTTGTTTTATTTTCTTTTTTTATTGAAATATAATTGCTTTACAATGTTGTGTTAGTTTCTACTGTACAATGAAATGAATCAGCTATATGTGTTCATATATCCCCTCCCTCCTGGACCTGCCTCATCCCACCCCCTCATCCACCCCTCTAGGTCATCACAGAGCACCAAGCAGAGCTTCCTATACTTTATAGCAGCTTCCCACTAGCTATCTACTTTACACATGGTAGTATATATGTCAGTCCCAGTCCCCCAGTTCATCCCACCCTCCCCTTCCCCGTGTCCACATATCAATTCTCTATGTCTGCATCTCTATTCTTGCCTTGGAAATAGGTTCATCTGTATCACTTTTCTAGATTCCATATATATGTGTTAATATACGATATTTGGTTTTTTTCTCTTTCAGACTTACTTCACTCTGTATGACAGACTCTAGGTCCACTCATGTCTCTATAGATGACCCTATCTCATTCATTTTGTTTCCAAACAGTCATGTAAGATAGGTATTATTCCCCCCACCCTCGCCCCAGTCAGTAGACGAAGCAGCTAAGAGTTCCAAGAAGCCAGCTACCTTGACCCAGGTAACACAGTTTAAAAGCACAATAAATGTAAGAACTGAAATTCCCCATTAATATCAAGTTATGCCTTCTTTGTTTCTTAAGCATTGCATCAATTAAAACTCCTAAGGAAGGAAAAGGGTGGGGAGAACTCTTCAAGGATATTTCTTAAGGAAAATGGAGGTAATAAATATACTCTGAAAAGATGTAAGTATCGGCATTTTTTGAGTGTTTTGACATCTCAAGAAGACTCTGAAGCTGTATTAGATAATGAGATTGTAAATGTTTCCGAGTTAAATTAGGCTTTATCTAAAAAAGGTTATACTTCTGTTTGCTTTATTGACTATTTCAAAGCCTTTGTGTGGATCACAACAAACTGTGGAAAATACTTAAAGAGATGAAAACACCAGACCACCTGACATGCCTCCTGAGAAATCTGTATGCAGGTCAAGAAGCAACAGTTAGAACTGGACATGGAACATCAGACTGGTTCCAATTACGGAAAGGAGTACATCAAGGCTGTATATTGTCACCCTGCTTATTTAACTTATATGCAGAGTACATCATGAGAAATGCTGGGCTGGATGAAGCACAAGCTGAAATCAAGATTGCCAGAAGAAATATCAATAACCTCAGATACGCAGATGACACCACCCTTAAGACAGAAAATGAATAAGAACTAAAAAGCCTCTGATGAAAGTGAAAGAGGAGAGTGAAAAAGTTGGATTAAAACTTCACATTCAGAAAACTAAGATCATGGCATCTGGTCACATAACTTCATGACAAATAGATGGAGAAACAATGGAAACAGTGAGAGACTTTATTTTGGGGGAGGCTCCAAAATCACTGCAGATGGTGACCTCAACCATGAAATTAAAAGACGCTTGCTCCTTGGAAGAAAAGCTATGATCAACCTAGACAGCATATTAAAAAGCAGAGACATTACTTTGCCGACAAAGGTCCACCTTGTCAAAGCTATGGGTTTTTCCAGTAGTCATATATGAATGTGAGAGTTGGACTATAAAGAAAGCTGAGTGCCAAAGAATTGATGCTTTTGAACTGTGGTGTGGTGTTGGAGAAGACTCTTGAGAGTCCCTTGGACTGCAAGGAGATCCAACCAGTCCACCCTAAAGGAAATCAGTCCTGAATATTCATTGGAAGGACTGATGCTGAAGCTGAAACTCCAATACTTTGGCCACCTGATGCGAAGAGCTGACTCACTGGAAAAGACCCTGATGCTGGGGAAGATTGAAGGCAGGAGGAGAAGGGGATGACAGAAGATGAGATGATTGGATGGCATCGCCGCCTCAATGGACAAGAGTTTGAGTAAGCTCTTGGAGTTGGTGATGAACAGGGAAGCCTAACGTGCTGCAGTCCATGGGGTCACAAAGAGTTGGACACGCCTGAGCAACTGAACTGAAATGAACTGAAAGATAGTTCACTGCATGCTAGCTCTTGAAAGCCTCTGGTCCTTGTAAGTCATAATACACAGTGACTTCAACTGATGCTTTTACTAAATATAATCAAGAATATTCTGCAAAGCAAATAGACTATCCTTTATGCAGTAGTAGGCACTAATGACAGGGTTTCCCTGGTGGCTCAGTGGTAAAGAATCTGCTTGCAAGGCAGGAGTCACAGGTGTGATCCCTGGGTTGGAAGGATCCCCTGGAGAAGAAAATGGCAACCCACTCCAGTATTCTTGCCTGGAAAATTCCATGGATGGAGGAGCCTGATAGGCTGCTGTCCATAGGTTTGCAAAGAATCAGACTCGACTGAGCACACACAGGCACGTAGGCACTAATGACTGGATTGCATAGGTGTATTTAATCTAGTCTGGACAATGAAGTATTGGCATCTATATGGTATATTTCTAGAGCTCTAAAGCAAGCAAACAAGAAGCAAATGGAACAGTTTATTCCCCATATAACTCAGTAAAGTAAGATCAAATCCTACAATGTAGACCTTGCCCACTCTACGATGATATAAGCCTACCTAAGAATTGACCAGAAAGCCCTTAGATGTGCTTTTAAAATAAACTGTAGCCCTACTTCATAAAATAATATTTCATGATATTACTTCATGATTAGACTACTGTAGTTTTCTTCTCAAGTAATTTTTTTAATAGTTAAAATGAACTATTTTCAGGCTCCTCACCATGCAAATCAGGAGAGTTATAAAGACTCTTTTTGATCTGGTGTCTGGTATTAATTTAAATCAAATATTCACTACTTGAGTTTATTGCAGCAGATGTCCTCAGCTACCCAATTATTTTAGCACAATTTGGCACATATATAATTTTAAAAGAACTTGTATCTAGGCAAAGCATTTAATTTCCTACCAAATTAATCCCTTTGGAACATTACACTGGATGCCATGGTGATTAAAAAATAGACTCTTTCATAACAGCAAGTTGCTCCAGTAAATACCCAGTACTCTGCACAAATGGAAGATCTGCATTTATTTCCTCTGTTATATATGGTGCAGGTTTCCTTATTACTAATTACATGCACTTTCTTAGCTCAGGCATTTTTAATAACAACGTGTGCTACGCCCTTTCCTTGGTAATTCTGGGGTTTTCTGTTCCTGTTTGGAGGAGAAGGTATGATTTTGATGACCCCAAAAAGACAACAAATGTGAACTGTCCCAGAATTCTTTAGCAATGTGGTCTAGAACAGGAAGGATCAAAGAACTTTCTCTTGAAAATTTTGCTTAGCTAAATAGCATATACCACAATCCACACTTTCAATACTTATTTAATATAGGTTAGAGATCCAACCAGTCCATTCTAAAGGAGATCAGCCCTGGGTGTTCCTTGGAAGGACTGATGCTAAAGCTGAAACTCCAGTACTTTGGCCACCTCATGAGAAGAGTTGACTCATTGGAAAAGACTCTGATGCTGGGAGGGATTGGGGGCAGGAGGAAAAGGGGACAACAGAGGATGAGATGGCTGGATGGCATCACTGACTCAATGGATGTGAGTTTGAGTGAACTCCGGGAGCTGGTGATGGACAGGGAGGCCTGGCGTGCTGCAATTCATGGCGTCGCAAAGAGTCAGACACAGCTGAGCGACTGAACTGAACTGAACTGAACTGAACATCTCCCAGTTACTGGAGCTGTGTAACAAATCATCCTAAAACATTCTGGAGTAAAGCAACTATTAATTATGGGCACAGAGTCTGTGGATTAGATATTTAAATACAGCAGAGCAGGGTTGGTTTGACTGTGGTCCATGATGGCTGGGCCTTCAACTGGCAAGCCTCAAAGACTAGGGATAAGGTAATAGCTGAGAACTACAATCATGTGGAAGCACCTTTGCATGCATGCCTGGCACATAGATTGGATAGGCTGGGGGGCTTAGCTAGAAATGTTGACTGAAACATTTATATACAGTCTTTCTCAATGGTTTTGGTTTCTCAATGTATGGTGACTACTTTCTGAAGGGAAGCATTCTAGAAGAGGGCATACAGAGAGCAAGCATTCCAAAAGAACCAAGTGACAGCTAATCTAACCTTAGCAGTCACATGGCATCATTCCTTCTAAATAGTTATAAGCAAATCACCAAGGTCAATCTAGATTCAAGGAGAAAAGAAACAAATACAATCACTTAATAAGAGAAGTTCAATTTGTGGACACACAGTAAGCCCCTACATACGAAAAAGCTCTGTTCCCAGAGCATGTTCATAATTCCAAGGTGTTCATAAATCCAATAAAATTAGCCTAGATATCCAACTAACATAATCAGCTATATAGTGCTGTACTATACTAGGTTTATGATATTTTTCACAGAAATAATACATAAAAAACAAACACTTTAAATCTTACAGTAAAGCACCTTGAAAAGTACAGTAGTACAGTACAACAGCTGACATACAGGGGCTGGTATTGAGGGAACAGGCATGACGAGTTACTGACTGGAGGAGGGAGAAGAGGTGGGAGATGGTAGAGCTGAAGGGTGGTCAGCAATAGGAGACAGAGGACAAGCTGCAATTTCACTCACATCTGACACTGATGGAAGAGACTCTGGCTCCTTGCTGGATTCAATTCTATCTACCCTGTTGAAAAAATGATCCAGTGATGTCTGGATGTGGTGGTTTAGTCGCTAAGTCATGTCCAACTCTTGTGACCCCACAGACCATAGCCTGCCATGCTCCTCTGTCCATGGGATTTCCCAGGCAAAAATACTGGAGTGGGATGCCATTCCTTTCCACAAGGGATCTTCCTGACCCAGGGACTGAACCCTCATCTCTTGCATTGCAGGCAGATTCTTTACCACTGAGCCACGAGGGAAGCCCTGATATCAGGGTAGTAGCTCTTTTCTCATCATGGATGACACAGTAGCACTGGATTGCATTTGGAATGGCTGCTACAACCTTTGTGTCCTTTGTGTACTGTTCTACACTCAGGTCCAGTGCCTCAAAAAGTAATAATGTCTCCTCACATAAAGAAAATCCCCTTACCATTTCCAGAGTCATGAATCTCTTCAGTTTTTCAGTTTCTTCTTCTTCCTCTTATCTCTCTCCATCCTTTCTCTGGGCCTCCACTTCTATTATGTCTTCATTAATCAGCTCCTCATGTTGCACCCATCAGCTCCCATCTGAAGCAAAGTTCCAAAGAACAGCAAGGAGTGACAAGAAAGCCTTCCTATGTGATTAGTGCAAAAAACTAGAGGAAAACAATAGAATGGGAAAGACTAGAGGTCTCTTGAAGAAAATTAGAGATACCAAGGGAACATTTCACGCAAAGATGAGTACAATAAAGGACAGAAATGGTATGGACCTAACAGAAGCAGAAGAGATTAAGAAGAGGTGGCAAGAATACACAGAAGAACTATACAAAAAATGTCCTAATTATCTGGATATCCACAATGGTGTGATCACTCACCTAGAACCAGACATTCTGGAGTGTGAAGTCAAGTGGGCCTTAGGAAGCATCACTACTAACAAAGCTAGTGGAGGTGATGGAATTTCAGCTGAGCTAAATCCTAAAAGATGATGCTGTTAAGATGCTGTGCTCAATATGCCAGCTAATTTGGAAAACTCAGCAGTGGCCACAGGACAGGAAAAGGTCAGTTTTCATTCCAATCCCAATGAAGGGTGATGCCAAAGAATGTAACTACTACATAATCACACTCATTTCACATGCTAGTAAGATAATCCTTAAAAGCCTTCAATATTATGTGAACCAAAAACTTCCAGATGTACAAGGTGGATTTAGAAAAGGCAGAGGAACCAGAGATCAAATTGCCAACATCCATTGGATCATAGAAAAACCAAGGAATTCTCAAAAAACATCTATTTCTGCTTGATTGACTACACTAAAGCCTTTTTTTTTGTTTTAATCACAACAAACTGGAAAATTCTTAAAAAGATAGGAATACCAGACCACCTGACCACCTCCTGAGAAACCTGTATGCAAGTCAAGAAGCAACAGTTAGAACTGGATGTGGAACAACAGCCTGGTTCCAAATCAGGAAAGGATTATGTCAAGGCTCTAAATTGTCACCCTGCTTATTTAACTTATATGCAGAGTACATCATGTGAAATGCCAGACTGGATGAAGCACAAGCTGGAATCAAGATTGCCAGGAGAAATATCAACATCCTCAGATATGCAGACGACACCACCCTTATGGCAGAAAGAGAAGAGGAACTAAAGAGTCTCTGGATGAAGATGAAAGAGGAGAGTAAAAAAACTGGCTTAAAACTCAACATTCAAAAAACTAAGATCATGGAATCCAGTCCCATCACTTCATGGCAAATAGATGGAGAAACAATGGAAACAGTGACAGTCTTTACTTTCTTGGGCTCCAAAATCACCTCACACAGTCTCTGCAGCTATGAAATTAAAAGACCCTTGTTCCTTGGAAGAAAACCTATGACCAACCTAGACAGCATATTCAAAAGCAGATTCATTACTATGCCAACAAAGGTAAAAGTTGGACCATAAAGAAGGCTGAATGCTGAAGAATTGATGCTTTTGAACTGTGGAGTTGGAGAAGACTCTTGAGAGCCCCTTGGAAAACAAGGAGATCAAACCTGTCAATCCTAGAGGAAATTAACCCTGAATATTCTTTGGAAGGAATGATACTGAAGCCGAATGAAACTCCAATACTTTTTCTACCTGATGCAAAGAGCCAACCCATTAGAAAAGACCCTGATTCTGAGAAAGATTGAAAGCAGGAGGAGAAGGGGTTGACAGAGGACAAGATGGTTGGATGGCATCATTGACTAAATGGACATGAATTTGAGCAAACTCTGGGTGATGGTGAAAGATACGGATGCTTGGCATGCAGCAGTCCATGGGGTAGCAAAAAGTCAGACATGACTGAGCAACTGAACAATAACAGCAACATGTTGCACAGCAAGGAGTTTAGTGAAGTCGTCCTATTGCAGATCTAGCTTCAGCTTTTCCCTGAGGGTCATTAAGTTACTGAACATCTCTTTGGATTCCTCATCCACCTTCTCAAATCCACATAAACTGTAGACAAACTATGGGCCAAAGTTCTTCCAAACCCTATATACCATGATGGCTGTAACCTCTCACCAAGCAAAGTCAATGTTTTTAATGTCCTTGTAGTTATTAGTTTGTTCCTGATTCATCATTCGCCTTTGTTGCCTGAAGAAAAATATGATGTAAATAATATTTCTTTAAAATTGCTATAACTCCCTGGTACATGGGTTGGATGAATAATGTTATTTGGTGGTAGATGCAATATTTTGATGTTGGAATGAAAGTAATCCATAAATGTGGGGTGGCCTGCACTGTAGAGTAGCACAAGAATGTTCAGTGGAACATCCTTCTCCAAGCAATATTTCTCTACCTCTAGGGTAAAGTGGTGGAAAAAACAGTCTTGGAAAATGGTCTGTGTAACCCAGGCTTTGGGGTTACTCTTCCACACAACAAGAGAGCCCTTGGCTGTGTTTTTACTCTTAGATCTCTGAATGATAAACTAAGGAGCTGAGGCTTCAGCTTCATATCGCCAGAGGCATAGCCAAAAAACAACAGTTAGCCTATCCTTTACTGCTTCATAGCCTGGCATTGACTTTTCCTCCTTACCGATGTAACTTCAGTCTGGCATCTTTTCCAGTACAGTCCTGTCTCATCCACATTTAAAAAAAAAAACAAAAAACAAAAAAACCTGCTCAGGTAAGCACATGCCTTCATCAATAATTTCTTGAACTGTTTCAAAAAATTCCCAGGCAGCTACCATATCTGTACTATATACAGACCTTTGTTTAAGTCTTCATAAAGGCTTTTAGCTTTTCTCTTGAATCAGCATTAATCATGAGCAAGACTCTATGCTAATGCTGATGCAGAGCCTACATTCATATACTGAGAAGTTTCTCCATCTCCATCACTTTTCCACACTATTTTGATGTTATTGTAAATATCATCGGCACAGCAGCCTGCATGTGTTCCATGATCTTGTCCTTGTTCTTTAGAATCATGCTGATTGTTAAACAATTCATAAGACTGAGTGATGTTACAATCTTGTCTATGATCTTTTTGCCTCACGTCACTCTCTTAATTATATTCACTTTTGTTTCCATCTTCATCACTTGGTGCTTCTTAGCAGTACCAGCTACATCACTGCTGCTTTTATGCTTGCTTCCAGACACTCTGGGCTTGAATAAAGATACTGTACTACTATATTCTATACAGTACTGTAAAGTACACAAAAGAATAACCACTTGTAGAGAATGAACACATATAACAAGGCACACCAGACATGAACTAACGTGACTGGACATGCGAATGTATGTTCTTATATTTGAAAGTCCACAACCTGAAAGTTCGTATGTAAGATACTTATTGTATTTAAAAACCACAAACAGACCAGCAAGGAAAGAAAGAAAGAGAAAGCTATTTTGTATATGTTTAAGATTGTTGTAGGCTATATGTAACCATTATGCATCTCTCAGCTATGAGGAGATGCACTGAAGTTTAAGTAGAGTGGGTAACAATATATTCACTATACATGTTGAAGCTCAACTTTGAATTCTGGCTGGGAATTCTTGATTACATATCTTGATTACATTTCTTTATGATATGTACAGTTCTAGTGACGTTAGCTTTCTAATGGTTAGTAACAGAAGCAGAATTCTTTAATTGCTACAAGGCAATAGCAAGATTAAAATAAACAATAAAAAAATAAAAGAGAAGCATATAAATAAGCATTGTTGACAACTATCTCTAGTCATCTGTTTTAGTTTGGGTTCCCCCAAAATTAGATATTAAGGAAAAGCCTTGGATGCATGCTGTTTATTTGGGAGGTGATGTGAGAAAGCATAAATAAAAAAAGTGAAGAAAATGATTAAAAAAACCAACAGAATATGTTAATGCATAGGTATTAATAATTACTGTAGGCAATTGGCACTCAGTCTGCTGAGGACCACCTTGCTGCTGCTACTGCTGCTGCTAAGTCACTTCAGTCGTGTCCGACTCTGTGCGACCCCATAGATGGCAGCCCACTAGGCTCCCCCGTCCCTGGGATTCTCCAGGCAAGAGCACTGGAGTGGGTTGCCATTTCCTCCTCCAATGCAGGAAAGTGAAAAGTGAAAGTGAAGTCGCTCAGTTGTGCCCGACTCTTAGCGACCCCATGGACTGGAGCCTACCAGGCTCCTCCGTCCATGGGATTTTCCAGGCAAGAGTACTGAAGTGCGGTGCCATTGCCTTCACCTTGAGGACCACCTTAGGAACCACAAATATAACATGCCTCAGCATCACCTCTCCCTAAGTGGTAAAAGGCTGGAACATTTAACCATCTATGACTGTAGATCGTTTTGAGGGCTGGGACAAGACATATTAGGGACTCCACACTTGCCCACTGCTCTAATTTGCAGTAAGCATTATGCCCTGCTGCCAAGAAAACCCTTAGAGAAGAAGAGACACTCAAGTCCTTGAGGCAGGGAGCTGTCAGAGCATGTGGGAATCATCCACCACAGCTGCCAGTGGACTTGTGTGGGCCGAGGGAACCATGGGATGGTGTATCAACATCTCCTCCATCTTTTGTTTTCCTCTTTGAGAATTATTATTTTATAACTGTATTGTATGCACACAGTTCAAGGAGCAGCTGCTTGCTCTACTTTTCCCCTATCCTCACATCTCATGCCCCTAGGAGCACTCATTTCCAACTCTCAGCATTCTCTTCATCTATTCACCACCATTTTTTCTAAGTAATATGCATATTGTGATTTATCTTGATTTATCAGGTTAATAATGTGTGTCTTGCTTTCCTATTCCGGCAATAGAAAATTTAATATTTTATACTATTCTACCTCCCTCCAATTGCCTTCTCTCCATGTTTCCAATAAAAGTGAAAGTGAAGTTGCTCAGTCGTGTCTGACTCTTTGCAACCCCATGGGCTGTAGCGTACCACGCTCCTCCATCCATGGGATTTTCCAGGCAAGAGTACTGGAGTGAGTTGCCATTTCCTTCTCCAGAGGATCTTCCCGACCCAGGGATCGAACCTGGGTCTCCTGCCTTGTAGGCAGGCACTTTACCGTCTGAGCCACCAGGGAAATCTTATGTTTCCAATATAATCATATCAAAATTCAAGGGTAATTCAATATCCACATTATTTTGGCATTACAAATGTTTTCTAGTACCAAGACAAATAGTACATAATAATAATAGATCTTTGCTTGAAAAATTTGATTTTCCTGAAGAAAAGTATTTTCATTTTTATTTGCTTGGTTTTTTTATGTACCTATTGTTAATTCTTCCCAAATGCTCTACAAGCTCCATAAAATGTATTTCAGCAATATTGTTTACACAGTTTAATGCAACATTTCTATTTTCTTTATGGATGTTTATTGGTGATCCCCAGCCACTTCAATTTTGAGATTTCCTTTTGCTTTCATTCTAGAACTTCTCTTTGCTTTTCATCTGAGTTAGATTTCTTGTTTCCTGCCTTCTGGAACTTGTTTTTTTCCTCTTTCTTGGTGTGTTGTCTTCCTTTAGTTGATTACATATTCCAAGAGTTTTCTGAGAGTTTCCATAGGTGACATATTTTTTTTGGGGGGGTGGGTAATTTGTTTCTAAAAATGGGAAAATGTCTTTATTTTACTTACACATTTGTTTTCCAGTTTAAATCATTATAACATTCTAGCTTGAATACAATTATTTTTTCAAAATTTTAAAGTTATGCCCAAATTGTCTTCTTGCTCCAGGTGTCAGTGTTGGGAATTTCTGTGTCATGATAATCTCCAACACTTATAAGTAAACTGTTCTGTGCTGTTGCTCTCTGCTTATTTTTGTTTTTCTTCCTGAAAGCTTTCATGGTTTTTCATTTATCCTTTGCATTAAACTATTTTGTTATGGTAGTACTTAGTGTGGCCTCTAGTATTCTCTCTTCTAGGCTCAGTAGGTCCATTTACATTGATATTTATGCCTCTAATTTCTAAAGAATATGCTATTCATCCCTGTCATCTGTTTCTTATATTTGCTGGGAGAATGCCCTCCTAGGGCATGTTCTCCTCTGCACATTATTTCTGTAACTTTGCAAATCAGATAGAAACTGTCTGGTTTGATCCTTTTGTATTCTTACCTGTTCTTTCCAACTTTCTACCTCTGACTATTTTCCTCCTTTGGGGAGATTTTACTGACTTTATTTTCTTGAGTTTCTATTTTGGTGCTGATATTTTTAATGTCCAAGATGACTTTTTTCTTCATATGCTTCTTCATATGCATTTTTCCAGTTCCATGTACACAGTATCTCCAACGAGTGTCATTTAATCAACATTTTCTCTTCTCTGAATACATATATATATATTTAATATTTTTTCTTTTCTAGTTTTGTTAAGATATACAGCACTGTATACATTTAAGGGGTACAGTATAATGATTTTACTAACATTCATCATGAAATGATTACAGCAGTAAGTTTAGTGAACATTCATTATCTCATATAGATACAAAATAAAAGAAAAAGAAAAAATTTTTTTCCTTGTGATGAGAACTCTTAGGATTCACTCTCTTAACTTTTGTTTATAACAGGCAATAGTGTTAATTACATTAATACTAATCACAGTATACATTATATGCCTAATACTTAATTATCTTAACTGGAAGTTTGTACCTTAAACTGCCTTCATCCAATTCCCTCTCCCCCCATCCCCCCTCTGACAACCACAAATCTGTGGTTTTCAACCTCTTTTTCTGTGAGGTTGTTTGTTTGTTTGTTTGACATATAATTGGCCTACATCACTATGTTATTTCCTGTGGGACAACATAGTGATTCAACATTTTTTAAATTGAGGTATAGTTGATTTTCTTGATATTTTTACATATTACAAAACAATCATCTCTCTGAAGATATTAACTATATTTATTTGAAGTTTCTTATTTTGCCTACATGATTTGGTTCCCTACAACATTATTTTTATCTACTTTCAGTTTATTTTTGTCTCCTTCATGTTGGAAGCTTTCCTTAAGTATTTGTTATCTTCGTTCATATTAAGAAAGGCATTCCTTGTATACCTCAGTTGCATCAACAAAATCAGTAGTTTCACTTGAAGATGACCAGAGACTAGTGAGGGAGCAGAGGAGGGATACTGTGCTCCATTAAGCGCTAATAGAAAAGAAAAACTTCGCCATTAAGGATCTGTCGCTAAACTTTCAGAGCT
Organism: Capricornis sumatraensis; assembly: GCF_032405125.1. Lineage (NCBI taxonomy): Eukaryota > Metazoa > Chordata > Mammalia > Artiodactyla > Bovidae > Capricornis > Capricornis sumatraensis. The sequence continues at coordinate 118,220,676 of NC_091092.1, forward strand.
CCTTGAACTCTTCGATATTTAATACAGAAGTGCAGACTTTAGTAAGTGTTTTATTTACTAGGAGGATGGTACATAGCATGAATCTGTTCTTAAAAGGTCCCATCATCTCAGAAGATTAGCTAGCTTTGAGGTATAAGATGGTAGAGATTTAGCTCACTTGATGAAATGACAATTGTCTTTTTGAGTCACAATGGTGTAGAGTGTACTAGAAATGGCAATCAGTGGATTAGTTCTAATACTGAGGCAGAGAAAAACTTGGTTTAGCATTCTTTAAAATATTCATTAGATACTCTGGCACTTCCATCCAAGATGGAGTCACAATTTGAATTTATTTTACCGGAAAAAAGCCGAACCAAACAAACAAACAAAAATTAATATTTTTGAAGGCATTAGACACAAGGCAAGAAAGCTAGTGATCTTTTTTTCCCCGTATTTCTTCTTTTGTGTGTGTGTGTGTTTGTGTAAATTTATTTTAATTGGAGGCAAGTTACTTTACAATATTGTGGTGGTTTTTGCCATATAGTCACATGAATCAGCCATGGATGTACATGTGTCCCTCATCTTGAACCCCTCTCCCATCTCCCTCCCCATCCCACCCCTCAGGGTTGTCCCAGTGCACAGGCCCTGAGCGCCCTGTCTCATGCATCAAACCTGGACTGGCAATCTATTTCACATATGGTAATATACACGTTTCAATGCTAGTCTCTTAAATCATCTCACCCTCGCCTTCTCCCACAGAGTCCAAAAGTCTGTTCTTTAAATCTGTGTCTCTTTTGCTATCTCACATATAGGGTCATCGTTACCATCTTTCTAAATTCCATATATATGTGTTAATATAATATATTGGTGTTTTTCTTTCTGACCTACTTCACTCTGTATAATAGGCTCCAGTTTCATTCACCTCATTAGAACTGATTCAAATGCATTCTTTTTAATGGCTGAGTAATATATCATTGTGTATATGTACCACAGCTTTCTTATCCATTCATCTGTTCATGTACATCTAGGTTGCTTCCATATCCTAGTTATTGTAAACAGAAACACAATGATCTTTGAGAAGTAGGAAGTAAACGAGGCAAGCTCTGTGGTTATCCAAGGTCATTGCCTTAAGAAAATGTCCAAGTGCTGTACAGGGAGGGGAAGCCAAGTAGAACCTCCTAGACTCTCTGAATTTCAAAGAATGGAGCAAAGAGTCTAGAGAGAGCAAGGTGGCTAGAGTTTGTAGGTTTGACTGATGGAGAGGAAAGGGCTGCACAGAGAGAGAATCCAGGAGATGTGCACAGTGTCCCCCTCAAGCATACTTACATGTGGGAAACTGCCCAAGGCCACAGAGAAAACTATCTATAAGTGCTCAGATCTCTTATAGGCTTAGGCACAGTGGCTGCTCCCACCAGTAAGGCTGGGGAAATTCATAGTTCATAGGACAAAGGTACTTTTGTTGTTGTTGTTTAGTCCCTAATTCATGTCCAACATTTTTGTGACCCTATGGACTGTAGACCACCAGGCACCTCTGTCCATGGGATTTCCCAGGCAAGACTATTGTAGTGTGTTGCTATTTCCTTCTCCAGACGATATTATAAAAGACTCTGGCTTCTGTCTTGCTTCATTCTCTCTTGCTCTGAAACAGCTGGCTGCCATGTTGTAAGCTGCCTGATGGAAAGGTCCACACGGCAAGGAACTGAGAGAGGTCACCACCCAACAGCCAGAGAGGAACTCATCCCTAAAGCCTTGGAGATATATCCTTCCCCCTTTGAGCCTCGAGATGCTTGCAGCCAGTGAGAACTGCTGAACTGACTCATTCAGGCTAAGGTGTGCCTGGATTCCTAATCCACAGAATCTGTGAGATCTCAAATGTTCTAAGACACTAAGTGTTAGAGAAATTTTTTATGCACTAAAAGATAATGAATTTAGAAAAGGAGAGGTAAAACTTGTTGGAGGTGACATCTTTGAATGGAATCAAGTGCCTAAATACCACAGAGGGAAAATATTGTGAAGCTAAGAGAGCTTCTCACCAAGACGTCAGAGATTTCTGAGAGTTTCCATTCCACTGGTTGTCGGAATCTGCCATAATCTGTTGTCACTAAGTTCATATGCATTATAAAATACCAATGTCAAAACCAATTTTCTCAAGTACTACTATAAAACCACTCTATGGAAACCAGGAACAGAAGCGGCAGCTGATATGGCAACCTGGCATATAGCAATCAGAAACTGCTGTCTCATTTTCAGCAAGTTGCACCAAGTAGCACAAGAGACAGCATGTGGCGTCCTATGCTTCCAAAAATGCCTATGGCTGTTAAGGAAAACAAAATCATTCCTGTCTTCTGGCTAAAAAGACAGAAACTCCAAATTTATACATGTAGACGTAAAGTCATCTAACATACACACTTACTTATTTGTACCTATTTATATGGCGTGTTGCTTGGATGTGTGTGTTCATTCATTTGTATAAATATGCAGAAATAAGTGAAGGACATTTACTGGACAGCAAGTATTGATTCCACAGTAGAAAGGAAAGGAGAGAGGGAGATTCTTAAATCTTTCCATTTATAATCTTTTCATATAATAAATACCAGTGTTTTTATCATGCAAAATAATAAATATATGTTTAAATGTAAATAAAGATAAAATTACTGTGACTGCATTTTTTGAAGCTTTTTCTCATACTTGATTTTGAAATGAATTGTAAATAATCTCTCTTTAGACAATAGGGAGAGCCCATACTCAGGGTAGCTGTCCAAAGGAGAGTAATCTCCTTCTGCAATATTGTGGACCAGCTTTGTTATTTTTGAAATATCTAAAGTCATCTTCCCTTAAAACATATCTTCCACAAACTTTACTAGGAAAGTCAAAGAACAGAATGGTAATAAAGCTGATGCAGCGTATTCTCATTTTACTAAAATTTGTTCACTGATGTAAGAGGTTAATTAAACTTGTTTTATACTTTGTTTTGTTTTTATTTTTTAATAATTATATACTTTTTTCTTTTTAAAATTTAAAAATTAATTTATTTTTAATTGAAGGATAATTGCTTTACAGTATTGCATTGGTTTCTACCAAACATAAACATGAATCAGCCATAGGTTTACCCATGTCCCCTCCCACTTGAACATCCCTCTCACCTCCCTCCCCACTCCACCCCTCTAGGTTGTTACAGAGCCCCAGTTTGAGTTTCGAGTCATACAGCAAATTGCCATTAGCTGTCTATTTTACAGGGCGTGTCCTGTGGCATTAAATAAAAAGCCCTGCAATTAAGGGATTAGAAGAAGTTGCAGGGATGTCCCTAGTGGTCCAGAGGTTAAGACTCTGTGCTTCCAATGCAGATGGTGCAGGCTCAATCCCCGATCAGGGAGCTAACTAAGATCCCACTTGCTTTACAATGGAGCCAAAAATTAATAATAATAACAATAAAGAAGTTGCACTGTGTATTGAGTTCCAATAATAGCATAACACAGCCTGAAAGGAAATATAGACAATGGGAATGGGAATTAAAGTGCTAATTATGTTTTATTTAATTCAAAGTAAACTTGATGGGGTATAATGAAACCCAAGTAAGAGCTCTAAAATTTTGCATGTTTTCTTTTGATCCTTGAGATTAGCTTCTCTTTCTTTTTTAAATGTTTTCCTTTTATTTCATGTTTCCTAGTACTAAGCAAACTAAATGTTTTTTTGTTTTGTTTTGTTTTTTTTTTTCCGCAGAAACAGACTCACAGACATAGAAAACAAACTAATGGTTACCAAAGGGGAAGATGAGAGGGACAAATTAGGAGTTTGGGATTAACAGGTACATATCACTTTATCACATATATAAAATAGATAAACAACACAGACCTACTGTATGGCACAGGGAACTATATTCAATATCTTACAATAACCTGTAAGTGAAAAGAATACATATATATATATAAAACGGAATCACTTTGTTGTAAACCAGAAAACAATACTACATTGTAAATCAACTATACCTCAATAAAAAATTTTATATGATTGTTTTTAAATAAACTTTTTCATTTAGTAATTGTTTTCAAAAAGCTATGATTTATTTACTAAGGAAATGTATCTTACAGTGTCATATGTGTTTACAGTGTCTTAAGAATTTTCAGAGAGTTACATTACCACGTGTAAAAAAGATCAGTTCAATTCAGTCACTCAGTCGTGTCCAACTCTTTGTGACCTCATGGACTACAGCACGCCAGGCCTCCCTGTTCATCACCAACTCCAAAAGCTTACTCAAACTCATGTCCCTCCAGTCAGTGATGCCATCCAACCATCTCATCCTCTGCCATCCCCTTCTCCTCTTGCCTTCAAGCTTTCCCAGCATCAGGGTGTTTTCCAGTGAGTCAGTTCTTCACATCAGGTGCCAAAGTATTGGAGTTTCAGCTTATTCAGGACTGATTTCCTTTAGGAAGTACTGGTTGGATCTCCTTGCAGTCCAAAGGACTCTCAAGAATCTTCTCCAACACCACAGTTCAGAAGCATCAATTCTTCAGCGCTCAGCTTTCTTTAGAGTCCAACTCTCACATCCATACACAACTACTGGAAAAACCATAGCTTTGACTAGATGGACGTTTGTTGGCAAAGTACTGTCTCTGCTTCTTAATATGCTGTCTAGGTTGGTCATATCTTTTCTTCCAAGAAGCAAGCCTCTTTTAATTTCATGTCTGAAGTCACCATCTGCAGTGACTTTGGAACCCAAAAAACTAAAGTCTGTCACTGTTTCTATTATTTCCCCCCCAAAATAAATTTTGCCATGATGTGATGGGACAAGATGCCATGATCTTCATTTTCTGAATGTTGAGTTTTAAGCCAACATTTTTACTCTCCTCTTTCACTTTCATCAAGAGGCTCTTTAGTTCTTCTTCACTTTTTGCCATAAGGGTGGTGTCATCTGCGTATCTGAGGTTATTGATATTTCTCCCAGCAATCTTGATGCCAGCTTGTGTTTCAGCCAGCCCGGCATTTTGCATGATGTATTCTGCATATAAGTTAAATAAGCACGGTGACAATGATACAGCCTTGACATGATCCTTTCCCTATTTGAAACCAGTCTGTTGTTCCACGTCCAGTTCTAACTGTTGCTTCTTGACCTGCATACAGATTTCTGAGGATGCATGTCAGGTGGTCTGGTATTCCCATCTCTTGAAGAATATTCCATAGCTTGTTGTAATCTACACAGTCAAAGGCTTTGGCATAGACAATAAAGCAGAAGTAGATGTTTTTAGCTAGTGGGAAGCTGCTATATAGCACAGGCAGCTCAGCTCGATGCTCTGTGATGACCTAGAGGGGTGGGGTGGGGGGAAGGGAGATCCAAGAGGGAGGAGATATATGTATACATATAATAACTGATTCAATTTGTGGTACAGCAGAAATTAACACAACATTGTAAATCAATTATATCCCAATTAAAAAATAAAGTACTTAGAGGAGTTTTTTCTTAAAATTTTTTTCTTAACAATCATCTAGAGTAAAAGTCCATTTTTATATTTTCTCATGATGTTTCTGAGAGCTCTTTCAGTAAATAAGTAATATGCTTAGAAAGCATGACAAGATTTCTATGGTTTTAGAAATATTTGGATTTTTCACTTAAACTTTGGTTTCAACAACTACATTTGAATAGTTTGTTTATTATCTATTGCTACATAAGACATCTCCCAAACTTAGTGGTTTCAAACAAACATTTACCAGATCACAGTTTCTGAAATTCAAAAATTTACGAGTGAGTTAGCTGTGTGGTTCTGGCTCAGAGTCTCTTACAAGATTGCAGTTGAAGTGCTGAGTAAAGCCGCAGTTACTTAAAACGTTGACTGGGGCTGGAAGATCTCCTCCTAAGCTCATTTGCATGGCTGTTGTCAGGAGGCTTCAGGTTCTCAGTGTGAGCCTCTCTATAAGATTGCTCATGATAGGGCACCTACCTTCCTTCTAAAGCAGGTAATTCCAGAGAGAGAGCACAAGCAAGCAGGCAGCCACAATGCCTTCTAAGACCTAGAGATTCCAAAGGCACTTCCGTTTTATTCCATTTGTTACACAGACCAACCCTGAGACAATGTGGAAGAGAGTTATGTAAGAGGTGAAAACCAGGAGATGGGGGGCCATTGGGCACCATCTCAGAGGCTGGTGATCACAGATAACACATGAGTCAAGGCTTGATCAGACACACAGAACCATGAGATGTGACATGGGATAAGAGCTCTCTTCTGGTCTTACATGTTATGCTATTGTGGAAGTTGGTTGAACAGTTTATACAAGACTCCTGCTTTTCTGCACCTGGTGTTGTGCCTGAAACAACGAGGGCAAACTGAAATTCACAAGGACATACTAGGCAAACTGACACCTGTGAGGACAAATTGGAGAAAATGAAGACAAACCAGAATCCTGTTCCTATCTTTTATTACCTGCATCTTTAACTATGTGGGTCACTGCAGGATTGGGGGGCACCTTCACCATAGAACTGCTCCAAAACCTGGCCCAGGATTCAGAGGAGAGGGATGTGGCAGTTCAAAGAGGTGCATGACTGGCTGTCATACCATCATGGTAGGCTGATACCTCAGTGACAACCTCTACAAGAGGCCTTGTCTTTTACCCTCCCTTAGAGCAAAGCAAAGTCTAGGACTTCACTTTTGCCTTCTAAATAGTGTGCACATTATCACTGAAACCAACAGCAGCCCAGAAATACATAGTGAAGGGAATTCACAGAACATAGTTCCTATTAACTTCTGTTAATACATAGCCATCACAGATGGGGGAAAAAAATATAAAGGGACCAGCACAAGAACATAAATATTTTTCCTGAGCATATTTTTTAAAGAGCCTTCTTAATAAATATTCCATGAAAATATCTAGAGTTGAAAGCACTGCACTTAAGAATAATTGAAAGGAACTTTGTGTACCCATTGCATATACACAACTGTGTACCCCAGGAGGGGTTCATAGGTCCCCAACAGTAACCTGAGCTACCCCTACAGGGAACCACACCCGACTTGGCTGTACTTTCATTTAGTCAATCTGACTTCTAACATATGGTGACCCTAATTAAATCAATCATCCTTCTTAGTGGGCGTCAGGAGTCTTAAGAAGGCAGATGGATTTAATAGGGGTCAGGAAACCTAAGCAGTTTGATTGGTACAATGGGCATTAGGACATTTAATAAAAATGATTGATTTAATGGGGGGGGTCAGGATTTTTAAGTGGGTTGATCTAATAAATGGGAGTAACCTGATTTATGGGAACTGATTTAACAATAGGAGTTCTGTGATTCAGGAGGCTGATTGAAGAAGCCAAACAACCCCCAAGAGAGACAGCACTTATATAGCAACTGTGTATATAATATGTGTACACAAAAAAACTTGGTGTACACAATGTATATACACAACTGTGTACATAATATATGTCTACCTCAGAACCTTGTGTATACCACCCACCCACCCACACACACACACACACCCACACACACACACCCACATACAACTTTGGATGTTCTATGTGTCCACAAAGGATCTTTAGGTACACAATACATATACACACTATATACATAATCTGTGTCTACAAACAAACTTAGGTACACAATATATATATAGAACTGTATACATAATATGTGTCCACAAAGAGCTTTGAGAAACAATGTATATAAACAACTGTATAAGTGCTATATGTTCACAAAGGAACTTTGGTTACACCATGTATAAACATATAGCAAAGTTATGTGTTTTATTTTGTAGAAATACTAAAACATATTCATTTTAAATTCACATTAACATTTCAATTAAAGTTTAGAAATACTTCCTGACATACCTAGTTATAACAGTAGCTAAATAAAAAACTAAGCAAAATTAGGGGAAAAAAATCACAAAAATTCTGATACTTAGTAAAAAATTAAAATAATGAATTTTTAAATAGAACATTGTAATTGCTTAATTTATATTTGGAAAACTGGCCCATGTAAATTGCTGCAGTGGAAGATGATTTTTTTATGATATATCCAAAAATAAAACATATATAAATTTAGGGGAAAAAAAGACTAATCCACCTCACCCACTGCTTGTTAAAACTTTTTAAAATATGTATAACAACCATTGTTGATATATGTATTTAAATTACAGAAAATATATCTTACTGACACAAACTGAATTATAACACTGATCATCTATTTGAGGAGTTAGAGCAGGGCATGTTTTCTTCTTAACTGCAATTACTTTAAAAATACTCCATGGTATTCTGTGTTATTTTAAAATTTATTTTATATTTTTTAAATAATGAAAAGGGAATATTGGCTTTCATTTGTGAAGAAGACTTTAAAATCTCATTTCCATACAGTCTCATCCTATAAAGTCTCCTACTATAGTGTGCCAAATCTAGTAGCAAAACAAGTATGTGAATTACTATTGTAAAGTGAAAAAAAATCTTAGAACTAGAATTAAATAGGCCTTATTTAATTAGACCTCTCATTTCTTTGCAATATCTACCCAGCAGGTAAATGTTGTCCCATGTACTAGCCAAAGAAATACAGTGATCCTGACTTTTATCCATTCTAGATCTCCTGACTGGACCATTCCAGTATTTCTTTATATATTAAGTTTTGTCACCTCTCTTCTCATCTAGGGGTATGGTCAATTTCCCTTCCTCTTTCATTTAGACAACATTGTAACTGCTTTGACTAAAAGAGGGCAGAAGATCTGATGCTGTGTGACTTCCAATACTAGATCATTAAGAAGCCAGCACTTTATAAAAATGTATGACTATCCTGAGGCCACCATGCTAGAGAAGTCACTTTAGGTGCTCTAGTCAACTACCTCAAAGATCCCAGACAAAAAACAATATCAAGTACCAACCTTATAAATGAGCCCTTTTGGATGTCATGCCCAGTTGAGACTTCAGTCACAGCAGCTCCAGCTTACAGATGAGAATTCCCAAGTAAGATCCATTCAGGGAGTGCTTTCACAATTCCTGACCCAGATTCCTGAGCAAAATAGAACAGTTGTTTAATTCCATTGCACTTTGAGGTAATTTATTACACAGAAATAAATAACCAGAACATGTTGGGCTGTGCTTAGGTGCTCTGTCTTGTCTGACTCTGAGACCCCATGGACTGTAGCCCGCCAGGCTCCTCTGTCCATGGGATTCTCCAGGCAAGAATACTGGAGTGGGTTGCTATGCCATCCTCCAGGGCATTGTCCCAAGCCAGGGACTGAACCCAGGTCTCCCTCATTGCAGATGGATTCTTTACCATCTGAGCCACCAGGGAAGCCCAAGAATACTGGAGTGTGCAGCCTATCATTTTTCAAGGGGATCTTCCCAACCCAGGGCTCGAACCCAGGTCTCCTGCACTGCAGGTTCAGGATTCTTTACTGTCTGAGCCACCAGGGAAACCCAACCAGAATATAAACTTATTTAAAAGTCAAAGACAAATAAATAGTGAGTAGTGGGTAGCCTATTTCTTCTCCAGCAGATCCTCCTGACCCAGGCATCGAACTCGGGTCTTCTTCATTGCAGGTGGATTCTTTACCAACTGAGCTATGAGGGAAGCTCCAGACAAATAAATACTTGGTGAAAATTTTCTCCTTTGGGACATGTCTCTTTAAGATCAATTGGAATGAAAAATTCAAGTCTTTTCAAAGAGGTAAAAATATCACTATTTACAGATGACATGATACTCTATATAGAGAACCCTAAAGACTCCACACAAAAACTACTAGAACTAATAAATTAATTCAACAAGGTAGCAAGATACAAGATTTATATACAGGAATCTGTTACATTTCTACACACTAATAGTGAAATATCAGAGAAAGTAATGGCAATGGATTAATCTCCAAAATATACAAACAGCTCATGCAGCTCAATATCAGAAAACAAAAAGTCCAATCAAAAAACGGGCAGAGGATCTAAACAGACATTTCTCCAAAGAAGACATGCAGATGGCCAAAAAGCACACAAAAAGGTGTTCAACATTGCTAATTAATGCAGAAATGTAAATCAAAACTACAATGAGGTATCACCTCACATTTATCCTCAAAAAATCTATAAACAATAAATGCTGGAGAGGGTGTGGAGAGAAGGGAACCTTCTTGCATTGTTGGTGGGAATGTAAGTTGGTACACCCACTATGGAGGTTCCTTAAAAAACTAAAAATAGAACTATTATATGGCCCAGCAATGCCACTCCTAGGTATATATCTAGAGAAAATCATACTTCAAAAAGATACCTGCACCCCAATGTTGATTGCATCACTATTTGCAGTAGCCAAAACAGTAGGTTCAGTTCAGTCACTCAGTCGTGTCCAGCTCTTTGTGACCCCATGGACTGCAGCATGCCAGGCCTCCCTGTCCATCACCAACTCCAAGAGCTTACTCAGACTCATGTACATCCAGTCAGTGATGCCACCCAACCATCTCATCCTTTGCCGACCCCTTCTCCTCCTGCCTTCAATCTTTCCCACCATCAGGGTCTTTTCCACTGAGTCAGTTCTTCACATCAGGTGGTCAAAGTATTGGAGTTTCAGCTTCAGCATCAGTCTTTCCAATGAATATTCAGGACTGATTTCCTTTAGGATGGACTGGTTAGATCTCCTTGCACTCCAAGGGACTCTCAAGAATCTTCTCCAACACCACAGTTCAAAAGCATCAATTCTTGGCACTCAGCTTTATTGAGAGTCCAACTCTCACATCCATACATGACTACTGGAAAGACTGTAGCTTTAACTTGATGGACCTGTGGCAGCAAAGTCCTTTTTAATATGCTGTCTAGGTTGATCATAACTTTTCTTCCAAGAAGCAAGCAACTTTTAATTTCATGGCTGCAGTCACCATCTGCAGTGATTTTGGAGTCAAAAAAGGAAAGTCTCTTAGTGTTTCCATTGTTTCCCCATCTATTTGCCATGAAGTGATAGGACCAGATGCCATGATCTTCATTTTCTAAATGTTGAGTTTTAAGCCAACTTTTTCACTCTCCTCTTTCACTTTCATCAAGAGGCTCTTTAGTTCTTATTCGCTTTCTCCCATAAGGGTGGTGTCATCTGCATATCTGAGGTTATTGATATCTCTCCCGGTAATCTTGATTCCAGCTTGTGCTTCATCCAGCCCAGCGTTTCTCATGATGTACTCTGCATATGTTAAATAAGCAGGGTGACAATATACAGCCTTGATGTACTCCTTTTCCTATTTGGAACCAGTCTGTTGTTCCATTTCCAGTTCTAACTGCTTCTTGACCTGCATACAGATTTCCCAAGAGGCAGGTCTGGAGGGCTGGTATTCCTATCTTTTTAAGAATTTTCCACAGTTTGTGGTGATCCACACAGTCAAAGAGTTTGGCCTAGTCAATAAAGCAGAAGTAGATGTTTTTCTGGAACTCTGCTGCTTTTCTGATGATCCAACGGATGTTGGCAATTTGATCTCTGGTTCTGCTGCTTTTTCTAAATCCAGTTTGAACATCTGGAAGTTCACAGTTCACATACTTTGGAAGCCTGGCTTGGAGAATTTCGAGCGTTACTTTACTAGCATGTGTAAGTGTTAGTCACTCAGTCATGCCTGACTCTTTGCAACTCCATGGACTGTAGCTCACCAGGCTCCTCTGTCCATGAGATTTTCCAGACAAGGTTACTGGAGTAGGTTGCCATTTCCTTGTCCATACTAGTGTGCGAGATGAGTACAATTATGCGGTAGTTTGAACATTCTTTGGCATTGCCTTTCTTTGGGATTGAAATGAAAACTGACCTTTTCCAGTCCTGTGGCTGCTGTTGAGTTTTCCAAGTTTTCTGGCTTATTGAGTGCAACACTTATTGAGTACAGCACTTTCACAGCATCATCTTTTAGGATTTGAAATAGCTCAACTAGAATTCCATCACCTCCACTAGCTTTGTTCATAGTGATGCTTCCTAAGGCCCACTTGACTTCACATTCCATGATGTCTGGCTCTAGGTGAGTGATCATACCATCGTGATTCTCTGGGTCATGAATATCTTTTCTGCATAGGTCTTCTGTGTATTCTGGCCACCTCTTCTTAATATTTTCTGCTTCTCTTAGGTCTGTTAGGTGTATGTATGTATATGTATAATTGATTCAAGTGGCTTTACATCTGAAATAAGTTGGTTTACAATGCAACATTGTACATCAATATAAAATAAAAATTAAAAATAGAAGGAAAAAAAAGCTTGTATTGGTCATCACTGCATAGACCAAAAGTAGAAATTGAACTTCCAAAAGACAATCTCCTTTCTTCTTCTCAAACCTATGGTATTTTCTTCCTTTGAAAGATGGGTTAAGCCAATTGGATTCATCTCTCTCTCCTCTTTCTGAAACTTATATAAGGGAATATGGAAAAAATATGGGCAATATAGTTATAAGTAAGAACTGAAGAAATGTGAGACTCAAGGAAATTAAATTCATTAGTAAAGAGTACATTTTGCCTCAAGAATATGAAAGCAACATAAGGACATGTCCTCAGGAACACCAGCTTGAACCCTCATATGGACTACACTGTATCCCCTCAAGATTCAGTTAGGAAGTCCTAAACCCCATCATGACTATCTCTGAAGATAGGGCCTTTAAAGGTGCAATTAGAGTTAAATGAGGTCATATGCATGAGGATTTGATCCAATATAACTAACTTCTTTATAAGAAGAGGAACGGACACTAAGGATGCATGCACACGGAGAAAGAGGCCACCTGAAAATACAATAGGAAGGTGTCCATCTGCAAGACAAAGAGAGAGGCCTAAGAAGAAGACGAACCCATGACACCTTGATCTTAGACTTCCAGCCTTCAGAACAGTAAGAAATCAATCTTTGTTGTTTCAATCATCCAGTCTGTGCTATTTTATTTTGGCAGCACTAAATCCTAAAGTGGGCATCAGTTAATTAAAATTTGCACATAGATTACCTGATAAGTTTGTGTTCTTCTATTAACTAACAGGATAATTTATGGGAAGTTATTTAATCTCTGTAGGTCATAGCTTACTCATATAGATGATGGAATATTCACAGTTAAATAAGTTATTCACAAATTTAAATTTAACAGGAATGATGACATTCCTACTGATGATGACATTCCTAATTATGCCGACTTATCAAGGTTTCCCATTCTCTTGACAAATGCATTTAGTAAGTTGTATTACTCAATTATAATTGAGTAGAACCAAAAAAAGAAAGAAAGAAAAAGTTTAAAAAATCCCATTTAAAATTGCATAAAAAATACCTAGGAATAAACTTAAGCAAGGAGGTTAAGACTTATATGCTGATAACTATAAAACACTGATAAAAGAAAGTAAAGATGATTCAAAGAAATGAAACCATAAACCATGCTCATGGTGTGGAAGAATTAATATTGTTAAAATGGCCATACTACCCAATTTAATGTGATCCTTGTCAAAATACTGGTGACATTTTTCACAAACAATACTAAGATTTATATGGAACCACAAAAGACCCAGAATTGACAAGGCAATCATGAGGAAAAAGAACAAAGCTGGAAGCATAACCCATCCAGACTTCAGATAACACTACAAAGCTACAGTAATTAAAGAACCATGGTATTGGCACAAGACCAGATACATAGACCAATGAAACAGAATAGAGTGCCCAGAAATAAACCCACACACCTATGGTCAGTTAATCTATGACAAAGGAGGCAAGAATATACAATGGAGAAAAGACTGCCTCTATAGTAAGTGTAGTATTAAGAAAGCTAGACAGCTATATGTAAATCAATAAAATTAGAACACTCCTTCACATCATATACACAAATAACTTTGAAATGGTTTGGAGACCTCAATATAAAACATGACACTGTAAAAGCCTTAGAAGAGAACATACACAAAACATTCTTTGACAAAGATCATAGCAATGTTTTCTTAGGTCAGTTTTCCAAGGCAAAAGAAATAAAAGCAAAAGTAAACAAATGGAACCTAATCCAATTTATAAGCTTTTGCACAGCAAAAGAAACTATCAGCAAAATGAAAAGAGAATCTATAGAATGGGAGAAAATACTTGCAAACAATGCTATTGACAAGGGGTTAATATCTAAAATAAGCAAACAGATCATAAAACTCAATATCAAAAAAACAAACAACCCAATCAACAAAAAAGGTAGAAGACCTAAGTAGACATTTCTTCAAAGAAGACACACAGATGACCAACAAGCACATGAAAAGACGCTCAACATCGCTAATAATTAGGGAAATGCCAATCAAAATTGCAATGAGGTATCACCTCACATGGGTCAGAATGCGTGCTCAGTCTTTCAGTCATGTCTGACTCTTTGCAACCCCATGACTGTAGCCTGTCAGTATCCTCTGTCCATGGAATTTTTCTAACAAGAATACTGCAATGGGTTGCCATGTCCTCCTCCAGGGGATCTTCCTGACTCAACAATCTAACCTGCATCTCCTGCATCTCCTGCAATGGTAGGCAGATTCTTTACCACTGTGCCACCTGGGAAGCCCACCATTCAGAATGGCCATCATCAAAAAATCTACAAATAAATTATGGAGAGGATGTGGAGAAAAGGGACCTCTCCTATACTACTCTTGGTGGGAATGTAAACTGGCACTGTCACTGTAGAAAACAGTCTGAAGATTCCTTGAAAATTTCAAAATCGAGCTACCGCATGATCTAGCAATCCCATTCCTGGGCATATATCTGGAAAAGATGAAAACTCTAATTTGAAAAAATATATGCACCCAAAGTTCATAGCAGCACTATGTACAATATCGAAGACATGGAAACAACCCAAGTGCCCATCAACAGATGACTGAATTAAGAATATGTGCAATATACATACAATGGAATATTAATCAGCCAAGCAAAAGAATGAAATATTGCCATTTGTAGCAATGTAGATGGAACTAGAGGATGTCATACTAAGTGAAGCAAGTCAGATAGAGAAAAACAAATATAATATGACATCACTTACAGATGGAATCTAAACAATATTACAAAAATATGTATATCCAAAACAGAAACAGACTCACTGACATAGAAAACAAACCTATGGCAAAATCAATACAATATTGTAAAGTAAAAAAATAAATAAATAAATAAAGTCAAATCTCCTGACCAAAAAAAAAAAAAAGAAAGAAAGAAAGAAAAAGAAAACAAATAATACAGAAACTAAAAAAAAAAAAAAAAGAAAACAAACCTATGGATACCAAAGGGGAAAGGGAGTGAGGGAGGGATAAACTAGGAGTATGGGATTAACAGATACAAATTACTATATATAAAATAAGTAAGCAACAAAGATTTACTGTATAACACAGGGAACTATATATAATATCTTGTGATAATACTAATTCAAAAAATATGTGTATGTATATATATATATATATATACATACACATATATATATAACTGAATCACTTTGCTGTATAACTGAAACTAACACAATATTTATTATAAATCAACTACATTTCTATTATAAATCAACTACATTTCAATAAAAGGAAAATTTCAAACTTTTCCAACTTCTCAATTTCTACTTTTTATATTGAGAGAGTATTCAGTTTAATCCAATCAAATTTTACATGGGATAATCCACTTTGGATTATTTGGCTAATATTCTACATGAGGATAAGGTTGGCCTAGGCAAAGTTATTTCAATACTGTATTTTATTCTTTACTACCCCATGGAGAAATCTATTAGTGAATATGATCATGTTCACTTTTCTTTCTTGACCTCTCACTTTCTATAAAGGATATACTGTATCAATTCAATATTGGCCCCCAGATACTTATGCTTATATCAATTTCTGCAAAAGTTAAAATGATAGAGTAGTCTATTGTCAGACTTGGTAATAATTCATGGTGGAAAAAAAACAGTGGTGCATTCTGCCTTCTTTTCTTTTCCACATTTATATTCCTGACAAAACCATTCTGAATGTCCTAGTTGTATTTCCTATCCATTGAGATCAACAGCAAAGTGGATATTTTCCTATAGAATAATGACATTGTTTTGGCTTTGCTTGCAATATAACTATCAGCAGAAAGAATGACTTATACCCAACTATTCTATAACAAAAATCACTTTTGACACATTCCCAAGCATTGTTTATGTCTAGTAATTTTCTGTAGTAGGTCAAATCATTTTATTTAGGTATATAATTTATAAGCAGATTATCCTGGGAGATCCATATATGTTACAAAACTTAAAACTATATAGATGATTGATATATACTTTCATATTTGTAGTCATAGAATTTGACTGGCTTGAATGCATTAAATATTTTCCAAACTAAAATTATTGTAATTATGCTTTATGCGATAGAACTTTGTATCCTAAATTCCCATTTACCTCCACATGATAAAAAAAAGATTCATGTGTTGTGTCAAGGAAAATGTTGATCTTACTGACAATTATTGCTGGATAGGTACTTTTCATGTACATAGGTAGGTGCCCAGTTTACTCAATTTTTGTATAAGGTGTCAAACATGCGTTTTACTCATTTATGAAGTATAGAGATTTGTTTAAATTCATTTGCAAAGGATAGCTTCATCCTGTGTTCTTACAAAAGAATATGACCTTAAATATCTTTGTTAGTCATAGTCTACTAAAAGTACAAATAAAAAATATGATTTATAAAAGAGCATCTGAAGGCTGTGCCTATTACTTGTCTCATTACATTCTAAAACCTATAAAGCTGCATTGTCCAGTCCTGTAGCCACTAGCCACATGTGGCAATTGGGCCCTTGAAGTGTGGCCAGTCTGAAATGAGCTATGTCATATGTGTCATTTGACACATTTGAATCCACTGGATTTCAAAGACTTAGTATCAAAAAATGTTAACTATCACATCATCAAAATTTAATATTGATCACATGGTAAAATGATAATATTTCCTACATATTGGGCTAAAGGAGACAAGTCATTAAAATTAATTTTACATGTTACTTATATATGTAACTTTCATTATGCATCTACTGTATAGCACTGCTTTAAATGTAATTCTTGGATTAAATCATAATAAAATTAAGTGCAGTGATCGCAAGAGTTTTGACCCTCCAGGAAATCATCATTATATTGTTCTTGGTTTTATTCATGCCACTAACCTTTTTTTTTTTTTTTTAAAGAATGGCATTTTTTAGGGTGTTGTTGAGGATAGGTAACTACATTTCTTAATGTATCCTAAATGAGGACTGGACTAGTCAGCATAGGGCTGGGTTATACTGTAGTAAGAAACAACTTGCAAAATCTCAGTGACTTAAAATAGCAAAGGTGTACTTCTCCCTAAGGTTTCATGTTCATAAATGTCAGAGGGAGGGTGCTTTCTTCACTGTAGTCACTTAAAGATTTGGACAGATGGGACATTCACCATCTCAAATGTCGCTAATCTCTGAGCCAAAGGGATGCTGCTAAGTCACTTCAGTCGTGTCCAACTCTGTGCGACCCCATAAACCACAGCCCACCAGGCTCCCCCATCCCTGGGATTCTCCAGGCAAGAACACTGGAGTGGGTTGTCATTTCCTTCTCCAATGCATGAAAGTGAAAAGTGAAAGTGAAGTCGCTCAGTTGTATCCGACTCTTAGCGACCCCATGGACTGCAGCCTACCAGGCTCCTCCATCCATAGGATTTTCCAGGCAAGAGTACTGGAGTGGTGTGCCATTGCCTTCTCCCAAGCCAAAGGGATAGAGATCACTAAAGAATTTCATGCCAACAATTAAACATTGGCTTGGCCAAAAAGTTCCTTGGAGTTTTTTCCATACCATGTTATGGAAAATCTAGAACGAACTTTTTGGCCAACCCAATATTATAGCCCAGAAGTAACCCATGTCACCTAAGCTAAAA
This sequence comes from Capricornis sumatraensis, assembly GCF_032405125.1. NCBI lineage: Eukaryota > Metazoa > Chordata > Mammalia > Artiodactyla > Bovidae > Capricornis > Capricornis sumatraensis. The sequence continues at coordinate 118,238,442 of NC_091092.1, forward strand.
ACTCACTGATAACACCTACCTCTATTGTCCCATTCAAAGCTGAGCAGTCAAGGAACTTCAGGCTCTCCTATACCCAGAAGGAGAGGAGAAACAGATAGCAAAGAGCCGCACTAATGATTATCACAATGGCCTATCAAAGAACTCTCATGAGTCAATACTGAAGAAATAACATAAATAAGTTTTCTCAGTTTTAGATAGCTACTTGTTTAAAACTAACTAGACTATTTTATCTTAAAATACTTACTACTAATTATGTTTTGCTATTGTTTTGGCTGATATTAACTTGATCTTTGGGCTTCCCTGGTGTCTCAGATGGCAAAGAATTCACCTGCAATGCAGGAGACCTGGTTTTGATCCCTCTGTTGGGACGATTTCCTGGAGGAGCGCATGGCAACCCACTCCAGTATTCTTGCCTGGAGAATCCCCAGGGACAAGGGAGCCTGGAAGTCTGCAGTCCATGGGATCTCTAAGAGTCAGACATGATTAAGCAACTAAGCACGCACTGATGCAACTTGATCTTTAAGAAATGTACAAAACCCTTGGACTTTTTATTGTTCTGCCTTTAGCGTGCCATCTTCCATAGTTTCTCACTTATTTTAATCTCTTTGTTTTACATACACCTCTGTAAAATTTTGAAATCATTTTTGACATAAAATAATTGTGTGTATGCTAATACATGAGAGAAAAGATTTTAAGATAATTGTTAGTGAATACATTATGGTATGTTAGTTGCTACATTATGGTATGCAAAATTACACTAAATATTCATATCATCATAAATTTAATAAATAAAGCTCCAGTTCCTAGTGCTCAGTGTTGTAAATGTATATTGATAGTGAATTTACTTATATTTTCTAAGAAAAAACGTGTTTTCCTTCTCAATAGTCAGCTTTTCATTATTCCCCCTCATATTCTATCCTAAGGAAATGATTGAATTACTTTTGTATTTAAAGAGATTTCATTTTTTTATTTCATTCAATGTGTATATACATTACTTCACAATAAAAATTCAATCATTTTATGAGTAAATAAAAATAAATTGAGCATTATGAAATTAGAATAAAATATATTTAAGTGGTTCATGCAAATACAGTTAAATCTGACTTCACTGCTGGTTTTGAAGTCAAATTCCATAACTACCTGTGACGTTATGTCCAAAAATGTGACATATTATTTTGACTTGCTGGACAGTTAAATCATGATGATACATTTTATTCAAGTTTTAATGTTAACTTCTCTAAATAATGTTAATAATATCTGTCAAATAGGGTTAACGCTCAAAAAGTTTTTTATCTTTTTTTATTATTATTATTTTTTACTTTACAATATTGTATTGGTTTTGCCACACATCAACATGAATGCACCACGGCGTACACGTGTTCCCAATCCCGAACCCCCCTCCTACCTCCCCCCCAAGACCATCCCTCCGGGTCATCCCAGTGCACCAGCCCCAAGCATCCTGCACCCTGCCTGGAACCTAGACTGGCGATTCGTTTCTTATATGGTATTATACATGTTTCAATGCTATTCTCCCAAATCATCCCACCCTCTCCCGTATGAGCAAGGACCAATGGCAATTGAAAATATTAACACATACCTGTAAACGAATAATTTTTGTTTTAAAAATTGCTTTATTGAAATTGGTAAATGTATTAGGCCTTCTAAAAGAAAGCCTGTGGAGAGACTGTCATGTCTTCTAGAATTCAAAGGAAGTTGGCCACAACTGCAAATATTTAGTTCCTTAAATGTGTGCTAGTGAATATGCATGAGAGTTCCCAGATAGTAGCTCCCCTGTGATCATAAAAAATCATGACTAATTATTGTCATACTTTCACTTTTTACTTGTTACTTAATAGCTCATTTTCTGTATCTAACAATGATGTCATTTTTACTGTGTAACTGGAATCATCACTAAGAAGTTACTTGCATGAGATTACAGCTCAGTCAACAGTTTAGGGCTAAAGAAATACATGTTCAGTGATGAGTTGGTTCTTGTAGCACTCAGTTTCTATTCCATTATGCTGCAGTCACAAACAACCCCAACATTTCAATAGCTTACCACAACAACATCATCTATTTCCTGCAGACATTATTTGTGGAAACAGAAAGAGTTGTGCTTCTGCGGGGCTCCATTCAGTCCTGCTATATATTCGTTCTTCAGTCTCAGAATTAGGCTGAAGAACAGCTAATAAAGGGAAATCTCAGATTCACAGCAGAGAGAAAATGAGGAAGAAACTTTATGGAAACACATGATCACTCTCTAAATATCGACTCTTAACTGACATTCATCACTTCTATTGATATTTCTTTAGTCAATGCAAGTCATATGGAATAAAAAAATGTAGACTCTGCCTGCAGGAGTAGCACTACATGTCACACATCAATGCTCAGCAATAAGTAATCCTCTTAGTGGCAAAGGAGAAGTGAACATTTGGGAACAATTATTCAGTCCACATTATATAAGGATGTAATAAAGTTGGGGAATAGAGAAGGGCAGAGGACCAACACTGGTGCACTCCAGCATGAAGGTCAAGCATAAAGAAAGGAGATGGCAAAAGAAGGAATAACAGATTAGGAAAACCAGGCACGTCTTATGATCAAAACCACAGAGGTTTTTAAATAGGAGAGTGGGGGTCAAATTCATTTGATGCCCCCAAATAGTGTAATAAGAGGGTGACATATGCAGTTCTCTACTGTATTTTTCAATATGAACAAGACTGATTGTCCTTGAAAAGCGAACTGTAAGGAAAACTTTGAAAGTAAGAATTTCAGGAGTGAACGGTGATTTCTTGTTTTGACATAAGGCCCCCTGAATGAACATAAAACTCCTCCTGGGTCAGAAACTCCTAGAAATCCTGGATAAAGTAGACCAACAGCAAAAAGATATTGCTGCACTTGTAAGAAAGGAAAATCCTGAAGTGCCAGGAACAAAAAGGAAACACAAAGATAGGGTCACAGCACTGAGCTTGTTGTTATGGAGGTGAGAGGCAGAGATAGAGCTTTATAGAACCTACAAACTCATTTTAAGGCTAAAGCTAGAATTGTCAAAGCTTACCAAGATATGGGAATGCCCTGCACCACCAAGAGGTTGGAAGTTAGGACAGATGCCCCTAAATCAGCACATACGCCAGTGTTCATTGCAGGACTGTTTACAATAGCTAAGACATGGAAGCAACATAAATGTCCATCAACAGAGGAATGGATAAAAAGATATGGTATATATAGGCCTGTTAATTGTAACAAATATGCCATACTAATGCAAGATGTTGATAATAGTTGCTGGGGTGATGGGGAAAACTCTTTGTACTGTTGCTCAATTTTTTGTAACTTTAAAACAGCTTTAGGGGATTTTCCTGGTGATCCAGTGGTTAAGACTCCATGCTGCCAATGCAGGGGATGCAGGTTCCACCTCTGGTCAGGGAATTAAGATTCCACATGATGAGCAGTACTGCTAAAAAGATTTTAAAAAACAAAAACGCAAACAAAACAGTTCTAAATATAAAGTGCAAGTCAAGAAGCAACAGAACTGGACATGGAACGATGGACAACCAGAATTGAAAGAGACACATGTACCCCAATGTTCATCGCAGCACTGTTTATAATAGCCAGGACATGGAAGCAACCTAGATGTCCATCAGCAGACAAATGGATAAGAAAACTGTGGTACATATACACAGTGGAGTATTACTCAGCCATTAAAAAGAATACATTTGAATCAGTTCTAATGAGGTGGATGAAACTGGAGCTTATTATGCAGAGTGAAGTAAGCCAGAAAGAAAAACACCAATACAGTATATTAATGCATATATATGGAATTTAGAAAGATGGTAACAATAACCCTGTATGCGAGACAGCAAAAGAGACACAGATGTATAGAACAGTCTTTTGGACTCTGTGGGAGAGGGTGAGGGTGGGATTATTTGGGAGAATGGAATTGAATCATGAATATTATCATATGTGAAATGAATCGCCAGTCCAGGTTTGACGCATGATACAGGATGCTCGGGGCTGGTGCACTGGGATGACCCAGAGGGATGGTATGGGGAGGGAGGTGGGAGGGGGGTTCAGGATAAGGAATATGTGTACACCCATGGTGCATTCATGTTGATGTGTGGCAAAACCAATACAATATTGTAAAGTAATTAGCTTCAAATTAAAATAAATAAATTTATATTAAAAGTAAACTAAACTAAAATAAATTGGGAAAGGAGTACGTCAAGACTGTATATTGTCACACTGCTTATTTAACTTCTATGGAGGGTACATCATGCAAAATACCAGGCTACATGACTTATAAGCCAGAATCAAGATTGTGGAAGAAATATCAACAACCTCAGATATGCAGATGATACCACCCTAATGGCAAAACCGAAGAGGAACTAAAGAGTCTCTTGATGAAGCTGAAAGAGGAAAGCAAAAAAGCTGCCTTAAAACTCAACATTCAAACAGTAAGATCCAGTCCCATCGCTTCATAGCAAATAGATGGGGGGGGGGCTGGGAATGGAAACAGTGACAGACTTTATTTCCTTTGGCTCCAAAATTACTGTGGACAGTGACTGCAGCCATGAAATTAAAAGATGCTTGCTCCTTGGAAGAAAAGCTATGACCAACCTAGGCAGTGTATTAGAAACCAGAGAGATTATTTTGCCAACAAAGGTCCATATAGTCAAAGCTATGGTGTTTCCAGTAGTCATGTATGGATGTGAGAGTTGGACCATAAAGAAGGTTGAGAGCTGAAGAATCGATGCTTTCAAACTGTGGAGCTGGAGAAGACTCTTGAGAGTCCCTTGGATGGCAAGGAAATCAAACCAGTCAATCCTAAAGGAAATCAGTCCTGAATATTCATTGGAAGGACTGATGCTGAAGCTGAAGCTCCCATTGGCCACCTGATGCTAAGAAGTGACCCATTGGAAAAGGCCCAACTCATTGGAAAAGACCCCAATGCTCGGAAAGATTGAGGGCAGGAGGAGAAGGGGGTGGCAGAGGACGAGGTGGTTGGATGGCATCACTGACTCAATGGACATGAGTATGAGCCAACTCCTGGAGATAGTGAAGGACAGGGAAGCCTGAGGTTGCAAAGAGTTGGACATGACTTAGCAACTGAACGACCAATAATTAAAAAAAAATCAAGAAGTCACTGAGCTGTAAATTTACATTTGTATGTTTTACCCTATGTAATTTCTGCTTAAGATAATGTAAAAATTTTTTAAACATCCAAAAAACAGTCTAAAAACACCAAAACAGAATCAAAACACATGGATTAAAACTCCTTTGATTAAAGAAAAAACTTGCTTGAACTCACTATTTTCAAAAGTTGCAAAATTCTAAAATATAGAATTATCATTGGACAAAGCAAAGCCTGGAAAGCCCCACATACTGGACCAGACAGTTCAGTATTTGCATATTGTGATATCCCTTTTTATAATTACTATTTAGTATTGTTATTCAAGAAAGACATATATCAAATATTACTAGACTATTCAATGTCACTGTATAACATCTGAAATGCCCACTTCATCTAAACTCTAAATTTTTTAAATTAATTAATTAATTTTAATTTAACTTTACAATATTGTGGTGGTTTTTACCATACATATAGATGATATACTTTTAGGACAATCTTCTCAAATTTTATTTGTTGTTTCCTGAAACTTTGTTTATATAACACTCAATTGCAAGGAAAATCAGAAACCTCTACTTTTTCCTTTTTCTTTCAGTTTCCACATGTCTGATGCCAAGGGCAAGACCAAGCAGTGGTGGGCTTCATGGATGTTTGCTTGAGAGCTAAAAGTGCTATCTAATCCACTGGGTTATACTCAGATTTCCTTTTGAAGGAAGAGATTAAACAAATCTACTGCTTTAATTAAGAGCAGACATAAAAGCAGAATTCAGTGAGACTATGTGTGGTATGCATATGCTCAGAATTAAGTAAAAGTTTCAGCAGAAAATGCAAATAAAGGTGATTTTTGGCATAGAAGTGGAACTAGGGAGTATATCTAAACATCAGTCGTTCTAGAAAGTGCTTTTCTAGCTCCCCCTGGTACCAGACTTTATAAAACTCATATAATCTTGATGCTGAGGTAACCACCAGCTAGATCAGAGTACTTGTTTGCTCCTGCTTTTCATCTCGTCAGCCTCAATGAATGATTTTGTTCTGATAAGGGTTTCTCTCACAAGGGTCCCACGAACCTAGAATATATAAATACCAATGCCTTTTAATAGCTCCACCAGCTTACATACACAGAAAAGAGGATATTATTAGAGCATTTATATAGATTAAAATGTCAACATTTTCAACTGCAATTAAGATTGTTCCAGCATTTCTTTCGTAAAGCTTTATTTTCAGGGATTCGTAATTCAGCCTTATAATCATTCCCCATATAAAACTTGGCTCACAAATTCACAGGATCCAAGGGTTTTATTTTAATCTTAAAGCAAATTCGAATTTTTAAAAGAAACTGCCACAATGTAGCTCTCTTACTTTGACATGTTTTTGCCAAAGAAAAAAAACTTTTGATATTATTTTTCAGCCTGATAGCTATTACAGTGGATTCAGTTTTCTTTAGTATATGTAATTAACTAAGCATTTTGTGATTGGCCTTTTAAATTGCAATAATTTCTGTATATATTTCCATGAATTGCAGATTAAAAAAAAACTACAGTGTAAAATTATTTATTACTTACAATATGTGCATCAAGTATGCATGGGTCAAAGTTCCAGAGATGTTTAATCTAAAGGACTACTGTTTTCAGATTCCTTAAAGAGTGGCCTTGCCCTGGATGGACACAGCTGGGATGTGTGATTTAAAACCAGGAGAAAACAGTTAAAACAGCAGAGGGGAAATATAAGTAAATTTGTCCAAAGTAAATTCATTACTAGTGAGTTTTGTGGCCTTGTTTTTCTAGAATGATTTAAAAGGTCTCTTCCCAGAGGTGTTGGGAAGAAGACATTGATAGAAGGTGAGATTCTCTCAGACTTTGAGATTCTAAGAATTTAAACCATGCTTCATATTTCTATGGAGCATAAAGAATATTCACAATATTAAAAAATACTGTCCCCAAATATATGAGCCAGCCATTACTTTCTACTTCTTTCTTTTGACCAGTTTCCACTTTTTTATGATAGGCTGGAGGGAAGGGAAGGAGCTTTCAAACTATCTATGGGATTCATCCATGCTAAGTCACTTCAGTCGTGTTTGACTCTTTGTGACCCTACAGACCATAGCCCACCAGGCTCCTCTGTCCATGGGATTCTCCAGGCAAGAATACTAGAGTGGGTTGCCATTTCCTACTCTCAGGGATCTTCCTGACCCAGGGACTGAGCCCGTCTCTCTTGTATCTCCTGCACTGACCACTAGCACCATCTGGGAAGCCTATGAACTATCTGGATTAAAATTATGGGATATATTGGTAGTTTTAATATCTAAAATTGGAATTGCCCTGTGTAAGGGGCATGGGATAAGTTATTTTTGAAGCATATTGATATATCATTTTTAAAGGCTCACCCTAATTCACATCCCCGTAGAGGATAAGAGTTTTTATTTCCACAGTTTTCCAACACTAAGCATCATGAAATTTTAAACCATTCAAAGTCATGCTTACTATGTTTTACATTGAGGTGAAATTCACATAACAACTTAGTACATTTGCAATGATGCACAACTACCATCTCTATGTAATTTCAAAATATTTTCATCATCCCAAAAGGAATCCCATACCCATTAAGCAGTTGCTCCCTATTCCCTACAGCCCCGGCAACCACCAGTTTGCTTTCTGTCTCTATAGATTTATCTATTCTGGATATTTCCTGTCAGTGGAATCATACAATATATGACTTTTTGCGGCTGGCTTCTTTCACTTAGAATCATGTTTTCTAGGTTCATCCATTATGTATTATCACTGGAATATTAATTCCATTGTATGGATGTGTGTGTGTGCTCAGTTGCTCAGTTGTGTCTGACTCTATTTGACCCCATGAACTGTAACCCACCAGACTCCTCTGTCCATGGGATTTTTCCAGCAAGAATACTGGAGTGGGTTGCCATTCTCTCCTCCAGGGGATCTTCCTGACTCCAGGGATCACTCATGTCTCCTGCATCTCCTGCATTGCAGGCAGATTCTTTACCACTGAGCCACCGGGAAGCCCATTGTTCGGATATATACTTTGTATGTCTTTCAAAAGGTGTGTGTTTTAAGAATCTTTTTAATGTTGCCCCACTTTATCACAATCATTTCAGATAAATACAAATAGTCATCTTTAGGTGCCTTAAAAAATAAGCATGACATACTAAACTGTAACCTTATGAAATCAGACTTGTTTTTACCAAACTCATTAACAGCTTTTGACTTTATTTCTGTTATTATTCCAATTACCTATGAAATTCAGTTTTATACTAGGTTATTTGTGCCTGAAATGTCTAATCAACAGTGGGTCAATAGTGGGCATCCAGAGTTTATTATCTATTAATAGCTTTATGGTCCTCCTGGGAAGGTGCAAGAAGTAACAAAGCATCAAGGTTCCCAACACAATGGGTTAAGAATAAAAGGCTAAACCCAAACTTGATTAGTTATCTTTCTCTACTCTCAGTAGGGAATTCTTACTGTCATCACTCTGAGTCTCATGCTTTTTCTAATCTGGTCTGTTCCCCCCATACCATTTCTGCCTTAAAACTAATAAGGTTTCTTTTGGTCCCCCAGATCTCTAATGAGCAAACTCCATTATATCCTCAACCTGCAACTAAAATCTGCCTGTACATGTATGTCTGTGTGTGTTGTATATATATATACAACGCATACAGACTGAAAGTGAAGGGCTGGAAAAAGGTATTTCATGCAAATGGAGACCAAAAGAAAGCAGGAGTACCAATACTCATATCAGATAAAATAGACTTTGAAATAAAGGCTGTGAAAAGAAACAAAGAAGGACACTACATAATGATCAAAGGATCATTCCAAGAAGAAGATATAACAATTATAAATATATATGCACCCAACATAGGAGCACTGCAATATGTAAGGCAAATGCTAACAAGTATGAAAGGGGAAATTAACAGTAACACATAATAGTGGGAGATTTTAATACCCCACTCACACCTATGGATAGATCCACTAAACAGAAAATTAGCAAGGAAACACAAACTTTAAATGATACAATGGACCAGTTAGACCTAATTGATATGAATGGCAAAAGCCACTAAAATATTGTAATTAGCCTCCAATTAAAATAAATTAATTAATTTTAAAAAACTAGTAGCAATAGTTCGAGAAACTATTCCATCTCTGAATACAAGGTAAGTAGGGTATGTCATTGGGTAACAAAGAATGAGACATGGAGATGTGTTTTTGTTAAGGAAAATGAAAATTTTGTCTTTAAGAATAATTGGCTATTTCAGAATGGAAAAGAGGAGACTAAAGAACAGTCTAAATGGAAAAAAAAGATTCACTCTGTTTTGTGCAGGTCTATGGGTTTCTGACAAACGCATGTCACATATCTACCATTATAGTATCATATGGAATAAAATCCCCTGTGCTTTACCTATTCCTAGACATTTTTTCTTCCCTCTCCATGAACTCCTGCCAACCACTGATTTTTCTTTTACTGCCTCTATAGTTTTTTCTTCTCCATAATGGCATATAGTTGGAATCATGTAGTATATAGCCTTTTTGGATTGACTTCTTTCACTTAGCAATTTTCATGCCTTGAAAATTTTTTAATTTCATTGAATTTAATTTCATTGGATTTTTTAAATCATTGAATAATATTCCACAGTATGGTCATACCACAGTTGGTTCATTCATTCACCTAGGACATCTTAATTGCTTACAGTGTTTTGCAATTATGGCCAGTCATTATAAATATTCATGTGCAGATTTTTGCATGGACATTAGTTTTCATCTCAGTTGGGTAAATACCTAGGAGCATGACTGCCGGATCATATTGTTGTAAGACTTTAACTTTGTAAGAAACTGCCCAAATGTTTTTCAAAGCAGACGTACCATTTTACATTCCCACCAGCACTGAATGAGAATTCCTGTAGCTCAACATCTTTGCCCACATTTAGTGTTGTCAGTTGTTTAGACCTGTGTATGTTCTAAGTCTCTTCAGTTGTGTCTGACTCTTTGTGACCCTATGGACTGTAGTCCGCCAGGCTCCTCTGTCCATGGGGATTCTCCAGGAAAGACCAATGGAGTGGGTTGCCATGCCTTCTTCCAGGGGATCTTCCCAACTCAGGGATCGAATCCGTTGTCTCTTATATCTCCTGGATTGGCAGGCAGGTTCTTTACCACTAGCACCACCTGGGAAGACCCTGTTTAGACCTAAGCCATTTTAATAGATATACAGAAATGCTGTTAGTGTTTTTATTTGCAATTATCTAGTGACAAATGACACTTAGCTTCCTTTCATATGCTTATTTGCCAGTTTTTTAATCTTGTTTGGTGAGATGTCTGTAAAGATCTTTTGCCCATTTTTAAAATTGGGCTACTTGTTTTCTTAAGTTTTAAATGTTCTTTGTATGTCTTGGATACAAATCATTTATCAGATATGAGTTTTGCAAATATTTTCTCCCAGCCTATGGCTTGTCTTTTCATTGTCTTTACAATAGCTTTTTCAGAGATGCTTTTAATTTCAATAAATTCTAATTTATCAATTTTAATTATTTAATGGGTCATATTTTTGATGTTATTTCTAAAGATTATGGTGCTAAAGGTAAAAACCCGCCTGCCAGTGTAGGAGATGCAAGAGACACGGGCTCGATCCCTGGGTTGGGAAGATCCCCTGGAGAAGAAAATGGCAATCCACTCATGTATTCTTGCCTAGGGAATTCCATGGATAGGGAAGCTTGGCAGGCTATGGTCCATAGGGTGGCACAGAGTCAGACACGACTAAAGTGACTTAGCACACACGTTAAAGAATTAACGTTGCTATAAAGAATTATAGCCAAACCCAAGTAGTCACCTAGATATTTTCCTATATTTTTTATAGAAGTTTTTTAGTTTGCATTTAACATTTAGGTCTGTGATACACTTTGAGTCACTTTGAGTTAATATTTGTGAAAGGCATAAGGTCTGTGTATAGATTCTTTTTTTCAAATATAGACATCCAACTGTTCCAGTACCGTTTGTTGAAAGACTGTTCTCTGTTCACTGTGTTGTCATTGTTCTTCTGCTAACAATTAACACACTATTTTTGTGGGGATCTGTTTCTGGGTTCTCTATTCTGTTCCATTTATCTGTTTGCGTATTCTTCTGCCAGTAACACTCTGTCATAATTATTGTAGCTTTATAGTAAGTCTCGAAGTCAGATAGTGTCAGTCGGTAATAAGCATATTAAGGAACATTTAAGGATCCTAACCAATTGAAAATATAGAGCTGGAGTCTTCAAAACATCTTAAAATTATTTTTTTAAACAGATACATTCTACTAAGGGCAATAAATCACCTTCTGCAAGTTCAAAGTAATTAACACTTTACTTGAAGATACATATATCCCAAATGAAATTAATTGTTGGCTCTTCCTTTCAAGGTTTCAAAGTTAGTGTTATGACTTAGGCTTGTGGATTTCAAATGAAAGTGGCATTCCAAAAACGTTCCAGGATAGTTCTAATTTGCAGCTCTTTTCAGCCTAAATAAAAATCATTTCTTATGCCTTGTAGTGAATAATCTAAACTACACTACCTGACATTTCCACTCAGTCCAAACAGACTGAAAATGCTGAATTGTCAGCAAAGCTTTGATGTAAATCAGTAGTCACAGGAGACTGCAAAGAAGAACATAATGTAACCATCAGCTCTTCAAAGGGAAGCTTTCTTCTTTTAAGCAAAGAAATTCAGACATGCTTCTTCTAAATTAAGAATCATTTGGCCTCATTATTTTAAGATACAGTTTCCTCCCCATAAATAGCAAGATAATTAACACTAAAAAGCAATGGTTTTTTCCCAATGATCCAACAGAATTATAAAAATACAAATCAGAAACAAACTGTTATTTGGCATGTGAGACTTTCTTTTTAAAATTTTTAAACAATATTTAGGCTCATGATTATCTCCCATGGATCAAAGTAAAAGAAAATTAAGGGGAAAAAAACCAAAAAAAAAAAAACAAAAAACAAACTTCAGCATATTTTTGAAGTCATTTTCTTGGAAATACTCAAAGCTCATTTTTTCTCTTCTGAATAATACTACCTCCAAAAGACTGTATGTCAACATCTTTTCTACGCAAAGCATGGTCTACCCAATAAACAATACAGACATCACTTTGCATTGTGCTAGAAAATGCAGATTCTTAGGCCTTAGTTCAGACTAAATGAATCAGAATCTTATTCTTATGTGTTTGTATGCATGGAAAGACTGAGACAGACTACCGTACATGATCACAACTCACAATGTCCAGAAGCCATGATTTATTGCATTTTAGCATTTTTTCAAACCCTTTCCAACCAAAACCTGAGCACACAGCAATATGTGAACTGAGTTTACTTTGCATGAGACCTTTCATACTCAGTAGGGCTACATTTCAGGTGTCTTAGAATTCAACAATTATATACATTCTTCTTTATTTAGAAGGAAAAAAATATAAATATGATCCAGTCAAACTGTTCACACATGGCAAGATACTTTTCTACATTATAGATAAGATGTCAGTGAAGGTATATTCAGTTACCACTAATGAACAGCTGAAGAAGAAGGCTTAAACAAGAGAACATTTTTTTTCTACTAAGCAAGCAATGTTTTGCATTAGGCAGATCACATTTGAAAAATCCTGGGCTTTCAACAGTACCATTAAGAACTCAAACTCTTCTGTTATACTCAAAGCATGACTTTGTCTCTAAGCTAGCTAGCTCCCTTGATGGTCACAAAATGGCCTCCAGAGTCCTAAATGGGACTGAACCATGTGAAAAAGTTATATTCCAGAGCTCTCCACACTGACTTTCCCTTATACCTCACTGTCCAGATTGGGAAGTAAAAGGCATTAATTATTATGATTGGTCAGAGACTTTTCAGGATTTCTGCCTGAATCATATTGGGAGAGAGAAATATGGGGATAAGCTTCTAAGATGTTTCCCAAGGATTTCAACTCCTGGTATTTAGCCTGGTATTTATCCACCAATATGCTACTGGAGATCATTGGAGAAATAACTACAGAAAGAATGAAGGGATGGAGCCAAAGCAAAAACAACACCCAGCTGTGGATGTGACCGGTGATAGAAACAAAGTCCGATGCTGTAAAGAGCAATATTGCATGGGAACCTGGAATGTCAGGTCCATGAATCAAGGCAGATTGGAAGTGGTCAAACAAGAGATGGCAAGAGTGAACACTGGCATTCTAGGAATCAGCGAACTGAAATGGACTGGAATGGGTGAATTTAACTCAGATGACCATTATATCTACTACTGCAGGCAGGAATCCCTCAGAAGAAATGGAATAGCCATCATGGTCAACAAAAGAGTCCGAAATGCAGTACTTGGATGCAATCTCAAAAATGACAGAATGATCTCTGTTCGTTTCCAAGGCAAACCATTCAATATCACCATAATCCAAGTCTATGCCCCAACCAGTAATCCTGAAAAAGCTGAAGTTGAATGGTTCTATGAAGACCTACAAGACCTTGTAGAACTAACACCCAAAAAAGATGTCATTTTCATTATAGGGGACTGGAATGCAAAAGTAGGAAGTCAAGAAACACCTGGAGTAACAGGCAAATTTGGCCTTGGAATGTGGAATGAAGCAGGGCAAAGACTAATAGAGTTTTGCCAAGAAAATGCACTGGTCATAGCAAACACCCTCTTCCAACAACACAAGAGAAGACTCTACACTTGGACATCCCCAGATGGTCAACACCGAAATCAGATTGATTATATTCTTTGCAGCCAAAGATGGAGAAGCTCTATACAGTCAGCAAACACAAGACTGGGAGCTGACTGTGGCTCAGATCATGAACTCCTTATTGCCAAATTCAGACTCAAATTGAAGAAAGTAGGGAAAACCACTAGACCATTCAGGTATGGCCTAAATCAAATCCCTTATGATTATACAGTGGAAGTGAGAAATAGATTTAAGGGCCTAGATATGATAGATAGAGTGTCTGAGGAACTATGGAATGAGGTTTGTGACATTGTACAGGAGACAGGGATCAAGACCATCCCCATGGAAAACAAATGCAAAGAAGCAAAATGGCTGTCTGGGGAGGCCTTACAAATAGCTGTGAAAAGAAGAGAGGAGAAAAGCAAAGGAGAAAAGGAAAGATATAAGCATCTGAATGCAGAGTTCCAAAGAATAGCAAGAAGAGATAAAAAAGCCTTCTTCAGCGATCAATGCAAAGAAGTAGAGGAAAACAACAGCATGGGAAAGACTAGAGATCTCTTCAAGAAAATTAGAGATACCAAGGGAACATTTCATGCAAAGATGGGCTCGATAAAGGACAGAAATGGTATGGACCTAACAGAAGCAGAAGATATTAAGAAGAGGTGGCAAGAATACACGGAAGAACTGTACAAAAAAGATCTTCATGACCCAGATAATCATGATGATATGATCACTCATCTAGAGCCAGACATCCAGGAATGTGAAGTCAACTGGGCCTTAGAAAGCATCACTACAAACAAAGCTAGTGGAGGTGAAGGAATTCCAGTGGAGCTATTTCAAATCCTGAAAGATGATGCTGTGAAAGTGCTGCAGTCAATATGCCAGCAAATTGGGAAAACTCAGCAGTGGCCACAGGACTGGAAAAGGTCAGTTTTCATTCCAATCCCAAAGAAAGGCAATGCCAAAGAATGCTCAAGCTACCACACAATTGCACTCATCCCACACACTAGTAAGGCAATGCTCAAAATTCTCCAAGCCAGGCTTCAACAATATGTGAACCATGAACTTCCTGATGTTCAAGCTGGTTTTAGAAAAGGCAGAGGAACCAGAGATCAAATTGCCAACATCCACTGGATCATGGAAAAAGCAAGAGTTCCAGAAAAACATCTATTTCTGCTTTATTGACTGTGCCAAAGCCTTTGACTGTGTGGTTCACAATAAACTGTGGAAAATCTGAAAGAGATGGGAATACCAGACCACCTGACCTGCCTCTTGAGAAATCTGTATGCAGGTCAGAAAGCAACAGTTAGAACTGGACATGGAACAACAGACTGGTTCCAAATAGGAAAAGGAGTGTGTCAAGGCTGTATATTGTCACCCTGCTTATTGAACTTATATGCAGAGTACATCATGAGAAATGCTGGATTGGAAGAAACACAAGCTGGAATCAAGATTGCCAGGAGAAATATCAATAACCTCAGATATGCAGATGACACCACCCTTATGACAAAAAGTGAAGGGGAACTAAAAAGTCTCCTGATGAAAGTGAAAGAGGAGAGTGAAAAAGTTGGCTTAAAGCTCAACATTCAGAAAACGAAGATCATGGCGAGGAGATCCAACCAGTCCATTCTGAAGGAGATCAGTCCTGGGTGTTCTTTGGAAGGAATGATGCTAAAGCTGAAACTCCAGTACTTTGGCCACCTCATGCGAAGAGCTGACTCATTGGAAAAGACTCTGATGCTGGGAGGGATTGGGGGCAGGAGGAGAAGGGGATGACAGAGGATGAGATGGCTGGATGGCATCACTGACTCGATGGGCGTGAGTCTGAGTGAACTTCGGGAGTTGGTGATAGACAGGGAGGCTTGGCGTGCTGCGATTCATGGGGTCGCAAAGAGTCGGACACGACTGAGTGACTGAACTTATCCACCTTTAGTGTTAACTAGAGCTAATGATTTTTTTCTACCAAACAGTGTATGGTGAAAGTAATGGGACATCACTTTCACCTGGATTACAGAAAGAATTTGCTTCCTGTCTTGCTTGCTTTACTCTTTCTCTTTCCCTTGCTCATTCTAATGCACACCAGCTATCATACTGAGAGGATGCCCACTAGCAGGATCTGGGAACTGAGAGCTAATAACCAGCAAAATCCACGATGCTTTAGTCTTACACTCACAAGGAAATGAGTTCTGCCCCATATCTGAGCCTGTCCCAAATCAAGCCTCCAGATAAGAACACAGTCTGGTCTACATTTTGCTAATATCCTGTGAGACTCTAAGCAGAGAACCCAATTAGCCATACCTAGATTCATGAAAACTATGAGATAATAAATGTGTGCTGTTATAAGCTCCTATGTTTGTCTTAATTTATTACATTGTAATCAAAAGCTAATATAAGTGGGTAGTCAGAATGACCATCATTAAAAAGTCTACAAATAGCAAGTGCTGGACAGCATGTGGAGAAAAAAGAACCTTCTTACACTGTTGGTGGGCATGTAAATTGTTTCAGCCACTATGGAAAATAGTATGGTGGTTCCTCAAAATACTAAAAATAGAGCTATCATATGATCCAGCAATCACACTCCTGAGCATATACCCAGACAAATCTATAGTTTAAAAAGGCACATGCATCCCTATGTTCATAGCAGCACTATTTATAATAGCTGAGACATGGAAGCAACCTAAATTTCCATCGACAGATAAATGGATAAAGAAGAAGTAGCAATGGAAGATTACTTAGCCATTAAAAAGAATGAAGTAATATCATTTGCAGCAACATGGATGGATCTAGATATTATCACACTAAATGAATTCAGACACTTAGTGTAAGTGTCTTATTTGTCAGAAAAAGACAAATGCCATATGATATCACTTATATGTGGAATCTAAAATAGGATACAAATCAACACAACCATGAAACAAAAGGAGGCTCACAGACATACAAAACAGACTTGTAGTTGCCAAGGGAAATGATGGGGAGTAAAGGAGGGAAGGAATGGGAGTTTTGGATTGGCAGATGCAAACTATTATATATAGGATGGATAAACAACACGATCCTACTGAATAGCACAGAGAGCAACATTCAGTACCATATGATAAACCATAATGGAAAGAATATTACAAAAAGAATGTGTATTTATATATAGCTGAGTCACTTTGCTGTCCAGAAGAAATTAACACAGCGCTGTAAATCAAGTATACTTTAACAAATTTTTTTTTAAAAAGAGCTGCTGAGAAAAAAGAAAGCAAATGAACAGTGTCTTCTATAGAAACAAAAAACTATATCCAGAGACTGAGAGACCTCTGCCCTTTCATGTCTATCATATCATAAGTGCATGGGTTCACTTGCTGAAAAATAATTTCTAATGATAATTAATTATGCCATGCAAATAGAAACATTAGGATGAACCATATGAGATGTCCATTGCTTTGCAGGTCAAAAATCAGTGAAATTGGTGATTTCATTATGATTCAATATAGATGGAATTGTTTGAAAAGAGTTGTATTAAACATTAATAATCATCAAATTGAGAATTGACTTTAAATGCAACAATATTAAATAGTCAGTCGATGTTTCCTCTTTGTTTAGAAACCAGAGTTTTCCTTAAGTAAATGCAGAATTTACTTGAAACTCATTTCAAGTTTCAGATTCTAAAAAGACTTTTCAATTCCTCAAATATGTTCCAAATGTTTAAATATTTTTCAAAATTGTATATAACTGTTCCATCCTTTTAGTCTATTTGTTCTTTTGATTTTTAAAAAATGCATTTATCAGTGGGGGTAGAAAGCTTACACGAGCAGATATCAGTTATTTGTATCCTAATGTGAACGAATTTTTGGTTCTTTCTTGAGCTCTTTGAGCCTTTTCTTAAGGTTTAATAGGAAATAAACTTTCTGCTACAAAACTTAACTTGAGCTTTGATTTACTTGTATAATGGCAAATCTCAAAAATTAACCTTTATTAAAACATTAATATGTGTGATATGTTATTCAAGATACTCATATACCTTCTAAATGGCAGTTGTGGACTGTGGATATAAAAACCTTAAATGACTCTCATATGTTCTCTAAAGCTGGACATTCTTGCTGGAAACCATACAAGCTTACCTTTAAATAAATGACACATTCTAATAATTGTTTTAACATATGCATTAAGTACTTTTTAAAAGGCTCCTGTTTTTTTCTGTAACATACAATAAAACCACAGCTTCCTCATAAGTCTCTTCACTATTACTGCAATAGTGCTATCCCTATAATCATTAAAATGTCTGTAGAATTTAAAGGGCTATTTATTTAAAACAATGTTTCCCAACTGGGAACCTGGGACTCATTGAACCCAGAGGTGAAAATAAAGCTTAAGGAAATCAAACAAGCCCCATTTCCAAGAGAAATGATTTAGTTCTCTGTGGACACACATTTACTCTAGTTTGTTCTCACCTGCACACCCAGTGTACACTTGATGACCATGAAGTATTATTAATACAATAGAACAAAGGAAATTCTCTGAAGCGTCTTTAAGAATTCAGTTCAATTCAGTTCAGTCACTCAGTCAAGTCTGACTCTTTGCGACCTCATGGACTGCAGCACAACAGGCTTCCCTGCCCATCACAACTCCTGGAGCTTGCTCAAACTCATGTCCATCGAGTCAGTGATGCCATCCAACCATCTCATCCTCTGTTGTCCCCTTCTCTTCCTGCCTTCAATCTTTCCCAGCATCAGGACCTTTTCCAATGAGTCAGTTCTTCTCATCAGCTGCCCAAAGTATTGGTGTTTCAGCTTCAGCATCAGTCCTTCCAGTGAATATTCAGGGCTGATTTCCTTTAGGATGGACTGGTTGGATCTCCTTGCAGTCCAAGGGACTCAAGAGTCTTCTCCAACATCACAGTTCAAAAGCATTAATTCTTCGGCACTCAGCTTTCTTTATAGTGCAACTCTCACATCCATACATGACTACTGGAAAAACCATAGCTTTGACTAGATGGACCTTTGTTGGTAAAGTAATGTTTCTGTTTTTTAATATACTATCTAGCTTGATCATAGCTTTTCTTCCAAGGAGCAAGCGTCTTTTAATTTCATGGCTGCAGTCACCATCTGCAGTGATTTTGGAGCCCAAAAAAATAAAGTCTGTCACTGTTTCCATTGTTTTCCCATCTATTTGCCATGAAGTGATGGGTTAACATAAGCTTTAAAGAGTTTCTACAAATGAAGTAGCTTCTGATTTAACAAGATATGAAGTGGCAAAACTAGCCTTACACAATAAGCAAAATGGGAAAATATTTCCCGTAGCATGTTCCACCCTATTATCTTGGGGTTCTTCAATTTAAGAATAAATTTGCTGTCTTTAACCCCCATCTCTGCCTTGCTTCCCACAAGCTATACAATGCATTCTCATATCTAATAGCACAATTTCCTCTAAAAGTGATTGATGTGTTACTCTAAGTTTTTTCATAGTACAAGCATTAAGTTAAGGGAATGGTATATGAATATTAAGTTTTTCAAGGATAAGAAAATAGATTGCAATCTGGAAACCAGTTCATATGTCCAGGTTTTGTCTCTCAATCATAATTTGAAAAGGATAATAATTTGTTGTGTTTTAGTTCCTAAGTCATATCTGACTCTTTTGTGACTCCCGTGGACTGTAGCCCACCAGACTCCTCTGTTCATGGGATTTCCCAGGCAAAAATACAGGAGTGGATTGCCATTTCCTTCTCCAGGGGATCTTCCCAACCCAGGGATCAAACTTGCATTTCCTGCATTGGTAGGCAGGTTCCTTACCACTAAGCCACCTGGGAAGCCCATAATAATTTGACTCCTGTCTTAAATCTAGCTAGTTAGGTAGATCCTAAAGCATTGGTCAGATGGTGACTGCAGCCATGAAATTAAAAGACGCTTGCTCCTTGGAAGAAAAGTTATGACTAACTCTAGACTGCATATTAAAAAGCATAGATATTATTTTGCCAACAAAGGTCCATCTAGTCAAAGTTATGGTTTTTCCAGTAATCATGTATGAATGTAAGAGTTGGACCATAAAGAAAGCTGAGTGCCGAAGAATTGATGCTTTTGAACTGTGGTGCTGGAGAAGACTCTTGAGAGTCTCTTGGACTGCCAAGAGATCAAACTAGTCAATCCTAAAGTAAATCAATCCTGAATATTCATTGGAAGGACTGTTGTTGGAAGCCCAATACTTTGGCCACCTGATGAGAAGAGCCAAATCATTGGAAAAGACCCTGATGCTAGACAAGATTGAGGGCAGAAGGAGAAGGGAGTGACAGAGGATGAGATGGTTGGACGGCATCTTTGACTCAATGGACATGAGTTTGAGCATATTCTGGGAAAGGGTGAAGGTCAGGGAAGCCTGGTGCACTGCAGTCCATAGGGTAACAAAGAGTTGGACACGACTGAGTGACTGAATTGAAAAGTATGAACTCGGTGTGTTAGACAGGGAGGAACCTGGCAAGACTCCTTTGATTGAAGTCCTCTCTGTGCCTCCATAGTCTCTAGATGGCCCAGCAAACATTTATTTACCAAAATTAACTATTTTCATCTTCCTGTGAATGACCATACTCTCCGTTGAAGTCCCAGAACCCAACCTCCTCCTCAGTCTAGGATGACATATACACGTCATCTTGCCTTACTCTCTTTGGAATTCCTCATACTTGAGTGAATTCCTCACATGTACATATTAAATTCAAATTTCTCCTGTTAATCTGTCTTATGTCATTTTAATTATTTGACCAACCAAAAGAACCAAGATTGGAAGCCAGAGATATTCCCCTCCCTCATAAGGCCTAAGTATAATGGCACACAGATATCAACAGTCACAGAAATGGCATTATCTCTTCTCCTACACCTTGTCCATTTTTTGTGCATACTTCCTGTATTAAACTTTTCCTGAATTAACAAATTTTAAACATCATTTCTTTCCTATAAGGATTCCTATAGGTACCATATAGAAAAAGCAACAACCAAAGCAACAAAATAAAAATGGCCAGAAAAGTTATAAAAAGAACAATAAAGGGGACAATAGGCCTGCATGATAAGAAAATTACTTTATTTTTTTTATGGTATACGAAAATGCATTTTCACAAGATATGAATCATGTACCAATAAAGTACTTTAAACTAAATACATCGCTTTGAAACATTTTGCACAAAGAAGTTACAGATCATATTTAATAACAACATGTCTAGTTTTATACAAGAAAATATTTTTAAGACCTTACTGCAATAAAATTTTCCAAACAAAGAACAAAAATATTAAATAATTTATGAGACACCATAAAACCTATCTATGTGACAAATCAGGCAGAATTCTGTGCTAGAAAACAGATTAGGGAAAATCTAAATAAGACAAAAAATTCAGAAAATAGACATTCCTAAATTTCTCATTAATGGGGGTTTAATGTTGTTAAAGACCAGGAGTCTTTAGACATCAGAAAATAAAAATTTGCTTATAAAAATAAAAAAATTCCACAAACAATAGTAGCATACTTATCTACCTTAGCACAATTTTTTTTGCCCTTTACAATTCAGAAAACTACTCAATTCAGTTCAGTTCAGTCACTCATTCGTGTCTCTTTGGGACCCCATGAATTGCAGCACGCCAGGCCTCCCTGACCATCACCATCTCCCAGAGTTCACTCAAACTCACGTCCATCGAGTCGGTGATGCCATCCAGCCATCTCAGTCGTCCCCTTCTCCTCCTGCCCCCCATCCCTCCCAGCATCAGAGTCTTTTCTAATGAGTCAACTCTTCGCATGAGGTGGCCAAAGTACTGGAGTTTCAGCTTTAGCATCATTCCTTCCAAAGAACACCCAGGACTGATCTCCTTCAGAATGGACTGGTTGGATCTCCTTGCAGTCCAAGGGACTCTCAAGAGTCTTCTCCAACACCACAGTTCAAAAGCATCAATTCTTCGGCGCTCAGCTTTCTTCACAGTCCAACTCTTGCATCCATACATGACCGCTGGAAAACCCATAGCCTTGACTAGATGGACCTTAGTCAGCAAATTAATGTCTCTGCTTTTGAATATGCTGTCTAGGTTGGTCATAACTTTTCTTCCAAAGAGTAAGCATCTTTTAATTTCATGCCTGCAATGACCATCTGCAGTGATTTTGGAGCCCCAAAAATAAAGTCTGACACTGTTTCCACTGTTTCTCCATCTATTTCCCATGTAGTGATGGGACCAGATGCCATGATCTTCATTTTCTGAATGTTGAGCTTTAACCCAACCTTTTCACTCTCCTCTTTCAGTTTCATTAAGAGGCTTTGTAGTTCCTCTTCACTTTCTGCCATAAGGGTGGTGTCATCTGCATGTCTGAGGTTCTTGATATTTCTCCCAGCAATCTTGATTCCAGCTTGTGCTTCTTCCAGCCAGTCATTGTCAAATATCTGAACCATGTCTTAGTCTTAACCAATAGGCATAGCCCTAGATTCATTGGGGGGAAAAAATTATGCAACAGAATCAGTATCCAAAAGATGATACTGGTTAAGAAAATTACTTTAAAGCTAAATAACTAAAAACAGTGTAGCTTGCTTCATAAATAGAAAACCCTATACTACTGCATATGTGTATTTAAAATAAAGTTATATAATATGGAAGTTCCATACAATATGAGGTTGGCTATCTAAAACAGTAAGAATAATTTATAAAAAATTAGATATTTACATCATGCTCTACATAGGATAAATTACAGGAAAAAAAAACAAAGATATAAACATGAGAAAGGAAACATATAATATTAAAAGAAAAGTTGGAGGTTTATTTTCCCCATCCTGGGAAAGGCCTAACTATAATACATATTCCAGAAAAATAAAACTAAAAAGTGTTACATTTCACCACATAAAATCTAGTGGCTCCCTTTGCTCCACATGGAGTAACTCCAACTTTTGTGGTTTCACAAGGTAATACAAATACAGGATGTATCTAGTCAGAGGAGGCAAGAACCTGGCCTCCAGTCTTTCCTTTCATATTAAATTAGGTGAAAGATGTCACCAGTGAAGAGTCAGCCTTATTAACATAAAAGTGAATTATTTCTGTGCCACCATCACTGAATCTTTTTAAGTTTCAGTGCAGAAGGCTGCTCCTGGCCTTATAGTAAAGCTTTTATCATCTTGCCATACAAAGACACTGTAGCTTGAAAGCTGTTTTGCCACTTACTTGTCACAGGCAGAAACCTGTTTACCTATCTTGAACATAAGCAGACACTTCCCATTTCAGAATTACTATTTAGAGGGAAAGCCTATTAAAAACAGACCTGCATTCATGGTACAGAAGAAATGTATGCTGATCACCTAGGCCTTGTTGGACTGCTAAGATCCATTCCAAGGATCATCATATATCTAAAGAAATTGTATTGCCTTGAGAGAAAAAAAAAGGAGGGAAAACATAATCAAAAGAAGAGCAGATATGAGAGGCATTACAGTTAATTCTTCAAGCATATGGGAAATTGGGAAAACAAATTCTTTTACTGGTATTTCAGAATACTTTAATACTAAAACTCTGTCAAACAAGGTGCTATAAAAAGGCAATCATTATAGAATTATTAATAATAGTGTTTATAGAGATTAAAAATCACTAAAATAAAATGAAATAAAATTTCAAGTTGAGAATATGTTCTAGAAAATAGCTAAAAGAATCAAAAGTGTGAGAAATATATATAAAATATAGAGTATCTTTTCAAGTGCTACAATATTCACCTGTGATTCCTCTAGATGGATAAACCTAAGAAATTAGAAAGGAAAATATGAGAAGAAATTTCTGATAGCAGGGGACAAAAATCTTCAGAATAAAAGGGCTTATTGATTACTGAGTGCAACAAAACAAAGCAAGATCCACACATAAATATATCATGTGACTGGATAACAGTAATGATAAAAAATCATTAAATTTTTGAAGAGATGAAAAAGAAAGCATTTTTGTTAGGCATACAAAAGGTAGGTTACATTGGAACAATGCTTTAAAAGTTCTAAGAGAAACACTGAGAATCTAGACTTCTCGAACCAGCAAACAAATATATTTTCAGACATGCAATGAGTCAAGTAGTTTCCTTCCAAAACTTGCTTTCTGAGAATTTACTCTATGTTGTACTTTAGTAAAATGAGGATAAAACACATAGAAAGGTACGGGATTCAAGAGAAGATGTATCACAGGAGAGCAGGTTAAAAAAATCTGATTAACAGGCCTGAAAAATGCAGTTCTTTGAAACAGGAGGACAAAGACCTCTGGGAAAGATGTCTTTCATCCAGTAAGTAGTATAATTTAGTGAACAGAAACATTCAAGAATATAATTCATTCCTTCATTCAATGAACATTTCTTTTTTTAATTTATTTATTTTAATTGGAGGTTAATTACTTTACAATATTGTAGTGGTTTTTGCCATACATTGACCTGAATCAGCCATGGGTGTACATGTGTTCCCCAACCTGAATCCCCCTCCCACCTTCCTCCCCATCCCATCCCTCAGGGTTGTCCCAGTGCACCGGAGCTGAGTGCCATCTCATGCATCAAACCTAGACTGGCAATCTATTTCACATATGGTAATATACATGTTTCAATGCTATTCTCTCAAATCATCCCACCCTTGCTTTCTCCCACAGAGTCCAAAAGTTTGTTCTTTACATCTGTGTCTCTTTTGCTGTCTCGCATATAGGCTCATCATTTCCATCTTTCTAAATTCCATACATATGCATTAATATACTGTATTGGTGTTTTTCTTTCTGACTTACTTCACTCTGTATCAGTGAACATTTCTTGAGCATTTGCTTTATTCTGAACACATGTATGCACGGAAGTAGCAGCAGTGGGGGGGAACCTCTTTTAAGAAATTCATATTCCAGGGGACTTCCCTGGTGGTCCAGTAGCTAAGACTCTGAGCTCATAATGCAGGGGGCCTGGGTTCAATCCCTGGTCAGGGAACTAGATCCCACAAGTCATAACTAACAGTTTGCATACCTTAACTAAAGATCCCACATGGTGCAACGAAGACCGAAGATCCCACATGGTGCAACGAAGACCAAAGATCACACATGCCACAACTAAGACCTGGCACAGCCAAATACATATTAAAAAAGAAGCATATTCAAGTTGTAGAAGATAGAATGTAAACAAACAGATAGGTGCATACAATTTTGGATTGTATTACAAAGGATATGAAGGAAAAAGAAAGCATAGCGAAAGAGAGCATGATAGCAGCTATTATTTTTCCTTTGGTTGGATTGAGACACTCTAACAGTTAATTTGGGATAAAACAAAGTTAGTGTACCTGTAGTGAAGAGAATAAAAGGAAGTATTAGAAGTGAAGAAAACAGAAATCTACAAATGATCTCACAGGGCCCTGAGCCAAAAAAAATACTAGATTTATTTCGAAGTAAGATAGGAGACCATCAGATGACTTGGAAAAGATTATTCTATTGTATGTAAAATAGATTGTAGAAGGAAGGAGTGGGGGTGGAAGGAAAACCAGTGAAGGGACTCATAAAACAATTCCTAGGAAAGATGATGGTTACTTGGAATAGGATTTTAAGAATGGAAATGACAAGAGATAATCAGATTTGAGATGTGATGTAACGGTAGAGCTGACAGGAGGTTTGGCTGGATTGGATGTGTATGAAATAAAAAGAGAAGCATTAAGATTGACAGTGAAATATTTGGCATGAAAACTGGAACAACAGATTTTCCATTTATTAGAACATGAACAGTGAAAACAGTGAAGGAAAAATAGGTTTGAGGGACAGGAGACAGAAAGTTGAATGTATAAAGCTGGGGTTCATATGAGATATTTGGGAGAACAATACACACTTTTTTTTTTTCCTCGATGAGAAAATGTGAAAGCAATTAGAAGCTTCAGGAAAATAAAGAATCATTACAAGGCAGGCATGGTACAAATATAAAGGAAATTAATATATGAATATGTATATATATATGATTCTGATGAATGTGATGTTTTACTTGAAATAGTTTAGAGTCAATACACTGCATCCAAAAAAAATTCTGGCACACTGCTTGGCTGTTCAATAAACAGGATTTACACAATCTTCGTATTTGCATTATATTTAATTTGCAGTAAATTTATTTTTAGGCTATATAAATTTATATGCAAGGTAAGAAAGTTATGCTTATGTTCAGTTCAATTCAGTCACTCAGTCGTGTCCGACTTTTTGCGACCCCATGAATGGCAGCACTCCAGGCCTCCCTGTCCATCACCAACTCCCGGAGTTCACTCAGACTCACATCCATCGAGTCAGTGATGCCATCCAGCCATCTCATCCTCTGTCATCCCCTTCTCCTCCTGCCCCCAATCCCTCCCAGCATCAGAGTCTTTTCTAATGAGTCAGCTCTTCACATGAGGTGGCCAAAGGACTGGAGTTTCAGCTTTAGCATCATTCCTTCCAAAGAACACCCAAGACTGATCTCCTTCAGAATGGACTGGTTGGATCTCCTTGCAGTCCAAGGGACTCTCAAGAGTCTTCTCCAACACCACAGTTCAAAAGCATCAATTCTTCGGCGCTCAGCTTTCTTCACAAGTCCAACTCTCACATCCATACATGACTACTGGAAAAACCACAGCCTTGATTAGATGGACCTTTGTTGGCAAAGTAATGTCTCTGCATTTGAATATGCTATCTAGATTGGTCATAACTTTCTTTCCAAGGAGTAAGCGTCTTTTAATTTCATGGCTGCAATCACCATCTGCAGTGATTTTGGAGCCCAAAACAATAAAGTCTGACACTGTTTCCACTGTTTCCCCATCTATTTCCCATGAAGTGATGGGACCAGATGCCATGATCTTCATTTTCTGAATGTTGAGCTTTAAGCCAACTTTTTCACTGTCCTCTTTCACTTTCTTCAAGAGGCTTTTTAGTTCCTCTTCACTTTCTGCCATAAGGGTGGTGTCATCTGCATATCTGAGGTTATTGATATTTCTCCCGGCAATCTTGATTCCAGCTTGTGTTTCTTCCAGTCCAGCATTTCTCATGATGTACTCTGCATATAAGTTCAACAAGCAGGGTGACAATATACAACCTTGACGGGCTCCTTTTCCTATTTGGAACCAGTCTGTTGTTCCATGTCCAGTTCTAACTGTTGCTTTCTGACCTGCTTACAGATTTCTCAAGAGGCAGGTCAGGTGGTCTGGTATTCCCATCTCTCTCAGAGTTTTCCACAGTTTATTGTGATCCACACAGTCAAAGGCTTTGGCATAGTCAATAAAACAGAAATAGATATTTTTCTGGAATTCTCTTGCTTTTTCGATGATCCAGCAGATGTTGGCAATTTGATCTCTGGTTCCTCTGTCTTTTCTAATCCATGGCTACTCCATGATTATGTTTCAAGAAGAAAATGCAGGGTTTATCAACATGGACAAGTATAAAAGTAAATCTATAGGTGACAGGTGGTGGGAGATGAGAGAGGAAAAGAATGTGGAGAATATCTGGAGGTACTGCTATCTTCATCCTACACAGAGGAGAGTCAAAATACTTGCATAAATTTTATATCACAAAAAATTTAAATATGAACATATTACTTACCATTATAAAGTTTCCCAACACAAGAATGAGTTATGGTAACCAACTCTTTGGAGAAAGATGAGAGAAGACAATAGAATGAGTTCTGAGTATTATCTATAGCCCTTGAGAAGGAACTACAGGTCCTTAACTATGCCTAATGACTTAAACTATTAATATTTAGCTTTGTTGGACTGTTTTCCTTTGTTTATACATTTTCTCACTTCTCTGATTAAACTTACTCTTTGGCTAAAGTTTTTTCCACAGACAAAAGGCAGGCGGAAGACATGAGGGGCAAGGACCATTAGGTCCTACTCCCTTTCATATTGAAGAGACTATCTTTTCCCCTTTGTGTGTTCTTTGTACTCCCATTGCAGTATTATTCATAATAGACAACATATAGAAAAACCTAAATATCTTTCAACTGATGGATAAATAAAATGTGATAAATATATATATAATAAACAATAAAGAAATATTATCCAGCCATTAAAAAGAAGGAAACCAGCCACTTGTGCCAATTTAGATGAACCTGGAAGACATTATGTTAAGTGAAATAAGCTGAACAGAAAAAGACAAATACTGCATGGCATCACTTCCATGTGAAATCTTAAAAAAAAAAAGTCAATTTCATAGAAACAAATAATAAAATGGTGGTTGCCAGGGACTGGGGAGAGGGAGAATTAGGGAGGTGTAGGTCTAAAGGTACAAATTTTTAGTTATAAAAAGTTCTGAGTATCTAAATGTACAGCATGATGACTATAGTCAACAATACAGTGGTGGTGGTGGTTTAGTGGGCCTTCCTGGTGGCTCAGTTAGTAAAGAATCATCCTGAAAGGCAGGAGATGCAGGTTTGATCCCTGGGTGGGGAAGATACCTTGGAGAGAGAAATGGCAACTCACTTCAGTATTGTTGTCTGGGAAATTCCATGGACATGATGACTATAGTCAACAATATGGTATTGTATACAGGTGCTGACAGTAGGTCTTAACCATTCTCACCATACACACACAAAGAGGGCTAGCTATGTGAGGTAATGGAGGCACTAATTATCTTGATCTTGGTAATCATTCTACAACACATATGTAAATCAAATCATCATGTTGCACACTTTATTGTATAAATTATGTGTGTGTGTGTGTGTGTGTGTGTGTGTGTGTGTGTGTAAGTTTCTCAGTCATTTCCAACTCTTTATGACCCCATGGACTCTGGCTAGCCAGGCTCCTCTGTCCATGGGATTCTCCAGGCAAGAATACTGGAGTGGGTTGCCATTCCCTTCTCCAGAGGATCTTCCTAACTCAGGGATTGAACACAGGTCTCCTGCATTGCAGGCAGATTTTTACCATCTGAGCCACCAGGAAGCCCATATTAATTAGATTCTTCAAATAAAGTTGGGGGTGATGGAAAGGAAGTTTTCAGACAGTGAGGAAATAACCTTGTTTTCTGGAGGAGGTATACATTCATATTTTTGATTGGTCCTTAAATGAAATATGGTCATGGATTGATGTGAATTGGTACATGTTGCTTTCTCTATGTTATCTCACCTTTACACCACCCTTTAGATGCAAATGTTTTGAATAATGTAAGATGTTACAGGGGACTTTCCTGGTGATCCAGTGGCTAAGACTCCAAGCTCCCACTGCAGGCAACCCCATCTATGTACCCCAATTGATACCACAGGTTAAATCAATTTCACCTGCCTTCCATAATCAAGGCTACCTTTAGGGGAGAAAGTACTCCAAGCAGCACACAGTCTAAAGAATAGTGTTTACCTGAGCTGTTTTCTAGGAACTTATAGTCTGTTTGAGCCCACCCAGAGAAGACTGGATAGGACCACCTCCAGCTGGGCACGCCCTGTGTTGCTGCTGACCTTAGGAACGTGCCCAGGTCTGTAGCTTAGTTACATCTACACAGAAAGACAGTTATCAGACCATTTTCTAATCACCCTCCTGAGGCTACTGAGGCTCCTCACATCCCTCACACTCACCAGGGTCACACTCCCTCACAGTGCCTCAGTTGCCCTGCTGCTGTATTTATCACTAAAATACCCCAGCTCCTTGCCTTCAGGGAGGCAGTTGTAAGATTGGTTCTCTGGTGTCCTGGCTTGGCTGCCTTGGAAAAAAAATCCTCTTTTGCTGCAAACCTCAGAGTGTTAGTGTTTTTTGACTGGCTGTGTTTCTGGCAAGAAGAACCTGGCTCCATAACATAACCACCAGCAAACCAAATCTATAGATTCACATACATAAAGGCAAATTTGGCCTTGGAGTACAGAATGAAGCAAGGCATGCACTAATAGAGTTTTGCCAAGAGAATGCACTGGTCACAGCAAACACTCTCTCCCAACAATACAAGAGAAGACTCTACACATGGACATCGCCAGATGGTCAATATTGAAATCAGATTGATTATATTACTTGCAGCCAAAGATGAAGAAGCTCTATATAGTCAGCAAAAACAAGACTGGGAGCTAACTGTGGCTCAGAGCATGAACTCCTTATTTCCAAATTCAGACTTAAATTGAAGAAAGTAGGGAAATACACTGGACCATTCAGGTGTGACATAAACAAATTCCTTATGATTATACAGTGGCAGTGAGAAATAGACTCAAGATATTAGATCTGATAGAGTGCCTGACGAACTATGGACGGAGGTTCATGACATTGTACAGGAGACAGGGATCAAGAATATCCCCAAGAAAAAGAAATGCAAAAAGCAAAATGGCTGTCTAAAGAGGCCTTACAAATAGCTGTGAAAAGAAGAGAAGCAAAAAGCAAAGGAGAAAAGGAAAGATATACCCATTTGAATGCAGAGTTCCAAAGAATAGCAAGGAGAGAAAAGAAATCTATCCTCAGTGATCAGTGCAAAGAAATAGAGGGAAACAAAAGGCAGAGGAACCAGAGATCAAATTGCCAACATCCGCTGGATCATGGAAAAAGCAAAAGAATTCCAGAAAAATATCTATTACAGCCTTTGACTGTGTGGATCACAATAAACTGTGGAAAATTCTGAAAGAGATGGGAATACCAGACCACCTAACCTGCTTCTTGCGAAATCTGTATGCAGGTCAGGAAGCAACAGTTAGAACTGGACATGGAACAACAGACTGGTTTCAAATAGGAAAAGGAGTACGTCAAGGTTGTATATTGTCACCCTGCTTACTGAACTTATATGCAGAGTACATCATGAGAAACGCTGGACTGGAAGAAACACAAGCTGGAATCAAGATTGCCGGGAGAAATATCAATAACCTCAGATATGCAGATGACACCACCCTCATGGCAGAAAGTGAAGAGGAACTAAAAAGCCTCTTGATGAAAGTGAAAGAGGAGAGTGAAAACGTTGGCTTAAAGCTCAACATTCAGAAAACGAAGATCATGGCATCCGGTCCCATCACTTCATGGGAAATAAATGGGGAAACAGTGGAAACAGTGTCAGACTTTATTGTTTTGGGCTCCAAAATCACTGCAGATGGTGACTGCAGCCATGAAATTAAAACACGCTTACTCCTTGGAAGAAAAGTTATGACCAACCTAGACAGCATATTCAAAAGCAGAGACATTACTTTGCCGACTAAGGTCCATAGTCAAAGCTATGGTTTTTCCAGTAGTCACATATAGATGTGAGAATTGGACTGTGAAGAAAGCTGAGCGCCGAAGAATTGATGCTTTTGAACTGTGGTGCTGAAGAAGACTCTTGAGAGTCCCTTGGACTGCAAGGAGATCCAACCAGTCCATTCTGAAGGAGATCAGCCCTGGGATTTCTTTGGAAGGAATGATGGTAAAGCTGAAACTCCAATACTTTGGCCACCTCATGCGAAAAGTTGACTCATTAGAAAAGACTCTGATGCTGGGAGGGATTGGGGGCAGGAGGAGAAGGGAACGACAGAGGACGAGATGGCTGGATGGCATCACTGACTCGATGGACGTGAATCTGAGTGAACTCCGGGAGTTGGTGATGGACAGGGAGGCCTGGCATGCTGCAATTCATGGGGTCGCAAAGAGTCGGACATGACTGAGCGATTGAACTGAACTGAATAGAATGGGAAAAACTAGAGATCTCTTCAAGGAAATTAGAGATACCAAGGGAATATTTCATGCAAACGTGGGCTCAATAAAGGATGGAAATGGCATGAACCTAACAGAAGCAGAAGATATTAAGAGGTGGCAAGAATACACAGAAGTACTATACAAAAAGGATCTTCATGACCCAGATAATCACGATGGTATGACCACTCACCTAAAGAGAGACATCATGGAATGTGAAGTCAAGTGATTCTTAGGAAGCATCACTATGAACATAGCTAGTGGAGGTGAAAGAATTCTAGTTGAGCTAATTCAAATACTAAAAGATGTTGCTGTGAACATGTTTCAGTCAATAAGCCAGCAAATTTGGAAAACACAGCAGCAGCCACAGGACTGGAAAAGGTCAGTTTTCATTCCAATCCCTAAGAAAGGATATGTCAAAGAATGCTCAAACTACCACACAATTGCACTCATCTCACAGACTAGTAAAGTAATGCTCAAAATTCTCTAAGCCAGGCTTCAACAATACATGAACCATGAACTTCCAGATGTTCAAGCTGGTTTTAGAAAAGGCAGATGAACCAGAGATCAAATTGCCAGCATCTGCTGGATCATCAAAAAAGCAAAAGATTTCACAAAAAACACCTATTTCTGCTTTATTGACTATGCCAAAGCCTTTTGTGGATCACAATAAACTGTGGGGAATTCTGAAAGAGATTGGAATACAAGCCCACCTGACCTGCCTCTTGAGAAATCTGTATGTAGGTCAGGAAGCAACAGTTAGAACTGGACATGGAACAACAGACTGGTTCCAAATAGGAGAAGGAGTACGTCAAGGCTGTATATTGTCACCCTGCTTATTTAACTTTTATGCAGAGTACATCATGAGAAATGCTGTGCTGGCAGATGCACAAGCTGAAATCAAGATTGCTGGGAGAAATATCACTAACCTCAGATATGCAGATGACACCGCCCTTATGGCAGAAAGTGGAGAAGAACTAAAGAGCCTCTTGATGAAAGAAGAAAGAGAAAAAATTGGCTTAAAACTCAACGTTCAGAAAACGAAGTTCATGGCATCTGGTCCCATCACTTCATGGCAAACAGACAGGGAAACAATGAAAACAATGAGAGACTTTACATTTTGGGGCTCCAAAATCACTGCAGATGGTGACTGCAGCCATGAACTTAAAAGACACTTGCTCCTTGGAAGAAAAGCTATGACCAACATAGACAGCGTGTTAAAAAGCAAAGACATTACTTTGCCAGCAAAGGTCCACCTAGCCAAAGCTGTGGTTTTTCCAGTAGTCATGTATGGATGTGAGAGTTGGACTATAAAGAAAGCTGAGTGCCAATGAATTGATGCTTTTGAAGTGTGGTGTTGGAGAAGACTCTTGAGAATCCCTTGGACAGCAAGGAGATCCAACCAATCCATTCTAAAGGAAATCAGTCCTGAATAGTCATTGGAAGGACTGATGTTGAAGCTGAAAATCCAGTATTTTGACCACCTGATGTGATGAACAGACTCATTGGAAAAGACCCTGATGCTGGGAAAGATTGAGGGCAGGAGTATAAGGGGATGACAGAGGATGAGCTGGTTGGATGTTTCACCAACTCAATGGACATGAATTTGAGTAAACTCTGGGCGTTATTGATGGACAAGGAGGCCTGGCGTGCTGTAGTCCATGGGGTCTCAAAGAGTCGGACACGACCGAGCGACCAAACTGAACTGACTGACATACATGTTGAATTGAACTTAAACTTTACTTTTTTTTTTCTTCTTAATCGCATTAAAATACTTAACCATGTTATGGGTAGCTTACCCAGTCTATCAGCTTAAAGAATTTTACCTTTTTTTTTAGTATATTTTGATAAGTGTGGGCTTCCCTGGTAGCTCAGCTGGTAAAGA
This sequence comes from Capricornis sumatraensis, assembly GCF_032405125.1. Classification (NCBI taxonomy): domain Eukaryota; kingdom Metazoa; phylum Chordata; class Mammalia; order Artiodactyla; family Bovidae; genus Capricornis; species Capricornis sumatraensis. The sequence continues at coordinate 118,271,671 of NC_091092.1, forward strand.
ATCTGCCAGCAATTCAGTTTGATTCCTGGGTCTGGAAGATCCTCTGGAGAAGGGCATTGCAACCCACTCCAGTATTATTGCCTAGAGAATCCTCATGGACAGAGGAGTCTGGTGGTCTATATTCCATGGGGTCCCAAACAGTTGGACATGACTGAGCAACTAAGCACATCACAGCACAAGATAAGTATAATTCTTTGAGTCATCCAATAAAAATCTCAGCTCAACCAAAGAATTGGCTTAGGTTAGACTATTATTTCTCATGTGGAATAAATAGCTTTTGAAATAGAATTCTTAGTTAAAATTCTATAAATATGTAAGAATGTCAAGGAAAAATATATCATTGTTTGTTTTACATAAAATTGCTTACCTTATTTTTTAAAATTAGGGTATAAATTGTTAAATTCATCAAGGCATATCAAAATCTATTTTCTTGATTTATTTGGTATGTTGTCATAAACATTTGTATTTAAATACATAACCAGAAAGTAGTTACAACATTCAACATATGGGCCTTGTAGCATAAGTCACTGTGAAACTACCAACATCCCAGAACAAGCTATTGTCATTTGAGTATTTTCCATAATTGTTCCTCAACCTAAGATATAACTACATTTTTAAGTAATGACAAACCAAAGATCAATGTATGCCATAGTTTCACTGCCTATTCACAACCTGAAGTTGGTATTTTATTTCTTTCCAAGATTTAAATATATAAAGTAAAGGTAAGGAAACTAAATAGCACTTATCCAAAAATGTAAAACACAATCCAAAATAATGAAGAATGTTAAATATATCAATACAGTTTATACCAGGCTTATTAATTGATGCAGGAAATATTTATTCTGTAACTTTTTGTGCCATGAACATACTAAGCTTAGTCCTTGCAGTGTGGAGTCCATAGCCCAGCAGAAAATGTAGACATCAAACATTTAATAACAAATATAATAAATACTAATGAAAGGAATTTTCAATCATTAATTATAGCTATAAATGGGCATGGGTTACCTTTTCTATTATAGTAAACCTAAAGGCATTTATGGATTTTATAAGGTATCTAGTATGATATGTTGCAAATAGATGACAAATATGTTAAAGGAACAAAGAAATCAATATATAAGCATAGTATTCATGTTGAGTATCCAAAGGCTATAATGGTATGTGAAAAATGGCATGCAAAAGGATTTTACATGAAGGCTAGAATACATGCCATCAAATTTTATTAGAAACAAAATAAAAACAAAATCAGATTATCAGGTAAAGAGTACATGACTTAGAATAAATCTAAGAAAGTTTTCCAATGAGTGGTAGTCATTAAATATTATAATGCATTTCCAAATGAAGTCATCAAATCCTTTTCACATGTCTTTGAAAATGAGATAGGAATTTCATCTGTTCATGATGCTTTAATCATCTCTACATTATGCCAAAACATCTGCTAGTTTCAGTCAATAGTAAAAACTTCATACTGTCATTTCAAAGAATATAATCAGCTCAATCATTTTTCTGGCATCATGTAGCTCAAGCAAACCTGTTGATTGACATTTTATTCATTTTTCTTCAAATTATTTTAGTCTAATGGAAACGCCAGACTCATGTAATTCTAAGAGGGCTAGATTAACAAGATACTGTAAAAATTTCTAAATGCCTTTCCAACTATATATTCATTAAATTTTTTATTCATGATGTACAAATATAAAATATGTGTGAATTTTATGCAATTTGAATGATGCAAACTTTAAGTATATTTGGAAATATTTAAAGTGAGAAAATGCTAATATGAATATTTAAATTAAAATGCACCCTGCTAGAACTTAAGAAGTTGTATCATATAGTCAAAGGTAAGTCTCCTTTATATGCTTCATTTGTATACCCATCATACATATGGAAAAAAAACTTGGGAAAGAATACCAGTTGTACTAGAAGTGAGGATGAGAAATAAATTTTGTGTTTTTTTTTTTAATTTATGGAGAAATTAAGAACTTAGTTGATGCTCAGTGAATACCTACTGGATAGATTAATTGATTGGTTGCTTTATATGTGGAGACATGGAGCTGAGGACTATATGATAAGTGGTATACTAAAATCTGTTACTTCAAAATGTCTGAAACAATACTTAATCCTAAAATTTTAGCTAAGGGATTTTCCAGTAAGTAGAGAAAAAAGAACAACAATGGTCCATGGGGAATAAATCCCAGTTGCTTCATGTTCTACATAAGTTTTTACATTATGATTTTTCATATAAAGTGACTATTTCTAATCAGCAAAATTAATTAGCTTCTTTTATATACATGCAATGGCACCCCTCTCCAGTACTCTTGCCTGGAAAATCCCATGGATGGAGGAGCCTGGTAGGCTGCAGTCCATGGGGTCGCTAAGAATCGGACAGGACTGAGCGACTTCACTTTCACTTTTCACTTTTATGCATTGGAGAAGGAAATGGCAACCCACTCCAGTGTTCTTGCCTGGAGAATTCCAGGGATGGAAGAGCCTGGTGGACTATGGGGTCACACAGAGTCAGACACGACTGAAGCAACTTAGCACCAGTAGCATATAAACAACCAAAATTTAAAATTTCCAGAATATTTATAATCTTAATAATTTAATGTAATCATAACAGACCTTTATGAAACGTTTCCTTATAAGCACATCACGGAAGCTAAGTGCTTTATATTTCTTTCTAGGAGTTACATCAACCTAAGGAAAAAGTACTCATTACACAGGAGAGGTAATAAAGCCAAGAAGAGGTCAGTAGTTACAAAAATAAGTAGTTAAAAACAATAGCTTCCATTATCAGTTACTGTCCTTTTTCTTACTGTTAAAAAATAATATAGGATAAAATTTCAGTGAAAACTATTCACTTGTTACTTTGTAAGTAGTTAAGTCATAGTATCATTAGTAGCTGTAAAAGATAAAATTCAAAACTTAATCTGATAAAAGCTTTTCCATCATTCTCATAGAGTTTAATAAGAGTGTTCCAAACTTGTGAGTAGTTCTTCTTTAAGTAATTTTTAGAGACCATGCTCTTTTTGGTTTGTGGCTGGGCCATGTAAAAACATGACTTCCAAGTAACTGTTCATTTGCCTCAGGTCAGAGGGGAAGGAAAAGCCTGTGTAGGATAGATAAGAGAGATCCAACAGTTCTGGCTGACGGCAAAGAAGGCACTGTGATCCTTCCTTTGTCCTGATAATTGGGAGAGTTCCTTGATTACAGCTGATTTTGTTCTCTGATAGCAAATTCCTTATTATTTTTTCTTTTTTTTTTTAAGCAGGTAAGGCTCCTATCTGCAACTTCTGCAAGATTTCCCCTCTGTCATTATTTTCCCCCTGAAATGGCCTTTGTAATTATGCTTTCCTCAGAGACTGTTTCTTCCTCATGCAAATCAGGAGGCATGATACTTTGGAAATATATTTAATGATACCACCCTTATGGCAGAAAGCAAAGAAGAACTAAAGAGCCTCTTGATGAAAGTGAAAGAGGAGAGTGAAAAAGCTGGCCTAAAACTCAACATTCAATAAGCAAAGATATGGCATCAGCTTCCATCACTTCATGGCAAATAGATAGGGGAAAAATGGAAACAGTGACAGACTTTATTTTCTCAGACTCCAAAGTCACTGCAGATAGTGACTTCAGCCTTGAAATTAAAAGACACTTGCTCCTTGGAAGAAAAGCTATGAAAACACCTAGACAATGTATTAAAAAGGAGAGAGACATTACTTTGCCAACAAAGGTCCATCTAGTCAAAGCTATGGTTTTTCCAGTAGTCATATGGACATGAGAGTTGGACCATACAGAAGGCTTAGCATCGAAGAATTGATGCTTTTGAACTGTGGTGTTGAAGCCTCTGGAGAGTCCCTTGGACTCCAAGAAGAACAAACAAGTCAATCCTAAAGGAAATCAATCCTGAATATTCACCGGAAGGACTGACTCTGAAGCTGAAGTTCCAATACTTTGGCCCCCCAATATGATGTAAATAAAGTTAAAAAAATAAAGAGCATGGAAGATTATGCATGGGGCATATCTATGGTCCAAAATTGAAATTTTTCCTTAAATGTCTTTACATAGAAATCATTCAAATGGACACACTTTACTGCAAAAGAGGCAATACATGTTGTCTAAAAAGTAGAGAAGAAATGAATTGTTGAAACCTGCCAATCTGTAGCATAAGTTTTCATTGTTCTACTGATAGCTTATTGTGAAATGTCAGATTTGTGTTCTCCGAAGATTTAGCTTCAGGACCAGGGACCAGGCTTCAGGCAGTCAGAACTTCCTGTGACAGAAGTTTAATTACAGTGAAAAGGACAAAAAAAGCTTCTGACACAGACATTATAAGAGGGATGGAGAGTCTTATCAAAGCCTTATAAACTTTTAACAGACCAACTCCCAAAACCTACATCTTAAATTAACAAGATTAGTACTAACAATCAGTTCAGTTCAGTTCAGTGGCTTAATCATGTCCAACTCTTTGCGACCCCATGAATCGCAGTACGCCAGGCCTCCCTGTCCATCACCAACTCCTGGAGTTCACTCAAACTCACGTCCATCGAGTCAGTGATGCCATCCAGCCATCTCATCCTCTGTCATCCCCTTTCCTTCCTGCCCCCAATCCCTCCCAGCATCAGAGTCTTTTCCAATGAGTCAACTCTTCGCATGAGGTGGCCAAAGTACTGGAGTTTCAGCTTTAGCATCACTCCTTCCAAAGAACACCCAGGGCTGATCTCCTTTAGAATGGACTGGTTGGATCTCCTTTCAGTCCAAGGGACTCTCAAGAGTCTTCTCCAACACCACACTTCAAAAGCATCAATTCTTTGGCACTCAGCTTTCTTCACAGTCCAACTCTCACATCCATACATGACCACTGGAGAAACCATAGCCTTGACCAGACGGACTTTGTTGGCAAAATAATGTCTCTGCTTTTTAATATGCTATCTAGGTTAGTTATAGCTTTTATTCCAAGTAGCAAGTGTCTTTTAATTTCATGGCTGCAGTCACCATCTGCAGTGATTTTGGAGCCCCCAAAATAAAATCTCTTGCTGTTTTCATTGCTTCCCCATCTATTTGCCATGAAGTGATGGGACCAGATGCCCTGATCTTAGTTTTCTGAACGTTGAGTTTTAAGCCAACTTTTTCACTCTCCTATTTCATCAAGAGGCTCTTTATTTCTTCTTCGTTTTATGCCATAACAGTGGTGTCATCTGCGTACCTGAGGTTATTAAGCAAGATGCATTGTTGTTATATAATCATTAGTACAGATCTCAAGGAAAAACATACCTTTGAGCAAGATGAGTTGTGTTGTTATTTAATCATTAGCTCTGGGCTTAAAAAAATTAGTCTTAAAAATTGTTGTTATAACATCTCAGAGTTTAAGAAAAAAGTTATGTGACTAAGACAGAGCAATGTAGAATAAAATGCTTGTCTCTTTCTCCTCCTCAAGAGCCCCAAACTCCTTATTGACCTTCCTAAGAATTAACTCTCTCACTACTAAGTACTCTATGTGAATGGTTACTGTGTCCCCATAAATTTACTTTTATCTTATTTTTCAGAATTTTATAATTTTGAATTAATGACCCATCATGCAGTGTCTATTCTAGATACTAATGGAATTTTCCTTTTCAGAAATCAGTATCTATAAGAAAATTCATGAAATAGAATGCATATAATGTACAATATCCTGTAACAGGTTTACAAAATACCATCAGGGTTCAGTTCAGATCAGTTCAGTTGCTCAGTCATCTCCAACTCTTTGCGACCCCAAAGGACTGCAGCCCGCCAGGCTTCCCTGTCCATCACCAGCTCCTGGAGCTTAAATAAACTCATGTCCATTGAGTTGGTAATGCCATCCAACCATCTCATCCTCTGCCATCCCCTTGTCCTCCTGCTTTCAATCTTTCCCAGCATCAGAGTCTTTTCCAATGAGTCAGTTCTTTACATCAGGTGGTCTAAGTACTAGAGTTTCAGCTTCAGCATCAGATTTCCTTTAGGAAGGACTGGTTGGATCACCTTGCTATCCAAGGGACTCTCAAGAGTCTTCTCCAACACTACAGTTCAAAAGCATCAATTTGCTGGGGCTCAGCTTTCTTTATAGTCCAACTCTCACATCCATACATGATTACTGGAAAAACCATAGCTTTGACTAGATGGACTTTGTTGGCAAAATAATGGCTCTCCTTTTTAATATGCTGTCTAGGTTGGTCATACCTTTTCTTCCAAGGAGCAAGTGTCATTTAATTTCATGGCTGCAGTCACCATCTTCAGTGATTTTGGAGTCCCCCAAAATAAAGTCTGTCACTGTTGTCACTGTTTTCCCATCTATTTGTCATGAAGTGATGGGACCAGATGCCATGATCTTAATTTTCTGAATGTTGAGTTTTAACCCATTTTTTTCACTCTCCTCTTTCACTTTCATTTTATGTCTTCACTTTCTGCCATAAGTGTGGTGTCATCTGTGTATCTGAGGTTATTGATATTTCTCCCAGCAATCTCAGCTTGTGCTTCATCCAGTCCAGAATTTCTCATGATGTACTCTGCATATAAGTTCAATAAGCAGGGTGACAATATACAGCCTTGATGTACTCCTTTCCCAGTTTGGAACCAGTCTGTTGTTCCATGTCCAGTTCTAACTATTGCTTCTTGAACTGCATACAGATTTCTCAGGAGGCAGGTAAGGTGGTCTGGTATTTCCATCTCTATGAATTTTGCACAGTTTGTTGTGATCCACACAGTCAAAGGCTTTGGCATACTCAGTAAAGCAGAAGTAGTTGTTTTTGTGGAACTCTCACTTTTTCAATGAAGTTTTCCTATTTCTGAAAGCAATGTAGGTGCATATTTGAATCTGAGTTGGTTAGGATGTAATCATTATGCATTTGAGGCATATAGAATCTAACATGTTGGATTTAATTCCTGATACAGTTTGAATCCTTAGTCTAGTTACTAAATCTCTTTGAGTTATAATGGATTCATCTATAAAATTGGAATTAGAAACACTAATTATTTTATAGGATTATTGTCAGGATTAACTAAGAAAATGTGTATAAATCACTTACCTCAGAGGCAGATAAACAGTAAACACTGAATACATTTTAGCTATTGATTTCTGTTTGAATTGCCAACATTGCAAATTATCTTCACTAAGCCCTGTTATATTTGGGATGTTGGGGCTGCTATACTCACATTGCATATACTCATATTATACTTATCCAGCACTTTTAACTTGACAAATTGAAAACTGCAATACACATTTTACATCACTGCTAAACACTGGAGTTTTTCAGATTCATTTTTAGGAAGTCCACTTTTTGTTTTTAATTTCCACGATTTAAATAACTGCCCTGTGTCTTCTGAACATGGGTTTCTGATGTGCAAGTAAACAATCAAAAACAACTTGAAACCTTCAAAAAACACAACGAGTTATAGCAGCTTGGAAGAAAAAAGGAAATGGCATGCCTACATCCATGAAGATTAATGTGCTACTGTGATTTATGTGATATTGAAATGAAAATCTAGCAAGGCTCATTTGAAGTCTGACAGACCATGATTAACATTTCTTGTGTGTTTACTATATGCCAAGCATATAGGTAAGGAGCATGTGAAATGCTTATATGTGTTAATTCATTCCACATTGATAAAATTCACAAATACTCTAGGCATTAGGTACTATTACTACCCCTATTTTACACATGATCAAACTGACAATCAAATGATCTCCCTATTGTAGAGAGAGATACAGAGAAAGAGAGGGAGGAAGGGAGAAAAGGAGAAGAGAGAAGGAGATGAGAAGGGAGAAGAGCAGAGAGGACAGGAGGAGAGAATTTCTACCTCTTCTTAGGCTATTCTGCACTATTCTGAATCTTGCTTGTGTCACTTAAAAGTTTGCCCTATTACTATTCTATATCAGTGTGATGAGGTCTTCCTCAGTCCTTTTCAGAGCTACATAGTATAATTAGAGAATATTCTATTATGTTTAAAAACATTTTGCATTGAGGATATTTCCTTTTTATATTTTCCATATTTCTATTGGGCTGTTGGTCTTCTTCTTCACAATAATGGCAATATTAACATTTTGTGGAGTAAATTGCAAATGTTTCCCCAAGATTTTTATTTGACTTTGGATTTTTCATTTAAAGATTTTTGCCATTCAAGAAAAAATCAACCACAATCTGTTGTAACCACTATTGGTATTCTAGGGAAAAAATTAGTTATACATTGTAAATATTTCATATATATATACTAGTTATAAATATATTTATATAAATTACTACCATATATACACTTCATTGTACATATTTTACTGTATCTCATTTATTTTCATTAATTGTGTGATTACATATATATTACATATTCTTTCTTGTGGATATGGATTTCTTTGCAAACAGATGAATCTTGTTCTTACCACTAACTGTTAAATTCCTTTGCCCATTTTTCTATAGGATTGTATTTTTCCTTTTTATTTGTAGAATTTTAAAAATAAATTGTGAACATGAAATGTTGGTCTGATATGTGTCTCTTTTCCTATTTAGTCACTTGCCCTTTAACTTTGTCAATGGTGTTTCTTGCTCGCTCTGTTTGGTTTAAACAGAAGGTGTTAATTTTATTGGAATCCAATTTATCAAATTGCCTTTTGTGTTTACAGCTTTTTGTGTCATATACATGAAATATTGACATGTTCTATACAGGCAAAGAAGAGCCTCTAAAAGTTTTTTTTTTTTTTAATTTTATTGTAACCTTTTAAATTTAGACTTGAAATTGTTTATAGCCCCAAACTGTAAACAACATGAATGTCCACCATGAGTAGAAGGAAATAACATACAGCAATGAAAATGAACTAATTCATACTAACTTCTGTAACTTGAATGAATGCCAGAAATATAATATTGAATGGGAAAAGCCATGTTCAGTTCAGTTCAGTCACTCAGTCATGTCTGACACTTTGCGACCCCATGGACTACAGCATGCCAGGTTTCGCTGTCCATCACCAGCCCCTGGAGCTTACTCAAACTCATGTCCATCCAGTCAGTGAGGCCATCCAACCATCTCATCCTCTGTCACCCCCTTATACTCCTGCCCTCAATCTTTCCCAGCATCAGGGTCTTTTCCAATGAGTCTGTTCATCACATCAGGTGGCCAAAATACTGGATTTTCAGCTTCAACATCAGTCCTTCCAATGACTATTCAGGACTGATTTCCTTTAGAATGGATTGGTTGGATCTCCTTGCTGTCCAAGGGATTCTCAAGAGTCTTCTCCAACACCACACTTCAAAAGCATCAATTCATTGGCACTCAGCTTTCTTTATAGTCCAACTCTCACATCCATACATGACTACTGGAAAAACCACAGCTTTGGCTAGATGGACCTTTGCTGGCAAAGTAATGTCTTTGCTTTTTAACACGCTGTCTATGTTGGTCATAGCTTTTCTTCCAAGAAGCAAGTGTCTTTTAAGTTCATGGCTGCAGTCACCATCTGCAGTGATTTTGGAGCCCCAAAATGTAAAGTCTCTCATTGTTTTCATTGTTTCCCTGTCTGTTTGCCATGAAGTGATGGGACCAGATGCCATGAACTTCGTTTTCTGAACGTTGAGTTTTAAGCCAATTTTTTCTCTTTCTTCTTTCATCAAGAGGCTCTTTAGTTCTTCTCCACTTTCTGCCATAAGGGCGGTGTCATCTGCATATCTGAGGTTAGTGATATTTCTCCCAGCAATCTTGATTTCAGCTTGTGCATCTGCCAGCACAGCATTTCTCATGATGTACTCTGCATAAAAGTTAAATAAGCAGGGTGACAATATACAGCCTTGACGTACTCCTTCTCCTATTTGGAACCAGTCTGTTGTTCCATGTCCAGTTCTAACTGTTGCTTCCTGACCTACATACAGATTTCTCAAGAGGCAGGTCAGGTGGGCTTGTATTCCAATCTCTTTCAGAATTCCCCACAGTTTATTGTGATCCACAAAAGGCTTTGGCATAGTCAATAAAGTAGAAATAGATGTTTTTTGTGAAATCTTTTGCTTTTTTGATGATCCAGCAGATGCTGGCAATTTGATCTCTGGTTCGTCTGCCTTTTCTAAAACCAGCTTGAACATCTGGAAGTTCATGGTTCATGTATTGTTGAAGCCTGGCTTAGAGAATTTTGAGCATTACTTTACTAGTCTGTGAGATGAGTGCAATTCTGTGGTAGTTTGAGCATTCTTTGACATATCCTTTCTTAGGGATTGGAATGAAAACTGACCTTTTCCAGTCCTGGGGCTTATTGAGTACAGCACTTTCACAGCATCATCTTTAAGAATTTGAAATAGCTCAACTGGAATTCCTTCACCTCCACTAACTTTTTCATAGTGCTGCTTCCTAAGGCCCACTTGACTTCACACTTGGGGATGTCTGGCTCTAGGTGTGTGATCACACCATCGTGATTATCTGGGTCGTGTAGATCTTTTTTGCACAGTTCTTCTATGTATTCTTGCCACTTCTTCTTAATATCTCCTACTTCTGTTAGGTCCATGCCATTGCCATCCTGTATTGAGTGCATTTTTGCATGAAATGTTCCCTTGGTATCTCTAATTTTCTTGAAGAGATCTCTAGTCTTTCCTATTCTATTGTTTTCCTCTATTTCTTTGCACTGATCACTGAGGAAAGCTTTCTTGTCTCTCCTTGCTATTCTTTGGAACTCCGCATTCAAATGGGTATATCTTTCCTTTTCTCCTTGCCTTTTGCTTCTCTTCTTTTGCCAGCTATTGGTAAGGCCTCCTCAGAGAGTCATTTTGCTTTTTTGCATGTCTTTTTCTGGGGATGTTCTTTATCCCTGTCTCCTGTACAATGTCATGAACCTCCATCCATAGTTCATCAGGCACTCTGTCTATCAGATCTAGTCCCTTAAATCTATTTCTCACTTCCACTGTATAATTGTCAGGGATTTTATTTAGGTCATTCCTGAATGGCCTACTGTTTTTCCCTACTTACTTCAATTTACATCTGAATTTGGCAATAAGCAGTTGATGATGTGAGCCACAGTCAGCTCCCAGTCTTCTTTTTGCTGATGGTATAGAGGTTTTTCACCTTTGGCTGCAAAGAATATAATCAATCTGATTTCAGTATTGACCATCTGGTGATGCCCATGTGTAGAGTCTTCTCTTGTGTTGTTTTAAAAGGGTGTTTGCTATGACCAGTGCATTCTCTTGGCAAAATTCTAGTCGCCTTTGCCCTGCTTCATTCTATACTCCAAAGCCAAATTTGCCTCTTACTCCAGGTTTTTCTTGACTTCCTACTTTTGCATTCTAGTCCTCTAAAATGAAAAGAACATCTTTAGGGGGAAATTAGAGATACCAAGGTAACATTTCATGCAAAAATGGGCTTGATAAAGGACAGAAATGGTATGGACCTAACAGATAGAAGATATTAAGAAGAGGTGACAAGAATAAAAGGAATAACTGTACAAAAAAGATCTTCACGACCCAGATAATCATGATGATGTGATCACTCATCTAGAGCCAGACATCTTGGACTGTGAAGTCAAGTGGGCCTTAGAAAGCATCACTACAAACAAAGCTAGTGGAGGTGATGGAATTCCAGTTGATCTGTTTCAAATCCTGAAAGATGATGCTGTGAAAGTGCTGCATTCAATATGCCAGCAAGTTTGGAAAACTCAGCAGTGGCCACAGGACTGGAAAAGGTCAGTTTTCATTCCAATCCCAAAGAAAGGCAATGCCAAAGAATGCTCAAACTACTGCACAATTGCACTCATCTCACATGCTAGTAAAGTAATGCTCAAAATTCTCCAAGCCAGCCTTCAGCAATACGTGAACCATGAACTCCCTGATGCTCAAGCTGGTTTTAGAAAAGGCAGAGGAACCAGAGATTAAATTGCCAACATCCACTGGATCATGGAAAAAGCAAGAGAGTTCCAGAAAAATATCTATTTTGGCTTTATTGACTATGCCAAAGCCTTTGACTGTTTGGATCACAGTAAACTGTGGAAAATTCTGAAAGTGATGGGAATACCAGACCACCTGACCTGCCTCTTGAGAAATCTGTATGCAGGTCAGGAAGCAACAGTTAGAACTGGACATGGAACAAGAGACTGGTTCCAAATAGGAAAAGGGGTACATCAAGGCTGTATATTGTCACCCTGCTTACTTAACTTATATGCAGAGTACATCATGAGAAATGCTGGACTGGAAGAAACACAAGCTGGAATCAAGATGGCCCGGAGAAATATCAATAACCTCAGATATGCGGATGACACCACCCTTATGGCAGAAAGAGAAGAGGAGCTAAAAAGCCTCTTGATGAAAGTGAAAGAGGAGAGTGAAAACGTTGGCTTAAAGCTCAACATTCTGAAAATGAAGATCATGGCATCTGGTCCCATCACTTCATGGGAAATAGATGGGGAAACAGTAGAAACAATGTCAGACTTTATTTTGGGGGGCTCCAAAATCACTGCAGATGGTGACTGCAGCCATGAAATTAAAAGACGCTTACTCCTTGGAAGAAAAATTATGACCAACCTAGATAGTATATTCAAAAGCAGAGACATTACTTTACCGATTAAGGTCCATCTAGTCAAGGCTGTGGTTTTTCCTGTGGTCATGTATGGATGTGAGAGTTGGACTGTGAAGAAGGCTGAGCGCTGAAGAATTGATGCTTTTGAACTGTGATGTTGGAGAAGACTCTTGAGAGTCCCTTGGACTGCAAGGAGATCCAACCAGTCCATTCTGAAGGAGATCAACCCTGGGATTTCTTTGGAGGGAATGATGCTGAAGCTGAAGCTCCAGTACTTTGGCCACCTCACGTGAAGAGTTGACTCATTGGAAAAGACTCTGATGCTGGGAGGGATTGGGGGCAGGAGGAGAAGGGGACAACCGAGGATGAGATGGCTGGATGGCATCACGAACGTGAGTTTGAGTGAACTCTGGGAGATGGTGATGGACAGGGAGGCCTGGCGTGCTGCGATTCATGGGGTCGCAAAGAGTTGGACACGACTGAGCGACTCAACTGAACTGAACTGAATTTCTAGAAGGTCTTGTTGGTCTTCACAGAACCATTCAGCTTCAGCTTCTTCACCATTACTTGTCGGGGCATAGACTTGGATTAGTGTTATATTCAATGGTTTGCTTTGGAAACAAACAGATCATTCTGTCGTTTTTGAGATTGTATTCAAGTACTGCATTTCATACTCTTTTGTTGACTATGATTGTGACTCCATTTCTTCCAAGGGATTCTTGCCCACAGTAGTGGATATAATGGTCATCTGAGTTACATTCACCTATTCCAGTCCATTTTAGTTCATTAATTCTTAAAATGTCGATGTTCACTCTTGCACTCTCCTGTTTGCCCACTTCCAATTTGCCTTGATTCATGGACCTAGGTTCCTATATAATATTGCTCTTTACAGCATCAGACCTTGCCTCCATCACCAGTCACATCCACAAATGGGTGTTGTTTTTGCTTTGGCTCCATCTCTTCATTCTTTCTGAAGTTTTTTCTCCACTGATCTCCAGTAGCATATTGGTAGAAAGGAGGTAGAAAGGAATAGCTTTATTGCTTTGCCAGGCAAAGGGGGCCAGAGCTGGCTCCCGCCCTCAAGAACTATGAGTTCCAACCCAGGAGGATGTGATGGGAAGTTTTATAGCAATAGTTTAAGGATGGAATTTCAGAAGATTCAGGTGTGTGCATGGCTTGTACTCCTTTAATCTGGTCTCAGGTAACCTTGATGAGTTTCTCTAGTCCCTTTAATCTTCCCTTGGGTGGCTTCTTGGCTGCTCCTCCCTTGATTAACAACAGCTTGAATCCACCCTTTGGAACTCAGGGTAGGTCATAGAGGCTGGAGTCTGTTTCACAGAAGCAAGAAAATGGGAAAGAAAGGCTTCCATGCCCACGAGCCCCACAAGGCCTTGCTGGGTTTCAAAACCTCAACACTTATCTACCTAGAAAGTGTAGGGGAAAAATTTGCCTCCCCAAAATGTGTCTGTCTGTCATGAGGATTATTCAATTTTTAAGAATCAAAAGTCTTAGGAAGTCTTTCTTTTCTACATTCCTTTAATCTCCTAAAACAATTTAGGTAGAGGGCCTAGTCCTGAAATAGAGCTATCACCAGAGCTATCTGCAAATATGGGAAAGCTGTGGTGGGGGAGATTTTAGGCAGCACCTAGAGATAAGAGTCTACTCTGTGTCCCATGGTCTCTCAGCCCAGCAAACATTTGTGTACAAAACACTTGGTTTTCCACCTCCATGTCAATTGCCTTCCTCCCCTTTGAAGTTCCAATCCACTACCTCCAACATCCTCTTTTGTTGTTAACTGAAGATGATGTTTAAGGTGTGGGTTTTGGCTAATTCCGTGAGTTACTCAGATCTCCTGGGTCTCTCCCATGTATCCATGTCATTAAATTCTGTTTGATTTTCTTCTATTAATCTGTCTCATATCAATTTAATTCTAGACCAGCCAGAAGAACTGGGTACAGAAAAGTTTTGTTTCTCCCTCACAAAATGTATTGATGATCAGTCTAGCATTATCCAACTGGTAAGATGGGCTTCCCAGGTGGCGTTAGTGGTAAAGAACCTGTCTGCCAATGAAGCAGATGTAAGAGATGTGGGTTTGATCCCTGGGTTGGGAAGATCCCCTGGAGGAGGTTATGGCAACCCACTCCAGTATTCTTGCCTGGAGACTCCCATGGACAGAGGAGCCTGTAGGCTACAGTCCAGTCCATAGGGTCGCAAAGAGTGGGACACAGCTGAAGTGACTTCGCATGCTCACACAGTGATAACATGTAGCCGTTAGGTATATCTGAGATGTAAGCTGAACCTTGGCAGTTTCAAATCCCTTTTGGGGGATTCTAGATCCCTTTGATAGTTTTAGTACCAGCAGCATTAATTACACTTGGAAACTTGGTATAAATGCAAATTCCTGGCCTCCATGTTCTAACAAACCCTCCAGGTGATTTGTGCCTGCTAAAGTTTGGCAGCTGTTGTATCATCCACACAGCTTCGGCTAACAGCAGTGTAGGAGGTATCTAGAAACTGCATTCTGGACCCCTTTGACTTTGCCTCAATTTGTCCATAATTGTCCACAAGGCCTAACCAGTTGTACATAGGGGAAGGCAAACTTACTGACACAATGCCCTTACCAAATTAACCTCCTTTATCAGCCTAAACATCTTGAGTTTGGAGCCCTACTTTCCAAATTGGGCAAGGAGTACATCTAGGCTGTATATTGTCACCCTGCTTATTTAACTTACATGCAGAGTACATCATGGGAAATGCCAGGCTGGATGAAGCACAAACTGGAATCAAGATTATTGGGAGAAATATCAAAAGCCTCAGATATGCAGATGACACCACCCTAATAGCAGAAAGCAAAGAGGAACTGAAGAGCCTCTTGTTGGTGAAAGAGGAGAGTGAAAAAGCTGGCTTAAAACTCAGTGTTCAAAACATGAAGATCGTGGCATCCAGTCCCATCACTTCACGGCAAATAGAGAAACAATAGAAACAGTGACAGACTTTATTTTCTCGGGCTCCAAAATCACTGTGGGTGGTGACTGCAGCCATGAAATTAAAAGATGCTTACTCCTTGGAAGAAAAGCTATGACCAACCTAGACAACGTTTTAAAAAGCAGACATTACTTTGCCAACAAAGGTTCGTATAGTCAAAGCTATGGCTTTTCCAACAGTCATGGTCAGATGTGAGAGCTGGACACAAAAAAGGTTGAGGGCCGAAGAACAGATGCCTTCAAATTGTGGTGCTGGAGAAGACTCTTGATAGTCCCTTGGACTGCAAGGAGATCAAACCAGTCAATCCTAATGGAAATCAACCTTGAGTATTCACTGGAAGGGCTGATGCTGAAGCTGAAACTCCAATACTTTGGCCACCTGATGTGAAGAGCCGACTCACTAGAAAAGACCCGGATGCTGGGAAAGATGGAAGGCAGGAGGAGAAGGGGCAACCGAGGATAAGATGGTTGGATAACATCATCGACTCAATGGACATGAGTTCGTGCAAACTCTGGGAGATGGTGAAGAACAGGGAAGCCTGGTGTGCTGCAGTCCATGGGGTCATAAAGAGTTGGACACGACTGAGCAACTGAACAACAACTTTCTCCCTTGCCCACCCAAGGCTCCCTGTTTCCTTCTTCAGTTCTGCACACTCCTTTCTAAAATCTAAATATAATACTGCAGCATCCAGGCTAAAAAAAACCATCCCTTGAACTACAGAATTTCAGATGGTTTGCACACTGGCCAGAGGAAACAAGGCACCCTCTATAAGGTCAGCTGTTATTCAGCTAAGAAAGGGAAATTTATAGAAGTGAGATGACTACTAGAGCAGGGTTAAGGTGAAATGGCGAGCATCTTGGTTAATTTCCTTGGCCCCTGTGTTTCCTAGTAAGATACACATCTGCCAGGGACACATTTCATACTGATATGTTCTTTTTAAGCAAACAGCTGAATAACTTCTATACTACTGCTCTTCTATACTAGAAGCTTACATCACCGTACCAGAAGCAATTAACCAATGATCAATACACTTCTGTTCAAATGAATGCAAACAAAAAATGAATGCATTCTTTTTTCTTAAAAGTTACTCAGAGGAGTATATCATCAGCAAAGAGAAGCAGCAAGGTTGGTCCCTTACCAGGTATCCATGCATAATAATTCTGCTGCCAGATTTTCAGGGTCTAAGAGTGTTCCTCTGAACTATCGTTTATCTACTCTTTAAAATATGGCATTTTCTTGTGCATTTCCTCTTTGAAAAATCTTTACATATATCAAAGATTTCATTCTTTGACTACCAAATATGCTAGATATATTTCTGGAGCTCACTTATCTTTTACATATATTTTTGAATATGAAGCTGTTATTCATTAACTAGACAAATTTATTAATTTTCCCTTTATGTTTTTATATCTATTTTAAAATTTTAGAAACATACTCTTAACCCAAGGAGTAGATAAATATTCACTTACACTAAGTTCTAGTCTTTCTTTAAGGCTTTTACATTTTCTTTTTAAAAGTTTAAGGTGTACACGGAAGTACACTTTTTTGTAAGGTGTGAGATGCTGTCCTAAATTTATTTTTTTCCTCAAATGTGCATTTACTTTCTTGATGACCATTTTAAAATGATCCCTCCCGATTCATTTGAAAGTCCGTTGTTAAAATGGTCCACATCCCTATTAATTCAGGCATATATCTAGACTTTTTCTTTCGTTATACTCAAGTACTTACTTTTTTGTTTTGAAATGTGGCAGAATAAGCCACCATTCATTCTTCTTTTACTGAACATACTTTAGTATTTCATCTGTTTATTTCTTGAAAGAAATCTCATCTCTTATTGAGATGTTCATTTGCATCACTCCAAACCAGAACAGGACATTAATTTTAATTTGAGAATAAGTGAAATCATATAAATAATTTAAAATTTAAATTTCAAGAAAAGAGTTTATCTCTTCCTTTTGTTTGTGTATTGTTGCATGATCCCCAATATAAGTTTCATACCTTTCTTCATACAGGCCATCATATTATATTTAAAGCATACTTAGGATTGTGTTATATGAAATTCAGTGGCTATATATCTTAGTCCATTCAGACTGCTATTAAGAAATACCACAGACTGGGTGGCTTATAAACAGCAAACTTATTTTTCACCATTCTAGAGGCTATGAATTTGGCACAGTTGGTAAAGAATCCACCTGCCAATGCAGGAGATGCAAGATACTCGGGTTTGATCCCTGGGTCAGGAAGACCCCCTGGAGTAGGGAATGGCAACCCACTCCAATATTCTTGCTTGGAAAATTCCATGGACAGAGGAGCCTGGTGGCCTACAGTCCATGGGAGTGCATAGAGTTGGGCCTGACTGAGCATGCACTAGCTGGCTGACAAAGGCTATGAAGTCTGAGATCTGGGTGCCAGCACAGTTGGGTGAGGACCCTTTTCTAGATTACAGACTACCTGTTATGTCCTCATGACATGGAAGGGGCAAGGTACCTCTCTTGGCTCTCTTTTATAAGGACCTCAATCTCATTCAGAGCCCTTATGACCTCATCACCTCCTAAAGACCACACCTCCTAGTAGCTGTCCATTGGGTATTAGGATTTCAACACAAAATTAGGAGAAACACAAGCATTCAGATCACAGCACTATATAAATGGAAAAAAAATCCGCATTATTTTAGTTAAATTTAATCAAATTCCAATAATTTTATATATATATATATATATATATATATATATATATATGCACTAAAAACAGCGTTAAGGGCTTCCTTGGGGGTCCAGTGGTTAAGGCTCAGTGCTTCCAATACAGGGAACACGAGTTTGATCCTTAGTCAGGGAACTGAGATCCCACATGTCTTGTGGTGTAGCCAAAAAAAAAAAAAAATTCAGCAATATAGATAAAATCTTCCTTGAACATCACTACAAAGCCCCTTCCCTCCCTCAGATAGCTATAAATCAGCCAGATCCCTCCCATGGATTTAGTTTTGTCTTTACCATAAATCACATGGTGTTTTAAAATATAACTTGTGTGTACCATTTTGCATTTGTTTTTTTTTTTATTACTTAACAATCTACCTTCATTATATTGACAAACCCATACACCTATGTTAATCACAAACATATAATTATTGAAGAATATTTCTTGGTATCCTGTGGTTTTTGTCAATATCCACTTGATAGACATTTAGCTTTTATCCCATTTGTAATTACTACAAATATCAATGCAAATAAACGAATAAAACCTTTTTGTACTTATCTCCTATGGGACAAATCTCTAGTGTAAACACTCATAAAATAAGCACTTTTTTTTATTTTAAAATATTCTAGTAATTGCTCTCCAAAGCAGTTTCAGAAACGTACTCTCCAATCAGCAAAGTATGACATTATTTCTTCTTCACAGTCTCTTCTCAGTATTACTAAACTTTTAAAATGTTTGCTTCTCCATTTTTTCACTGCAGTGGCCAACATTTTATTACTAAGAAAGTGGACATTAGACAGTAATCTTATGCCAGATCACAGTTTCAGATGATTCAGTTTTCAGCATTACTATTCAGAGTATATTATCACTTAGAAGGCATTTCATGTATCAGCCAGGATGCACACTTCATTCTGTGCATAATTAAACCAATATCTAAGGCATAATATTGTTGACAGAGGAGTGGTTAACAGATTCTCAGTTAATGATTCTCAAATATGAAGCTTTTTGTTTGGATTTTTTAGTAACTTGCCCAATTTGAGTTAGTGTCAAATCAAGACAAAAATCGAAGATTTCTGATATTCAGAGCAAAATTGACTATTTATGAATGTTCATTTGTTTTGGGGGCTCACCCAGGTAGCACAGTGGTAAAGAATCTGCCTGCCAATGCAGAAAACGCAAGAGATGCGGGTTCAATCCCTAGGTCGGGTAGACCCCCTGGAGTAGGAAATGGCAACCCACTCCAGCATGCTTGCCTGAAAAATCCCATGGACAGAGGAGCATGGCGGGCTACAGTCCATGGGACTGTGAAGAGCTGGACATGACTGAAGTGGCTGAGCATGAGCACGCACACATGTACATATCTGTTGCTTTTATATACATATGGACCTGAATATATATTTGTAGAGATATTTTCCTACATTATTATATAGCCTGAAAAGGAGGATACTAAGGTAGAGTTGGTAAGAGGAAAGCACATAGAATCTTTGGTTTGACTTCTGGCTCTGTCACAGGTTTTGTGACTTTAGCAAACTTCACCTACATAATGTTGTTTCATGCCATCCTATTATCATTGCAGAATGGTAGAAAGTCTTAATTAAGTGCCAATCATTGTCAAATGGGTTAGGTGTAAAGTTTTTCCCATTTTCTTCTAGATTCAGTGTGTACATTCTAGCAAGGTATCATTATTTTGTAAAAAAAAGAAAAGGTGCATTTTTTTCTAAGTCATTTTTTTTGATTGATGCATGGAGTATTTCCCTCCATCTTTCTTTCTTTTCTTTGTTAACACATCTATATTTTCTTTTTTTAAATATTCTTGTCTATTATGGTTTATCCCAGGAGATTGGATATAGTTCCCTGTGCTTTACAGTAGGACCTGGTTGTTTATAAATATTATTATTTTTTTTCTTTTTTGGCCATGCCAAACAGCCTGTGGGATCTTAGTTCCCTGACCAAGGATTGAACCCAGGCCCTTGACAGTGAAAGCGTGGAGTCCTAACCACTGGACCACCAGGGAATTCCTTCCATCTTTATTTCAAATATTTAATTGGCTACATCAGATTGTATCTCTTTTAAAAAGTGATATAATTAACATATATCATTAGTTTTAATTCCATAACATAATGATTCAATATTTGTATATATGGTGGAATCTCAATAAGTATAGTTAAAATCCATCATTACATGATTTTTCTTTTCTTGTGCTAAGAATTTTAAAAATGTGCTCTCTTTGCAACTTTCAAATATACAATACAGTAGTATTAACTCTGGGCTTCCCTGGTGGCTCCAATGGTTAACAATCTGCTTGCAATGCAGAAGACCTGGGTTTGATCCCTGGGTTGGGAAGATCCCCTGGAGGAGAACATGGCAACCCACTCCAGTATTCTTGCTTGAAGAATCCCCATGGACACAGGAGCCTGGTGGGCTACAGTCCATGGGGTCACAAAGAGTCAGACATGACTGAGCCATTAAGCAGAGCATTATTAACTGTAGTCACTTTTCTGTATACTATCACATACCCATGACTTATTTTATAACAGGAAGCTTATACCTTTTGACCACTTTCACTCATTTTCCCTATGCCCTAACCCCTACCTCTGGCAACCACCAACCTGTTCTCTGACTCTATCAGTTTGGGTTTATTTTTTAGATTCTACATACAAGTGTGATCCTATGCTATTTGTCTTCCCCTGTATGGCTTACTTCACTTAGTACAATGCCTGTAAGTTTCACCCACGTTGTCACAAATGGCAAGATGTCCTTTTTTATGGCTAAATAATATATATCTCTCACAATTTGCTTATCCTATCATCCATTGATGGGCATTTAGGTTGCTCCATGCTATGAATTTACCTTTGCTCCAGTTCTTCTATTATTTTTTTTCTGCCTTCAAGGGCACTGGGAATTTGTAGTGTAAAATAAAATGCATTTTTTTATGGCAAAACAAGAAAAATTTAAACATAAAAAAATTTCTCTGCCCTTTGGCCTCCTCTCTCACCATCGTTGGGCTTCCCTGGTGGCTCTGTGGTAAAGAATCCACCTGCCAATGCAGGAGACATGGGTTCAGTCACTGTGTTGGGAGGATTCCCTGGAGAAATAAATGGCAACCCACTCCAGTATTCTCACATGGGAAATCCCATGGGCAGAGGAGCTTGGCAGGCTACAGTCTATGGGGTCTCAAGGGTCGGACACAACTTAGCGACTAAACAACAACTCCTCACCGTTATATGTTGTGTACTTGCATTATGGGTTGACCAAACCTCCACAATAGGCAGAAATATCTATGTGACCATAAAGAGCAACATTCTTCTAGCAGTAACGAGACAATTCCTTAAAAGATAATATTCCTTCTTGAACTTGTAATGGCCACAATGACACTTAGATCTACATTGTGTAAATCATCATTAATACATCATTTAATGTAGAGTCCTCTGTCTCTAAAAAATGTATACAGTATAACTGTGCCTTGACTTCTAATGAGTGGCATAGTTCTCAGAGCTTTCTGGGATGTTCTTCCTGGGTTATAATCCTCAACTTTGGCTTGAACAGAATTTCCCTCTTTCTCAGACTGATTGATTAATTTTCCATCAATAACAGAGTGAATATTTATTGTCATTTATTTAAAAACACCTGTTTCAGTTCATCCCTCCTTGTTTTCATTTTTGTACTTTCCATGGATCTATTCTCTGCCTTGCTACTTGTAGGGAAGCAAAACTTGCCATTGTAAAATGTCTGTTTATTATGCACAATACTTTTAGCTTAAAACAATCAAGGCACAAAAGATTAAGGAAGAGACTTTGACCTTCCTCCTAACTGCCTAAAATCGTTTAGATTGTGGATCTGTTCCCAGAATAGAGCTATCACCAGAGATCTCTGCAGATAATATGTTCAAGATGTGGTGGGGGAGTTCCTCTTTTGGTATCCTATCATTTTGCCTTTTCATACTGTTCATAGAAGCAAGATCCGATGCTGTAAAGAGCAATATTGCATAGGAACCTGGAATGTCAGGTCCATGAATCAAGGCAAATTGGAAGTGGTCAAGCAAGAGATGGCAAGGGTGAAGGTCGACATTCTAGGAATCAGAGAACTAAACTGGACTGGAATGGGTGAATTTAACTCAGATGACCATTATATCTACTATTGTGGGCAGGAATCCCTTAGAAGAAATGGAGTAGCCATCATGGTCAACAAAAGAGTCCAAACTGCAGTACTTGGATGCAATCTCAAAAACGACAGAATGATCTCTGTTCGTCTCCAAGGCAAACCATTCAATATCACAGTTATCCAAGTCTATTTCCCAACCAGTAACCCTGAAGAAACTGATGTTGAACGGTTCTGTGAAGACCTACAAGACCTTTTAGAACTAACACCCCAAAAAAGATGTCCTTATCATTATACGGGACTGGAATGCAAAAGTAGGAAGTCAAGTAACACCTGGAGTAACAGGCAAATTTGGCCTTGGAATGCAGAATGAAGCAGGGCAAAGACTAATAGTGTTTTGCCAAGAAAATGCACTGGTCATAGCAAACACCCTCTTCCAACAACACAAGAGAAGACTCTACACATGGACATCACCAGATGGTCAACACCGAAATCAGATTGATTATATTCTTTGCAGCCAAAGATGGAGAACCTCTTTACAGTCAACAAAAACAAGACCGGGAGCTGACTGTGGCTCAGATCATGAACTCCTATTAACCAAATTCAGACTCAAATTGAAGAAAGTAGTGAAAACCGCTAGACCATTCAGGTATGACCTAAATCAAATCCCTTATGATTATACAGTGGAAGTGAGAAATAGATTTAAGGGGCTAGATCTGATAGATAGAGTGCCGGATGAACTATGGAACGAGGTTCGTGACATTGTACAGGAGACAGGGATCAAGACCATCCCCATGGAAAAGAAATGCAAAAAAGCAAAATGGCTGTCTGGGGAGGCCTTACAAATAGCTGTGAAAAGAAGAGAGGCGAAAAGCAAAGGAGACAAGGAAAGATAAGCATCTGAATGCAGAGTTCCAAAGAATAGCAAGAAGAGATAAGAAAGCCTTCTTCAGCGATCCAATGCAAAGAAATAGAGGAAAACAACAGCATGGGAAAGACTAGAGATCTCTTCAAGAAAATTAGAGATACCAAGGGAACATTTCATGCAAAGATGGGCTTGATAAAGGACAGAAATGGTATGGACCTAACAGAAGCAGGAGATATTAAGAAGAGGTGGCAAGAATACACGGAAGAACTTTACAAAAAAGATCTTCATGACCCAGATAATCATGATGATGTGATCACTAATCTAGAGCCAGACATCTTGGACTGTGAAGTCAAGTGGGCTTTAGGAAGCAGCACTGCGAACAAAACTAGTGGAGGTGATGGAATTCCAGTTGAGCTGTTTCAAATCCTGAAAGATAATGCTGTGAAAGTGCTGCAGTCAATATGCCAGCAAATTGGGAAAACTCAGCAGTGGCCACAGGACTGGAAAAGGTCAGTTTTCATTCCAATCCCAAAGAAAGGCAATGCCAAAGAATGCTCAAACTACTACACAATTGCACTCATCTCACACGCTAGTAAAGTAATGCTCAAAATTCTCCAAGCCAGACTTCAGCAATATGTGAACCATGAACTCCCTGATGTTCAAGCTGGTTTTAGAAAAGGCAGAGGAACCTGAGATCAAATTGCCACCATCCGCTAGATCATGAAAAAAGCAAGAGAGTTCCAGAAAAACATCTATTTCTGCTTTATTGACTATGCCAAACCTTTGACTGTTTGGATCACAGTAAACTGTGGAAAATTCTGAAAGAGATGGGAATACCAGACCACCTAACTTGCCTCTTGAGAAATCTGTATGCAGGTCAGGAAGCAACAGTTAGAACTGGACATGGAACAACAGACTGGTTCCAAATAGGAAAAGGAGTACATCGAGGCTGTATATTGTCACCCTGCTTATTTAACTTATACGCAGTGTACATCATGAAAAACGCTGGACTGGAAGAAACACAAGCTGGAATCAAGATTGCGGGGAGAAATATCAATAACCTCAGATATGCGGATGACACCACCCTTATGGCAGAAAGTGAAGAGGAGCTAAAAAGCCTCTTGGTGAAAGTGAAAGAGGAGAGTGAAAAAGTTAGCTTAAAGCTCAACATTCAGAAAATGAAGATCATGGCATCCGGTCCCATCACTTCATGGGAAATCGATGGGGAATCAGTGGAAACAGTGTCAGACTTTATTTTCTTGGGCTCCAAAATCACTGCAGATGGTGACTGCAGCCATGAAATTAAAAGATGCTTACTCCTTGGCAGAAAAGTTATGACCAACCTAGATAGTATATTCAAAAGCAGAGACATTACTTTGCCAACTACGGTCCGTCTAGTCAAGGCTATGGTTTCTCCTGTCATCATGTATGGATGTGAGAGTTGGACTGTGAAGAAGGCTGAGTGCCGAAGAAGTGATGCTTTTGAACTGTGGTGTTGGAGAAGACTCTTGAGAGTCCCTTGGAATGCAAGGAGATCCAACCAGTCCATTCTGAAGGACATCAGCCCTGGGATTTCTTTGGAGGGAATGATGCTAAAGCTGAAACTCCAGTACTTTGGCCACCTCACGTGAAGAGTTGACTCATTGGAAAAGACTCTGATGCTGGGAGGGATTGGGGGCAGGAGGAGAAGGGGAAGACCGAGGATGAGATGGCTGGATGGCATCACGGACTCGATGGACGTGAGTCTGAGTGAACTCTGGGAGTTGGTGATGGACAGAGAGGCCTGGCATGCTGCGATTCATGGGGTCGCAAAGAGTCGGACACGACTGAGCGACTGAACTGAACTGAACTGTTGGAGGGGAAACTCTAGCGTGGGCCTGGAGATCAGAGTCCACTCTGTGTTCCATGGTCTCTGCTTCGCCCAGCAAACACTGGTTTACTATAGACTTGCTTTTCCATCTCCATGTCAATTGCCTTCCTCCCCTCTTGCCTGGAGAATCCCATGGAGGGAAGAGCATGGTAGGCTACAGTGGGGTCGCAGAGAGTCGGACAGGACTGAAGGACTTCACTTTCACTTTCACTTTCCTCTGAAGTCCCAAACCACAACCTGCAACATCCTCTTTTGTCTTTAGCTAAAGATCATATTCAAGGTGAGGTTTTGGCCAATTTGGCAAGTTAGTTCTCCTGGGTGTCTCACATATATACATGCTATTAATCTTATGTTTGATTTTCTCCTGTTAATCTGTCTCATGTCAATGTAACTCTTAGACCAACCGGAAGAACCTAGAGGGAAATTCCTCCTTTGCCAACACTGCTATTCACAACTCCTAGTGAGTTTTGTTTTTACTATCGTGGTTTTATCCTCTGAATTATTTTATTTTTTCTCCATTCTCTTTTCAACTATATGTTCATTTAATTCTGTTCCATTTTATCTATGCATTAATTATCAAATAGTTTTAATTTGAATGTACCATAACTACACGTACATTTTTAAATACAGTACAACAGAGGAAACAGGGTAATTTTTAAAGTAATTATGGAAAATATCCATCTAGAGTGAAATATAGTATCAAACATGTAAGTTATTTTCTATGAACAATAGTGAATTTAAGTAATTATTTTAATGTTTGCATTCTATGAAAATTGGGCATTTTCTTGATCAGTAAATATGATCTACGAGTCAGACATGATTGAGTGACTGAAGAACAACAGCATCAAAAAATATGATTTAACTTAATGTGACCTCTGATATACAATAAGAACAGTAAAATTATCATCAGCTTAATTTCAATTTTTTGACACTTTCTGCTTCAAATATATGCATACATATACATATATATATATATATATATATATATATATATATATATATATATATATATATATATAACATGACTATTTTCAGTTGGAAATTGTTATTTGATTAGGATTCCTTATAGAACCCAAAACAGGTGCTGATCATGAAATCAGAGGCCTCTGAGAATCTAATATTCATTGATCAATGCTGGTGAGAGTCAGCCATTCTTAATAGTTTTATGACAAGGAACATAATTGATGTTTATGCTTCAAATAATTCATCAAACCCAGAAGAGTTAAGATGCTGATAAAATCACCTGTCAACCTTATGTATTTATTGGTAAAGAGCAGATTTTGTCCTTTTATTTTGAATATAATAATTTTAATATTTATATTAGGGAGAATGTAAAAGAACAGAAGGTACTCTTCACAATTCTGATTCAGAAAGTAACCTAAACTAAAAGTAGAACTGTGTCAAACAAAACCAAGTCTACAGAGACCACAACTGGCTGACAGTGACAACTGGCTGACAGTGACAAGGTAAGACACACTTGGATGGGAAGACTTTGCTTGGGAATAAAGCCAAATTACATGGTGTATGTTGTGAAGAAAAATATTTTATGAATAGACTTGAGATTGCAAACCATAAAAGGGCACAGAATGAAAAATATAAAGATTAATCACAATTGTACTTGGGCCCGTATACTTATAGATTAATGAAAATGTACAAATCAGAATCAAAAGGAATACTTTTTGGAAAATATTTAAAGAAAGAGATCAAGATTATTCTTATTGAATATTTGAGAGTATTCCAAATGAATTTTATATCACCTTTGAATATGATCTATTACTGGTAGTTATTTTTGGATACAGACTTTAGTGATATGCAACAAAAATAACAAACATTATAATGAAGGTGGTGGGGAAGAAGAAGTCCTCCACCCATCTAGGTTCTCCTGGCTTATCTAGAATAAAATTGACATGAAACAGATAAATGGGAGAAAATCAAACACAAGTTTAATAACATGTATACGTGAGAGAGACTGAAGAGAACTGAATAACTCACCAAAATGGCCAAAATCCTCATCCTCAATACCATCTACAGCTAAAGACAGAAGAGGAAGTTGAGGGTAGTAGTTTGAGATTTGAAAAGGAAGGAAGGCACTGAAATGGAGATGGAAAAGCAAATGATTGGCAAACACGTATTTGCTGGGCCAGGCAGAAACTGTGGAACACACAGTGGGCTCTGATCTCTAGGTGCTGCCTAGAGTTTCTCCCACCACACCTTGCCCACATTCTTTGCAGATGCTGTTATGGACAAGCCCAGGTCCTCCTGCCCAGTGTCACTCGGGTAGAACAAGACTGTTTGGTTCTAAAGCAAAGAAAGTTTTATTTGTGAACAAAGAATGGAGACAGCTGAGTTCATGCTCTAGAGTCCATCCATGCTCTCCTGGGCAGATGGTGGGCATGAAGCAAGACCTCCCCATCCCCCGCCCAGGGCAAAGCAATTGGAGATCTGTTCCCTGTGGTCCCATATCCCAAGACGAGACCAGCAGGACAATCAAGAGAGGAGGCTGAGCCCTGCTCAGAGAGAAAAAAATCACATGTCTCATTCTCAAAGTCAAGGAAACCCTCCTGTTTAGAAAGCTCCTTAGAGATCAAAAGGTGAATGACTTTAAGTCTACCTACCCACAGGCCTCTTCAGGGGAATTCATCTTGGCTGAGTGATGTGCATGTACACCTGGGAGGATCCTGAGATATACCAAATATGGACTCAGAACCAGACGAATAAAAATGCTTGGCCAATGGAAACCCAGAAGAAATGCCCCATAAAGCTGATTCAAATTACCAGAGAGGCGAGACTCTCTCTGGGTCCGCCTGTGTGTCTATCCACACTGTACTGCACTCTTTTTTTCCTAATAAACACATGTCTCAATATTTCCTGAAGGAAAGTTACATGGCTCAAAATAGCCTAGAGTTAAAACTCCCCTCCAGGTCCTCCCCACCATTCTATGCAAAACAAAGAACTCTCTCATCCGAAGGAAAAAATGGACATTAAGGTGGTTAACACCCAGCTCCCAGCTGGTCACAGCCTCTGGCTGACCTCCAGAATTCCTTGCCCCAGCCTTTAAGAGATAACTACTCCAAACAACCTTGGGGAAGAACAGGCCCCCTTAAGACAGTAGATTTCCACATATATATGCCTATATATACTTACTCTTTTCTTGGGTTAGTGCAGCAGCTTACTAATCTGACTGATGCCCCTTCTCACCTCTTTAAAGGTGATCTGTTCCTGTAAAGTGTGGTCTCGTTCTTTTTCCAAACCTCGCCTTCTCTAACTAACTCCCTTACCCTACACTTCCCATCTTATGTGGGAATTCTTTTCCGCAAAGGTAAAAGGCCAAAGCCTTGTCCCTGACCGCTGGTCTAGCGGCTAGATTCGGTGCCCTCACCGCCTAGATTCTGCCTCAATTTCTGATCTGGAACTGATGCCCAGCTTCAAGCCACTACAGGGTGAGGCCACCTGAGATGGCTGCTTCATAGGGATCGCCTCGGTTGAGTGGGGTGAGAGAGGACGGGAACGGCCACAGGTGCACTTCAGATCTCAGTGCTGGATGCATCGTCTCTGCACAACAGCCGTGGCCATCTTCAGTGACAGTGTCGGTCCTGCGTGAGGCCTGCAGAGCTGAGATGTCGGAGCAGCCCTTTCTCCCTGGCCACCCAGGTCTGAGGAGCCAGGTGGAAGGGCTCTGCACATGGCCCCCTATGAGCAAGCGGAACTAGACTAAGCACAAAAGCAAAGGAAAAGGTTAGACTTTGTTGCTCAGAATTTATTCTTATTTCCTGTGCTTTGTTAATGGGCTGTGCAGGTGAAACTGCCTTTCATCCTGCTCGTGGTGGTTGAAGGGCGCTGAGGGGCACCAGTCAAGTCTGTCTCGTGTCACTGTTCCCTGCTGCGTGTGGCCATCGTCCTGACTGCGGGTGGAGGAACAGAACTTCTCCCGCCGCTTCAGTTCTGTCAGCTCGGCCCCAATTGTTCGTAGCTCTGAGCGATGCCCAATTTAAGATGCATGGCCCAAATTTCAGCAAGAGAACAATGGGCACATGGCCAAGTTTTCCTAAAAATGAAGGTCTCCAGTTCTTTTGCCCAAAGGCAGAACTGTGCCTTGGTGTCGAGGCTCACCACTGTGGCCTGAATCTCCCTGTTCATGCTTTTGTGGGTTTTCTGCAGAGAAGCTTCAGGTCAGAGAGAGGGCCACATGAGTTGTCTGGGGGTGTCGTTGCCCCAGGTTGGGGCTTGGGGGGCCTCTTCACTCAAATGCAAAGTTCCCACAGAGTGAGCCCTGCAACTTCAGGGTGTAATGGGTGGTTAGGATCACCGAGTAGTGTCTGTTCTTCTTAAGAGTGAGTTGGTTTGCAGCTGCAGGTTTTCCCAGTGTTTAGGTTCACCCAGTCTCCTGGCTGGACAGGGTGGAGGCCCGGGTTGGTGGATGCGGTCAGCATATAGTTACTATATTCCATGAGAGCTTTCATGGTTTCTTCCCCCTGGAGGGCACCCTTGGGTTGTTCCATTTCAAGTCCATTCCTTCCCTTGGGCTTGGGGAATGGCTCTACTATGAGTGAGTGAAAGCCGCTCAGTTGTGTGCGACTCTTTACAACCCCAGGGACTATACAATCTATGGAATTCTCCAGGCCAGAATACTGGAGTGAGTAGCCTTTCCCTTCTCCAGGGGATCTTCCCAACCCAGGGATCGAACCCAGGTCTCCCACGTGGCAGGCAAGTTCTTTACCAGCTAAGCCACAGGGGAAGCCCCTTATACATCAGTTCAAGTACACTTCACTATAGCTTATCCCTTGAACTAATAATGGCACTGGGAGGAGGGTCATTGGAAGCAACTTAATCCAGTTTTCTTGAGTTCCCTGACATAACTTGGCTACAGCCTATTTCAAGGTCTGATTGGACCTCTCTGCTTTTCCCAGTGATTGGGGTCTCGAGGCTGAGTGCAAGGTACATTTTATGATCAAGGCCCTTTGTCATTTGAGACACAAATTCTGAACCATTATCACTTTGTAGGGATCCTGGGAGCAAAAATCTAAGGATTATTTCTTGCAGTAATGCATTAGGCACTTCAGCTGCCATTTCAGTTCTACCAGGGAATGCTTCTATCTACCCAGAAAATGTGTCTACTAGCACCAGGAGATACCTGAAATTGCTTGGGACTCTCGGCATGCCAGTGAAATCAAACTTCCAGTGTTCTCCAGGATATGCCCCCCTGGTTCCCATGGACCTTATCTGGGAGCTTCTGGGGAGACTGGTGTTGGAGTTGTTCATTGTGCAGATGAGCTCTCCAACTGAGTATGTTAATACTTTTCATGCCAGGAGATACCAAGACTTCAACTGATCTGTTGTATAAGGCTTCCTTCCCATAGTGAATTCCCTGATGAGCCTTCCTGATGGCATGACACATGCAGTTTGGAAAAAGGACTATCCCATGTTTATTAACTAGCCACCCATGGGTTCCTAGACCTATAATGAAGTTCCATTTGGGGGCTTTGTCTAATTCTTCCTTTGTATAGACTGGGTAGTAACTGAATGGACCTGGCCTCTTACATAAGAAGGTAATTGCCAAGTTACTAGCCCAACCGTGTACTTCTTGCAGCTGCATCAGCCTTGGCCTTGTTGTTTCCCTTTATTAACTCTGCACCCCCTTTTGGTGACCCCTACAGTGAATCACTGCCACATCTTGGGGAAACTGTACTGCTTCTAAGAGCTTCAGTATGCTTAAGCCGTGTTTCATCAGTCTGTTCTCTGCAGTAAACATATCTCTTTCCTTCCAAATAGCCCTGTGTGTGTGAAGGATAGCATGCAAATACTGGGAATCTGTGTAAACATTTAAGATCTTCCCTGTTCCAAGCTCTAAGGCTCTCTATCAGCTCCATTTGGGGGGCAGAAGTCTGTAGCAGTAGGTTTTGTGCCTCTGTGACTTGGGTCTGGGAGGTGACTGCATATCTCACCAGCTTTTTTACTCTCTCTCCTAAAATTCCTCCTGTCTGTGAACCATTCCTCTTTGGCATTTGGGAGAGGCTCACTTCCTAGGTTTGGGTGACTGGAATAGATCATGTCTATGATTTCTGTATAGTCATGCTCCAGGGATCCCATTTCTGTGGGTAGCAGGGTGGCAGAATGTAGTATGTGACAGGTTTTTATGGTAGCCACTGGGTTGTCTAAAAGCAGAGCCTGAGCTTGAATAGACATTCCGTGACATAGCCGTTCTATTTCCTTAGAAATTAACGAAAGCCTGTATGGAGTCCGTATAGAGGTTGGCTGACTAAACTTTACCTTTTCGCTTCCTTTACCAGGGTTGTAGTACTTGCTAGCATTCTAGGAGGCCATGGTTTGATCTAATTGTTTAGAGAAATAAGCAACCACCTTAGTAAGGTGTCCCAGTTTATAAGCTAAAATACCTCAATGGTAATTCCCCTTCTCTTATAAACGTAAAGGTGAAGGGTTTAGCTAAATCTGGGAGAGCCAGGGAAGTGGCCTAAAGTAATTGCTTTTTCACTTCTTAAAAGGCCCCTTCACATTTTGAATTGCATTCTGAATCACGTTCAAAAGGATCATCATCCTTTCCTTTCAATTCTTCATATTGAGGACTAGCTGTTAGACCATAGATAGGAACCCAGTTGTGGGAAAACGTGGCCATCCTCGGGAGACCCCTTAGCTGTTTTCTAGCTTTAGGAGGAGTGAGGCTGCAGATGGCTTCTTTCCTTTCCTGGGGTGGGCTTCTCTGACCTGTGAGGATGAAGCCTAGGTAGTTCATCCTACTTTGTGATATCTGATTATTTTCTTGGACAGCTATATCCTTTATCAGCTAGGTGGTTTAGGGTGGCCACAGTGTTTTTTTGTCAGAAGCCTCCTTTGTAGGGCTCAGTTCAGTTCAGTCGCTCAGTCATGTCTGACTCTCTGCGACCCCATGAACCACAGCACGCCAGGCCTCCCTGTCCATCACTAACTCCCGGAGTCCACCCAAACCCATGTCCATTGAGTCGGTGATGCCATCCAACCATCTTATCCTCTACCGTCCCCCTTCTCCCCTCAATCTTTCCCAGCATCAGGGTCTTCTTCCAATGAGTTGGGTCTTTTTCCAATGAGTCAGCTCTTCGCATCAGGTGGCCAAAGGATTGGAGTTTCAGCTTCAACATCAGTCCTTTCAATGAACACCCAGGACTGATCTCCTTTAGGATAGACTGGTTGGATCTCCTTGCACTCCAAGGGACCCTCAAGAGTCTTCTCCCACACCACAGTTCAAAAGCATCAATTCTTTGGCACTCAGATTTCTTTATAGTCCATCTCTCACATCCATACCTGACCACTGGAAAAACCATAGCCTTCACAAGATGGACCTTTGTTGACAAAGTAATGTCTCTGCTGTTTAATATGCTGTCTAGGTTGGTCATAGCTTTCCTTCCAAGGAGTAAGCATCTTTTAATTTCATGGCTGCAATCACCATCTGCAGTGATTTTGGAGCCCAGAAAAATAAAGTCAGCCACTGTTTTCCCATCAATTTATATGAAGTGATGGGACCGGATGCCCATCTTAGGGCTCATGGTTAGAATATCCTCTACATACCAGGGGAGGTTTCCTTAAGGTCTTCAGCTAAAGTTTCCCCAAAAATGGTGGGGCAGTTTTTTTCCTTCCCCTTTGGAGATTGGGAGCAGAACCATCCAGCAGTACTGTTTTTTGTTTGTCTGTTCATTTTGGCCTTGCCATATGCCTTATGCGATCTTAGTTCCCCAATGAAGGATTGAACCCAGGCCCTCGGCTGTGACAGCATGGAGTCCTAACCACTGGATCACCAGAGAATTCCCTTTTTGGGGATTGTTTGTTGTTGTTGTTAACTGAAATAGAGTTGATTTACAATAATGTGTTGGTTTCAGTTGTACAGCAAAGTGACTCAGGGCTTTCTTTGCAGATTATGTTCCATTATAGAGGATTATAAAATATTAGGTAATATTCCTTGTGTTATTAATGTATATAAACTCCTTATTGTTCATCTGTTTTATGTCTAGTAATTTGTATCTATTGATCCCATATTCCTCATTTGTTCCTCCCCTGACCCCTTTGGTAACCTTAAGTTTGTTTTCTATAAGTCAACTGCTATTTTGTACATACATTCATTTATATTATTTTTTTAGAGTCCACATATAAGTGATATCATATACTATTTGTTTTTCTCTGACTTGTTGCCTTGAGCAAGATATTCTCTAGATCCACTTATTTTGATGCAACTAACAGTATTTTATTTTTTATAGCTGAGTTATATTCCATTGTGTGTGTGTGTGTGTGTGTGTGTGTGTGCATGTGTGTGTGTGTGTATGTATCTTCTTAACTCAATCATCTGTTGAGGGACACTTGGATTGTTTTCATATCTTGGCTATTGAAATAGTGCTGAAGCACAAGCTGGAATCAAGATTGCCAGGAGAAATATCAATAACCTCAGATATGCAGATGACACCACCCTTATGGCAGAAAGTGAAGAGGAACTAAAAAGCCTGTTGATGAAAGTGAAAGTGGAGAGTGAAAAAGTTGGCTTAAAGCTCAACATTCAGAAAACGAAGATCATGGCACCTGGTCCCATCTCTTCATGGGAAATGGATGGGGAAACAGTGGAAACAGTGTCAGACTTTATTTCTTTGGGCTCCAAAATCACTGCAGATGGTGACTGCAGCCATGAAATTAAAAGACGCTTACTCCCTGGAAGGAAAGTTATGACCAACCTAGACAGCATATTCAAAAGCAGAGACATTACTTTGCCAACAAAGGTCTGTGTATTCAAGCGTATGGTTTTTCCAGTGGTCAGGTATGGATGTGAGAGTTGGACTGTGAAGAAAGCTGAGTGCCGAAGAATTGATGCTTTTGAACTGTGGTGTGGGAGAAGACTCCTGAGAGTCCCTTGGAGTGCAAGGAGGTCCAACCAGTCCATCCTAAAGGAGATCAGTCCTGGGTGTTCATTGGAAGGACTGATGCTAAAGCTGAAACTCCAATACTTTGGCCACCTCATGTGAAGAGTTGACTCATTGGAAAGTACCTTGATGCTGGGAGGGATTGGGGGCAGGAGGAGAAGGGGACAACAGAGGATGAGATGGCTGGATGGCATCGCTACCTTGATGGACATGAGTTTGGGTGAAGTCTGGGAGTTGGTGACGGACAGGGAGGCCTGGCGTGCTGCGATTCATGGGGTTGCAAATGGTCAGACACGACTGAGCGACTGAACTGAACTGAACTGATATGAACATTGGGGTGCATTAATCTTTTCAAATTAAAACGTTTGTTTTTCCAGATATATACCTGGGAATAGAATTGCTGGATTGTATGGTAGCTTTATTTTCAGGTTTTAAAGGAATCTGCATGCTGTTTTCTATAGTGGCTGCACCAATTTATATTCTCACCAACAGTGTAGCAAGGTTCCCTTTTCCCCACACCATCTCCAGCTTTTATTATTTGTAGATTTTTTTTATTATAGCCATTCTGAAAGGTACAAGGTGAAATCTCATTTTTTTATCTGCATTTCTCTAATAATTAACAACGTTGAACATCTTTTCCTGTGCCTGTTGGCCATCTGTATGTCTTCTTTGGAGAAATGTCTATTTAGGTCTTCTCCCATTTTTTGATTGGGTTGTTTTATTGATGTTGATTTGTACGAGCTCTTTGTATATTTTGAAAATTAAGCCTTTGTCAGTTGCTTCATTTGCAAATATTGAGTTGACCAAGAAGTTCGTTTGGATTTTTCATAAGATGGGAAAGAAACCCTGAATGAACTTTTTGGCCAACCCACTATGTTTCTCCCATTCCGTTTGCCGTCTTTACATTTTGGTGATGGTTTCCTCTGCTGTGCAAACCTTTGAAGTTTAATTAGGTCCTATTTGCCCTCTGACGATTGTTAACAAGCTAGCATGTGTGCACTCCTTGTGAGAAGAATCTAGGCTTCTCCAGACTTTCTGCCTACCCCAATAAATTTCCCAGCCATCAGAGGGGCTTGCCTCCTCTGCATAGGATGTCCAGTCTGTGGCTTGACACACTTGCCTCCCATGGTGAGGGTCCTCTTCTTTTCCTTTCAGATCCTTCCAGGGAGGGAAGGCCTGCCCCTGTACTTTTTTTCTGTCCTACCTGGTTACGTGGAAATATTTCTTGCCTATAATCTTTGGTTGTATAGAAGTTCTTCTGCCAGTTTCTGGTTAGTTTTATGTGAGAATTGTTCCACATGTAGATGTATTTTTGATGTGTTTGTGGGGGGAGGTGAGTTCCATATTCTACTCTGCCAACTTGATCCATTCTCAGTCTCTAGTATGTTTCTGTTGTGCTTTTGGATCCTGCCACTCAAGAGAAGAAATTTCTTGTGACTCTAGAGCTAGTGGAATACAAAAGAAGTCATCTTTTAAATCCAGTCAGAATACCAAGTCCTGGTGGACAACAGAGTAGCCGCCAAGGTACAGGTATTAGGGACTACTGGATGTATATCCTCAGTGGTTTCACTGACTGCCCTGAGGCCCTGTACCATCCAGTATTCCTTATTGGATTTCTTTATAGGGAGAATGGAGGCTTCCCTATTGGCTCAGATGGTAAAGAATCTGCCTGTGATGGAAAAGACCTGGGTTTGTTCCCTGGGCCAGGAAGATCCCCTGGAAAAGGAAATGGCAAACCACTCCAGTATTCTTGCCAGGAGAATCCCATGGACAGAGGAGCCTGATGGGCTGTAGTCCATGGGGCGACAAAGAGTCAGACACAACTGAGCAACTAACACTTGTCACTTGTAGATATAGGAAGAATGGAGGTATTACAGGCTGATTGTCATGGCCTAATATGGCCCTGGTCACTTAGGCCCTGTATAACAGGGGCTATGCCCAACAGGGCCTCCTGTAGAAAAGGATACTGTTTTCTACTGGGACATGTATGTCCAGGTTTTAGACGGACTATCATAGCACTGGCTCCTACAGTTTGTTCCACCCATCCCTGGGCCCATGCCTCAGGATAACTCTGGAAAGATCAACTTGCTCTGTCCGGGGAGGTATATTCTCAGCCATTAACACTGTGATCATACACCCTTTTTCTAAGGGGACCCCAGACTCCAATTTGTCCTCCCTTTAGGTGGATAGTAGCCCCCAATCTATATAAGATCTCTCTTCCTAGTAGGGTATAGAGCATTCAGGGACACACAGAAAGGAATGGATAAGTGTGTGTTCACCCAATTTATATTCAAATGATTCTGTGAATATCCATTCTTGGGCCTTCCCTGATACTCTAATTTTACAACTCATGTGAATTGAGTTTGCATGATCTGGTGTTCAGAACCGAGTAAGTGGCACTGATGTTGACTAAGAATTCAACAGCCTTCCCCACTCTGTCTGAAGTCAGTCAGGGCTCCTCAGGGTCAGCTGGAGTGCCAGCTTAGGCCCTGTCATCCTTTTTCTACTTGGACAGTCTGCCTTCCAGGGTAGTGACTGGGATATGCGATTTCTATCCCCCTTCAGGCAG
The DNA here is from genome assembly GCF_032405125.1 of Capricornis sumatraensis. Classification (NCBI taxonomy): domain Eukaryota; kingdom Metazoa; phylum Chordata; class Mammalia; order Artiodactyla; family Bovidae; genus Capricornis; species Capricornis sumatraensis. Next base: position 118,308,129 of record NC_091092.1, read on the forward strand.
TCTCTCTTCCAATGTCCCTCCTGTTTAACTATAGTGCACTTATTGGGTCCCAGTTCCCTTGGCTTTCTATCTTTCCATGGGGCCCGGGGTCACTCACCAGAGAAGTCTCCATGGGCAGTTAGTCCAAATTCTCATGCTGACTGACGTCGGAGAGCAATAGCCAGTAGCTGGGTCTCTGGGCCTTTTTATCCTCTGACTTCTCCTCTGCTGCTGCTGCTGCTAAGTCGCTTCAGTCGTGTCTGACTCTGTGCAACCCCATAGACGGCAGCCCACCAGGCTCCTCTGTCCCTGGGATTCTCCAGGCAAGAACACTGGAGTGCATTGCCATTTCTTTCTCCATTGCCTCCTCTGTATCTTGTTTATTAAATACCTGGTAGGCAACCTTGATCAGATGAAAAGTGGGGCTATCTGGTTCTATTTCCACTTTCTGAAATTTATGCCTAATGTTGAAGCACTTTGGGAAATGAGAAGTAGCACCTCAGGATTGCCTTTCCTTCCAAGGACTCAATCGTCAATAGCATAGATTCAGAGGCATCCCCTGAGGCTCTAGGAATGCCAAAGGGTTTTCAGTTGGCTCTGATCAATTTCCTTTATCTTATTCCACTTGCTGGGTTTCTTTTCTGCTTCCTGGATTCTGTTTAGGATCATAATTATATAACGGGTCAGCCTCTGTCTTCCACTCCCTTCTCCTTTGTCTCGGTGGTCCCAATTGGGTCCATTATCTGGGAGCCCTTGATCCCCTAGTCTGAAAATAGCACCATGTGCATTGTTTCTGTTCTGTTCTCTTTCTCTGCTTCATCTCAGGTTTTTGAAAAGACCATGGCTTTTTCTTCCCTGTTAGGAGTACATTGAGGAGGCTCTGGATATTAGCCTGGTGAGGTCATGGATCTGAAAGATCCCCCTAATTAGATTCAGGAACCCCTCTGGATCCTCCCCAACCCCTTTACTGTGAGTTTTCCAGTTACTTTTATTTTTTGGCTTTTTTCACTTTATTTTTAATGTTTTTACTTTTATTTTTTACGACTGAGCAGTATTCCATTGTATATGTGTACCACATTTTCTTTATTCCCTTGTTGATGGGCATTTAAGTTGTTTCCATGCTTTACCTATTGTGAATAGTGCTGCTACAAACACAGGGGTGTATATATCTCTTAGAATTATAGTTTTGTCCTGGTATATTCCCAGGAGTGAGACTGCTGGATTATCTGGTAATTCTATTTTTAGTTTTCTGAGGAAACCCCATACTGTTTTCCATAGTGACTGTACCAACTTATATTCCTACCAACAGTGTAGGAGGGTTCCCTTTTCTCCACACTCTTTCCGGCATTTGCTATTTGTAGTCATTTTAATGATGGCCACTCTGACTGGTATGAGGTAGTACTAGGATTAAAATTGTCCCTCAGTTACAGGTAAGTATAATCATTTTAATCTACATAAATGTGTGCTCTGTGTTTGGTATGGTTTGACAAAAATAAGTTATATAGTATAGTACTTTTATCTTGCAAAGCATAGTGTGGCATTTTATTTTAAAGATTTTGTTAAGAAATTTACTTAGTTTGCTGCAGTTTAAGAATCCCCCTCCCCTCACGACATATAATTTATGCTAGACAAACAGAATATCAAGAAACGAGTATCACTTCTTTGTAAAATGAATAACTCCATCTGTAAAAACTAAAGTATTTGGAGAGTTTGAAAGACTATTTAATAAGTATAGTCACGTGACTGGCAAGCAGAGGAGGAAATTTTAGCTTGTGTTTTACACATTGTTCCGAAAACACTCTTTGGTTCTCTAGAAGAAATTTTATACACAATTGGACCATATCATGAAATAGTCACATTAAGGTTTTCTTTTGTTTAAAAAGTTGCTGTAATGTACATTATCTCTATAATACTTATATGCCAAACTCCTAAATTTCCAAATATTGCTTTAAGATCAATATTCATGGAGAGCAGGTGCCTTGGACCCAGGCACTATTTTAGTAGCATGGGTTAAATTTCAATTTTTACAAACTTCTTTTCATGCAGTGAAAACAATTGTACATATCAATTCTCAGGGATCTCCTGTCCGTATTCACTGTATGCATCTTTGTAAGAATGAGTATTACTATTTTATTATCTGACCTGCCTGCATAAGCCCAGCATGCCAAAATAGTTGATGTATTTCCATTTTTTGAAATTATTCTTTTAACACATTTATTTTCTAATAATTATGCATGTGACATTGTGGATATGTTACTTTATTTACATAACCTGTCTGTGATCACACTGTCAGTGTATCTAAAGCCTTCCAAGGAAAATTAATGATTTCATCATACTTTAGGCTATGCAACTGTGGATCCAATATATAATATTAAGAAGGGAATTACATAATCATTAAAGAAAGAATGAATAATTCCATTTGTACCAACATGGATGGCCTAGAGATTATCATGCTTAATGAAATAAGTTAGAAAAAGAGACAATTACCATATAATATATGGAATCTAAAATATGACACAAATGAGGTTATTTACAAAATGGAAACAAACTCACAGACACAGAAAACAGACTTATGGTTACCAAATGGGATAGGGGTAGGTGAGGGATAAATTAGGATTTGGGGGTTAGCAGATACACACTACTATATATGAAATAGATAAACAACAAGGTCCTACCATTATAGCACAGGGAACTATATTCAATATCCTATAATAAACCATAATGGAAAAGAATATGCGTATGTATATATATATATATATATATATATATATATATATATATATATGTATATATATGTATCACTGCATCATTTTGCTGTACAGCAGAAACCACAACATTGGGCAATATTGTAAATCAACTATAAAAAAAAAAGATAAAAAATCATTGACTAGAAAAAAAAGGGGGAGCCTGAATCTTGATAAGCAAACTTTATGGAATATTCACCTACCTCTTACCTGGCTCCTCCAATGAGTCCTGGCCTTAAGGAAGGGAGCCAATTTTCCAGATATGGGTTCCTTATTTTAGAGAGGGAAAAGTGGCCTGTTCTGAGGGAATTGTGGTTGTTTTGGCCTATCCAATGGCTCCCTGAAGGATGCGTTCAAAGGACTCCTTCATTTTTCTAAACTCTCCCAGGGAAGAAGCATTTCACTGCAAAATGTTTATCAGAAATATTTAGAGTTAAATGTATAAGCCACTGGTGCCTGAAAGATAACAGTTGGAACAAATCATAGACAAACCAAAAGGCATGGGAAGAAGGGTAAACAATGAGACGCTTTGGGGGAAAGGAGCTTTCTAAAGCTATTATATATTTCTGAGAATCTGGAGTATCATATGAATGCCCAGAACTAGGTAATGCTAAAAATATATATACCTGAAAGGCCCTAGTCTCTTACCTAAGGCTCACAGTTAGACTCTGTGCAAGCAAAAGTATAAGCAAAGTTGCAAACTGCCCAACTGATTGTAGAAGGCATGCTCCAACACAAACACATAAAGCCCATCTGCAAAGAATGGAGGTGATTTATATTTTTTATTTCAGGCATTAAGAAATCTCTGTAAAGTCACTAGCTGATCAATCAACTAATTGAACAGAGTCAGTGACCACTCATTACAAGCAATCTTAAAAAGTGAGTTCAGGAAATTAATGAAGCAAACAAACAGAACCCACAAGAAGAAGCAAAAATGAGCCATGAATGGGGGAAGAGTTTGATTTCAAGGTTAACACATTATAATATTCAAAATGTACAGTTTTCAAGAAAAACTCATGAGGTATGCAATGAAAAAAAGTAGATAAAAAAGAGATTAATAGAAACTGTACAGGAGGAAGCCCAGATATTGGACTTACTAAACAAAGACCTTAAATCAGCCATTTAATATTACCAAAGAGGTAAGGGAAACCATGTACAAAGAACTAAAGGAAACTAAGAATTGCGTTTCCCTAATAAAGACTATCAACCAAGATTTAAAAATATTAAAATGAACAAAATAGAAATTCTGGAGTTTTAAAGTACAGTAAGAGAAATAAAAATACATTAGCAGGATTCAGTAGGGGATTTGGGCAGGCCAAAGAAAGACTCACCAGAAGACAGGTCAATTGAGATTATATAATCTGAGGAACAGAAAGTAAAATAATAAGGAAAATGAGCAATGCCTACGAGACTTTTGGAACATCACCAGTTATGAAATCATACGTATAATAAGAGTCTCAGAGTAGAGAAAGGGGCAGAAAGAATAATTGAAATAATAAAGTTACAGTTTCCTCTCTGGCATGTGAGGAACTTAGAAGTTGTCATTCCATCCTGACAACAAATAAAAAGCTGAAAAAAATCAATAAGTCTTGTTACATCAGCCAGAGAGGTGAGACCACAGAGAAAACTGCTGCCCCTCTAATTGGAAGGGCTGTTAGGTCAATACAGAGAATCAGAACTTAACAAACAGAAACCTCAGTGGGAACCAGTGCCAGGGTAGGAAAATCTAAACTATAATTGAGAAATTTCTAGGCAGCTCATTGTGGAAAAGTCTGAGCATTAAAAATTCTGTACATTTTGTGAATTTTACATCCAGGAGTGTTACCAGATTCTCACGGTTAAGACTAAAAAAAAATCTTTTGGGGCTTCCTGCAGGGAGAGGAGAAAGTAATCAGTTTACATATGCCAGAACATTCTGTCCTTAACAAAACCTGCCCTCAGGAGAAATTATATTATCGAGCCTAATCTATTGAAGTTTTATCAGAGCCAAATTAGCTTGGGAGAAATAAAATACCCCACTCTAGCCTTCTCTATCCTTTTATACAGGACAAGGGAAATAATTCCAATTCCACATAGCCATCCGGTCCAGTTTAAGAGAGGTGTAGGACTGCGAATTGCTTGTGAACTTTGTAGCCAGTAGGTCAGAAGGACAAGTAGCCACTTGGGACCTGTGACTGCCATTTGAAGTAGATTCAGTCTTGTAGGACTGAACCTTTAACCTGGGGGCTGTGATGCATTCTCCAGGTAGACAGTGTCAGAATTGAGTTATATTTGCAGGAATACCAGACCACCTAAGCTGCCTCTTGAGAAATCTGTGTGCAGGTCAGGAAGCAACAGAACTGGACATGGAACAACAGACTGGTTCCAAATAGGAAAAAGAGTACACCAAGGCTGTATATTGTCACGCTGCTTACTTAACTTATATGCAGAGTACATCATGAGAAACGCTGGACTGGAAGAAACACAAGCTGGAATCAAGATTACCGGGAGGAATATCAATAACCTCAGGTGTGCAGATGACAACACCCATATGGCAGAAAGTGAAGAGGAGCTAAAAAGCCTGTTGATGAAAGTGAAAGTGGAGAGTGAAAAAGTTGGCTTAAAACTCAACATTCAGAAAACGAAGATCATGGCATCCAGTCCCATCACTCCATGGGAAGTAGATGGGGGAAACAGTGGAAACAGTGTCAGGCTTTATTGTTTTGGGCTCCGAAATCACTGCAGATGGTGATTGCAGCCATGAAATTAAAACACGCTTACTCCTTGGAAGAAAAGTTATGACCAACCTAGATAGCATATTCAAAAGCAGAGACATTACTTTGCCGACTAAGGTCCGTCCAATCAAGGCTATGGTTTTTCCAGTAGTCATGTATGGATGTGAGAGTTGGACTGTGAAGAAGGCTGAGCGCCGAAGAATTGATGCTTTTGAACTGTGGTGCTGGAGAAGACTCTTGAGAGTCCCTTGGAATGCAAGGAGATCCAACCAGTCCATTCTGAAGATCAACCCTGGGATTTCTTTGGAAGGAATGATGCTAAAGCTGAAGCTCCAGTACTTTGGCCACCTCATGCGAAGAGTTGACTCATTGGAAAAGACTCTGATCCTGGGAGGGATTGGGGCAGGAGGAGAAGGGGACGACAGAGGATGAGATGGTTGGATGGCATCACTGACTCGATGGACGCGAGTCTGAGTGAACTCTGGGAGTTGGTGATGGACAGGGAAGCCTGGCGTGCTGCAGTTCATGGGGTCGCAAAGATTCGGACACGACTGAGAGACTGAACTGAACTGAACTGAACTGAACTGAACAGTCACTGTCTGCTGAGAATTAGAGAACCACTTGATGGTGTCAACCCAAAAACAAACAAAAAAACACACACATCAAACTGCAGAAAATCAAAGATTAAGATAGATGTCCATCAGCAGATGAATGATAAGAAAGCTGTGGTACATATACACAACGGAGTATTACTCAGCCGTTAAAAAGAATTCATTTGAATCAGTTCTGATGAGATGGATGAAACTGGAGCCGATTATACAGAGTGAAGTAAGCCAGAAAGAAAACACCAATACAGTACACTAACACATATATATGGAATTTAGAAAGATGGCAATGACGACCCTGTATGCAAGACAGGAAAAAAGACACAGCTGTGTATAACGGACTTTTGGACTCAGAGGGAGAGGGAGAGGGTGGGATGATTTTGGAGAATGGTATTCTATCATGTATACTATCATGTAAGAATTGAATCGCCAGTCTATGTCTGACGCAGGATACAGCATGCTTGGGGTTGGTGCATGGGGATGACCCACTGAGATGTTATGGGGAGGGAGGTGGGAGGGGGGTTCATGTTTGGGAACACATGTAAGAATTAAAGATTTTAAAATTTAAAAAAAAACTAAAAAAAAATAAATAAAAATAAAAATAAATATTACTTCTGAAAAAAAAAAGATAAAGATAAATTTTAAAACAGCCTATCTGCAGAAGAGCAAGGATAAGAGTTATATTTGACTATTCCTCAGAAACCATACAGACCAGGAAAAAGGGGAGTACTTTTTCCTCTCAACATTTAAGTGTTGAGAGGAAAAAAATATAGGAATTCTCTATCTTGAAAAATTATCCCTCAAAAGGGAAGAAGAAATTAAGACTTTCCCAGACAAACAAAAATTGAAGAGACTTGTTACTAGTAGCTCAACCTTGTAAGAAATAAAGGAAATTCTTCAAAAAGAAGGAAAATGATATTGAATCCTCCTAAAGAGAAGAGAACTAGAGGTAGAATAAATGGGAGTGAAAGAAAACATTTTTCTCATTCATAATTGATCTAACAGGTATCAGTTTGTTCAAAACAATAATTGCGACAATATTTTAGATGATTATGGCCTGCATGTGTGCTAAGTTGCTTCACTCATGTCCAACATGTTGGACCCTATAGACTGTAGCCTGCCAGGCTCCTCTGTCCATGGGATTCTCCAATCAAGAATACTGGAGTGGATTGCTGTGCCCTTCTCCAGGGGATCTTCCCGACCCAGGGATCAAACCTGCATCTCTTACATCTAACCTGCATTGACAGGTGGGTTCTTTACCACTTAGTGCTACCGGGGAAGTCCAATTATGGCCTATGTATAAGCAAAATGAATAAGAGAAAAAATCAAGGGACAGGAGGGAATAATTAGGACTACTCTGTGATTATGAGCTACTTGCACTATACGTAAAATAATAGAGGATTATTGCAAAGTGAACTTGAATTAGGTGTAAATGTGTATTACAAACATTAGGGCCACCACTGAAAATAAATCTTTAAAAATAATTGATATGCTAAAGTATAGAAATTGGAATCACATAAATGCTCAACTAATTTTTTCCAGTTTTAGTGAGGTATTAATATGAATGACCAAAAAGCATTACATATATTTAAGGTGTGAAATGTGATATTGATATATATGTACATTGTGAAATGATTCCCCCAATCATGCTAATTAGCCTAAAAACCAAAACAGAGCAAAAAGAGTATCAAACAAACAAAAAAAAAATAGGGGAAAAAAAGGCCACAAATACAAAACAGTAACAAATATGGTAGATATTAACCCAATCACATCAGTAATTACTTTGCATATCAACAGTCTAAAATCACCGATTAAAAGGCAGAGATTATCAGTGTGGACCAAAAACCAAACCCCAACAGTATGTTGTTTAAAGAAAGAAACCCACTTTAAATACAAAGACACACAGATTAAAGGAACAGAGAAGGATATACCTTGGTAACATTAATCAAAATAAAGTGGGAGTGGCTGTACTAATTACGGACAGAGCAGAGTTCAGAGCACAGAAAGGTATCAGGGATTAAAGAAGGGAATTACATAATGATAAAGGTGTCATTATATCTGGTGATAAAGGTGTCATTGTGCTCCAAGCTTAAGTCTCTCCATTCTGAGATACATCTTGCAAAGAGCTGACCTTTGTTCCTCACTCCCACTAAACTCCCCAGGACATAACTAAACAAACTTTAGTCTGAAGAGCTTGCAATTTCCCAAGTGAATGTAGCTTGGAGCATTTAAACTTAACTTCCACTTCATTGCATTTATCTAGACCTCTACTTCCTCACTCTCTTTTTAACTGCCCTCTGGCTTACCATAATATCTTACCATCTTCATTATAAGATTACCGCTGTGAGACACACAGATCCTAGCACCCAGAAATAACACAGTGTATTCCAAAGAGCAGATGCCCAATTGGTGTTAAGGGAATAAATGAGCCTGGGAGCATATTATCTAATTTATTAAGATTTAATTTCTCCTAAATTCTTAGCTAAGCTAAACAAATGCAGGTATGTGTCATTTAATTTTTACTGTACAACAGACTAAAGATAAGGAAGACAGGAAGTGACAATCTTTTACTTTCTTTTGCTCTATTTCTCGATCCCGACAATTTTTCTGGTGACATACTTTACTTTTCTAAAGTAACACCTATTCCAATGTCATGTTACCCATTCTGAATCAAAAACTAAGAATGATGAAAAGACAGCCTTCAGAATGGGAGAAAATAATAGCAAATGAAGCAACTGACAAACAACTAATCTCAAAAATATACAAGCAACTTATGCAGCTCAATTCCAGAAAAATAAATGACCCAATCAAAAAATGGGCCAAAGAACTAAATAGACATTTCTCCAAAGACATACGGATGGCTAACAAACACATGAAAAGATGGTCAACATCACTCATTATCAGAGAAATGCAAATCAAGACCACAATGAGGTACCATTTCAGACCAGTCAGAATGGCTGCAATCCAAAAGTCTATAAGCAATAAATGCTGGAGAGGGTGTGGAGAAAAGGGAACCCTCTTAGACTGTTGGTGGGAATGCAAACTAGTACAGCCACTATGGAGAACAGTGTGGAGATTCCTTAAAAAACTACAAATAGAATTGCCTTTTGACCCAGCAATCCCACTGCTGGGCATACACACCGAAGAAACCAGAATTGAAAGAGACACGTGTACCCCAATGTTCATCGCAGCACTGTTTATAATAGCCAGGACATGGAAGCAACCTAGATGCCCATCAGCAGATGAATGGATAAGAAAGCTGTGGTACATATGCACAATGGAGTATTACTCAGCCATTAAAAATAATACATTTGAATCAGTTCTAATGAGGTGGATGAAACTGGAGCCAATTATACAGAGTGAAGTAAGCCAGAAAGAAAAACAGCAATACAGTATACTAACACATATATATGGAATTTAGAAAGATGGTAATGATAAGCCTGTATGTGAGACAGCAAAAGAGACACAGATGTAAAGAACAGACTTTTGGACTCTGTGGGAAAGGGAGAGGGTGGGATGATTTGGGAGAATGGCATTGAAACATGTATACTATGTAAGAAACGAATCACTAGTCTAGGTTCGATACAGGATACAGGATGCTTGGGGCTGGTGCACTGGGATGACCCAGAGAGATGATATGGGGAGGGTGGTGGGAGGGGGTTTCAGGATTGGGAACTCATGTACACCTGTGGTGGATTCATGTCAATGTATGGCAAAACCAATACAGTATTGTAAAGTAAAAAAATAAAAAAGAATGAAAATGTCCCACTTTGATTCACAAAATGTAAATTTCCTACTTGCAAACTTGATACACAGCAATAAATATATAAACAAGTGATTCATACATGTACTCAGAAGCTATTTAAACCATCTACTAAAAGAGACAATTTTTGAAAAATAATGAAAAGAGACAAAGAGAGACAGTGATACAGAGAAACATTTAGAGAAAAAAAGATCTCCAAATTACCACATAAATAGGAAAATAAAGATGGTACACATCCATGGTAAAGGAAGTGATATCCAGGGAGTTGAGATGCTCTAAGGCAGGGGGGGACAGCAGAAGATATGGACTGTCAACTCCACTGAGAGCAGAGTGTAGCCCTCACAAGAGGCTGCAGAGAACTGGTCAGCAGGAGGTCAGGTTCCAGAGCTGGAAGGAGGACACACTGGGGAAGTCTGGGGTCAGGAGAGGAGAGGATGCTGTAATGGTGGAAAGAACTGGAGCTGAACAAAATACGTTTCTGGACAGAGCTAGCTCTCGGTAGGATCCTAGGCAAATGAAACCCAGGGACAGTTCCCACATACTGATCTATTCTCATATTCACTCTCCCCTTCAGTAGACTTGCTTTTAGCACTTTAACTTCAAGGGCCTTTTTATTGAGATACACAGTGCAAAGAAAAGTGAATTAAGAGACAGGTCTGCCCCAGGCTGGGAGGAATGAAACAGTATGGCCTGTAGACAAATTGAGACCAGGAGTCTGTTCCCAACTCTGCTTATAACCAGTCTTGTGAACTTGAGAAAACTGTGAGTTCTTCATCTGCTGAGTTTGCTAAGCCCTATCTTGTAAGATGGTTGAAATGTATGTACCATATATAAATCACATGGCAAGAGGACCAGCAAATATCACCCAATATTTAAAGAATAGCAGTAATTTATATTATTTTCATCTCAGATGATAGCATTTACCTCCCTTGGAATGTTTAATTCAGGAAATTTCAAATATGTAATATTCTTAGAGAAAGAATACTGAATCAACCAAAAAGTCTCTCTAGCTGGCAAAACTAACTTTACCCATTTGAGCATCTATCACTTAATTTTGGTATGGAGTTGTTGTGCCTAGCTGGGTACAGCTAAAGCTCCTAGATGTCATCTATCTAGGAGATTACCGTACCATTCCTTCCAGGTGTCCTTGCCTCCAAACCAGCTCTGTTTACATTTATTACACTCTCGTAAAAAAGCTATCCCTCATGAGTTTGCCAAACTCTACTTAAGATAACCTAGTTAAAATGCCTTTATAATGGATCAGACCCTGGCTGTCCCAGTTTGGGGCAAACAGTACCAGCACAGTGGTTTCTTGGCATCTCACCTAAGGGGAACATCTCCATTATTTTTCAGAAACTCCCTGGAAATTATGTGCATGGAACACCTAGTCTGCACACTGTGTTCATCTGCACTAGAACGAGAGCAAAGGACACCTTCCTCTCCTGCCCCTGGTGGAGATTTTTCTATAGTTTATCCACAATCCCAAAATAATTTGTGGCAGCAGTTTTCCATTATAGACTAGATGTTTGTGTCCCTGGCAAAATACATGTGTTGAAGCCCTAACCCCTTCCTCCTTTCCCACCGTGTCCATGTAATTGTATGTGAAGGTGGAAGTTTAGGAAGATAATTAGGTTTAGATGAGGTCATGAGGATGGGGCACCTATGATGCAACTAGGCATCTTAGAAGAAGAGCAAGAGAGACCAGAATTCTCTCTCTCCATCATATGAGGACAGAGAGAAGGTAGCCAGAAAGAGAGCTCTCACCAGGAACAGAATCCACTGGCACATTGATTGTGGACTTCCCAACTTCTGTAACTGTGAAAACTAAATGTCTGTTGTTTAAGCCACCCTATCTATGGTATTGTTACAGCAGCTTGAGCAGACTAATATAGGGCTTTTTCTATCAACTGTTGGAAGGTTTGGCCTCTACTCACCACTTCAGGACCTCAGCTAGCCCACCACACAACAGAAATGACAATTACATTCCACTGAGGACTCATAGTTTCCTAAAGTCCCAAACTGCCTTACACAGGAAATTTACACTTAACTGCCATCACCCAGTGGCAAAGAATCCTCCTGCAATGCAGGAGGCACAGGAGACGTGGGTTCAATCCCTGGGTCGGGAAGATCGCCAGGAGGAGGGCATTGCAACCCACTCTGGTATTCTTTCTGGGAAAATTCCATGTACCAGAGGGCCATGGTGGGCTATCATCCATGGGGTCGTACATGACTTAAGTGATTGAGCAGCCAGGCAGGCAGGGCCATCATAAGGAATACCCTCCACTTCAACCATTCTTTTTACTTTACGTATAAGTCATAGAGAATATTTCAGTATCTTACTCATATGAGTGTAACTCATAAGCTCTAAAATTCTGTGAGGCTGGGTTTTCTTTACATTAGCATCCCCAGTACTAGCGTTGAGCCTTCCCAAGAGCAGATTCTCAACGTTTGATGAATAAAAGAGCCAATAAACACAAGGTCTACTCTAATAACACTTTATTTCTCTTACTTTCTTGAAGATGCTAAGGAACTCAGACTACAGATCAATTACTTTAACAAAGCCAAAGACTAAGAGGAACAAGAAAAACTAACATTGACCATGTTTTACTTGTTTTCTATTCCATTATCCTAAATATTTTACTATGGGATTCTTTCACATTTCCAAGAATATAATCCCTATTGTGATGTTGTATTTTCCTGTCTGGGGGTAAAAACTTCACATACTCCCTTACGGGTGGGATGATAATATTGAGCGTGTCCCTGGGAGGTGTACTGACTTTGACAGTGAGTGTCAGGCCTGGCAGCATGCATGCCTTGGGCTTTCTCTTCTTCATCTCGCAAAGCTTCTTCATAATAAGTGGGGAAGTCACTGGGAACAGCATCATTGACCTTTGCAAAAAATTCCAGGACTTTCATCTTGCTGGTTTCAAGATGTGCTTTTGGGCCCCAGAGAAACTCATAACGTGGAGGATCACTGTTGGCAACCTGGCGGTACTCCAGATACTTCAGCCTCACTAAATCTTTGGTGATGAGCTTTCTGGGCTCTCCATAGATAAGGTGCTTTCTTCCAGGATACACTCGCATCGTACCCAGGTATTTCCAGATGTCTTCCTCAGCGGCACAGTTGCCCTTCAGGAAGATCATACCCAGGAGTTTCATCAGGAGACCAGTCTTGGGTAAACCCCTTCCGCCACGCACCCTCCCATTGTTGGGGAGTTTCAATTTGCTGACCAGATTATAGCAGGGAACAACTGAGTCGACTTCCTTCAGCTCTACCGCAAAGACTAGCTCAATGCGCTCAGAGGCTTTCTTGAGAATCTCGGCAAATCGGTCATGGTGGCTTTGGTGGATAATCTTCAGCATGTCTTCCTTCATCATGAGCTGCTTCATTTTATACTTGTACAGAAGGAACTGCTCCAACAACCTAACTTTCCTGGTTAAATAGTCAGTTCCTGGGGTCTCAGTGAAGGGTGGAGCCTCATAGGCAAGTGCCCTATACTTATATTGGCCATCGAATGCTTCACTAGATCTAGTGTAAGAAAAGACTGCAGCACCGGTGATGGTTGGTATTCTTTGAGGCTCCTGCGAAGTGCTACATGACTCAGCACCAGGCAGACTCTGGGTAGTATCTTCACACTGAAGAGAGGAGGTAGTGGACTCCTCTTCTGCTGCTGCTATGGCCTGAGCACCCCCACAACTCTGGGTCTTGCCTTGGGCTTGGGGGCATTTATCACCACCACGGGCCTTACTCTTCTTACTTCGAGGCATGGTCAGGGACAGCAGGAAGGAGTATAGACAGGAGCTCAGAAGTCACGGACACCTGGAGGAAGGAGAATAAGATGCTGTAAGCACCTGAGCAGGGAGATGCCACCTTGGCTTTAACCAAGGCCACCATTGCAGGGTCCTTGGGGCACTGGTCGAGGACCTCTCAAGGCTTCTGTTTTGATCAGCCTGTCCCCTGAGAAAACTGTGGAGGATATTAGAGCCTTAGAAAGCAGCCTGCCAACCCTGCTAGGGGTATTCAAGGGTGACAGCAGGGGCTGCCAGTAGGGAGCCTCTGATCTGGGTTTGAGGGTATTCTCAGTTTATAGTCTGGGTCATCATAGTCATATAGTCAATTGTTGGCAGGTCTAGAGCCTCCTCTTTTCTGATGCTTTGAAGATGACACCTAAAACCAAAGTCAGCACTTCCCTGAGACCCCAGGGGAGGAAGTGTAGGTGTTCCTTAGCCCTTCTCTCTGTCGGAGGATACCCAACTGAGAGCTACGTGGAACCCACTCCTTCAGGGGCTGCTTGGGTCCTCAATTCTCATTAAGGATGCTCACCTGGTCGCCAGGAGGTACCTGGTATGCTTCCCCTCTGCTGAATGGTGGCTGCAACGTCATACTAACCTCATACTCTTCTCTCTCAGATTTGATGTGGATTGTCAGCCTCAGCCTGACAGTACTGCCCTGAGCCTGCAAGTTCTGAATGAAAAACGTGGGGCCTAGATTTTTTGTGATCTATTGTGACTCTGCTTATTTAACTTATATGAAATCCCACGGGGGATGAAATACAAGCTGGAATCAAGATAGCTGGGAGAAACATCAATAACCTCAGATATGCAGATGACACCACCCTTATGGCAGAAAGCAAAGAAGAACCAAAGAGCTTCTTGGTGAGAGAGAGTGAAAAAGTTGGCTTAAAACTCAACATTTAAAAAACTAAGATCATGGCATCCAGTCCCATCACTTCATGGCAAATAGATGGGGAAACAATGGGAACAGTGAGAGACTGTATGTTCTTGGGCTCCAAAATCATGGCAGATGGTGACTGCAACCATGAAATTAAAAGACCCTTGCTCCTTGGAAGAAAAGCTATGAGCAAACTAGATAGCATATTAAAAAGCAGAGACATTACTTTGCTGACAAAGGCCCATCTAGTCAAAGCTATGGTTTTTCCAGTAGTCATGTATGGAAAAGGTCAGTTTTCATTCCAATTCCAAGGAAGGCAATGCCAAAAAATCCTCAAACTACCTCAAAAAGGCACTCATCTCACACGCTAGTAAAGTAATGCTCAAAATTCTCCAAGCCAGGCTTCAGCAGTACATGAACCATGAACTACCAGATGTTCAAGCTGGTTTTAGAAAAGGCAGAGAAACCAGAGATCAAATTGCCAACATGTGTTGGATCATCAAAAAAGCTAGAGAGTTCCAGAAAACATGTATTTCGGCTTTATTGACTATGCCAAAACCTTTGACTGTGTGGACCACAATAAACTGTGGAAAATTCTGAAAGAGATGGGGATAACAGACCACCTGACCTGCCTCTTGAGAAATCTGTATGCAGGTCAGGGCAGGAGTTAGAACTGGATATGGAACAACAGACTGGTTTCAAAAAGGAAAAGGAGTACATCAAGGCTGATACTGTGACCCTGCTTATTTAACTTATATGCAGAGTACATCATGAGAAAATCTGTGCTGGAAGAAGCGGAAGTTGGAATCAAGGTTGCCAGGAAAAATAACAATAACCTCAGATATGGAGATGACAAAAGTCTTATGGCAGAAAGTGAAGACGAACTAAAAAGTCTCTTGATGAAAGGAAAAGAGGAGAGTGAAAAAGTTGGCTTAAAGCTGAACATTCAGAAAATTAAGATCATGGCATCTGGTACCATCACTTCATGGGAAATGGATGGGAAAATCGTGGAAACAGTGTCAGACGTGATTCTGGGGGGCTCCGAAATCACTGCAGATGGTGATTGCAACCATGAAATTAAAGCACTCTTAATCCCTTGAAGGAAAGATATACCCAAACTAGATAGCATATAGAAAAGCACAGATACTACTATGCAAACAAAGGTCGGTCTACCAAGGCTATGGTTTCTCCATTGGTTATGTATGGATATGACAGTTGGACTGTGAAGAGGGCTGAGCGCCGAAGAATTCATGCTTTTGAACTGTGGTGCTGGAGAAGACTCTTGAGAGTCACTTGCACTAAAAGGAGATCCAACCAGTCCATTCTAAAGATCAACCCTGGGATTTCCTTGGAAGGAATGATGCTAAAGCTGAAACTGCAGTACTTTGGCCACTACATGCGAAGAGTTGACTCACTGGAAAAGACTCTGAACCTGGGAGGGACTGGGGCAGGAGGAGAAGGGAACGACCGAGGATGAGATGGCTGGATGGCATCACGGACTCGATGGACGTGAGTCTGAGTGAACTCTGGGAGTTGGTGATGGACAGGGAGGCCTGACATGCTGTGCTTCATGGGGTCGCAATGAGTCGGACGTGACTGAGCGAGTGAACTGGACTGTATGGATGTGAGAGTTGGACTATTAAAAAAAGCTGAGCACCAAAGAATTGATGCTTTGAACTGTGGTATTGGAGAAGACTCTTGAGAGTCCCTTAGGCTGCAAGGAGATTGAACGAGTCAAACCTAAAGGAAATCAGTCCTGAATATTCACTGGAGGGACTGATGCTGAAGCTGAATACTTTGGGCACTTTACGGGAAGAACTGATTCATTGGAAAAGACCCTGATGTTGGCAAATATTGACGACGGGAGGAAAAGGGGACAACAGAGGGTGAGATGGTTGGATGGCATCACCAACTCGATGGACATGAGGTTTCATTAAGTGCTGGGAGTTGGTGACGGACAGGGAAGCCTGGCATGCTGCAGTCCATGGGGTCACAAAGAGTCAGACGTGACTGAGTGACTAGAATGAAATGAACTGATTCGATGATCGGTAGTCCTCTCACTCTTCCCTTTGACCCTCTGCATGGTCTGGGATTTCTGTCTTCCTGCCAGCCTCTCCTGAGACAACCACCCAGTAACATATGAGGGTTCTCCCACTTTCCCATGGTCTCTAAGGCTGAGAATAGGCGATGGATTCTTTTGTACCCCCACACAACTCCTGGACAGATCTGGAAATCCTTCTACTGTGGGGGAATAAACTACTCCTTATAAATAAATAAAATCTTCCACCTGCCCCACGTGCTGCCTTCCTGCCTCGCCCCCCCCCCCGCCCCCCATCCCTTCACAATTCGATCCTCGCCATACCGTGAGAGAAAATGAGTGTCCGTCATCACATCACCAGGTGCACAGACACGCCAGGCTGCCAGCAGGACAGGAATTCCCTCTGTCCTCACAGAGGGTCCTCATCCCAACCCCTGGCAACCCTAGAATGCTTTCGTTTGCTACCTTGAGGCCCCTCCCCTAAAAAAGTCAACACCTTCACAGTCTCCAAGACCCTCCTCCAAGAAGTCAGGCTGATCCCCACGTTCGGGTCTTGCCAAGCTTGACCGGAAACACAAGACCTGTGCCACTTCACTGTTCTGGGGTTGAGGTCCCCTCAGACCTCACTCAAGAGTTGCGCCCTCGAATTCCTTCAGGGCAAGGCGGTCGAGCTCCTAATCCATCCTATAGAAAAAGAAGGCTCGCCTCTACCTGACCGCCATGCTTGGGTCCTCTGAGCAACAAGCAGGGCCTCGTTCGGACTTTCCACCTGCGTTTCCTCTCTCAGACCCTTGTTAGGGTCTTCTTCCCCCTCTGAACTGGGGCCACCCACTTCAACCAAGGTCCTCACCTCCCGGAGAACCTCTGGGCAGGAATCTTCCTCCACCAGAGCGTCAGGGCCTTGTGGGCGCCAGGCACGGGGTTAGGCGGGGGGGGGGGGGGGGGGAGGCACCGGGGAGGGGGAACGATGCACGGAGCTGGGGACAAGGCACGGACGGGAGGGCCGGGCGACACGGGGTGGGGGAGGTTGGGAGTTTGGGGGGGTGTCTCCCATTCATCATTCAGGCTCCTCACCTTGACTAGGTTCCTGCTGGAGCCTGGAAATGCTCACACGCCTGAGCACACGCACCACCGCCAGAGGCAAACTCGCTCTCCTTCCTTAGCCGCCTAGCAAGAAGTGAGTGCTAGCTACTACCCTAGGAGGAAGTGAGCGCCTCACCATAGATAGTGCCTCGATCTCTGGCGCCCCCTCTGGGAGTGGAGGGCATCCTCACTTTCACATAGGCTTCTCAATTACACTCCTTCCCGGACCTTGGGCACCTCCTTCTGTCACTGTCCTTACGACCAGGTCCTCACCTACTTGAGACTTTCCTTGCAGGAAGCTGCCTGATGGCACAGGTCTAAGAGTAAGTATACGGTTGTCCCTGCAGGACTCCCTACACGATCGGGTGCTGTTCTCCTTGGTAGTCCTGCACCCGAGTCCTGTCTCAGCTCCTGTCTCTTTAATGAATGGCTTCACAATAACCTGTGGAAACTACTGAAAGAGATGGGAATACCAGACCACCTGACCTGCCTCTTGAGAAATCTGTATGCAGGTCAGCAAGCAACAGTTAGAGCTGGACATGGAACAACAGACTGGTTCCAAATAGGAAAAGGGGTACATCAAGGCTGTATATTGTCACCCTGCTTACTTAACCTATATGCAGAGTACATCATGAGAAACGCTGGACTGGAAGAAACACAAGCTGGAATCAAGATTGTCACGAGAACTATCAATAACCTCAGATATGCAGATGACACCACCCTTATGGCAGAAAGCGAAGAGGAACTAGAAAGCCTGTTGCTGAAAGTGAAAGTGGAGAGTGAAAAAGCTGGCTGAAAGCTCAACATTCAGAAAACGAAGATCATGGCATCCGGTCCCATCACTTCATGGGAAACAGATGGGGAAACCGTGGAAACAGTGTCAGACTTTATTGTTCTGGGCTCCAAAATCACTGCAGATGGTGACTGCAGCCATGAAATTAAAACACGCTTACTCCCTGGAAGAAAAGGTATCACCAACCTAGATAGCATATTCAAAAGCAGAGACATTACTTTGCCGACTACGGTCCGTCTAGTCAAGGTTGTGGTTTTTCCTGTGGTCATGTACGGATGTGAGAGTTGGACTGTGAAGAAGGCTGAGCGCCGAAGAAACTGATGCTTTTGAACTGTGGTGCTGGAGAAGACTCTTGAGAGGCCCTTGGACTGCAAGCAGATCCAACCAGTCCATTCTGAAGGAGATCAGCCCTGGGATTTCTTTGGAAGGAATGATGCTAAAGCTGAAAAGAAACTCCAGTACTTTGGCCACCTCACGCCAAGAGTTGACTCATTGGAAAAGACTCTGATCCTGGGAGGGACTGGGGCAGGAGGAGAAGGGAACGACCGAGGATGAGATGGCTGGATGGCATCACGGACTCGAT
Source organism: Capricornis sumatraensis (assembly GCF_032405125.1). Taxonomy (NCBI): domain Eukaryota; kingdom Metazoa; phylum Chordata; class Mammalia; order Artiodactyla; family Bovidae; genus Capricornis; species Capricornis sumatraensis. Next base: position 118,327,103 of record NC_091092.1, read on the forward strand.
GGACGTGAGTCTGAGTGAACTCTGGGAGTTGGTGATGGACAGGGAGGCCTGACATGCTGTGCTTCATGGGGTCGCAATGAGTCGGACGTGACTGAGCGACTGAACTGGACTGTATGGATGTGAGAGTTGGACTATTAAAAAAAGCTGAGCACCAAAGAATTGATGCTTTGAACTGTGGTATTGGAGAAGACTCTTGAGAGTCCCTTAGGCAGCAAGGAGATTGAACGAGTCAAACCTAAAGGAAATCAGTCCTGAATATTCACTGGAGGGACTGATGCTGAAGCTGAATACTTTGGGCACTTTACGGGAAGAACTGATTCATTGGAAAAGACCCTGATGTTGGCAAATATTGACGACGGGAGGAAAAGGGGACAACAGAGGGTGAGATGGTTGGATGGCATCACCAACTCGATGGACATGAGGTTTCATTAAGTGCTGGGAGTTGGTGACGGACAGGGAAGCCTGGCATGCTGCAGTCCATGGGGTCACAAAGAGTCAGACGTGACTGAGTGACTAGAATGAAATGAACTGATTCGATGATCGGTAGTCCTCTCACTCTTCCCTTTGACCCTCTGCATGGTCTGGGATTTCTGTCTTCCTGCCAGCCTCTCCTGAGACAACCACCCAGTAACATATGAGGGTTCTCCCACTTTCCCATGGTCTCTAAGGCTGAGAATAGGCGATGGATTCTTTTGTACCCCCACACAACTCCTGGACAGATCTGGAAATCCTTCTACTGTGGGGGAATAAACTACTCCTTATAAATAAATAAAATCTTCCACCTGCCCCACGTGCTGCCTTCCTGCCTCGCCCCCCCCCCCGCCCCCCATCCCTTCACAATTCGATCCTCGCCATACCGTGTGAGAAAATGAGTGTCCGTCATCACATCACCAGGTGCACAGACACGCCAGGCTGCCAGCAGGACAGGAATTCCCTCTGTCCTCACAGAGGGTCCTCATCCCAACCCCTGGCAACCCTAGAATGCTTTCGTTTGCTACCTTGAGGCCCCTCCCCTAAAAAAGTCAACACCTTCACAGTCTCCAAGACCCTCCTCCAAGAAGTCAGGCTGATCCCCACGTTCGGGTCTTGCCAAGCTTGACCGGAAACACAAGACCTGTGCCACTTCACTGTTCTGGGGTTGAGGTCCCCTCAGACCTCACTCAAGAGTTGCGCCCTCGAATTCCTTCAGGGCAAGGCGGTCGAGCTCCTAATCCATCCTATAGAAAAAGAAGGCTCGCCTCTACCTGACCGCCATGCTTGGGTCCTCTGAGCAACAAGCAGGGCCTCGTTCGGACTTTCCACCTGCGTTTCCTCTCTCAGACCCTTGTTAGGGTCTTCTTCCCCCTCTGAACTGGGGCCACCCACTTCAACCAAGGTCCTCACCTCCCGGAGAACCTCTGGGCAGGAATCTTCCTCCACCAGAGCGTCAGGGCCTTGTGGGCGCCAGGCACGGGGTTAGGCGGGGGGGGGGGGGGGGGGGGGAGGCACCGGGGAGGGGGAACGATGCACGGAGCTGGGGACAAGGCACGGACGGGAGGGCCGGGCGACACGGGGTGGGGGAGGTTGGGAGTTTGGGGGGGTGTCTCCCATTCATCATTCAGGCTCCTCACCTTGACTAGGTTCCTGCTGGAGCCTGGAAATGCTCACACGCCTGAGCACACGCACCACCGCCAGAGGCAAACTCGCTCTCCTTCCTTAGCCGCCTAGCAAGAAGTGAGTGCTAGCTACTACCCTAGGAGGAAGTGAGCGCCTCACCATAGATAGTGCCTCGATCTCTGGCGCCCCCTCTGGGAGTGGAGGGCATCCTCACTTTCACATAGGCTTCTCAATTACACTCCTTCCCGGACCTTGGGCACCTCCTTCTGTCACTGTCCTTACGACCAGGTCCTCACCTACTTGAGACTTTCCTTGCAGGAAGCTGCCTGATGGCACAGGTCTAAGAGTAAGTATACGGTTGTCCCTGCAGGACTCCCTACACGATCGGGTGCTGTTCTCCTTGGTAGTCCTGCACCCGAGTCCTGTCTCAGCTCCTGTCTCTTTAATGAATGGCTTCACAATAACCTGTGGAAACTACTGAAAGAGATGGGAATACCAGACCACCTGACCTGCCTCTTGAGAAATCTGTATGCAGGTCAGCAAGCAACAGTTAGAGCTGGACATGGAACAACAGACTGGTTCCAAATAGGAAAAGGGGTACATCAAGGCTGTATATTGTCACCCTGCTTACTTAACCTATATGCAGAGTACATCATGAGAAACGCTGGACTGGAAGAAACACAAGCTGGAATCAAGATTGTCACGAGAACTATCAATAACCTCAGATATGCAGATGACACCACCCTTATGGCAGAAAGCGAAGAGGAACTAGAAAGCCTGTTGCTGAAAGTGAAAGTGGAGAGTGAAAAAGCTGGCTGAAAGCTCAACATTCAGAAAACGAAGATCATGGCATCCGGTCCCATCACTTCATGGGAAACAGATGGGGAAACCGTGGAAACAGTGTCAGACTTTATTGTTCTGGGCTCCAAAATCACTGCAGATGGTGACTGCAGCCATGAAATTAAAACACGCTTACTCCCTGGAAGAAAAGGTATCACCAACCTAGATAGCATATTCAAAAGCAGAGACATTACTTTGCCGACTACGGTCCGTCTAGTCAAGGTTGTGGTTTTTCCTGTGGTCATGTACGGATGTGAGAGTTGGACTGTGAAGAAGGCTGAGCGCCGAAGAAACTGATGCTTTTGAACTGTGGTGCTGGAGAAGACTCTTGAGAGGCCCTTGGACTGCAAGCAGATCCAACCAGTCCATTCTGAAGGAGATCAGCCCTGGGATTTCTTTGGAAGGAATGATGCTAAAGCTGAAAAGAAACTCCAGTACTTTGGCCACCTCACGCCAAGAGTTGACTCATTGGAAAAGACTCTGATCCTGGGAGGGACTGGGGCAGGAGGAGAAGGGAACGACCGAGGATGAGATGGCTGGATGGCATCACGGACTCGATGGACGTGAGTCTGAGTGAACTCTGGGAGTTGGTGATGGACAGGGAGGCCTGACATGCTGTGCTTCATGGGGTCGCAATGAGTCGGACGTGACTGAGCGACTGAACTGGACTGTATGGATGTGAGAGTTGGACTATTAAAAAAAGCTGAGCACCAAAGAATTGATGCTTTGAACTGTGGTATTGGAGAAGACTCTTGAGAGTCCCTTAGGCAGCAAGGAGATTGAACGAGTCAAACCTAAAGGAAATCAGTCCTGAATATTCACTGGAGGGACTGATGCTGAAGCTGAATACTTTGGGCACTTTACGGGAAGAACTGATTCATTGGAAAAGACCCTGATGTTGGCAAATATTGACGACGGGAGGAAAAGGGGACAACAGAGGGTGAGATGGTTGGATGGCATCACCAACTCGATGGACATGAGGTTTCATTAAGTGCTGGGAGTTGGTGACGGACAGGGAAGCCTGGCATGCTGCAGTCCATGGGGTCACAAAGAGTCAGACGTGACTGAGTGACTAGAATGAAATGAACTGATTCGATGATCGGTAGTCCTCTCACTCTTCCCTTTGACCCTCTGCATGGTCTGGGATTTCTGTCTTCCTGCCAGCCTCTCCTGAGACAACCACCCAGTAACATATGAGGGTTCTCCCACTTTCCCATGGTCTCTAAGGCTGAGAATAGGCGATGGATTCTTTTGTACCCCCACACAACTCCTGGACAGATCTGGAAATCCTTCTACTGTGGGGGAATAAACTACTCCTTATAAATAAATAAAATCTTTCACCTGCCCCACGTGCTGCCTTCCTGCCTCGGCCCCCACCCCGCCCCCCATCCCTTCACAATTCTATCCTCGCCATACCGTGAGAGAAAATGAGTGTCCGTCATCACATCACCAGTTGCACAGACACGCCAGGCTGCCAGCAGGGCAGGAATTCCCTCTGTCCTCACAGAGGGTCCTCATCCCAACCCCTGGCCACGCTAGAATGCTTTCCTTTGCTACCTTGAGGCCCCTCCCCTAAAAAAGTCAACACCTTCACAGTCTCCAAGACCCTCCTCGAAGAAGTCAGGCTGATCCCCATGTTCGGGTCTTGCCAAGCTTGATCGGAAACACAAGTCCTGTGCCACTTCACTCTTCTGGGGTTGAGGTCCCCTCAGACCTCACTCAAGAGCTGCGCCCTCGAATTCCTTCAGGGCAAGGCGGTCGAGCTCCTAATCCATCCTATAGAAAAGGAAGGCTCGCCTCTACCTGACCGCCATGCTTGGGTCCTCTGAGCAACAAGCAGGGCCTCGTTCGGACTTTCCACCTGCGTTTCCTCTCTCAGACCCGTGTTAGGGTCTTCTTCCCCCTCTGAACTGGGGCCACCCACTTCAACCAAGGTCCTCACCTCCCGGAGAACCTCTGGGCAGGAATCTTCCTCCACCAGAGCGTCAGGGCCTTGTGGGCGCCAGGCACGGGGTTTGGGGCGGGGGCGAGGCACCGGGGAGGGGGAAAGATGCACGGAGCTGGGGACAAGGCACGGACGGGAGGGCCGGGCGACACGGGGTGGGGGAGGTTGGCAGTTTGGGGGGGTGTCTCCCATTCGTCATTCAGGCTCCTCACCTTGACTAGGTTCCTGCTGGAGCCTGGAAATGCTCACACGCCTGAGCACACGCACCACCGCCAGAGGCAAACTCGCTCTCCTTCCTTAGCCGCCTAGCAAGAAGTGAGTGCTAGCGACTACCCTAGGAGGAAGTGAGCGCCTCACCATAGATAGTGCCTCGATCTCTGGCGCCCCCTCTGGGAGTGGAGGGCATCCTCACTTTCACATAGGCTTCTCAATTACACTCCTTCCCGGACCTTGGGCACCTCCTTCTGTCACTGTCCTTACGACCAGGTCCTCACCTACTTGAGACTTTCCTTGCAGGAAGCTGCCTGATGGCACAGGTCTAAGAGTAAGTATACGGTTGTCCCTGCAGGACTCCCTACACGATCGGGTGCTGTTCTCCTCGGTAGTCCTGCACCCGAGTCCTGTCTCAGCTCCTGTCTCTTTAATGAATGGCTTCACAATAACCTGTGGAAACTACTGAAAGAGATGGGAATACCAGACCACCTGACCTGCCTCTTGAGAAATCTGTATGCAGGTCAGGAAGCAACAGTTAGAGCTGGACATGGAACAACAGACTGGTTCCAAATAGGAAAAGGGGTACATCAAGGCTGTGTATTGTCACCCTGCTTACTTAACTTATATGCAGAGTACATCATGAGAAACGCTGGACTGGAAGAAACACAAGCTGGAATCAAGATTGTCACGAGAACTATCAATAACCTCAGATATGCAGATGACACCACCCTTATGGCAGAAAGCGAAGAGGAACTAGAAAGCCTGTTGCTGAAAGTGAAAGTGGAGAGTGAAAAAGCTGGCTGAAAGCTCAACATTCAGAAAACGAAGATCATGGCATCCGGTCCCATCACTTCATGGGAAACAGATGGGGAAACCGTGGAAACAGTGTCAGACTTTATTGTTCTGGGCTCCAAAATCACTGCAGATGGTGACTGCAGCCATGAAATTAAAACACGCTTACTCCCTGGGAGAAAAGGTATCACCAACCTAGATAGCATATTCAAAAGCAGAGACATTACTTTGCCGACTACGGTCCGTCTAGTCAAGGTTGTGGTTTTTCCTGTGGTCATGTACGGATGTGAGAGTTGGACTGTGAAGAAGGCTGAGCGCCGAAGAAACTGATGCTTTTGAACTGTGGTGCTGGAGAAGACTCTTGAGAGGCCCTTGGACTGCAAGTAGATCCAACCAGTCCATTCTGAAGGAGATCAGCCCTGGGATTTCTTTGGAAGGAATGATGCTAAAGCTGAAAAGAAACTCCAGTACTTTGGCCACCTCACGCCAAGAGTTGACTCATTGGAAAAGACTCTGATCCTGGGAGGGACTGGGGCAGGAGGAGAAGGGAACGACCGAGGATGAGATGGCTGGATGGCATCACGGACTCGATGGACGTGAGTCTGAGTGAACTCTGGGAGTTGGTGATGGACAGGGAGGCCTGACATGCTGTGCTTCATGGGGTCGCAATGAGTCGGACGTGACTGAGCGACTGAACTGGACTGTATGGATGTGAGAGTTGGACTATTAAAAAAAGCTGAGCACCAAAGAATTGATGCTTTGAACTGTGGTATTGGAGAAGACTCTTGAGAGTCCCTTAGGCTGCAAGGAGATTGAACGAGTCAAACCTAAAGGAAATCAGTCCTGAATATTCACTGGAGGGACTGATGCTGAAGCTGAATACTTTGGGCACTTTACGGGAAGAACTGATTCATTGGAAAAGACCCTGATGTTGGCAAATATTGACGACGGGAGGAAAAGGGGACAACAGAGGGTGAGATGGTTGGATGGCATCACCAACTCGATGGACATGAGGTTTCATTAAGTGCTGGGAGTTGGTGACGGACAGGGAAGCCTGGCATGCTGCAGTCCATGGGGTCACAAAGAGTCAGACGTGACTGAGTGACTAGAATGAAATGAACTGATTCGATGATCGGTAGTCCTCTCACTCTTCCCTTTGACCCTCTGCATGGTCTGGGATTTCCGTCTTCCTGCCAGCCTCTCCTGAGACAACCACCCAGTAACATATGAGGGTTCTCCCACTTTCCCATGGTCTCTAAGGCTGAGAATAGGCGATGGATTCTTTTGTACCCCCACACAACTCCTGGACAGATCTGGAAATCCTTCTACTGTGGGGGAATAAACTACTCCTTATAAATAAATAAAATCTTTCACCTGCCCCACGTGCTGCCTTCCTGCCTCGGCCCCCACCCCGCCCCCCATCCCTTCACAATTCTATCCTCGCCATACCGTGAGAGAAAATGAGTGTCCGTCATCACATCAACAGTTGCACAGACACGCCAGGCTGCCAGCAGGGCAGGAATTCCCTCTGTCCTCACAGAGGGTCCTCATCCCAACCCCTGGCCACGCTAGAATGCTTTCCTTTGCTACCTTGAGGCCCCTCCCCTAAAAAAGTCAACACCTTCACAGTCTCCAAGACCCTCCTCGAAGAAGTCAGGCTGATCCCCATGTTCGGGTCTTGCCAAGCTTGATCGGAAACACAAGTCCTGTGCCACTTCACTCTTCTGGGGTTGAGGTCCCCTCAGACCTCACTCAAGAGCTGCGCCCTCGAATTCCTTCAGGGCAAGGCGGTCGAGCTCCTAATCCATCCTATAGAAAAGGAAGGCTCGCCTCTACCTGACCGCCATGCTTGGGTCCTCTGAGCAACAAGCAGGGCCTCGTTCGGACTTTCCACCTGCGTTTCCTCTCTCAGACCCGTGTTAGGGTCTTCTTCCCCCTCTGAACTGGGGCCACCCACTTCAACCAAGGTCCTCACCTCCCGGAGAACCTCTGGGCAGGAATCTTCCTCCACCAGAGCGTCAGGGCCTTGTGGGCGCCAGGCACGGGGTTTGGGGCGGGGGCGAGGCACCGGGGAGGGGGAACGATGCACGGAGCTGGGGACAAGGCACGGACGGGAGGGCCGGGCGACACGGGGTGGGGGAGGTTGGCAGTTTGGGGGGGTGTCTCCCATTCGTCATTCAGGCTCCTCACCTTGACTAGGTTCCTGCTGGAGCCTGGAAATGCTCACACGCCTGAGCACACGCACCACCGCCAGAGGCAAACTCGCTCTCCTTCCTTAGCCGCCTAGCAAGAAGTGAGTGCTAGCGACTACCCTAGGAGGAAGTGAGCGCCTCACCATAGATAGTGCCTCGATCTCTGGCGCCCCCTCTGGGAGTGGAGGGCATCCTCACTTTCACATAGGCTTCTCAATTACACTCCTTCCCGGACCTTGGGCACCTCCTTCTGTCACTGTCCTTACGACCAGGTCCTCACCTACTTGAGACTTTCCTTGCAGGAAGCTGCCTGATGGCACAGGTCTAAGAGTAAGTATACGGTTGTCCCTGCAGGACTCCCTACACGATCGGGTGCTGTTCTCCTCGGTAGTCCTGCACCCGAGTCCTGTCTCAGCTCCTGTCTCTTTAATGAATGGCTTCACAATAACCTGTGGAAACTACTGAAAGAGATGGGAATACCAGACCACCTGACCTGCCTCTTGAGAAATCTGTATGCAGGTCAGGAAGCAACAGTTAGAGCTGGACATGGAACAACAGACTGGTTCCAAATAGGAAAAGGGGTACATCAAGGCTGTGTATTGTCACCCTGCTTACTTAACTTATATGCAGAGTACATCATGAGAAACGCTGGACTGGAAGAAACACAAGCTGGAATCAAGATTGTCACGAGAACTATCAATAACCTCAGATATGCAGATGACACCACCCTTATGGCAGAAAGCGAAGAGGAACTAGAAAGCCTGTTGCTGAAAGTGAAAGTGGAGAGTGAAAAAGCTGGCTGAAAGCTCAACATTCAGAAAACGAAGATCATGGCATCCGGTCCCATCACTTCATGGGAAACAGATGGGGAAACCGTGGAAACAGTGTCAGACTTTATTGTTCTGGGCTCCAAAATCACTGCAGATGGTGACTGCAGCCATGAAATTAAAACACGCTTACTCCCTGGGAGAAAAGGTATCACCAACCTAGATAGCATATTCAAAAGCAGAGACATTACTTTGCCGACTACGGTCCGTCTAGTCAAGGTTGTGGTTTTTCCTGTGGTCATGTACGGATGTGAGAGTTGGACTGTGAAGAAGGCTGAGCGCCGAAGAAACTGATGCTTTTGAACTGTGGTGCTGGAGAAGACTCTTGAGAGGCCCTTGGACTGCAAGCAGATCCAACCAGTCCATTCTGAAGGAGATCAGCCCTGGGATTTCTTTGGAAGGAATGATGCTAAAGCTGAAAAGAAACTCCAGTACTTTGGCCACCTCACGCCAAGAGTTGACTCATTGGAAAAGACTCTGATCCTGGGAGGGACTGGGGCAGGAGGAGAAGGGAACGACCGAGGATGAGATGGCTGGATGGCATCACGGACTCGATGGACGTGAGTCTGAGTGAACTCTGGGAGTTGGTGATGGACAGGGAGGCCTGACATGCTGTGCTTCATGGGGTCGCAATGAGTCGGACGTGACTGAGCGACTGAACTGGACTGTATGGATGTGAGAGTTGGACTATTAAAAAAAGCTGAGCACCAAAGAATTGATGCTTTGAACTGTGGTATTGGAGAAGACTCTTGAGAGTCCCTTAGGCAGCAAGGAGATTGAACGAGTCAAACCTAAAGGAAATCAGTCCTGAATATTCACTGGAGGGACTGATGCTGAAGCTGAATACTTTGGGCACTTTACGGGAAGAACTGATTCATTGGAAAAGACCCTGATGTTGGCAAATATTGACGACGGGAGGAAAAGGGGACAACAGAGGGTGAGATGGTTGGATGGCATCACCAACTCGATGGACATGAGGTTTCATTAAGTGCTGGGAGTTGGTGACGGACAGGGAAGCCTGGCATGCTGCAGTCCATGGGGTCACAAAGAGTCAGACGTGACTGAGTGACTAGAATGAAATGAACTGATTCGACGATCGGTAGTCCTCTCAATCTTCCCTTTGACCCTCTGCATGGTCTGGGATTTCTGTCTTCCTGCCAGCCTCTCCTGAGACAACCACCCAGTAACATATGAGGGTTCTCCCACTTTCCCATGGTCTCTAAGGCTGAGAATAGGCGATGGATTCTTTTGTACCCCCACACAACTCCTGGACAGATCTGGAAATCCTTCTACTGTGGGGGAATAAACTACTCCTTATAAATAAATAAAATCTTTCACCTGCCCCACGTGCTGCCTTCCTGCCTCGGCCCCCACCCCGCCCCCCATCCCTTCACAATTCTATCCTCGCCATACCGTGAGAGAAAATGAGTGTCCGTCATCACATCACCAGTTGCACAGACACGCCAGGCTGCCAGCAGGGCAGGAATTCCCTCTGTCCTCACAGAGGGTCCTCATCCCAACCCCTGGCCACGCTAGAATGCTTTCCTTTGCTACCTTGAGGCCCCTCCCCTAAAAAAGTCAACACCTTCACAGTCTCCAAGACCCTCCTCGAAGAAGTCAGGCTGATCCCCATGTTCGGGTCTTGCCAAGCTTGATCGGAAACACAAGTCCTGTGCCACTTCACTCTTCTGGGGTTGAGGTCCCCTCAGACCTCACTCAAGAGCTGCGCCCTCGAATTCCTTCAGGGCAAGGCGGTCGAGCTCCTAATCCATCCTATAGAAAAGGAAGGCTCGCCTCTACCTGACCGCCATGCTTGGGTCCTCTGAGCAACAAGCAGGGCCTCGTTCGGACTTTCCACCTGCGTTTCCTCTCTCAGACCCGTGTTAGGGTCTTCTTCCCCCTCTGAACTGGGGCCACCCACTTCAACCAAGGTCCTCACCTCCCGGAGAACCTCTGGGCAGGAATCTTCCTCCACCAGAGCGTCAGGGCCTTGTGGGCGCCAGGCACGGGGTTTGGGGCGGGGGCGAGGCACCGGGGAGGGGGAACGATGCACGGAGCTGGGGACAAGGCACGGACGGGAGGGCCGGGCGACACGGGGTGGGGGAGGTTGGCAGTTTGGGGGGGTGTCTCCCATTCGTCATTCAGGCTCCTCACCTTGACTAGGTTCCTGCTGGAGCCTGGAAATGCTCACACGCCTGAGCACACGCACCACCGCCAGAGGCAAACTCGCTCTCCTTCCTTAGCCGCCTAGCAAGAAGTGAGTGCTAGCGACTACCCTAGGAGGAAGTGAGCGCCTCACCATAGATAGTGCCTCGATCTCTGGCGCCCCCTCTGGGAGTGGAGGGCATCCTCACTTTCACATAGGCTTCTCAATTACACTCCTTCCCGGACCTTGGGCACCTCCTTCTGTCACTGTCCTTACGACCAGGTCCTCACCTACTTGAGACTTTCCTTGCAGGAAGCTGCCTGATGGCACAGGTCTAAGAGTAAGTATACGGTTGTCCCTGCAGGACTCCCTACACGATCGGGTGCTGTTCTCCTCGGTAGTCCTGCACCCGAGTCCTGTCTCAGCTCCTGTCTCTTTAATGAATGGCTTCACAATAACCTGTGGAAACTACTGAAAGAGATGGGAATACCAGACCACCTGACCTGCCTCTTGAGAAATCTGTATGCAGGTCAGGAAGCAACAGTTAGAGCTGGACATGGAACAACAGACTGGTTCCAAATAGGAAAAGGGGTACATCAAGGCTGTGTATTGTCACCCTGCTTACTTAACTTATATGCAGAGTACATCATGAGAAACGCTGGACTGGAAGAAACACAAGCTGGAATCAAGATTGTCACGAGAACTATCAATAACCTCAGATATGCAGATGACACCACCCTTATGGCAGAAAGCGAAGAGGAACTAGAAAGCCTGTTGCTGAAAGTGAAAGTGGAGAGTGAAAAAGCTGGCTGAAAGCTCAACATTCAGAAAACGAAGATCATGGCATCCGGTCCCATCACTTCATGGGAAACAGATGGGGAAACCGTGGAAACAGTGTCAGACTTTATTGTTCTGGGCTCCAAAATCACTGCAGATGGTGACTGCAGCCATGAAATTAAAACACGCTTACTCCCTGGGAGAAAAGGTATCACCAACCTAGATAGCATATTCAAAAGCAGAGACATTACTTTGCCGACTACGGTCCGTCTAGTCAAGGTTGTGGTTTTTCCTGTGGTCATGTACGGATGTGAGAGTTGGACTGTGAAGAAGGCTGAGCGCCGAAGAAACTGATGCTTTTGAACTGTGGTGCTGGAGAAGACTCTTGAGAGGCCCTTGGACTGCAAGCAGATCCAACCAGTCCATTCTGAAGGAGATCAGCCCTGGGATTTCTTTGGAAGGAATGATGCTAAAGCTGAAAAGAAACTCCAGTACTTTGGCCACCTCACGCCAAGAGTTGACTCATTGGAAAAGACTCTGATCCTGGGAGGGACTGGGGCAGGAGGAGAAGGGAACGACCGAGGATGAGATGGCTGGATGGCATCACGGACTCGATGGACGTGAGTCTGAGTGAACTCTGGGAGTTGGTGATGGACAGGGAGGCCTGACATGCTGTGCTTCATGGGGTCGCAATGAGTCGGACGTGACTGAGCGACTGAACTGGACTGTATGGATGTGAGAGTTGGACTATTAAAAAAAGCTGAGCACCAAAGAATTGATGCTTTGAACTGTGGTATTGGAGAAGACTCTTGAGAGTCCCTTAGGCAGCAAGGAGATTGAACGAGTCAAACCTAAAGGAAATCAGTCCTGAATATTCACTGGAGGGACTGATGCTGAAGCTGAATACTTTGGGCACTTTACGGGAAGAACTGATTCATTGGAAAAGACCCTGATGTTGGCAAATATTGACGACGGGAGGAAAAGGGGACAACAGAGGGTGAGATGGTTGGATGGCATCACCAACTCGATGGACATGAGGTTTCATTAAGTGCTGGGAGTTGGTGACGGACAGGGAAGCCTGGCATGCTGCAGTCCATGGGGTCACAAAGAGTCAGACATGACTGAGTGACTAGAATGAAATGAACTGATTCGATGATCGGTAGTCCTCTCACTCTTCCCTTTGACCCTCTGCATGGTCTGGGATTTCTGTCTTCCTGCCAGCCTCTCCTGAGACAACCACCCAGTAACATATGAGGGTTCTCCCACTTTCCCATGGTCTCTAAGGCTGAGAATAGGCGATGGATTCTTTTGTACCCCCACACAACTCCTGGACAGATCTGGAAATCCTTCTACTGTGGGGGAATAAACTACTCCTTATAAATAAATAAAATCTTTCACCTGCCCCACGTGCTGCCTTCCTGCCTCGGCCCCCACCCCGCCCCCCATCCCTTCACAATTCTATCCTCGCCATACCGTGAGAGAAAATGAGTGTCCGTCATCACATCACCAGTTGCACAGACACGCCAGGCTGCCAGCAGGGCAGGAATTCCCTCTGTCCTCACAGAGGGTCCTCATCCCAACCCCTGGCCACGCTAGAATGCTTTCCTTTGCTACCTTGAGGCCCCTCCCCTAAAAAAGTCAACACCTTCACAGTCTCCAAGACCCTCCTCGAAGAAGTCAGGCTGATCCCCATGTTCGGGTCTTGCCAAGCTTGATCGGAAACACAAGTCCTGTGCCACTTCACTCTTCTGGGGTTGAGGTCCCCTCAGACCTCACTCAAGAGCTGCGCCCTCGAATTCCTTCAGGGCAAGGCGGTCGAGCTCCTAATCCATCCTATAGAAAAGGAAGGCTCGCCTCTACCTGACCGCCATGCTTGGGTCCTCTGAGCCACAAGCAGGGCCTCGTTCGGACTTTCCACCTGCGTTTCCTCTCTCAGACCCGTGTTAGGGTCTTCTTCCCCCTCTGAACTGGGGCCACCCACTTCAACCAAGGTCCTCACCTCCCGGAGAACCTCTGGGCAGGAATCTTCCTCCACCAGAGCGTCAGGGCCTTGTGGGCGCCAGGCACGGGGTTTGGGGCGGGGGCGAGGCACCGGGGAGGGGGAACGATGCACGGAGCTGGGGACAAGGCACGGACGGGAGGGCCGGGCGACACGGGGTGGGGGAGGTTGGCAGTTTGGGGGGGTGTCTCCCATTCGTCATTCAGGCTCCTCACCTTGACTAGGTTCCTGCTGGAGCCTGGAAATGCTCACACGCCTGAGCACACGCACCACCGCCAGAGGCAAACTCGCTCTCCTTCCTTAGCCGCCTAGCAAGAAGTGAGTGCTAGCGACTACCCTAGGAGGAAGTGAGCGCCTCACCATAGATAGTGCCTCGATCTCTGGCGCCCCCTCTGGGAGTGGAGGGCATCCTCACTTTCACATAGGCTTCTCAATTACACTCCTTCCCGGACCTTGGGCACCTCCTTCTGTCACTGTCCTTACGACCAGGTCCTCACCTACTTGAGACTTTCCTTGCAGGAAGCTGCCTGATGGCACAGGTCTAAGAGTAAGTATACGGTTGTCCCTGCAGGACTCCCTACACGATCGGGTGCTGTTCTCCTCGGTAGTCCTGCACCCGAGTCCTGTCTCAGCTCCTGTCTCTTTAATGAATGGCTTCACAATAACCTGTGGAAACTACTGAAAGAGATGGGAATACCAGACCACCTGACCTGCCTCTTGAGAAATCTGTATGCAGGTCAGGAAGCAACAGTTAGAGCTGGACATGGAACAACAGACTGGTTCCAAATAGGAAAAGGGGTACATCAAGGCTGTGTATTGTCACCCTGCTTACTTAACTTATATGCAGAGTACATCATGAGAAACGCTGGACTGGAAGAAACACAAGCTGGAATCAAGATTGTCACGAGAACTATCAATAACCTCAGATATGCAGATGACACCACCCTTATGGCAGAAAGCGAAGAGGAACTAGAAAGCCTGTTGCTGAAAGTGAAAGTGGAGAGTGAAAAAGCTGGCTGAAAGCTCAACATTCAGAAAACGAAGATCATGGCATCCGGTCCCATCACTTCATGGGAAACAGATGGGGAAACCGTGGAAACAGTGTCAGACTTTATTGTTCTGGGCTCCAAAATCACTGCAGATGGTGACTGCAGCCATGAAATTAAAACACGCTTACTCCCTGGGAGAAAAGGTATCACCAACCTAGATAGCATATTCAAAAGCAGAGACATTACTTTGCCGACTACGGTCCGTCTAGTCAAGGTTGTGGTTTTTCCTGTGGTCATGTACGGATGTGAGAGTTGGACTGTGAAGAAGGCTGAGCGCCGAAGAAACTGATGCTTTTGAACTGTGGTGCTGGAGAAGACTCTTGAGAGGCCCTTGGACTGCAAGCAGATCCAACCAGTCCATTCTGAAGGAGATCAGCCCTGGGATTTCTTTGGAAGGAATGATGCTAAAGCTGAAAAGAAACTCCAGTACTTTGGCCACCTCACGCCAAGAGTTGACTCATTGGAAAAGACTCTGATCCTGGGAGGGACTGGGGCAGGAGGAGAAGGGAACGACCGAGGATGAGATGGCTGGATGGCATCACGGACTCGATGGACGTGAGTCTGAGTGAACTCTGGGAGTTGGTGATGGACAGGGAGGCCTGACATGCTGTGCTTCATGGGGTCGCAATGAGTCGGACGTGACTGAGCGACTGAACTGGACTGTATGGATGTGAGAGTTGGACTATTAAAAAAAGCTGAGCACCAAAGAATTGATGCTTTGAACTGTGGTATTGGAGAAGACTCTTGAGAGTCCCTTAGGCAGCAAGGAGATTGAACGAGTCAAACCTAAAGGAAATCAGTCCTGAATATTCACTGGAGGGACTGATGCTGAAGCTGAATACTTTGGGCACTTTACGGGAAGAACTGATTCATTGGAAAAGACCCTGATGTTGGCAAATATTGACGACGGGAGGAAAAGGGGACAACAGAGGGTGAGATGGTTGGATGGCATCACCAACTCGATGGACATGAGGTTTCATTAAGTGCTGGGAGTTGGTGACGGACAGGGAAGCCTGGCATGCTGCAGTCCATGGGGTCACAAAGAGTCAGACGTGACTGAGTGACTAGAATGAAATGAACTGATTCGACGATCGGTAGTCCTCTCAATCTTCCCTTTGACCCTCTGCATGGTCTGGGATTTCTGTCTTCCTGCCAGCCTCTCCTGAGACAACCACCCAGTAACATATGAGGGTTCTCCCACTTTCCCATGGTCTCTAAGGCTGAGAATAGGCGATGGATTCTTTTGTACCCCCACACAACTCCTGGACAGATCTGGAAATCCTTCTACTGTGGGGGAATAAACTACTCCTTATAAATAAATAAAATCTTTCACCTGCCCCACGTGCTGCCTTCCTGCCTCGGCCCCCACCCCGCCCCCCATCCCTTCACAATTCTATCCTCGCCATACCGTGAGAGAAAATGAGTGTCCGTCATCACATCACCAGTTGCACAGACACGCCAGGCTGCCAGCAGGGCAGGAATTCCCTCTGTCCTCACAGAGGGTCCTCATCCCAACCCCTGGCCACGCTAGAATGCTTTCCTTTGCTACCTTGAGGCCCCTCCCCTAAAAAAGTCAACACCTTCACAGTCTCCAAGACCCTCCTCGAAGAAGTCAGGCTGATCCCCATGTTCGGGTCTTGCCAAGCTTGATCGGAAACACAAGTCCTGTGCCACTTCACTCTTCTGGGGTTGAGGTCCCCTCAGACCTCACTCAAGAGCTGCGCCCTCGAATTCCTTCAGGGCAAGGCGGTCGAGCTCCTAATCCATCCTATAGAAAAGGAAGGCTCGCCTCTACCTGACCGCCATGCTTGGGTCCTCTGAGCAACAAGCAGGGCCTCGTTCGGACTTTCCACCTGCGTTTCCTCTCTCAGACCCGTGTTAGGGTCTTCTTCCCCCTCTGAACTGGGGCCACCCACTTCAACCAAGGTCCTCACCTCCCGGAGAACCTCTGGGCAGGAATCTTCCTCCACCAGAGCGTCAGGGCCTTGTGGGCGCCAGGCACGGGGTTTGGGGCGGGGGCGAGGCACCGGGGAGGGGGAACGATGCACGGAGCTGGGGACAAGGCACGGACGGGAGGGCCGGGCGACACGGGGTGGGGGAGGTTGGCAGTTTGGGGGGGTGTCTCCCATTCGTCATTCAGGCTCCTCACCTTGACTAGGTTCCTGCTGGAGCCTGGAAATGCTCACACGCCTGAGCACACGCACCACCGCCAGAGGCAAACTCGCTCTCCTTCCTTAGCCGCCTAGCAAGAAGTGAGTGCTAGCGACTACCCTAGGAGGAAGTGAGCGCCTCACCATAGATAGTGCCTCGATCTCTGGCGCCCCCTCTGGGAGTGGAGGGCATCCTCACTTTCACATAGGCTTCTCAATTACACTCCTTCCCGGACCTTGGGCACCTCCTTCTGTCACTGTCCTTACGACCAGGTCCTCACCTACTTGAGACTTTCCTTGCAGGAAGCTGCCTGATGGCACAGGTCTAAGAGTAAGTATACGGTTGTCCCTGCAGGACTCCCTACACGATCGGGTGCTGTTCTCCTCGGTAGTCCTGCACCCGAGTCCTGTCTCAGCTCCTGTCTCTTTAATGAATGGCTTCACAATAACCTGTGGAAACTACTGAAAGAGATGGGAATACCAGACCACCTGACCTGCCTCTTGAGAAATCTGTATGCAGGTCAGGAAGCAACAGTTAGAGCTGGACATGGAACAACAGACTGGTTCCAAATAGGAAAAGGGGTACATCAAGGCTGTGTATTGTCACCCTGCTTACTTAACTTATATGCAGAGTACATCATGAGAAACGCTGGACTGGAAGAAACACAAGCTGGAATCAAGATTGTCACGAGAACTATCAATAACCTCAGATATGCAGATGACACCACCCTTATGGCAGAAAGCGAAGAGGAACTAGAAAGCCTGTTGCTGAAAGTGAAAGTGGAGAGTGAAAAAGCTGGCTGAAAGCTCAACATTCAGAAAACGAAGATCATGGCATCCGGTCCCATCACTTCATGGGAAACAGATGGGGAAACCGTGGAAACAGTGTCAGACTTTATTGTTCTGGGCTCCAAAATCACTGCAGATGGTGACTGCAGCCATGAAATTAAAACACGCTTACTCCCTGGGAGAAAAGGTATCACCAACCTAGATAGCATATTCAAAAGCAGAGACATTACTTTGCCGACTACGGTCCGTCTAGTCAAGGTTGTGGTTTTTCCTGTGGTCATGTACGGATGTGAGAGTTGGACTGTGAAGAAGGCTGAGCGCCGAAGAAACTGATGCTTTTGAACTGTGGTGCTGGAGAAGACTCTTGAGAGGCCCTTGGACTGCAAGCAGATCCAACCAGTCCATTCTGAAGGAGATCAGCCCTGGGATTTCTTTGGAAGGAATGATGCTAAAGCTGAAAAGAAACTCCAGTACTTTGGCCACCTCACGCCAAGAGTTGACTCATTGGAAAAGACTCTGATCCTGGGAGGGACTGGGGCAGGAGGAGAAGGGAACGACCGAGGATGAGATGGCTGGATGGCATCACGGACTCGATGGACGTGAGTCTGAGTGAACTCTGGGAGTTGGTGATGGACAGGGAGGCCTGACATGCTGTGCTTCATGGGGTCGCAATGAGTCGGACGTGACTGAGCGACTGAACTGGACTGTATGGATGTGAGAGTTGGACTATTAAAAAAAGCTGAGCACCAAAGAATTGATGCTTTGAACTGTGGTATTGGAGAAGACTCTTGAGAGTCCCTTAGGCAGCAAGGAGATTGAACGAGTCAAACCTAAAGGAAATCAGTCCTGAATATTCACTGGAGGGACTGATGCTGAAGCTGAATACTTTGGGCACTTTACGGGAAGAACTGATTCATTGGAAAAGACCCTGATGTTGGCAAATATTGACGACGGGAGGAAAAGGGGACAACAGAGGGTGAGATGGTTGGATGGCATCACCAACTCGATGGACATGAGGTTTCATTAAGTGCTGGGAGTTGGTGACGGACAGGGAAGCCTGGCATGCTGCAGTCCATGGGGTCACAAAGAGTCAGACATGACTGAGTGACTAGAATGAAATGAACTGATTCGATGATCGGTAGTCCTCTCACTCTTCCCTTTGACCCTCTGCATGGTCTGGGATTTCTGTCTTCCTGCCAGCCTCTCCTGAGACAACCACCCAGTAACATATGAGGGTTCTCCCACTTTCCCATGGTCTCTAAGGCTGAGAATAGGCGATGGATTCTTTTGTACCCCCACACAACTCCTGGACAGATCTGGAAATCCTTCTACTGTGGGGGAATAAACTACTCCTTATAAATAAATAAAATCTTTCACCTGCCCCACGTGCTGCCTTCCTGCCTCGGCCCCCACCCCGCCCCCCATCCCTTCACAATTCTATCCTCGCCATACCGTGAGAGAAAATGAGTGTCCGTCATCACATCACCAGTTGCACAGACACGCCAGGCTGCCAGCAGGGCAGGAATTCCCTCTGTCCTCACAGAGGGTCCTCATCCCAACCCCTGGCCACGCTAGAATGCTTTCCTTTGCTACCTTGAGGCCCCTCCCCTAAAAAAGTCAACACCTTCACAGTCTCCAAGACCCTCCTCGAAGAAGTCAGGCTGATCCCCATGTTCGGGTCTTGCCAAGCTTGATCGGAAACACAAGTCCTGTGCCACTTCACTCTTCTGGGGTTGAGGTCCCCTCAGACCTCACTCAAGAGCTGCGCCCTCGAATTCCTTCAGGGCAAGGCGGTCGAGCTCCTAATCCATCCTATAGAAAAGGAAGGCTCGCCTCTACCTGACCGCCATGCTTGGGTCCTCTGAGCCACAAGCAGGGCCTCGTTCGGACTTTCCACCTGCGTTTCCTCTCTCAGACCCGTGTTAGGGTCTTCTTCCCCCTCTGAACTGGGGCCACCCACTTCAACCAAGGTCCTCACCTCCCGGAGAACCTCTGGGCAGGAATCTTCCTCCACCAGAGCGTCAGGGCCTTGTGGGCGCCAGGCACGGGGTTTGGGGCGGGGGCGAGGCACCGGGGAGGGGGAACGATGCACGGAGCTGGGGACAAGGCACGGACGGGAGGGCCGGGCGACACGGGGTGGGGGAGGTTGGCAGTTTGGGGGGGTGTCTCCCATTCGTCATTCAGGCTCCTCACCTTGACTAGGTTCCTGCTGGAGCCTGGAAATGCTCACACGCCTGAGCACACGCACCACCGCCAGAGGCAAACTCGCTCTCCTTCCTTAGCCGCCTAGCAAGAAGTGAGTGCTAGCGACTACCCTAGGAGGAAGTGAGCGCCTCACCATAGATAGTGCCTCGATCTCTGGCGCCCCCTCTGGGAGTGGAGGGCATCCTCACTTTCACATAGGCTTCTCAATTACACTCCTTCCCGGACCTTGGGCACCTCCTTCTGTCACTGTCCTTACGACCAGGTCCTCACCTACTTGAGACTTTCCTTGCAGGAAGCTGCCTGATGGCACAGGTCTAAGAGTAAGTATACGGTTGTCCCTGCAGGACTCCCTACACGATCGGGTGCTGTTCTCCTCGGTAGTCCTGCACCCGAGTCCTGTCTCAGCTCCTGTCTCTTTAATGAATGGCTTCACAATAACCTGTGGAAACTACTGAAAGAGATGGGAATACCAGACCACCTGACCTGCCTCTTGAGAAATCTGTATGCAGGTCAGGAAGCAACAGTTAGAGCTGGACATGGAACAACAGACTGGTTCCAAATAGGAAAAGGGGTACATCAAGGCTGTGTATTGTCACCCTGCTTACTTAACTTATATGCAGAGTACATCATGAGAAACGCTGGACTGGAAGAAACACAAGCTGGAATCAAGATTGTCACGAGAACTATCAATAACCTCAGATATGCAGATGACACCACCCTTATGGCAGAAAGCGAAGAGGAACTAGAAAGCCTGTTGCTGAAAGTGAAAGTGGAGAGTGAAAAAGCTGGCTGAAAGCTCAACATTCAGAAAACGAAGATCATGGCATCCGGTCCCATCACTTCATGGGAAACAGATGGGGAAACCGTGGAAACAGTGTCAGACTTTATTGTTCTGGGCTCCAAAATCACTGCAGATGGTGACTGCAGCCATGAAATTAAAACACGCTTACTCCTGGAAGAAAAGGTATCACCAACCTAGATAGCATATTCAAAAGCAGAGACATTACTTTGCCGACTACGGTCCGTCTAGTCAAGGTTGTGGTTTTTCCTGTGGTCATGTACGGATGTGAGAGTTGGACTGTGAAGAAGGCTGAGCGCCGAAGAAACTGATGCTTTTGAACTGTGGTGCTGGAGAAGACTCTTGAGAGGCCCTTGGACTGCAAGCAGATCCAACCAGTCCATTCTGAAGGAGATCAGCCCTGGGATTTCTTTGGAAGGAATGATGCTAAAGCTGAAAAGAAACTCCAGTACTTTGGCCACCTCACGCCAAGAGTTGACTCATTGGAAAAGACTCTGATCCTGGGAGGGACTGGGGCAGGAGGAGAAGGGAACGACCGAGGATGAGATGGCTGGATGGCATCACGGACTCGATGGACGTGAGTCTGAGTGAACTCTGGGAGTTGGTGATGGACAGGGAGGCCTGACATGCTGTGCTTCATGGGGTCGCAATGAGTCGGACGTGACTGAGCGACTGAACTGGACTGTATGGATGTGAGAGTTGGACTATTAAAAAAAGCTGAGCACCAAAGAATTGATGCTTTGAACTGTGGTATTGGAGAAGACTCTTGAGAGTCCCTTAGGCAGCAAGGAGATTGAACGAGTCAAACCTAAAGGAAATCAGTCCTGAATATTCACTGGAGGGACTGATGCTGAAGCTGAATACTTTGGGCACTTTACGGGAAGAACTGATTCATTGGAAAAGACCCTGATGTTGGCAAATATTGACGACGGGAGGAAAAGGGGACAACAGAGGGTGAGATGGTTGGATGGCATCACCAACTCGATGGACATGAGGTTTCATTAAGTGCTGGGAGTTGGTGACGGACAGGGAAGCCTGG